>NC_135668.1:43536744-44216428 GCF_964188315.1 Podarcis muralis
TAATTCCAAGGAGATTTATTGTTGCCCGCCTGCAGAGGCCAAGTATGAAAAGCAAATAAATTTGTATGTGTTAATTAAACATGTACTTCTAAGTGTAGCTCCGCAAGAAGAGTGTAATCAATTATAAGATTATCCTGCTGGGTTACATTCAAAAGCATATGAAAGTTGCATAGAAGCATGAGAAGTTGCTCAGAAAGGTTTAATCATCAATCCATCTTCCAAGGGAACTCTGGGAACTGCAGTCCTGAGAGGGGAAAAGGGGGGGTCTCCTAACAACCCTCAGTACCCTTGACAAACTACAGCTCCCAGAATTCTCTGGGGGAAGCCATGACTGTTTAAGGTGGTATGATACTGCTTTAAATATATAGTGCAGATGGGGCCTTAGAGAGGTCAAAGCCCTATATAAGTTTAAGAGGCTCTGTACCTTGAACCACATCTCACATGCCACTATTTGACCGCTTATGGACACCTGGTCTGATAAAATTTAGATAAAAGTTATGCCGTTATAGGAAGCTTTTTGTCATATCACAATGATAACGTCTTGTTTTAAAGTCAGGTTTCCCCGTTCCATCCAAGGATTTGAAACTCAAAATTTAGGCTGCATAAGAACAACACATTCCCAGCATGTAACCCCCTCCAATGAATTTTGGGAATGGTAGTATCCCCACTTGCAGAGCTACAGTTCCCAGTGCCCTTAACAAACTACAGTTCCCATAATTCCTTGGGGGAAGTTATATGCTTTAAATGTATGGTGAAGAAGCAGGCTTTGTAATTGTTTTTTGTATTCAGAGGCCTTGGACAGTCCTAAACTGTACCTTATTGGGCTTGTGCATGGGTAGGCAAACTAAGGCCCGGGGGCCGGATCTGGCCCAATTGCTTTCTAATTCCGGCCTGTGGAAGGTCCGGGAATCAGTGTGTTTTTACATGAGTAGAATGTGTCCTTTTATTTAAAATGCATCTCTGGGTTATTTGTGGGGCATAGGAATTCGTTCTATTTTCTTCCTCTTCAAAATATAGTCTGGCCCCCCACAAGGTCTGAGGGACAGTGGATCAGCCCCTTGCTGAAAAGGTTTGCTGACCCCTGGGCTTGTGCATTAATCCAGCACGGGCAGCGGTGCTTGGTTCCGAAAGTACATGGGTCGACCACTTTGATAAGGCTAAGCAGGTCTAGTTCTGGTCAATTTCTGGATGGGAGACTGCCTACGAAACATATACGCACCTCCCTGTGACAGAAGGAAGGTGGAATATAAGCAAAATGTTATTTTCTTGCACATCCAACCTGTACAAAAACCTCCTGGGGGGACCTCCTCACAATCAGAGCAATGTGCTTGAATCGCTGGAGAGATGCCAGGGAAGGGGTGGGGGACGGGGTAACCCCTCTCCCAAGAAGGACATTTTATATGGCTTCAACAGAGCTTTTCAGCAGTGAGCTTATTAAATTCCAGGCTCCTATTGATGGTTTCGTCTGCTCACATAATGATGCTAGTATTTGAAAATGAGGGCCGAAGCAAGGGCGGGAAAACAACAACCCCAGCCCAACATTGCTTAGCTCTGCAAAACAAAACAAAACGGCAAAAACAGCCCCTAGTACGTGCTTAAAGGTTTTGGCAGTCGCAACGTCCCTTAATTGAGACGTAACGATCCTGCTGTTTAATGAAACATCAGCGCCTTTCAACCTTTGGCCTAGCATGACTCACGTTGTGTGTGAATGCACAGAAGAGCTAATTTAATGCAGCTGCAGGAACAAACCTCTTGACTATGACACTGATTATGTATCATCATGACCATCACCACTACTATGCACCTCGCCTTTCCTCCAAGTTGCTGATGGAGGCATACACAGCTTTCCCCAAAATTTAATTTTCACAACAACCCTATGAGGTTGTTTGGGTTGAGGAACAAAGGAAACTGCTTTATGCAAAGTCAGGTCCTTTGTCCACTGAGCTCAGTATCATCCACACTGGCTGGCAGAAGCATTCCAGGGTTTTAGACAGCGGCCTCTCCCAGGGTTCAGAATTAGTCGGGCGCCAGGCACATTTTATGACCGGGGATTGGCAGATTGCGAGCAGCTAGCTCAGTCAGTAGAGAACGAGGCTCCTAAAACTCAGGGTTGTGGGTTCAAGACCAAGCTGGGCAAACTATTCCTGCACTGCAGGGAGTTGGACTCTACAGTTCTATGATTCTACGATGTCTTGGCGCCACGTGTGGGGACTGAGAGTCAAGAAGAAAATGGCCGCCGCTGACCACTGAGGGCATTGAAATGCACGCAAGTTAGATCGCTGGCTGCTCCCTTCTGTGTGACGCTTTGCCTCTTCTCCCCCACGCCAAACATGCAAGTTCAAATCTGGCAAAATACTTTATATAACACACACATATACACTCAGATAACAGTATCACATTTTAAAATAACAGTTTTGAAAATATCAATAGAAAGTGTGACTGAATGAGATGGGGGTGTGACTAGACATTCTGTTGTTGCGCCTGCAACCTAGGTTCTAGGAGCCATGTGGTGAATAGTTTTTCTGTCCCAGTTTTGAACAGTAGTAGTAGTAGTAGTAGTAGTAGTAGTAGTAGTAGTAATAATAGTAATTTATTTATACCCCGCCCATCTGGATGGGTTTCCACTCTGGGCGGCTTCCAATAGAACACTAAAATACAATAACCTATTAAACATTAAAAGCTTCCCTAAACAGGGCTGCCTTCAGACTTTCTTCCAGCCCAACCTGGGGATTGAACCTGGAACCTTCTGAATGCAAAGCAAATGTTCTACCGCTGAGCTATATGGCTCTTCCTCAAAGGGACAACAACCTTCACAGCTGAATGCAGATTGGCTGCTGGTGTAGATCTGGGAATGAGGCATATCTCAAGGGGCAGGGAGGGGTCTTAGAAATTTGAATCTGCTATATCAGGGCTAAAAAATCTGTGGCCCTGCAGATCTTGTTGCCTGCAATTCCCATCATCCCTGATCACTGGTCATGCTGGCTGCGGCTGACAAGAGCTGGAGTCCAGCAACATCTGGAAGCCAAATGTTCAGGGCTCTTGGGCAAATAAAAAAAAGGGGGGGTCACTGCATTTTTCCTGTAATTTGTGGATTTGCTCTTCTCCCACCCAGTTTCCAGAAGAGAGAAATGTTCAGAACTCAACTAAAAATGAGAGAAGATGGAGAAGAGGTGGGCAAATAGGTCCTCGACAGTTCTGACCCCGCCAGCTTCTATTCCTCTGCATTTCACTTCCAAGGCATATCAGTGAATCTTTCCACAAAGGATCCCACTTATTAACGATGGAGCGGTGAAAGATCACCCCAAGACAGATGGTGGGTTCAGTCATGGCCCAATGATCAAAATTCTTCAACAACAGACCTATAGTCTTCCTGCTACCCCTTGCATTCCTCATCAGCTTATAATAGCCTCCAGAAACAGAGAGAGAGAGAGAGAGAGAGAGAGAGAGAGAGAGAGAGAGAGATCCATTTTGGCAATTTACAGACCAGCCGGGCACTCCTGCCCTTCACACCCGCAAGGGACAGCCAGCCAGGCATCTATGCCTGCCAGACGAATGGCATCCATCTGCCCAGATGGCACTGAGCCTGCACACGAGTTGTCAGACAACATCCTGTGTGCCAGAATGGCAGGGGTTTGAGCAGGCAGCTTGGCCACACCACAAGAACTTTCCTTTCTGCATGGATTCCCTCTTCTCTTGGGCAGCACCAACGCTAGATCCTTTCCTGGCTCACTCTCGCACGGTATAGCGGTTCCGGCTTCGCTATCTCAGTAAGCAACTCTTTATCTCCCTAGTAACCACAGAGAGTGGAGGCTGCATTGCAGGCTGCAGCATGGTTCAGGGGACAATGTGGTGGAGTGGTTAGAGCAGGGGAGGGGAACCTGTGACCCTCTGGGTCTCATCGGACTCCAACTCCTACCAGGCCCATGCTCAGGAATGATGGGAGCAACATCTGAAAGGCTACCAGTTCCCCACCTGTGGGTTAGAGTGTTGGACCAGGACCTGGCAGAGGAGGGTTCGAATCCCCACTCACCTTGGGCCAGTCACTGTCTCTCAGCCTTGGGGTGAGAATAAAAAATGGGGAAGCAGAAGGCCAGCTGGAGCTACTTGGAGGAAAGGTATGGCCATAAAGAAGAGACCTGCTGGATCAGACCTGTGGCCCATTTAGCATCCTGGTCTCACAATGGCCAAGCAGATGCTCCAATGAAGAAGAAGAAGAGTTTGGATTTGATATCCCGCCTTTCACTCCCTTTAAGGAGTCTCAAAGTGGCTAACAATCTCCTTTCCTTTCCTCCTCCACAACAAACACTCTGTGAGGTGAGTGAGGCTGAGAGACTTCAGAGAAGTGTGACTGGCCCAAGGTCACCCAGCAGCTGCATGTGGAGAAGCGGAGACGCGAACACGGTTCCCCAGATTATGAGTCTACTGCTCTTAACCACTACACCACACTGGCTCTCTATGAGAAGCCCATAAGCAGCTCCCAAGCAGAAGATCACTCCCTGCCTCCTGAGTTTTCCAGCATTACTATCTCTGGACGTGGAGTCAGAACATAGCCATCGTGGCTAGTAGCCAAGGTGCGATACAAATGAAATAATAAACAGATGAACTAAATTACACCAGTCCATCCCTCCTGAGCCTGCTGCCTGCCACATGGTTCAGACCACACCTCCCATCAGGCCCAGCGACTACGGCCAATGGCAAGGGCATGATGGGGTCTGTATTCCAAAACATCTGGAGCACCAGGATACTGCACTAGCTGGGCCAGAATTCCCCAAACTTGAATTTCCAGCTGTTTTTTCGGACTACAACTCCCATCATCCTTAGCTAGCAGGACCAGTGGGCCGGGATGATGGGAACTGTAGTCCAAAAACAGCTGGAAACTCAAGTTTGGGAAACACTGAGCTAGGCCTTTGGTTTGATCCAACAGGTTCACCCCACGTCCTTTTAATGTAGACGAGGAAGGTTTCTTTTCCTTGAAAACATTATTCCGTAAAGTTTAGCCAAGTTAGCTTCCCTTAATGCTAGGACAACACGAGCAGCACAGCTTTCTTGAGTCCTGTTAGAACTAAAGAACTGCCAAACAGTCCTAGAGCCTCAGTCTACAACACCCTGTAATTTCTGCCTGAGCTTTTTCCTCAGCAGAGCTCAGCCACAATTGCAGGGTGAACATTATGGTACAAGGAAGCTTGAGCAAACATCGTCTTCTCCTTCTCCTCTGGCTTCTTGAGCCTCAACAGTACCCTGCTAGCCAAAAAGCTTTCTTCACTACGTAGGGGTGTGGATTGTTTGCACCCGTCCAGTGCTTTCAGGACTGCAGCCTAGTCATTCAGCCTTTAGCAAGGCTTGAACCCAGGGATCCGGAAACCTCTGTATTGGTTTTTCCGTCTCCGCAAGAGTTCCTGCTGTTTATATATTTACCTTTGATTTTTAGACATGTCCACAGGCAGGAAGCTGAGGGTTACTAAATAGGCCCTACGGAAAGGATGAGCTGGCCAGAGGCCTTAAGGGTGGGGGTGGAGAGGTGGGATTGACAGTAAATACTGACTGCCAGAGCCAAAGCTGCCCACTTCCGTGAATTCAGAGCTGGACCCTTACCTAGGCCTGACCTGGTGTGGGCAGGACTTGGAAAAGAAACAGGACAACACAGTAAATGCAAAAATGTGCTTTAGTTCTTTTTTTAAAAAAAAAGAGAGAGGGAGAGAAGCAGTTTTATAGTAAACACATCCGCAGAACAGGAAGCAACAAGCTCGATTTTGAT
This sequence comes from Podarcis muralis, assembly GCF_964188315.1. Taxonomy (NCBI): domain Eukaryota; kingdom Metazoa; phylum Chordata; class Lepidosauria; order Squamata; family Lacertidae; genus Podarcis; species Podarcis muralis. The sequence continues at coordinate 43,542,500 of NC_135668.1, forward strand.
GGGGAAGATGGGCGGTTATTGTTTTCTGTGAAGAACTTAAGAAAAGCCTTGCTAGCTCCACACCAAAGGCCTAGCTACTCCAGCATCTTTGTTCTCACAAGCCACATTCACACTACACATTTAAAGCTGCCCCCCCCAAGAATCATGGGAACTGTAGTTTGTTAAGGGTGTCGGGTGTTGCTAAGGTAAAGGTAAAGGTACCCCTGCCCGTACGGGCCAGTCTTGACAGACTCTAGGGTTGTGCGCTCATCTCACTCTAGAGGCCGGGAGCCAGCGCTGTCCGCAGACACTTCTGGGTCATGTGGCCAGCGTGACAAGCTGCATCTGGCGAGCCAGCGCAGCACACAGAACGCCGTTTACCTTCCTGCTGGTAAGCGGTCCCTATTTATCTACTTGCACCCAGAGGTGCTTTCGAACTGCTAGGTTGGCAGGTGCTGGGACCGAACGACGGGAGCGCACCCCGCCGCGGGGATTCGAACCGCCGACCATGTGATCGGCAAGTCCTAGGCACTGAGGTTTTACCCACAGTGCCACCCGGGTCCCGCTTCGGGTGTTGTTAGGAGGTGCCTATTCCCGTCACAGAGCTACAGTTCCTAAAGTAAAGGTAAAGGGACCCCTGACCATTAGGTCCAGTTGTGGCCGACTCTGGGGTTGCGGCGCTCATATTACTTTATTGGCTGAGGGATCCGGCATACAGCTTCCGGGTCATGTGGCCAGCATGACTAAGCCGCTTCTGGCAAACCAGAGCAGCACACGGAAATGCCATTTACCTTCCCGCCGGAGTAGTACCTATTTATCTACTTGCACTACTTGCATTTATCTACTTACTGCTAGGTTGGCAGGAGCAGGGACCAAGCAACGGGAGCTCACCCCGTCGCAGGGATTCGAACTGCTGACCTTCTGATCGGCAAGTCCTGGGCTCTAATCCCTCTTCAAGGGAACTCTGGAAATTCTAGCCCTGTGGAACAAGACATTCATTTGTTCCTCTTGGTGCCCTCCCAGGCTTGTGATATGTGGTAGGAGATACCCAGACCCGGCTCCCCATCTGGTGCCACTGCAGCCTCCCAATCTGTGTCCAGGTCACTGCTGCACACAGGAGCCATAATAGCAGCTCCCCTTGCAAGCATGCGCACACCCTGCATTTGAACCACGGGCTGGATTGTTCTGCTAAATTGCAAGCATGCTTAGCAAGGAATGTTGGGGGATTCTGGTGAAAATGGGAATGGATAATGCCAATATCTGCTTGTTCATCCCATGTCCAGTGCAAAAATCAATCCGTTGAATATAATTGGCATTTGCTGTTATTGTTGTTTTTAGTCTGCAAACAATATGCAATTGATTACCACCACTCACCCCAATTTCCACTTTGTCACTTTTTCATGGAAATGAGTGGTGTGGAATAACACCATGGCAAGGCAATTTACACAATTAATTGCGTAAATTACGTAAGTTATGTATTTTCGCCATGACGAAACAAATAGCATGATTCTGGGCAGGAGGCAAATTGAAGGGAGACAGTGCTGCACATGGTGAATACAGGGCAGAATAGAAAACAGTGATGCTTCTCCATCAAAATATATGCTCACAACAGAGAGAGAGAGAGAGAGAGAGAGAGAGAGAGAGAGAGAGAGAGAGAGAGAGAGAGGCATTTCCTGTTTCCTATCTTCAGACACAAGGCACTTCTCAGTTCTGAACATGCACGGCAGTCCTGAATGTTTTGATTATCAGCTTCTGCCCTTCAGATCAGCTTGTCGCATCACAAATCTGGAATATCAGCCTCTTGTGCACAGAAGGATTGCAACAGCGACATCCTCATGGGAAATTGCTTTAAGCTGTTTCTCCAGCCAGAGTGGCGTTCTCTGCGCATCCACCGTGGCTCCTTCAGCAGAGCGTGTCACAGAGCAATCCCAGTGTTTTTAGAATCACGGTCGCTGAACGCATCTTGCATTTAGGAAGATGCTGGAGTGAAGGTGGGGAGCCGCTGCAATTTGAATTAATTGCTACGTTGACTCTGGAGCGGTGTGTTGATGCTGGAAGCCAAGTGTGCCGAATTAATTCCGCCTTCCCCCACCCCCATCCCCGGAGTCAGAAATGCATGCAATGTTATTTTATTTTCCTTTTCAAATGAATCGTTTTCAAAGGGTTTGGGATTCTTACAGGCTGATGTTAGGCTCTATCTAAGATGTCTGCCACTTAACACCAGCCATCGCCCATGCAAGCTAGCAGGGGAACAAAGCAGGCATTTCGTGGCAAACCCAGATCTCCAAAACAAGGTCTGCACAAAGTATTTCAGTTATAGAGGCATGCTGGTGGTGAACAGTTTAAAACAACCTGCTGAAAACACCTTAAAATTCCTTAAACCATCACCTACTGTCAAAATGAATAATTTCAGGGTGGCCAGGGACACGTTTTTCAGCCTTCAAATTCCTGGGTAAAAAGAGATGTTTTCAAATTTCTTCTGAAAGTTAACAATGAAGGAGACTGACACATCTCACTAGGAAGGCATCTGTAAGTTGGGAACTACTACTGAGAAGGTCCTATCACAGGTGACTGCCCCCCCCCCATCTCAGCTGACTGTGACGATTAACAAGAACCATATAGCCTTAAGTATTTGGTGTCTGAGCATTCTTGATTTCCTCTTCCCTCTCCATTCCCCTTTCCTCTTGTGTCATGCCTGCAAGGGTTATGCTGGTTTGATTGATCTGCAAACTGCTGTGGGTCATCTTTTGGGTGATGAATGAGGTACAAATGTTAGGAACAAGGACGGAGGGAGGGAAGAAGGATTGTGCATCCCGTTAAGGGTAGGTAGCCACGTTTATGCAAATCTGCAGGTGACTGTGCAGCTGTGTTGCAAACAGCACAGACATCAAGCAGGTCTTGTTTGAATCCAGCTGTCGGTTCAAGTTTCATCCAGCCACAACTTGCTTGGGCTGTTCTCAGGCCCTGGCAACTGTACTCCGATTTCTGGCCCTTTGAAAGCAGGAGACACCAATAAATTATTGGACTGTCATTTCTATGTTGCTGTTGTTTTAATTCTGCATTGCCTTGAGCATGTTTAGTAGAAAGGCAATTCAAAAATAACTGTGAAGATGGCCACACCCTCGCCATGCTAAAAGGAAGGAATGCCCCGCAGCTTCTCCAAGTAATTTTATTTGTCTTTTCCTGGCACGAGTTGAGGAGATACCAACTGAAAACTGAGAAAGAGGGAGGGTAACACACTGTTTGGGGAATCTGGGGAACATAGTGTTACAAAACTACAAAAGTTGGTTGCCTCATCCTCCCTCTGCTGGCAAGAGCCCATGGGATTTCAGGCACTCACCCCGGGTCTGTGGAGCTTTGGAGAATTGAGACACAGTGGCGACTGCCGTAGCTTTGAGAAATATGGTCTATTCACCCATTTATACCTTCAGTCTTCATGGAGGGAGTCCAGATCTTACAGCATGGGCATTTCAAGAAGCGCTTGCCCCTCAAAGCAGTGCAGCCCTGGAGTCTTAGGCATCTCTCCCAGCCAGCCTTCAGCCAGCCTGCCCAACATGGATCCCCATCTTTCTTCCTCCTTCTTCCTCCCAAAACACCCTGCTAAAAACTCTCTTTTCCTGTCACTTCACACACCCCATTACCTTGGCAGCACGTGTCTCCCCAGGCCAAACGATTCCTTTTAGATGGCTCATCAACACATTTTGTCATGTTAACAGATTTGCTCTTTGCTAGGCCAGCCAGGCTGGTTTGCATAAGCCAGCCCAAGGATTCCCTGTCTTGCACAGCTCTGCAGCTTGTACTTTTATCTATATCCCAATTCAAATTTGCACCTTGGTTTTGGAACGCTTAGGTTTTGAAACAGACTTCTGGAACGGATTAAGTTTGAGAACCAAGGTACCACTGTAATAAAAAGCCACTTGGTGTTACTAACCTTCCAGCATTTGGCTGGGCTGGCTTTGGGTGGCTTCCTACCCGGTGTATCGAGCCGTTTAAGAAAGCCTGGCATGAGAAATCTCAATATGTGGGGAATATTGCAGTATATTAAGCAAAGCTCCACGCTAATTGTTTGTTAGATACATTTCAGCTATGTTCAGAACTCCCTTGGTGTTTCCTGGAAGCATTCTCATTTGGGGTTGATTCATGCAGAATTAGCAACAGAATTTGCATTGGGCAATAAGGATTTGTAAATAGAGCTGGCTAACCCTGCAACCTTTTATGGGCAATTAGTTCAGGATGGAGGATGTAGATCTTCAAATAAATGAAATAATTGTTGCACGGTGGGCTCCGCTCACGCAAGGGCATTCTTTCAGCCTTCCTTCCCTGCCTTTCATTTGATTTAAGAGGTCGGAGAATAAAGCAATTAGAAGCCTGCAGTCCAAGCGCAGGCTGGTTGGCTCAAATCAATAAGTAAATCTGCCCCTTATCTTATTAACCCCATCGTGCGCCCCAGTTTCTTCAAGCCTCCTTCTCCTTCATTTACCCTTCCTGTTTCCAGTCCTGTAACCTTCCCTGTATATTCTCCTCAACAACTGAGCTCGCTGCCTGTCAGTTTCCCTATCACCTGGAAATTATTTCCACTACTCAACCTGCCCTTCAAAAGGTAATATTCCCAGGCTGTGACTGAGGTTTCTAGCCCAGCCAAAATTACCACTGCCCTTCTGCTAACAGAAACGTAACTGCAAATATTCCGACAGCTTTATTCCCTGAACATTTAGAACATTCAGAAACATTCTGAGAAGATCAGACCATTGAGTGTTGCTGTTGCTTCGCTATCACACACATGTTCTTTATTTCTTTGTTTGATTAAAACTTTTGTATCTCCCTTTCACACATAAACCTCAAGATGGCTAGTGGAAAAAGGAGATCCACATATGCTTTAAAAATAAATAAATACAAACCTATTTCTGTCAATTGAAAAAGTCCTAAAAACTTAATTGTCAGAAAGAAACAAGCAGCAGCAGACCAGAAAATTAAAAATAATAAGAGCAGCATTTTAAAGCAGCTGGACAGGCTACATTGAAGTTGCTAAGACTGAACAATGTGCTTAAAAGGAAGATTTGATGACCACCTAGGAAAGGGGTGAGGTGGACTCTCCTGGAAAGAGAGATTTAGAGCTTGGGTGTCACCACAAAAACAGCATTCTCTTTCCTCTTAGGTCCTCAACGCACTATAGATACCATTTTAAACAGTCATGGCATCCCCACCAAAGTCCTGGGTAGTGTACCTTGTTATGGGTGCTGAGAGTTGTGGGTACTGACAGTTGTTCTTATTCCCTCTCACAGAGCTGCAGTCCTCAAGAATGGTTTAGCAGTCAATGTTTCTTTCCAGAGAACTCTGGGAATTGTAGTTCTATGAGGGGGTCTCTTAACTTCTCTCAGCACTCTTAGCAAACTACACTTCCCAGGGTTCTTTGTGGGGGGGGGGGGGAGGCCTGGCTTTAAAGCAGTATGATACTGTCTTAAATATATAGCATGGATTCAGCCTTAGTCAGACATTAATTTGAAGGACACAAGCATCCCCTCAACCTGATGGGAGCTCCATAGCCCAGGGATCGTGGTGGTAAATGTCTGCCTTCCTAAGTGAACCTTAGCCTCCGCTACCACAGTGGTCTCCAAAATGCTTCTTTATGCATTGATCTTATTAGGTAGATTAATAACAGACAAGAAGAAACGAACAACTTGCTTCAAATTCTATCCAATGCCTTGCGCACAATGGCATCAAACTGTCCACGTCATAAAACACAGGAAAGGTACAAAACAAGATAAAACTGGAATAAAAGCAAAGGCAAGGCGGCTCAGTTCAAGAGATAAAAGACTCTTCAAAGGTCATCATCATCGTAGTCCCTGGCAAATGCCAGAAAGATAAGCTGGTATGGTCACGTAGTCCAGCCGCCTGCAATGCCGGAATCTCAGCTAAAGTATCCCTGTCTGATGGCCTTCAAGGAAAGAATGTTCACCACCTCCTGAGGGAGTCCGTTCCACTGTGGAACAGCTCTTACAGTCAAAAAGTTGTCCCTTCCGTCGGAAGTTCTTCCATCGGAATATCCCTTCTTGTAACTTGAATCCATTGGACTGGGTCCTAACTTCCAGAGCTGGAGAAAATAAGCTTACTCAATCTCCCATGTGACAGCCCTTCCAATATTTGAAGATGGCTATCACATCTCCCCTCAGTCTCCATTTTTCCATGCTGAACGTACCCAACTCCCTCAAGTAGACAAAATATCATTATAATACTGTATATCATTATAATTTTGGACACTCGCACTAGTATTATCCTCCTGGAATCAAGTAATGTCTCTGGAGAGATAAACATTCCTGGAGTCCTCCCATTTGTGAAAACTTCAAAAGGTTTTTGAACTTTATTATTATCTGAGGAAGATCTTTGAAACAGGACCTTGCCCAGAAGCCTTGTTGTCTGCTGCTTAAAGTATTCTTTGATATAATTATTATTTATTTTGTGCTTTATGGTTCCTCGTAAAGCCTAGTGGAAATGTACACTTTGCAACTGCAATGATACTTTGTCTCCTTTACTGCAAACTTTTTCTCAATATTGCAGTAGTATATTGTTGCTACAGATATAATAATAGCAATAATTTATTATTTATTTGACACTCTTCTAACTGAGTTGCCCCAGCCACTCTTGGGCGCCTTCCAACAAATGAAAACATCAAGCACAGTAAAACGTCAAACATTAAAAACTCCCCTATACGGGGCTGCCTTCAGATGTTTCCTAAAAGTAAGATGTTTATTTCCACAGGGCATCTGCCACTACTGAGAAGGCCCTCTGCCTGGTTTCCTGTAACCTCATTTCTTGCAATGAGAAAAACGCCAGAAGGCTCTTGGAGCTAGATAGGGGGCCACCACTGAGAAGGCCCTCTCTCCAGGTGCCAACCACTATAACCCAGTTGGCAGGAGCAAAAAAACCCCAGAGCCTTGGTGATGTGGGCCATGGGTATCTGCCTTATATAGAATCAGACTCAATGGTCCATCTAGCTCAGCATTGTCTTATATGGTCCAACAGTGGCTCTCCAAGGTTTCAGGCAGTGGACATTCCCAGCCTCAACAGCAGATGTTGGGGATTGAACCTGGGACCTTTGCATGCAAATAATAATAATAATAATAATAATATAATAATAATAATAATAATAATAATAATAATAATAATAATAATAATTTATTTATTCCCTGCCCATCTGGCTGAGCTTCCCCAGGCACACTCTGGGCGGTTCCCAGTCGAGTGTTAAAAACAATACAGCATTAAATATTAAAAACTTCCCTAAACAGGGCTGCATTCAGATGTCTTTTAAAGATAAGATAGCTGCTTATTTCCTTGACATCTGAAGGGAGGGCATTCCACAGGGCGGTCTCCATTACTGAGAAGGCCCTCTGTCTGGTTCCCTGTAACCTCACTTCTCGCAATGAGGGAACCAAAACAACAGATGCTCTACTACCGAGAACCAGGAGATCCTTTTGGCAGCCTGGTTCCATCATCCCTGACCACTGGCCATGCTGGGTGGTGCTGATGAGAGCGGGAGTTCCAACAACATCTTTAGAGATGCAGGTTTCGCTATCCCTGAAATAGCGGCCTGTGCTCCATCAAGCAGAGCACATGTCCCCCTCCCCACAAAAAATCCGAGACTGGGAGGAAAAAGCCACCAGGCCAGAAAACATGATTTGTGAGCCCCGCTGATTCTCATTTGAAAAATTAAGTACTGCAGTCTTCTGAAGGCTTCATACAGGAAACCTGATGTTTAGCATGGATGTGAGGAATACTAAATAGACACTCAAAGCCACTTACCCTCCCCGACTCTCCTGCTTTACAGACCCACTTGGAGGGAACTAATAATTGAACTTCTATACCAGGGAAACAAAGCAAGGAAATGAGTCTATGATTGCGGCAAGGCCCCAACACGGATGCTGAATGGCTTTGTTAAACCTTCGGTGGCCCCTAGCGACTTTGCAAAACCCAGTGTAATAAACACACCACGCTTCCACTTTAGTGCTGACCTCCTTCGAGTGTGCCCCTGCCTTTATTCAAATTTCCTTACCTCCGCTTTTGATTTCCACCCTCGTCCCTAATCTGAAAGTCCAATCCCTCCTGGGTTAAGAAAACCAAGCCTACGGTATTTATCGCCCCAGGTGCCCTTCTGCTTTCCTCGGCTTGCTTTAGGTTCCTGGAATCCCCTCCCCAAACAGAAATCTTGATAGGTGCGTTATCATCCTTCAGGACGACAACCACAGGGCTCGCCTCCAAACCAAGTCACTAATATGGACTGTTGCACATTCTCCCAACAAAGGAAAGGGCAGCAACTCGAGGGCAGAGCTGGTCTGCAGGTAAAGGGTGCCAAATTTAAGCCCCAGTTAACCTCTAGTTAGGGACGCGGGTGGCACTAGGCCTAGGGTTTGCCAATCAGAAGGTTGGCGGTTTGAATCCCTGCAACGGGGTGAGCTCCTGTTGTTCTGCTCCTGCCAACCTAGCAGTTTGAAAGCACGTCAAGTGCAAGTAGATAAATAGGTACCGCTCCAGCGGGAAGGTAAACGGTGATTCCGTGCGCTGCTCTGCTTCGCCAGAAGCGGCTTAGTCATGCTGGCCACATGACCCGGAAGTTGTACACCGGCTCCCTCAGCCAATAAAGTGAGATGAGCGCCGCAACACCAGAGTCGGTCACGACTGGACCTAATGGTCAGGGGTCCCTTTACCTTTACCTAACCTCTAGTTAAAAGGATCCGAGATGAGAAAGGCCTAGATCCGAGGCCCTGGAGAGCTGTGGCTGGTCAGAGAAGTTTTGTTTACTACAAAACAAAACCGGTACCAGGCACAATCCTGCATTGCACGGGTTGGACTGGATCAGGCTTACTCAACCTCGGCCCTCCAGATGTCTTCAGCCTACAACAACTCCCATGATCCCTAGCAAGCAGGACCAGTGGTCAGGGATGATGGGAATTGTAGTCTCAAAACATCTGGAGGACTGAGTTTGAGGAAGCTGGATGATCCTGGATGCCCCATCCGACTCTACAATTCTATGATCAGAACATAGCCCTTCTGGATCAGGCCAAAGGCCTATCCAGTCCACCTTCCAGTCACAGTGGTCAACCAGATGTTTATGGAAAACCCATGAGCAGAACACAGCGCAGGATCTCTCTCCTAACGTTGTTCCCAGCAAATGGAATTCAGAGGCACAACCCTGCCTTTTCCAAAGCTGCAGCACATCTTCATCTTAACCCTAGCATCCAGGTCTGCTGCTGTTCTTCAGTCTGATCGCCTTTTGGGTAAGCAAAGATCTGTGAACCGCCCTGAGACTCCTGGGCAGAACTGTAGTTTCCCCATAAACTAGGGCTGCTATACGTCCAGATATTTCTGGACATTGCCGGGATTTCAAAGGCGGGATTGAAAAATTGAAAGGTGGCCTTTGGGGGCCTTCCTTAAAAAACAACAACACCTCAACAATGTTTGGGGTGTCCTGGTTTTTAGTTTTTGGAAATATGGTAATCCTATCGTCAACTACAATTCTCAAAACTACAGTTCCCAGGATTCTTTGAAAAAAGTCACCTGCTTCAAATGCATAGTGCATACGTAGCCTAGGAGAATACAGAAGCCTGACTAGCCACTGACTGCAGCTGCTCCATTTGATACAGGACAAATCATAAGAGGTCTCTGCCTCGAGGGGCCTCCAGATGTTAATCTTATCATTCCTGACAGCTGGGCATGCTGGCTGAGTCTTTTAGAGTCCCAACAGCCTTGGGAGGGCCACACGTTCCCTATTCCTGCTCTTAAGTAGACAATGCACAGGACTGGACTGTTTGTGACTGAGACTGTTCCTTGCAGGGTCTGGTTGGGGCAGGAAGAGAGGGAAAGGTTGTTGATGGCACCAGGTAAATGGTAGAGATCAACAGAGATTATCACAAGGCCCCAAAAGGTTTTAACTAACACAGACTGGAGGATTAGCTCCAATCCAAAAGGTGCAGAGATGTGAGCAAGTCTGTCTGTAGGAGAACGTTTTTCCCATTATCTTTTCATCTGCTCTGTTAATCAGAACCAGCAGGGGATTCGGGTTTTGTGAAGGGGGATTGGAGTAGCTATGCACAAAATAACTTCAAGCCACCCAGAAAATATCCCCAAGCAGGCAGCCAAGCGGTGCTGGGAGCTTGAGAAACGCAGGCGCTTTGGTGCCTTTTCTCGGCCACCTCGCAGCTTATTGCAAATTCAGAGATCTAAATCAGAGCAGTCAGCCTGTTCCCCCAGGTTTAGCTTGATCTGGGGCCAAGAAGACACTTAAATATCTGGCATGTGCAGGATCCCAGCAGCTTGTAGACAGCTGGTTGTATGCAGGTGTGTGTGTGTGTGTGCATATATATATATATATATATATTTGCTTTCGTATATATATATATATATATATATATATATATATATATATACACACACATATATGCTGGTTTTACTGTATGTAGGCATTCTTATTTTTTGCTTAAAATACTGCACATCACTTTGAGTTGCCATAGCAAAAAGGCAACTAACAAATTTAATTAATTAATTAATAATATAATAATTTGGATTTATTTTTTTTTACTTACTGATGCAATCACGAGCACAAATCACAAATGAATATACAACCAAAGGGAAATCTGGGAGCGGCAGGGCAGGGGGATGCATTTGGCTATTGCCGTAAACGTGAATCAGTTTTCCTGCCATCTGAAGATGAATTATTTTCCAAGCTCTTCCCCGCAATGAGTCCAAGGTAAATCTGGAATCTTAAACCCAAATCTAACTCATGAGCCTTAACCCATATTTGACCTTCCCTGAGTTCGTTAATGTCTGGCAGAGGTTCATACAGGAGGCAAGTTGAAAGCAGTAAGACATCTGCAAAGCAAATGAGCTTTTCTGGTTAGTGCATGCTGGCCTTACCAACCTGAGTTGAGTTTACGCCTCTGGTCGTGAATGTATCCTCAGCACAAAATATTATATTATTTCGTGCTATGTCTCCATCCCCCCATGCAAATATCATCTACACCTGGCTGGAGGTGGGGGTTGATTGGGACCAATGTAGGGGAAAGCGTTAAAAGTCCCCTTTATTTATGCTGTAGTCTGCACCATAGGGACGCGGGTGGCGCTGTGGGTTAAACCACAGAGCCTAGGACTTGCCGATCAGAAGGTCAGCAGTTCGAATCCCCGTGACGGGGTGAGCTCCCGTTGCTCAGTCCCTGCTTCTGCCCACCTAGCAGTTCAAAAGCATGCCAGTGCAAGTAAATAGGTACCGCTCTGGCGGGAAGGTAAAGGGCATTTCTGTGCATTGCTCTGGTTCGCCAGAAGCAGCTTAGTCATGCTGGCCACATGACCCGGAAGCTGTACGCCGGCTCCCTCGGCCAATAAAGCGAGATGAGCGCCACAACTCCAGAGTCGGTCACTACTGGACCTAATGGTCAGGGGTCCCTTTACCTTTACCTTTAGTCTGCACCAGATTCCACACACACCCGAGGCCTCCCTTTAATTCAAAAGCAGGTAGGGGCACTCATTGCTCCTTGTGTCATTACTGTCATATCTCTTTCCACCACAAGCTTGGCTACAGACAAGAATGCCCATTAGTGATCTCTTCGCAGGCATCAGAAATTTTGTAAAACTTGCTTTTTAAAGACAGGGATTCCCCACTTACTTCATTGGCTTAAACAAGGCTTGCCCGTAATTCTGGAATGTCATTATCAGTTTGAGCTGGGTGCCTCCTGATTTCATTGCTGTAGAGGAAGGGGAAAGCAGAAGGGGAGAAAGAAAGAGAAAAATAGTTAAACCATGCCCGTACAGTTCAATAGACACCCAGCAAATTTTTAATACTGAAATGTCACAGTTAACCACCTGCAGCGAGAAAGAAGGGTTATTTATAGGGCAGTCAGCATCAAAAACACAGCGGTGCCATTTTTAACACTGGGAAGGTTTTTTTCATGTGTGGTCTCCTTGAGAGCTGGATGAGCTTGTCAGTTTCGATTTCTCCCAGTTGCTCAGTTTTCAGTCTCAACTTCACCAGATTTCCACATCAGTTTGTGAATTATTAGTACTGTTATTTTAAAAAGCCCTCATGAAAATTCATCAGCCTTTTAGCACACATTTTCCTAGCACGTGCAAGCAGACTTCCCTTGCAAGCATTTTAGCACATGATTTCCACAAATACATGCATTTCTGTGCATATGGTATATGCATATTCCCCTAATATATGCAGTATATGCAAACTTCCCTTGCAAGCATCTTAGCACATGATTTCCGCAAATACATGCATTTCTGTGCATATAGTATATACATATTCGCCTAATACAGTGGTACCTTGGGTTACATATGCTTCAGGTTACATACGCTTCAGGTTACAGACTCCGCTAACCCAGAAATAGTACCTCGGGTTAAGGATGAGAACAGAAATCATGCTCCGGCGGAGCAGCAGCAGCAGGAGGCCCCATTAGCTAAAGTGGTGCTTCAGGTTAAGAACAGTTTCATGTTAAGAACGGACCTCCGGAACGAATTAAGTACTTAGCCCGAGGTACCACTGCATATGCAATATAAGCCAACTTCCCTTGCAAGCATTTTAGCACATGATTTCCACAAATACATGCATTTCTATGCATATAGTATATGCATGTTCCCCTAATATATGCATTCTTATTCTCTTTTGCTATTGTTGGGAGAACTGGATTGCAAAATCTGGGAAAGGGAAAATTTGTAAGGCACGGTGCACTTTGGTCTCCATATTGGATAGGTTCACATTGAAGCAAGAAGTGAACCAATATTCATCCCCCATTCCTAGCTTCCCCTCAAGGCAAGGTTAAGAACAGAAGAATAGCCAGTTGAACTATGCCATTGACCCATCTAGTCCAGCATCTTGTTCTCACAATAGTAAACCCCAAATGCCTGTGGGAAACCAGGACACAGAACATGAGCACAAGAGTACCCTTCCCATCCTCTGTTTTCCAACAACTGGTACTGTATTCAGAGCATTGCTGCCTCTAACTGAGGAGGTAGACCATAACCATCATGGCTGGCAGTCACTGGCAGCCCTTTCCTCCATGAATTTACAAAAGTAAGGCCACATCTTCAAGTGCCACTTGGCAAGGACGTGCCAAGCAGTGTCTTCAGGAAGGAGGGTGATGCTAAGTAAAGTCCAGATACAGGAGAATGTGGCTTGGCAAGGTATATTCCGAGCCAGACAAGTCTCATCAGGACCACGGATAGCTCCCAGTGGGTTCTTCTGCTGCCTCTATTGTAGGTAATGGGGGGAATGTTGCCTTAGCAAAGAGCTGTATCCATTGGAAGCCCCATGAAGGCTAGCGAGCATGTCTTCTGGAATTGGACCCACCTCCCTGGAGAAGTTTGCTCCTCAAAGAACCATTGCCTGTTTCTGGAATCACTGGCTTCTCCAAGACAGAGGTTAAAGGGGTAGTCCTCAGAGTTTGAAGAAGGCAAAGGGGGTGTTGTTCCTAAGCTGGGAGAGTACAGGAGATGCTGACCCCCCCAAAAAAAACCCCACACAAACCAACAGGGTTAAGCATCTTAAGAATATTAATAAGAGCCTGTTGGATCAAGCCAAAAACCCATCTAGTACAGCATCTTCTTCTCACTGTGGGTGACCAGATGCATATGGGAAGCCCATAAGCAGGACCAACTCTCCCCACTTGTGATTCTCAGCAGCTGGTTTCCAGAGGCAAACTGCCTCCAGCAGTGAGGGTGGACATAGCTACGATGGCTAGTAGCCACTAGCCTCATCTCCCAATTTTTCTTCCTTATTTGGATTCTCTTTGGAGGCATTGCAGGGGTGGTAACACATATGCACAAACACACAAGTCATCACACCAGCAGCAGACAACATGTAACTGCACCTTGGCTTTTAAAAGCACTATCTTCAAAGCTGATTCTGTCAGGCAGCATAGTGTGTGCAATTTCGTCCTTTCTTTAAATAAATAAAATAAAAAAACCCTTCCTTCCAAAGGTCAGATAACCCACATCTTTTGGAGAGCTGACAAAAAAATAATCCAGATTTATTTTTGGGGGTGTGCGTGCGTAAATAAATGTCACATTATTCTACTTCAGATCTGTTGTCCTTCAGCTTCTTTGGCCTTGTGCGTTTTCTCTCCCTGAACCAATGATATTAGCTACACGTCCTTTTAATTACTCCTCTCGGTGCTGTGTTACTGATAGGTCACCAGCTTGTAATCTGTCCTTTTCCCTCCTCCTTTCTTTTCTGTGCTACAAAATGTTATGCAAATCCGGTCAGTTTAATTACTCTTCGGCTCGAGCAAAACAGTCCCTCCAGCCTCGCTGTTTTCTGCTGACCTTAGCCTTCTCTTGCATTACCGACCCATCCCACAGGAACAAATAAATAATTAGAAATTAAAGTGCATTAAGCAATTTGCACCAAATAGGCAGAGCAGGAACGCACAGGTTTCACATATTAGATGAAGTTGGTGGTGCTGAGTAGGCCAAAACTCGGAATGCATTTCAGGGGAGAAAAGCATGCTGTCATTTTAAAGAAAGCAAAACCTCATTTCCAGTACTCGAAGCAGCTGCCTGAAGTCAGGTCTCTTGCAAATGCACAGCGCATGGTAACAAATTTCGCCATACATTGTCAAGGCTGCTTGAGAACACGCCGTGTGTCCTCATTTCAACTCTCTTCACTTGTTTATAAAACAAGTGGCACCTGAAACAAAATGTTGTTTGGTGGGCTACTTCTGTTCAGGGGTCCTTCCAGCCAGCCAGCAATTCCCTTTCCAGAATACAGTGGTACCTCGGGTTACATACGCTTCAGGTTACATACGCTTCAGGTTACAGACTCCGCTAACCCAGAAATAATACCTCGGGTTAAGAACTTTGCTTCATGATGAGAACAGAAATCGTGCGGTGGCAAAAGGCAAAACCCATTAGCTAAAGTGGTGCTTCAGGTTAAGAACAGTTTCAGGTTAAGAACGGACCTCCAGAACGAATTAAGTACTTAACCCGAGGTACCACTGTACTCCATTCCCTTTCATTCTCCCTCTCTGGTTTTTCATGTCCCTCTTGATGATCAATCAGTCAGCATTTCACAGCAACTACCACTTCTCAGTCCCCATTTGGACTGGGGTTATTGGGGAAGGGTTGCCCTAGGGTCTGCCAAAGGTTTTTTGAGTGCAAAATTTGGGGTTTCTCCAAGCCTGCTTATGCATCCCTATTGCCTTTGGATGATTCTGTGCTGGCTTTATCAATATCCAGACTCAAATAATGAGTCAGCTGCCAGTGTATGAAGATTATCAGCTTGTGGTACCATGCAGGTGGGCTTTTTCACTGATGGCGCCAGTGTTGCGGAATACCCCCCCCCCCCACTGAAATCAAAGAATCATAGAACTGTAGAGGTGGAAGGGACCCTGAGGATCATCTAGTCCAACCCCCCGCAATGCAGAAATATGCAGCTGCCCCTTATGGGGATTGAACCTGCAACCTTGCCATTATCAGCACCATGCTCTAACCAACTGAGCTATCCAGGGAGTAAATACAAGAGGCATTGTTAATGTTGGTATTCCACCTCATCCTGAAGGCACACTCGTTTGGGCAAGCAGAACTTCTGGTTTTATTTTATTTTTATTTTTAATTTATTTATTAAATTTGTACGCTGCCCCTTCATCCACAGGTTTCAGGACAGTTCAGCTTTCTTTAAACCTTTTTAACTGCTATGCTTTTTAATTGTGGATTTCCTATGGCGTATTTTTTTACTATGTATTGATTTCACTGTTGTAAAATACTTAGAAGCCATTTTGGCAGTATATGAATTAATGAATAAGAATAATCATGCAGAACAGGAGTGCGAAATCTTTTTTGGACTAATGACCACATTCGTTACTGGGCAATCTTTTAAGCGCTACGTGCCAGTGGCAAAATGAGCCAGGATGCAAATTTTGTACACTAGGGTAGTTTTTTACACACATGCATGAAACCCTCTCTAGCCTCCATCCAGAGCAGGGGTCAGCAAACTTTTTCAGCAGGGGGCCAGTCCACTGTCCCTTAGACCTTGTGGGGCGCCGGACTATATTTTGTTTGGGGGAAGAACGAATTCCTATGCCCCACAAATAACCCAGAGATGCATTTTACATAAAAGTACACATTCTACTCATGTAAAAACACGCTGATTCCTGGACTGTCCGTGGGCTGGATTGAGAAGGTGATTGGGCCAAATCTGGCCCCCGGATGTTAGTTTGCCTACCCATGAGCCAGACAAGCAAAAGGCATTATCACTGCCAATACGACCATAGTGATTCATTTTTTGGCACTTACAGGCTCTTGTCTATGAAAACACTTGCAGAATCATCCATCCTACCAGGTCAATTTTGGACTTTCCCCAGCAAACACAACTGATACCTTGAGCAATCATCCACCCAGCAGCTGAGCATTCTCCTGGGAATTTGACAAAAGAACGAAAGTGACCAGTCCCTGCCCAAACCTCCTGCCAGCGACAAAATACAAAACCATTAACCAAACTACAAATACATCCAGAAAAAGCCAAATATATAGCTGTAAGAACCTTAGCCACGAGAGATAAGCTCAGGTCAATGTCAGAAAGTCCTTTGGCATTTGGCCACACACAGCCTGATAAATGGGACGCGGGTGGTGCTGTGGTCTAAGCCACTGAGCCTCTTGGGCTTGTTGATCAGAAGGTCGGCAGTTTGAATCCCTGCAACGGGGTGAGCTCCTGTTGATCTGTCCCAGCTCCTGCCAACCTAGCAGTTCAAAAGCACGCCAGTGCAAGTAGATAAATAGATACTGCTCTGGTGGGAAGGTAAACAGTGTTTCCATGCGCTGCTCTGGTTTCGGTGTTCTGCTGCGCCAGAAGCGGCTTAGTCATGCTGGCCACATGACCTGGAAAAACTGTAGTCGGGCAAATGCCGGCTCCCTCAGCCTGTAAAGCGAGATGAGCACCGCAATCCCAGAGTCGTCTGCGACTGGACTTAACTGTCAGGGGTCCTTTACCTTTTTTACCTTTTTAGACTGATAAATACACACTCATTTTACATCATGCAATTGGGGGAGGAGGGGTTCCTTCCTACAAAGGGAGTTGACATATAGCAGGAGCAAGCGTCAAGCTGGAATTTATCCTTTTGGTAAAATAATTGTGGCATTATACCCTTTGAAGGTTGACAAAGAGATTTTCAAACTCTCAGTGTTCCAAACTGCAATCGTTTCCTAACAACTCTCTGCACCCTTAGAAAACTACAGTTCCCAGGATTGTGTGTGTGTGTGTGTGTGTGTGTGTGTTTGGAGTATTTGCCCAACTCCAGCACCGGGGGGGGGGAATCATGCAGACTGACAGCATCCCCTAAAAAAACCTCAAAAAGAAAAAAATCCTACAGGAAATAAGAAGAATCTGCACAGACATATTTTCAACGGAGCATTATGTATGGCAGGGGTAGCCAACGTGGTGCTCTCAAGCCGTTGTTCATGTTGGCTGCGGCTGATGGGGGTTGGAGGAATGGAACAACAACTGGAGGATGCTACATTGCCAATCCCTGACATTATGGTGCTCAGAGAACTGAGAAGTCCATAAAAGCCTGAAGCCTGCCAGGGTCTGTGTACGTCATCCAAATCGACTCAGATATATGCCCAGCCCACCCACGCGTTCCCAACCACACTGAGTTTCATGTTCCTGTTTCCGGTCCTATTTTTATGAACGACACATGGCAATTTTGCTTTGCATTCCTGTGTCAGACCAACCAATGTTTTTCCCCCTTTCCTTTCCTTTTTTTCCCCCCTCTTTTACAAGAAAGCCACTCACGTTTCCAAGACTCTGTTTGCACATTTGGAGATGACAACTCGAGACTCTCGCTTTTGTCCAAACAACATTGTCATAAGGATTTACAGCAGGCAGAACTGTGTCAACAGCTTTCAAGGAAGCCACAGAATAATGACACTAAGTCATTGCTGCCAGTAATGGCCTTGGAACGGCATGCTAACGAGGCCTCAAAATGGGAGGCCAATTTGGCTCCCACCAGAATTTCCAGCTCTCTTTAGCAGCAAAAAGACTACCAAGTTTTTTTGTTTGTTTGTTTTGTTATAAGAAAAACTGCTCCCTTTCTCTTATGGGGTATTCCGGAGCCTGTACAGAGTCCTTAAATGGGCTCCTTATCAGTAGGAGAAAATAACAGAGGCCAACCAGAGTAAACTGAAAAGCAAAGCGGCTAGTAAGCCTGATCTTTATTAAAGGAACTGTTGCAACAGGGTCTCCACTCACCACACACAGGAGGGAGGAGAACCCTGAACAATGGTGCACAAGCTCTTATATAGACTTTTGAAACTGCCCACCTTGTAGCTCAAGATCACTCCCCTAAAACATCATACATACATCACAGAAGGAGGTGGTCTACAGCAGAGGAGTCAGTCTTCAGCAGAAATCTTTTCTGCCGGGATACCTGATAATGGTCACTGATTGCATTACCTGGGCAGCCTGGCCATTCTTTTGTGATGGTTAATACTTTAGTTCCTGAATCCAGGTCACAGGCTCACCCTATTCATACACAAAGACGCCCTTAAGACAAGATTTGCAAGCGAAAAGACAATGGGGAGGCTTTCCCCATTTGCCTCCCTTACTGCAGAGGAATATTTGAGGTCATTGGGAGAGTCAAAATGGTCCCAGGATTGCTGTCCCATACTATTTCAGACACATGGTTCATATATTTAGATATATTTAGATATATATTTGAGACCCAGAAATTATTATAACAGTTTACTTCTGCTTTCTGCCTTGCAATAGTCTCATGTGCAGGAAGGCAAAAAGGCCTTGTTTCCCTTTCAAACCCTGTATTTGTGGCACACATCACTTTTCCCCATCTGCTGCAGTTTCTCTTCCACCAGAAGATCTCTGTCGGGTGGGGTGGGTGTAGTTTGGCCAAAGCAGTCCCTTGGGCCATATAAGAATGCCTGTTTGCACCCAGGGGCTGGAGGTTCCACACCACCTTTCAGTTGGTCTTGATAAAAGTATGACTCCATTAAGACACTGGATTTCCCCCACCCAACAGATCCACAAGGTTCTCTGAAAAGCCTCAAAAGGAATATAAAACCAGAGGTGTGATTTTTTTTAAAGTTTCCTCTAATCACAGTCATAATCGCCCTTTCCCCCTTAGGTATGTATGAATACTGGAAGCAGAGATTTTATTTTCGTCATAGCCTTTACAACTCCCCAAGGTATATATCATTAACTCTGGCAAAGATTACCCAGAACGTTTACATAGTGTTGAAAGCGCATTCAAATGCAAATGTTACATTTAATCTTTCAGCATCTGAAAAAACACACCCCAAAGAATGGAAAGCAAAGAGTAAGTTAAGTAATCTTATATAAAGATTAACAAACAAACAAAAAGACCAGCAATCACCTTGACCCCAAAGTCAAGGGAGAAGGGCACTGCCAATTTGAGAGTTAGAATTTCAGCTTACTTTTACTTTCAGGTAAAAGAGGGGGGAAACTGGAAGAGTTTCAGGACTGCACTCAGGAAAGTGTTCCATGACTGTTTGGCTGTCGATCAAACCTTTAATTATATTCTCCTGCCCTGACCTCCTTCTCATGTCATCTTCCCTTTGGATCACCCGCCTTTCCATTTCCCAAAAACTTTCTATCTTACTGGAACATTTTAGATGACAGCTTGGATGCTGGAGAACAATTTCATATTGCAAAGGATTCTGGGCGATCTTCTCAGATGCATGTTCCAGCACAGGATCCTAGGGCAGGACTCCAGTTCCCATCAGCCTCAGCCACCCTGGCCAATGGTCCTGAGATGATGGGAGTTGTAGTCCAACAGTATCCAGAAGGTAACACATTGGCTATTCTGGATTTAGGCTTTCCTTAGGAGAGTTATTCAGCCTGGCCCCAACAGATGCAATACCGTATTTTTCGCTCTATTGGACGCACCGGACCACAGGACGCACCTAGTTTTTAGAGGGGGAAATCAAGGGAAAAAATATTATCCCCCCCCCCAGCCCCAAAGAGCAACGGACAGGCTGCACGCAGCCTGTCCACTTCTCCCAGACCTTCTCAGGGCTGCGGGGGAAGCCCGGGTTCCCCCCCCCAGCCCCAAAGAGCAAAGAAGCCAAGACAGCGCGCGGGGTCCATAGCCGCACAACCTCTCCAGCCAGGAGCTAAACCTCTCCAGTGCAGCTAAAGAAGAAGACAAGGCAGCAAGCACGATCCATCCCGCTCGCTGCCTTGGCTTCTTCTTTAGCCTTGCGCAGCATCTTTAGTCTTGCGCAACAGGATGGATTGCGCATGCTGTCCACCGGGGCTGGACTAGATGACTCCTGGGGTTCCCTTCCAACCCTGCAATTCTATGACCTCGGAAGGTGTTTGGGGTCTCCACCACTGGAGGCTTTTAAGCAGCGGTTGGGGGACCATCTGCCTGGCGTTCTTTAGCTGTGATTCCTACATTGTGAGGGGGCTGGGCTAGATGACCCTCGGGTGGCCCTCCCAACTCTATACAGTCCTACAGTTCTGCGGCAGGAGATCCACAGCCACTTCACACAATGCCCACTCCCAATTTTCATTGGAGAGACATGTGGCTTCACTGTCTAGGTAGGTACCCCCCTACCTGCCACACTTCCCCCACCCCACTTAAGCTGGGGGGGGGGGAATCCGCTGAAGCCTCCAGCAGCGGAGGATCCATGGTCCCCTTCCTTCCCTCCTCCGTAGTTGCTTTGAAGGAGGAAAGTGGGAGAGGAGCTGCTTACACGAGTGTAAGCTGCCCCCCTCCCACTTTCCTGCTTCAAAGCAATCACGGAGGGGGGAATCTGCTGAAGCCTCCAGCAGCGGAGGATCCATGGTCCTCTTCCTTCCCTCCTCCGTAGTTGCTTTGAAGGAGGAAAGTGGGAGAGGAGCTGCTTACACGAGTGTAAGCTGCCCCCTCCCACTTTCCTGCTTCAAAGCAATCACGGAGGGGGGAATCTGCTGAAGCCTCCAGCAGCGGAGGATCCATGGTCCTCTTCCTTCCCTCCTCCGTAGTTGCTTTGAAGGAGGAAAGTGGGAGAGGAGCTGCTTACACGAGTGTAAGCTGCTCCCCTCCCACATTGCCGCCTCAAAGGGAACCCGGGAGGAGGGAATCTGCTGCAGCTTCCCCCACCTCCCGCAGAAGCCGCACGCTCTTTAAAGGGGCGGTGCGGCTTCTCCTGGGTTTTCTGGGAGGTGGGCGGATTCCCCCACCTCGTAGAAAAGCCTGCAGGAGCCGCACAGCCTTTAAAGAGGGCGCCGCTCTTGGGGGCTTTTCCCCCAGGAGGGAGAAGGGACTGCTACAGCCAGTCAGTCCCTTCTCCCTCCTGGAGAAAAGCCCGCAAGAGCGCACGGAGCTTGTGTGCGGCTCTTGAGGGCTTTTCCCGCCTGCCTCCCCCCTGCATTCGCTCCATAGGACGCACACACATTTTCCCTTGCTTTTTAGGAGGGAAAAAGTGCGTCCTATGGTGCGAAAAATACGGTAGTTACAGAAGAGGAGACATGCACAGTTCTGTCCATTTAGCACCTATGGTGAGATGAAGCCAGGAGTGGAGACCCTTTGGCCCTCCAGATGTTGTTGGACTCCAACGCCCATCATTCCCAACCAGCTTGGTTGATGGTCAGGGATGATGGGAATTGTTGTCCAGCAACCTCTGGAGGACCACTGGGTCCTCATCCCTGCTGTAGGGTCAAATCAATGGACTCTAGCTAGGCCTTTGGGTTCTTGCTCTGTATCAGCTGACAGTGTGCCCCAGAAGATGTCCAACAGCCACACATTGCAGGGGAAAAGCAGTTGTGTTTGATAAGACTAAGACATTTATACCATACATCTGAAGCACTGTGATACCACTTTCAGCAGTCATGGTCTCCACCCCCATCGTTCAGGCCGGACACTGAGATCCAGCACCGAGGGCCTTCTGGCGGTTCCCTCATTGTGAGAAGTGAGGTTACAGGGAACCAGACAGAGGGCCTTCTCGGTAGTGGCGCCCGCCCTGTGGAACGCCCTTCCTTCAGATGTCAAAGAGATAAACAACTACCTCAGAAGACATCTTAAGGCAGCCCTGTTCAGGGACGTTTTTAATGTGTGACATTTTAGTGTATTTTTGGTCTCTGTGGAAGCTGCCCAGAGCGGCTGGGAAAACCCAGCCAGATGGGCAGGGTACAAATAATAAATTATGATGATGATGATGATGATGATGGCTTCCCCCAAAGACTTATGAGAGCTGTAGTTTGTTAAGGGTGCTGAGAGTTATCACGATGCCCCTATTCCCCTCCCAGAGCTACAATTCCCAGAGTTCCCTGTGAAGAGAGTGAAGTGACATTTGAAGCGAGTGGTGCTGAGAGCTTCTCAGTTAATACTCATAATCTCAATGTCACGCCCACATGCTCTAGACTGGAGATGAAAAGTCACAGTCAAAAGGGGAACCTTGCCTAAGAGGACATCTCATGGTCACGGGGTGGGCTTAATATTGCTCAACCCCCCTCTCCCAGAGGCCTTTCTCCATAGCCCCAGTTATTTATTTATTTATTTATTTATTTATTTATTTAATTTCCTACAAAAATTGTATGCCGCTTGATTGTACAGGCAAAACAAAACCCAAGCAGTTAACAAAAAAGCAATAAAATTATTGCTAAAAGCAGCTAAAAACAATTATTTGAATATTGTAAAAAAATATATAAATCAGTGATAAAACAAAAACAGATTAAAATACAAGTCAACAGTCAACATATCTGGGTAGGCTTGTCTAAACAAAAATGTTTTTTAGCAGGCGCTGAAAGGAGTACAGTGAAGGCGCTTGCCTGACGTCAATAAGCAGGGAGTTCCAAAGGGCCCTGCCACACTAAAAGATTGATTTCTTACAAAACCAGGAAAGGCATTACGTGGCATCTATAACCAGTGCCAGTTCTGCTGTTCAAAGCAACTGAGTACATAGGGTACGGTGATCTCAGAGGTCCCAAGTTGTTAAGGGCTTCATATACTAACTGTGGGATGCGGGTGGCGCTGTGGGTTAAACCACAGAGCCTAAGATTTGCCGGTCAGAAGGTCGGTCCCTGCTCCTGCCAACCAAGCAGTTTGAAAGCACATCAAAGTGCAAGTAGATAAATAGGTACCACTCTGGCGGGAAGGTAAGCAGCATTTCCGTGCGCTGCTCTGGTTCGCCAGAAGCGGCTTAGACATGCTGGCCACATGAACTTTACGCTGGCTCCCTAGGCCAATAAAGCGAGATGAGCGCCGCAACCCCAGAGTCGGTCACGACTGGACCTAATGGGCAGGGGTCCTTTTACGTTTATACTAACTGTAGCACATTGAACTTGGTGCGCTAGCAATTCAGCAGCCAGTAAAGATCTTGGAGCACAGGTGTCATATGCCGACAAGGTCTCCCTCCTCCAGCAATTGTGCTGCAGCATTCTGCACTAACTGCAGCTTGTGGATCAAGCGCAAGGGAAACCCACCAGTTTGGTTACATCCTTCCCCTATTAGCCACCTCCACACTGCAGCACACGATTCGACCTTTTCCTCGCACCCTGTGTCTATGCAGAGGAAGCCACAAAGTCCCCAACAGCCATGCACCAACCCAGCTCCCTTCCCCAAACAGTGCTTGCCCAGCCTCCTCTACTATCGCATCTCCAGAGAAAGCAATCCTGCTGATGTATCTCATTCCATTACCGAACCGCAATAAACCTGCCTGGACAAGAAATCTCCTTCCCTGTCGTTTAACCTTACTGATTGCCTGGGTTGGGTAACAGGCTGTTACTTCACAGCCGTCCTAAAAGTCAGACTTTCCCCTCTATTCCTTTCGAAACTCGAGGCAG
The DNA here is from genome assembly GCF_964188315.1 of Podarcis muralis. Taxonomy (NCBI): domain Eukaryota; kingdom Metazoa; phylum Chordata; class Lepidosauria; order Squamata; family Lacertidae; genus Podarcis; species Podarcis muralis. Next base: position 43,566,258 of record NC_135668.1, read on the forward strand.
CTGCAAGTTATCAAGGAAGCCAGTGGTTTATGGAACCTGCAGAGTCATCCTGCTCCGCAGCCATCCTCAAATGGTCATGAGATCCTCATCGGTGGGGGAGCTGCCAATCGTCCAAAAACAGCAGAGGCAACACAGATGTACTTCTTAAGCTGCCTTCTCTCGTGCTTAAAAGACAGCCCAGATCTGAAACACTGGAAGCTGCCCCTGGAACTCTTGATCTCCAACCACCATGTTTTCCTGTTTCTTCCAGACTATAACTGTGCTAAGTAGAACCCATTTTTCTGCCCATCTATCTATATGTATCTGCAAATGAATAGCATGGGACAATCCTTTCCTATCTGCCCTTCCTCCTCTGTTTCAACTCAATTTGCAGGCAAGGCACTGAATTCCCAGTAAACACCATGAAGAAACTCCCGAAGCGCACTTCTGGAGCAGGAGAAAAGTCCATCCAGTCAAGCATTCTGCTCCTGCAGTAGAGAACAAGCAAGGCATGGCCCTCTCTCCATAGAATCACAGAATTGTAATGTTCAGCAGCAACCAGCTGTCTCTGATACTAAAGGTAAAGGGACCCCTGACCATTAGGTCCAGTTGTGGCTGACTCTGGGGTTGTGGCGCTCATCTCGCTTTATTGGCCGAGGGAGCCAGCGTACAGCTTCCGGGTCATGTGGCCAGCATGACTAAGCCACTTCTGGCGAACCAGAGCAGCACACGGAAACGCCATTTACCTTCCCGCCGGAGCGGTATCTATTTATCTACTTGCACTTTGACGTGCTTTCGAACTGCTAGGTTGGCAGGAGCAGGGACCGAGCAATGGGAGCTGAACCCATCAGGGGATTTGAACCGCCAACCTTCTGATCGGCAAGCTCTAGGCTCTGTGGTTTAACCCACAGTGCCACCCGTGTCCCTGATTGCCACATATATGCATTACGACTTTGTAGCTATTGCTAGCCTTATCCTCCATGTGTTTGTCTAATCCTCTGACAAAGTTGTCTCAAGTTGTGCCGCAATCACTACGTCTCCAGATACAAAATGTCACTGTTTCACGATACACCATGGTTGGGAGAACTCTTATTCCTATCACGGAATCACAGAATTGTAGACCTGGAAGGGACCCTGTGGGTCATCTATTCCAACCCCCTGCAATGCAAGAATCTCAGCTAAAGCATCCATGACAGATGGGCACCCAACCTCTGCTTAAAACCCTCCAATGAAGAAGAGTTCACCACTTCCTGAGGGAAACTGTTCCATTGTCAAACAGCTCTTACTGTCAGAAAGTTCTTCCTGATGTTTAGTCAGAACCTCCTTTCTTGTAACTTAAATCCATTGGTTTGGGTCCTATCCTACAGAGCAGGAGCAAACAAGCTTGTTCCCTCTTCCATGTGACAACCCTTGAGCTATTTGAAGATGGCTATCATATCTCCTCCTACTCTCCTCTTATCCAGGCTAGACATACCCAGCTCCTTCAACCATTCCTCATAAGGCTTGGTTTCCAGACCCTTGATCACCTTGGTTGCCGTCCTCTGCACATGTTCCAGCATGTCAACATCCCTCTTAAATTGTGGTGTCCAGAATTGGACACAGCACTCCAGATGTGGTCAGACCAAGGCAGAATATAGTGCCACTCTTACTTCACTTGACTAGGACACTGTACTTCTGTTGATCACGTAGTTACCGTTTCCAGAGTGGTTTAACTAACTTCAGCCCCTCTTCCTGGGGAATTCTGGGAACTGTAACTCTGTGAAGGGAATAGGGGTCTTCTAACAACACTCAGCACCATTCACAAACTACAGTCCCCATGATCCTTTGTTGGGGAAGCCATGGCTGCTTAAGGTGGTAGGATACTGCTTTAAATCTATAGCGCAGATGAGGCCTTTAGTGTAAAATTCAGGTGCCAGAGTAAGGCATTGTATTAGATAACTCTAGATATCTTGAGAAAGGATACCAATCAATGGGGGAAGTCAGTAGGTCTGTCTCAGTCATGTCTTTGACTTGGCATGTGATTTATTTTTTCCCATCACCAGAATATCATTTACTTTTTTTAAAATCTGCTGACAGATGGAAACACCAGCTTTTTTGTTTTTCCCTCCATTTCCAAGCCAATGACCAATTCATCAGTCACAGATAGAAATAGATTTGGTTCTTTATGGGGCAAACAGTGTGTGGGATGTGCCACCCCACCCCCAATAAGCAGGAACAAATTGCAATTCTATTATTCCCAGGCAAAATAATCCTTGCACAGGGAAATCTAGCATTTCAAGGAATGGAGAGTTAGGGTGGTAGTTCAGAGTGTTGGAGTTAGATGGGCTACTGGCCTGATCCAAGATGCCTTTTCTTAGGCTCTTATGAGCAGGAAGACTGTTGCCTTTGTGCCCTGCCTGTGGTATTCCTGCAGCAATTGGACTGGCCAGGATGCTGGACAAGAAGGGCCCCTTTCTGACTTATTCAGAGTCAGAACATGAACTTTGACCCTCAAGCTGCATCTCTAAGTCAGTGGGGCTGACCCCTGGGTAAATACACATAGGATCTCACACGCAGCCAAATATTTAACTGAATACAACTTTCTCTGGGCTGAACTCTGAACTCATTTTCATTTCACCACTGCCCAGATTACTTATCGGTCCCGCTCGCTAATTGCTTCCATAACTGCATGCACCTCTTTAATTACTTCGCCCACCCAAGCAAGACGCATTGTAGATTTCAGAAATGAACTGACTCGAGTTATGCACTCGTTTCTTCGGGCAGGGAAATAAAACAAACCACCTTGAGGCCTACCTTCTTCCCTAAGAAATCAAGTTCAAGCCGCCCGTTAATTTTAACTCGGGGAAGGAAAAGGCCCAATGTTATTAGCAAGTTGCATCTAACCATTCTACACCATGCCGCGTTTCTAATTAAACAACTCTTTGGCTCATGCAGGTAGCATTATTGCAGATGTAAATTTCAAATTGCACAAAGAAATGGCTAATTATGGTCATTTTTGAGTCTTGATTCAGATAATTATGTTTCTGAGCCTATGAGCTCAGAATGCTCACCTTTCCCAGAAAATGTACTGCCAGTGTTCAGTTCAAAATAATATTAAGGATCTAATTATCCTTTAAGAGCATAGCATGGAATGAATGGGGGAGGGGGAGATAACATAAAAAAGGAAACATTAATGGTCCAAACTCTCAACTGCAGTTTCTCATTTCTCCAACCTTAAATTTGGTTCTGCACATTAGTTTGTGATTACTTTTTTAAAAAAAGTCCACATGAAAAATCAGCAGCGTTTGACTGCCAATTTCTCCAAATATATGCCTATCTGTGTACTTCCTCTTTTTGCAAAGCAACGTTTCCTAACATAGTGGTGAAGGCTCAGCAGACATTTGGGCCTGGGGCACTTGTGAGCCACGTAGATGTTGTTGAACTAGAACTCCCACCATTCCTACCTATTGACCATTGTTGGCTCAGGCTGATGGAATCCAACAGTGCTGGTTGCCACAAGGTCCTAATGCCTAGGACCAGAGAAAATGGAGGAGGTAGAGAAAGGATGCCCATTGCCTGGAGCTCCATAGAAAACAAAAGGGGAACCTGTGGCCCTCCAAATTCCCATTTGGTGTCTCCCAGGCTGAAGGGGGCTGATGGTGCAGGAACTCAACATTAATGCCCCCGTAGTTCTCTTATCATGGTGATGGCGCTCCCCAGAGTTGCCGGAACTGAGTTTTGTTGAGTTCTGGCAGAAAAAAAAGCAGACTTCAGGTCTTTTTTCAGGTCAGCTTGGTGGATTGAAAGGTTGAGCAGACATTTGAGCCAGTCCAAGTTTCTCTGGCCCAAGGATTAGGACCTTGTGGCACTGTTGGATTCCATTAAGGTAAAGGCAAAGAAGCCGTAGATGGTTAAGTCCACTCAAAGGCAACTATGGGGTTGCTCATCTTGCTTTCAGGCCGAGGGAGCCAGCATTTGTCCACAGGCAGCTTTCCAGGCCATGTGGCCAGCATGACTAAACAGCTTCTGGAGCAACAGAACACCATGACGGATACCATACTTGCACTGGTATGCTTTTGAACTGCTAGGTTGGCAGGAGCTGGGACAGAGCAACAGGAGCTCACTCTGTCATGGGGATTCGAGCCGCTGACCTTCTGATTGGCGAGCCCATGGCAAATAGGGATGGTGGGAGTTCTAGTTCAACAGCATCTGTGTGGCTCACAAGTGCCCCATCCTTGCCCCACACAAATCAAAGTAGTGTATGTCTGGGGTATTCCATATAGTTCAACTAGTTTTACTGTCATGGGGGCCCTTCCCCATTGCAGGACTCCTTGGGATTGTAGTTCAGTGAATGGAATTATCAAATAACTTCACAAAACTACAATTCTCAAGGTTCTTCAGGGGGCAGGGGAAGTCACCACAGCTTAAGTAGGTTATCTTTCGCCTGACCACCTTCAGATTGTCACAGTCATTTTAAAGCACCAATATCTCATGATTAGCAACCACCCTGTAGGGATGGAGGATAAATATGGTTCAATTAGACTTATAATGCAAACTTCTCTAATTTGCACTTTTTGGAACAATATGCAAGCCAAAACACAGCTATCCCTGCAAATTCACACTTCTCCCAATTTTACAATGCCATTCTCCAGCTAAATGCATACAGTACAGGGGAAAGTGTGCATTAAAATAGGTATTTCTGTATACCTTTGAAAACTAGATAAATAGATAATATAATGAATATGTTAGTGAAAGCTATACATACAGTGCATTGTATCAGGGGAAATAGCTTGCAAAAATGTGCTTTCACTAAAAAGCAAAGGCATTTTCATGAGGGTTTTTTTATTTTAAAAAAATGAATAAATTGCAAACTGATTGATATGTGGAGGACTGAAGAGAAGACTGGGAAGCTGAGAAATGCAGAGAAACCGAAAATGACAGGCTATCCCTCCCAGCCGGTCACGACTTGCGTTCTGCAGAAGCATCTGGTCTTCTTTTTGGCTTTTGTTTTCATGGCACTCTTTAATTGCTTGAAAATTACACCATATGTAGCAGTGTTAAGTGTAAATATTTCATTTAGTAAAACATTACCTTGCACTGCTATGGCAACTTTCTCTCATAAGTACAAACACCCCTCCTTTCCTCAGCTTTAAAAGCCCTGCGTAACTGAATTTGAATAGATAAGTGGTGCTGGTGCTGGAGGAGACGCTTGAGAGTCCCATGGACTGCAAGAAGATCAAACCTATCCATTCTGAAGGAAATCAGCCCTGAGTGCTCACTGGAAGGACAGATCGTGAAGCTGAGGCTCCAGTACTTTGGCCACCTCATGAGAAGAGAAGACTCCCTGGAAAAGACCCTGATGTTGGGAAAGATGGAGGGCACAAGGAGAAGGGGACGACAGAGGATGAGATGGTTGGACAGTGTTCTCGAAGCTACCAGCATGAGTTTGACCAAACTGTGGGAGGCAGTGAAAGTGAGGAGTGCCTGGCGTGCTCTGGTCCATGGGGTCACGAAGAGTCGGACACGACTAAACGACTAAACAACAACAACAAAGAAAAGGTGAGACATTCCAGGATCAAATCAGAAACTAGGACAGCTTCTGTATCCGGGACTGTCCCTGGAAAACAGGTACACCTGGAGGGTCTGCAATAATACTCTAGACAGTCACAGGTTCCTCTCATCTCTCCCATACTAAAACGACCGGCATTTTGCAAATCTTAATACAGTGGTACCTCGGGTTAAGTACTTAATTAGTTCCAGAGGTTCGTTCTTAACCTGAAACTGTTCTTAACCTGAAGCACCACTTTAGCTAATGGGGCCTCCTGCTGCCGCCACGCCGCTGGAGCACGATTTCTGTTCTCATCCTGAAGCAAAGTTCTTAATCCGAGGTACTATTTCTGGGTAGCAGAGCCTGTAACCTGAAGCGTATGCAAACTGAAGTGTATGTAACCCAAGGTACCACTGGAATCCTTAGAGGTGCTCTGTTAATTTTGACACCACTAGATTATACTGTCCATCTGACATGCTACCAAACATTCTGTCCCATTATTAATTTCAGAAGGCCTTGCTTCTGAAAGTAGCTGGCGAAAGTAGTTGGCGAAATATGACCCCACCAAACTCTTGCCTGCCTAAGTCAGCCACCAATATTCTGTATCTCGAAAGCAGTGAGACAGAAACACAGCTGTATGGGATTTCCACCCCTGCCTTTGTTGAAACCTATTTTGAAAGATGCTTTGTGGGTTGCTGACGCGCACACAATTTCACATATGAAAAGTGAAACACTCAGGTGCCTCAAACAGAAACTCTTCAAAGAAACATACACTGCCCAGGAGCTAGGCAAGATAAAAGATCTTGAAACTAACACTACAGCATGTGAGGGTGGTAATAAAGACCAGAATCACAATTCTGCCGGAGCGCCGAAAAGAGGTGCTGGCATTTGATAGCAATAGGCCCAGAATTCAGCCTCCTGCTGAGCTCAAAACTTAAACCAAGTTTCTAGTCCTTGTGACTGTGAAGATTTATTAATTTATTAATTGCATTTATCTACCACCTTTTCCTTTAAGGAGCTCAAAGCGCTGCACATCCAAACTCAACAGGAGGGTTCCCAGGGTGTGGGTGGTGATTCTGGTAGATGTTTGGGTACCGGGCACTAATTTGAATCACAACAGTAGGCCAAAATGTCACTTTGACGTGACTTTGCCTGTTTTTCGGCATAGGTTCCCCTGCCTCTCGAGATATCATTGACAAACTCAGCATGAGGGTTCCCAATATGACAGTTTTCATTGCCATTTGGACGCCGGGTGCCATTTTGAATTAAGATGGCAGACCAAAACACGACTTAGGCGTGCCTTCACCTGATCTTTGGTGTGATGGATCCAAACTCACAAATTACACTATCCATTTAAAAAAAATCAACCAAATTAATGGGAGGGGGAGAGGTGTTTCTACAAATTCACAGGCAACGCCTGTAAGTCCCCACTAGTATATAAATAAATAAATCATCTCAATAAAGTGAGAGTGAGTGGGGAACCAGAGACCCCCTCAGAGGCCTTGTTTGACTCCAGCTCCCAGCAGCCCCAGCCAACAGAACAAATGGTCAGGCATGATAGGAGTTGTAATCCAGCAACAACTGGAGGACACTAGGCACCCCGGAGTATGCATTTTAACAGAAAAAAAGGACTGAGCAACATTAAGTCCGAATGGAGCCAGCAAAGAACCAAGTAGCTGAAGCTGGTTATACTCTCAAAGCAAGTTGTCTGACCTAGTTCAGCGGTGTCTCCCATTCTTTTGTTTGGTTTTGTGTTTAATGAGGAGGTAAGTGGGGCACACCTGACTTATTTTGGCCTACTGGCTTCCATTTTATCCACTCCCAAAAGGTCACATTGTCTGCTTGAGTGTTATGTGGAGTTCTTTTTTTTCCCCTGTCGCCATGGCGATGAGGCCTGCCTAATCCCCTTCATCCTTCTGTAGTCTACTGCTGCACATTCAGCTTTACTTCCCCACAAGGGAAGGTCCTGATCCTGGATCAGATGCCTCAGCAATGTCAAACTTGGTTCAAGATGGGGCAGAGAGGCACCTGTGGTCTCCAGGTGTTCACCTCCTACCAGCCCCCAGAAAACAATGGATTGCAAAAATTCCCCAGCAACATCAGGATCCTCCACAAAAAATGAGTAAAGCATGTGTGAGGAACCTCTGGCCTCCCTGGTGCTGCTGAACTACAACTCCCATCAGCTCCATCCAGCACAGCCAACGGTTCAAGGGCAGTGTTTGAAATTCCCCAAGCGCCAGGTGTGTTTTGCTCCTGGTGTGGGTCCAATACGACTACGTAGAGATTTCCAGGTGCCAGGTTCATAACAGCATTTTAAAAACCTCTGCCTTGGTCCATAGTAAATACCATCTCCTTTGCCGCCATATGTGTTTCTCCTTCTTGCATACTGGGGGGCGAGAATTGTTTTAAGATCAAACTACAGTCAAGCAATTCAATGAGACCATTGCAGCACTGGAAGGGATCCCAAGGGTCATCTAGTCCAACCCCCTGGCAAACAGACGTTCTGTTGTGATGATTGTAACCTAGGTTTTAAGGTGCCTAGCTTTTATATCTGAGTTTCTAATATGATTCAAGGGTAATGGGACTGGTAGTCCAGGAGAATCTGGCAGGGCATAAGTTCCTTTTTTTTTTTTTTTTTTTTTTTTTAAATAATTTTTATTGCATTTTTTCAGACATAGGCAGAAAAAAACAAAAGAAAGAAAAAAAAAAAAAAAAACAAAAAGCAAATACAAAGAATCATAACCTTTCAACAACTTATTTCTATCGAGCTTCCCCGCATCTCCCGCACAATGCATTCTTAACAATAAATTTATCAGCAAATTATAACCTTGTTTCGTGTGTTTCTTTTATACTTTCAATTGCAGTTTAAGTTTAAATCCCTTGTTGTCCATTTACTCTAAAAACAGAATATATTATCATTTTTAACATTTAAACATTGATTCTTTCAATAATGTTATCCAATTCCGTAAATGTTGCATTCTCATTGCTGGGGCTAGCATTTCAAATTATGCATCATTTTATAGTTCATATAACTTATAAAATTTTTGCAAGTAATTCTTAAATTTTTTCCAGTCCTCCTCCATTGCTTCTTCTCCCAGGTCTCGGATTCTGGCAGTCATTTCGGCCAATTCCATATAGTCAATCAGTTGCATTTGCCACTCTTCCAGCGTGGGTAAATCTTGAGTCTTCCAGTGTTTGGCGATCAAAATTCTTGCTGCAGTGGTAGCATACATAAAAAACGTTCTATCCTTCTTTAAAACCTTTTGGCCGACAATACCCAAGAGGAAGGCCTCCGGTTTTTTAGGGAAGGTGTACTTAAACACCTTTTTTAACTCGTTGTAGATCATTTCCCAGAAGGCCTTCACTCTTGGGCAAGTCCACCAAAGGTGAAAGAATGTTCCTTCAGCCTCTTTGCACTTCCAACATTTATTATCAGACAAATGGTATATCTTAGCAAGCTTGACTGGGGTCATGTACCACCTGTATACCATTTTCATAATGTTTTCTTTCAAGGCATTACATGCCGTAAATTTCATACCGGTGGTCCATAACCTTTCCCAGTCTTCAAACATGATATTGTAACCAATGTCCTGAGCCCACTTTATCATGGCTGATTTAACTGTCTCATCCTGGGTGTTCCACTTAAGCAGCAAGTTATACATTCTCGATAAAACCTTGGTCTTTGGTTCTAACAATTCTGTCTCAAGTTTCGATTTTTCCACCTGGAATCCTGTTTTTTTGTCCAACTTAACCACCTCGTTAATTTGGGCGTAATGAAACCAATCTCGCACCTTATCTTTTAAATTTTCAAAGCTCCGCAACCTCCAATTGTCACCTACTTTTTCTATTAGTTCCCAATATTTCGGCCAACCGGTCTCCATATTGGGTTTTTTCCACGCCTTAGCCTCCACTGGTGATAACCACCTCGGAGTCTTACTTTCAAGTAAGTCTTTGTATTTCTGCCAGACCATAAAAATTGCTTTCCTGACAATATGGTTTTTGAACATTCCATGTGTTTTTGCCTTGCCGTACCACAGATAAGCATGCCATCCTAACGAGTTGTTAAAACCTTCCAGGTCTAGGACATCTGTATTCTCTAATAGAATCCAATCTTTCAACCAGCAGAAGGCTGCCGCCTCATAGTATAACCTTAAGTCTGGCAGGGCAAACCCCCCTCTTTCTTTTGCATCAGTTAGTATTTTGAACTTTATTCGGGGCTTTTTGCCCTGCCAGACAAACTTTGAGATATCCCTCTGCCACTTTCCAAAACATTCCACTCTGTCCACGACCTGCAAGGTTTGAAATAAAAACAACATTTTTGGCAAAACATTCATCTTGACAGCAGCAATTCGGCCCAGCAAGGAAAGCTTCAGTCTCGACCAAGTTTCCAAATCTTTCTTAACTTCTGACCAGCATTTCTCATAATTGTCCTTAAACAAATTCAAATTTCTAGGCGTCAAGTTTACCCCCAGGTATTTCACTTTCTTAACCACAGTTAACTCTGTTTCCTTCTGAAACCCCTCTATTTCTAAAGGCGTCAAGTTTTTCCCCAAAACTTTGGTTTTTTGTTTGTTCAACTTAAATCCTGCCACCCGACCAAATTCTTGTATCAGTTCCAGAACTCTTTTTGTACTAGATTCTGGCTCCTGTAATGTTATTACTAAGTCATCTGCAAATGCTTTCAGTTTATATTGTTTCACTCCGACCGTGATCCCCTGTATTTGCCGGTCCCTCCTGATCATGTTCAGCAAAACCTCCAGGACTGATATAAATAATAGGGGGGATAAGGGGCACCCCTGGCGTGTTCCTTTTTCAATATAAAACTCCTCTGTCACCACATTGTTCACTATCAACTTAGCTTTTTGTTCTGAATAAATTGCTTCTATACCATTTTCAAACCCTCGTCCCACTCCCATCCCTTCCAAGTTTTTCTTCATAAATTTCCAAGAAATATTGTCAAAGGCCTTCTCGGCATCAATAAAGATTAACACTGCTTTAGTGTTAATATTTGTTTGTAAAAGTTCCAGAATATCGATAATATTCCGAGTATTGTCAAACAAATGCCTGCCAGGAAGAAAGCCTGCTTGGTCCTTATGAATTACTTCATTTAACACCTTTTTCAGTCTACTTGCCAAAATGTCTGCAAATATTTTATAATCCACATTTAGGAGTGAGATGGGACGGTAATTCCTAAGTTGAGTCTTTTCAGTTTCCACTTTGGGTATCAATGTGATGAAAGCTTCTTTCCACGTTTCCGGTGCCCTTCCTCCCCCCATAATCTGATTGCAAACCTCCATTAGTGGTAGAATCAAATAGTCTTTTAATGTCTTATAGTATTTGGAGGTAAGCCCATCTGGGCCTGGAGATTTGCCCAACTGCATATTCTGAATGGCATCCTCCATTTCCTGTTGTGTTATTTTGCAATCCAAGATTGATCTCTTCTCCTGAGACAGTTCTGGTAAGCCATTGAGTTTCAAAAATCGTTCCATCTCAGACACTTCCTCAGGCCCTTGTGTATACAACTTTTTGAAGTATTTCTGGAAACACTTTCTAATTTCACCTGGTTTCTGGATATTTTTCCCTTCCACCTCTAGATTGGTAACGTAATTAAGTTTCTGTCTTTTTTTCAACTGCCATGCCAGCAGTTTCCCACATTTGTTTGCTGACTCAAAGGATCTTTGTCTCATTTGTTTAATTTTCCATTCCACTTCTTGATTTATCAACTTCAAATATTGTGCCTGATGGAATTTAATTTCACGCAAGATCTCTTTGGATTTTGGTTTAGATCTCAACCTTTTCTCTCCATCTCTTATCTTCTCCAATATTTTATCCTTTTTCCCATTCCAGAGTTTTTTCTTAATTGAGTTTTGTTGTATCAGAAACCCCCTCATTACAGCTTTACTGGCGTCCCAGATTGTTCTTTTCTCCACTAAAGTATTCAAGTTGATTTCAAAATAATCCTTTAAAGTTTTTTGGGCCTTCTTTACGATCTCTTGATCTCTAAAGAGGGTGTCATTCATTTTCCATCTGAAGGAACCGGCTGAAGTAAGTCTTAATTCCACTTTCAGGGCGTTGTGGTCGGAGCAAGTCTTTGGGCAGATCTCCACTCTTGTAGTCTTCGGTGCCAGCCCTCTAGTTGTCCAAATTTGGTCGATTCTCGTCCATGATGAGTGGGCCTCAGAAAAGAATGTTCCCTCTCTACCTAGGGGGTTCCTTGTCCGCCAAATGTCAATCAAATCCATATTGTCAGTCAGTTCAAAAAAGGTTTTCGGTAGTCTGCCGTCCTTAGTTGTTTGATTTTGTGACTTATCCATCAAAGTGGAGACCACCCCATTCATATCTCCCATCATAATGATGTTCGAGTAGTCCAGATAGTCCAGTAGTGTCTCATGTAGCTTCTTGTAAAATTCAGCTTTCCCCTCATTTGGTGCATAAATTCCTAATATCAAAACTTTTTCTCCTTGAGATTGTATTTCGATTGCCAAAATTCTCCCTTGCTCATCTTTAAACAAAAATTTCGGTGCTAGGTTCTCCTTTGCGTAGATCACCAGGCCCCTCTTTTTTACTTTGTCTGATGAAATAAATTCTTGGCCTAGTCTTTTGTTAATTAGTACTTTCCTATGGAGCCTAGTCACATGCGTTTCTTGCAAGCAGATTATATCTAGATTTTCCTTTTTCAAAATATGAAAGATCCTTTTTCGTTTTTCCGGGGAATTTGCACCATTAATGTTCCAACTGTACAGCTGCAGAGACATCCTGTATCTATCTGTTGTTGCTCTTTATGGGGTGTCCTCCTTTTTGTCCGGATCCGAGGGGGATGGTGTTGGTTCCAATCCAGGCTGTGGCAGAGGCCAAGGAACTGCTATTCCCTTCTGAAGATCTTCTCCGTTGTCGTGCAGGAACTTCTGGTTGTCCTCTTTTGACTTAATTCTAACCTTCTTTCCTTTGTATTTAAATGATAAGCCTTGTGGGAACTCCCACCTGTAAGGTATTCCGTTGCCTCTCAAGAGTCTTGCTAGGTCAGTGTAGATGGCCCTGAGATCCAGTAGTTGTTTTGGTATATCCTTATAAATTTCCGCTCTTCTATCCTGGATCTCAAGTGATTTCTTAAAATGAAGGTCAAGTATTTTGTCTCTCTCCTGTTTAGTCTTTAGAATGATCAAGCAATCTCTGGGTCTGTCCTTTCTGGTAACACTTCCCAGTCTAAATGCCGTTGTTATTTTAAAATCTTCGTCTTCCTTTATTCCCCAAAATTTGGAGAATTCTGCTGTCAGAAAGCCAGTCAAGTCTTCTTTTTCAATCTCTGGGATAGAGCGTAATCTTAAATTATTTTCCCTGTTTCTCAACTCCACCATAGACAGGTAGGCCTGCTGGTCACTGATGTGCTTGTGTAGTGGCCTTACCTCTCCTTTCAGTTCATCCACTTTTTGAATTGCTTGGTCAGCTTTTTCGTTCGCAGCTTCGGCCAGTTTCCGGTTCTCAGACGTAGCGTCTTTTAGGTTGCCAATTGTTTGTGAATGCTGAGCCACTTGTTCAGATAGCTTTGTAATAGAGGATGTGGCTAAGTCAATTTTTGCTGTTTGGTCATCAACCTTCTTATTTAAAATTGCAAATTGTTGTAACATCTCCTTCAGAAGTACATCAGATCCACCTGCAGCCATATCCTCAGTTGCTGGTTGTTCAGCTCCCTTAAATTCAGCTGTTGCTGAAGGCTCAGTTCCTTTTAGTTCAGCTACTGTTGGAAGTTCAATTCCCTTCAGTATAGCAGGAACTGATGATCTACGTGACTGAGAGGTCAGGGTTGTTTGCACCAGCTGGCCTTTTGTTGCTTTCGTTTTAGATCTTGTTGACGGTTGGCCACTCATTCCCCACCTGTCTATGAGTCAAGGTCAAACTGTCAAAAGTTCCAAGGGAAGGACAGGCCTCAGTGTAGATAACAGCAGCGGAGAGACAAAACAAAGTTAGTTCCCAAGGAATTATAAATCCCAGTCTCCACTAGAGGGAGTATAGTTGGAGGGAGTACAGTTGAAGTTCAGAAAGGAAAAAAGTTATAGTCGCCATTAACGCTCCTGCAGCTAAATAACTTTCCAATAGTCCTTAAAATTTTTCCCACTGGCAGAGCCCTTCCAAAGTTGCCACACGTATCACCTCTCAGGGCACAAGATACAGTTACTTAGTTATGTAGTCCAAAATTGCCTCTATGTATCTGTTTTATAAATTGTATCAGCAAAGGACATTCTTTTCCCCTGCCACCCCTAGGCTGGGTCTTAAACTTTAGAGTCCACCAGGGGAGGAGGTTCCCAAATTGTTTCCACACTCTAAAATAGATTAGTTAGAAAACTTGCCTTTCCTTTCAAACCTCAGTGCTGTCAGACGCATAATACTTCCACTTTAAAGTCCATTTCAAAGCATCCAGCCTGTCAATTCCTTTGCCTTTGATCTGTAAGCTTTGCCGGAAGACGGACTTCCTGTTTCTCGTCACTCCGCTTTCAGCCGAATTCAAAATCTCTTAAATATTCTTAAAATTTGTAAAGTTCCAATTACTCACGGGTTGTAGTTTTCCAAAATTAAAGTTTTCAGGAAGAAAGGTCAGCGCTGATCGGCAACAGCAGCGCGGCTTCGCTCCGCTGACTGCGAAACGACCCTCAGTGCCGCTACCCCCTCCGCGAATCCGGAGCCCCGTTACGGGGTCCCTTCAACGTTTTAGGGGCTGCTTCTGGCACCCGCCGGGTCTCAGGACCACAGGCTCCTACCCCCTGTGGTTTTCCTAGGTGGGTCTCCGCTTCGCCGTAGCGGACGACCCGTTTTCAGCGGAGCTCCCCTCTCCTTACAAGGAGCAGGCAGCCATTACCGAACGCGCCGCCTCCGGACTGGCAGGGCATAAGTTCCTAAGTTTCTATTTTAAGAGCTTATTCAACACCTAAGACTGCCATCCTATTCAAGCTTACTTGCAAGTAGGTGACATTGATCTCAGCGAAACATGCTTCTGAGCAGATTTATGCGTGTTGCACCTTTTCTATCCTACATGGGGCTGAACATGGCATATACATGGTTCTTCTGCTCCCCATTTTGTCCTCACAGCAACCCTGTGAGGTAGGTTAGGCTGAGAATTAGTGACCATCTCAAGGTCGCCTGGGAGCTTTGCAGCTGAATAGGAATGCAAAACCTGGTCTCCTATGTCCTGGTCCAGTGCTCTAACTACTAGACCACACTGATTCTGATTTTGCTGCCGACGTTTCTAGCTATTTTACAAGGTGTGCTGTATGAACGGAGTATTTTTATTATTGTATTATGATTCATTCTTTTCTCCCATTTCTATGCTATGCTTCATTTTATTGTTTTTAATTTGGCTGCTCCCTTTCCAAGACTGCTTATGCTGCAAGTGATTAATAAATTAAAACAACAGCAGCAACCACAGTTAAGTTATTAAGATTGCATTTCAGGTTACCACCCTACCCTCTCAACCTGGAAGTAAGCACCCGTGAATTCAGTGTTGTTTGCTGCTGAGAAGTTGCGCTCAGGGTTTTGTCACTGACTAATCCTAACTAGAATATTCAAAGGCTTGTGCAAATATAATATACTAGGCAGTTCCTTAACAGTGCCAAAAATGTGGAGACGTTCCAAAGTTGAATCACACGTCAGAATTCCTGCGGAAAACACTTCCACCTGTTATATGTGCTAATCTCTTGGTTGTCAACTGATAATTGGTGCTACATTCTGTAATCTGTACACCAGTGCTCCTAGGTGTTAAGCCAATGACACCTTGTTAGGTCATGATATTAAACTGTGAGAACCAACCCAGGTAGGTTCATGGGGGATCTATCCATCTTTGCAGTGCTGGATCAAACCAGAAAACTAAAGACCTGTGAGAAATAAATTCCCTGGCCCTGGCCTGCATCTCTGTGGAGTCCTCCTGGGCTGCTACTGGCTCTGTGGAGAGCCAGTGTGGTGTAGTGGTTAAGAGCGGTAGTCTCGTAATCTGGGGAACCGGGTTCGCATCTCTGCTCCTCCACATGCAGCTGCTGGGTGACCTTGGGCCAGTCACACTTCTTTGAAGTCTCTCAGCCCCACTCACCTCACAGAGTGTTTGTTGTGGGGGAGGAAGGGAAAGGAGAATGTTAGCCGCTTTGAGACTCCTTAAAGGGAGTGAAAGGCGGGATATCAAATCCAAACTCTTCTTCATCAAACCAGACCGTACGTCCTTGCAGGATCAAGGCCATACTTCACACATTCCTTGTGGTTTTTGCCTGGCTAGAATATGTCCTTGAACTGTGGCAATGGCTCTTGCTTGCCTGAATGGAGGATGGCGAAAGAGATGTGTTTGTATATATGAACCTCTGATTCTTGTACCCCACTGTACCAAGGGAAGAATCATCTCTGTTGCTCCACCCACGTTTGCTGTTGGTCCTGCCCTGAACAGTATGTGGCCCACGAGAATGTGGCCTACGAAGAAATGTGGCCCTAGTGCTCCCTTCACATTTATTCCCACCAGGAAACCACCTTTACTGGATTTTTCTCCAAAGGACATGTACATGTTTGAATCCTTTGTCCCTCCTCATTGCGTGGGTGGCACCCAGAGACAGAAGCAAGAATGGTGACCCAGTATAGAGGGCATGGGTCCTTTGAGTCCTTGGCCCAGTATACCTGAAGGAGCGTCTCCACCCCCATCGTTCAGCCCTGAGGTCCAGTGCTGAGGGCCTTCTGGCAGTTCCCTCACTGCGAGGAGTGAGGTTACTGAGAACCAGGCAGAGGGCCTTCTCGGTGGTGGCACCTGCCCTGTGGAATGCCCTCCCATCAGATGTCAAGGAAATAAACAACTATCTGACTTTTAGAAGACATCTGAAGGCAGCCCCTGTTCAGGGAAATTTTTTATGTTTGATGCTTCATCGTGTTTTTAATATTCTGTTTGGAGCCGCCCAGAGTGGCTGGGGAAACCCAGCCAGATGGGCGGGGTATAAATAAAAAAGTGTTGTTGTTGTTGTTGTTGTTGTTGTTGTTGTTGTTGTTGTTGTTGTTGTTGTTGTTGTTGTTGTTGAATGTTGGTAGGTTCAGCTGGTCTGGGAAGGCTGCGAGCTGCTGCATCTGCCAAAACTGTAAAGGACTGGCAAAGATGCCAAGAGACAGGTTTGCTTCTCCACAGAGCCCGCTAGTGCCGAACTTCACAGCTCCCATCTGTGGCAACACATGCACACTGTGCATTTAAAGCACTATTGCATCGCTGTAGCAGTCATGGCTCCTGCTCCTCCCCCACCCCCACATCCTGGGAACTGTAGTTTAAGAGTGCCGAGAGTGGTTAAGAGACTGTTCCCCTCAAACAGCTACAAACTCCAGAGTGGTTTAACAATCAACTCCTCTTCCTCATAATTGTATTTCTCTGCGAGGGAAATACAGGTCTCCTAGCAAATCTCTTTACAAACTACAGTTCCCAGGATGCTTCAGGGGATACCGTTGTTCAGAGTTAAAGTGGTATAAGAGCACTTTAAATGTCCAGTGCAGATGTGAACTGGGTGGAACAGACTACTCAAGGAATACATTCTTCAAAACGTTGCAAAAGTGGGGAGGCATAATAGATCAAAGTTAGGTGGTGAGATGGATCAATGAAACATATTAACCACATGAGTCAAACGTGTCTAACTTGTCATAAACCAGCACAAATGCATCTGAGAAAGGTGCAAGGTGGTGAGACCCCATCTGTCCGCTCAGGGGGTTCCTCCTTTGCCAGAGCTGCCTGCAGAATATCTGTCATTCCATCCACCCATGTCTGAGAAAGAGGCAAAGGAAGCAAAGCCCCTTCCATTGGCTCAGCTGCAAGCAACCCACTACCTGAATCTTCCCTTCTGAACTTAATTATTTATTAAATTTGTATACCGCTCTCCATCTCAGGAGTGGTTCACAACATAAAAATACAAGATAAAAAACGCATAATACTTAATAAAAACAGGAACAACAAACCACTGGCCATTCCAGCCAGGGCAACATGTAACTTCATTACGTAAAAGCAACAAAAGAGTTAGCATCTGGCCTTATTTCTTCTCTACCCTCCTCATCCGTTTTTCCTTTAGTAGCACGTCTCTTAGATTGCACGTCATTGTTATCAAATGAAAAGCACCTTCACTAACAGAAACAGGTAGTATATAAAAGGAACCTATACGCAGACAATAAATATATAGATTTTTCTCAAAAAAAATTGGGGGAAGGGAGAAACTCTTGAGGACTAGTAGGGTGTGACTGGGACATATACCAGCGGCAGTGGGATTCTCCTCTATTTAATGTAGTTCTGACACTATCAACAGCAGCCATTCCCTCCAGCATGCCCTCCTTTAGAATAATACCAAATAGGGTCATTCCAAGGTGGGCATTGTGGGCCAGGCATGAGCACTGGCAGCAAACTACATTTGAAAGAAGAATGGAAAAAGCCAATGCTCTTTGTCCATCAAAGCCCCTATCCCTGAGAAGTTCTAGATTTTCTCACGTGTCACCACCACCAATAAAGTTTCTGCCTCTCAACTCAACACTATGGCTGCATTTTGCCACTCTAAGGGTTGTTCTTAGGAATTGCTTCTAAAGCCAATACAGAGCTGGCAGAAACTTTGCTTTAAAGCCAATTCAGAGCTAGCAGCAAGTTCGCTGTAAAGCCAATAAAGAGCCAGGAGCAGATTCGCTTTAAATCCAATTTGGAGCCAGTAGCAGGTTTGCTGTAAAGCCAATTCATAGCTAGCAGTGGCTTCTCTTTACAGCCTCCCAAAGCAGAAAGCAAACCTTATTGGAGCCATCTTTTAGGAGCAGCCAGTATAAACCCAAATAAAATATCCCTCATCCACAAGCAGAAACAAAAAGAAGAAACAAATGAATTGCACAGTCTGCTGTTAGGAACTGCGTGTTCATCAACCTACCGACACTTGTTATTTTCTGGGAGGCCAGGTCCTGAAGCAAGGCTCCGATTGCCGGGTTGTGTCTGGAATACAGTTCATATCGATTAATGCCAATGTGGAATTTGAGCCAGTTTGGATAGGAATCAATTGACGTTTCTCCAGTGGGTAGAAACTCTTCGTCTTCGTTGCCTTCATTTTGCCTACCAAAATAAAATTGAACGAGAGACGGGAGAAGATTAGGTTTCCTTAAAATGCCAGCAATGCACTTTGCAACATGTCAGTGAGGGAGAGGGGAAATTGGGGAGGGGAGCAAATGGGACGGATTCCAAGCCTGGGGAGGTGCCAAGAAAAGCAATAGGTCAGGACAGCAATTCTTAAACTCTGTTGTACTGCAGATGAGTGTTCTGGCTTGCTTGCGTTGGAAGTGCAATGGCAGAGATCATTCAATGTGTAACTTATGTGCTGATTCTGTTAGTGTTATAGTCAACTAGCCAAGAGGGGGATGAGTGGCAGTGTTGCTTAGCAACCAGGCAGAGTGGCATGATGTTTGCTGAGATAGCAGATACTCTGATTGGCTGCATAGTTCTGAGGGAGCTTTTCCTCTGTGTATTTGGTTTCATGTCTCCCTGCTGTGTACAAGTCCTGAAGTTAAGTTGCCAGTGTGCAAAAGCTCTCTGCTTATTTCTCCTAAAATTACACACTAAACTATGCACTAAATAGTTTCATCATTAAAGGCTTGGACTCCATCTGCATTATTTAAAGAGACTTTGCTAACAACCCTCTTTGTGTGTTTTCAATCGGGACCAAGTGAAGTTTCAAAACTGTCTTCAAAGACACCTCTACATAAAGTGCATAATCCTATAGCACCTCACAAAGCAAAATGAAAACACTGCCAAAAATGGTCCTAAACATTAATATTTGCCAGGCCTACATAAGCAAACTCTAGGCCTTGCTTTCCTGAGTCACCTTCCCTAATAAAACAACAATCAACAGATGCCATGCTCCAGTTTTTCAAGGGAGAGGGGGAAAGGGGGTACAGTGGTACCTTGGGTTACAGACGCTTCAGGTTACAGACTCCGCTAACCCAGAAATAGTACCTCGGGTTAAGAACTTTGCTTCAGGATGAGAACAGAAATCGCACAGCGCTGGCACAGCGGCAGCAGGAGGCCCCATTAGCTAAAGTGGTGCTTCAGGTTAAGAACAGTTTCAGGTTAAGAATGGACCTCCAGAATGAATTAAGTTCTTAACCCGAGGTACCACTGTATCTCCCTCACCACTTCATGACCAGAGGAGCAGAGTGTAGAGGGAGGGAGCTGCAAGTCTTAGCTGGCACCAGGGGAAGACTTCAAGGGCACCGCTGCGCCCATGGGTGTCACGCTGGCAACCTCTAAGTCGACCCCCAAATAAATGTGAAAGAACTTAGAAACTTCCCCCTGTTGTAAACAAAAATCTGCCCTTTTCCCCTTATGAGGTATCCAAGAGCCCATATAGAGTCCTTGCATAGGTTCCCTATTGGTAGGAGAAAATAACAGAGGCCAACCAGAGAATATTGAGAAGCAAAGCAGCTAGTAAGCCTGATCTTTATTGATCTGTTGCAACAGGGTGCTCCCCTCACCCGTAGGAGAGAGGAGGAACCCAGAACAATGGTGTGCAAGGCCTTATATGGACTTTTGAAATTGCCACCCTGTAGATCAAGACCACCCCCAGATACATCATACCTACATCACAGAAAAGGTGGTCTAAAAGAGAAATTTGAATGTTGTTTTTCTCCTGTCCTTGTTTATCTCCTGTCTGGCAGGTTACTTGATTGGATTGCCTGGGGAGCCTGGCCAGTCTTTTTGTAATGATAAATACTTAGTTCGTGGGCCATGTCACAGGCTCACACCCTATTCATATCTTAAATGTGCCCTTAAGACAGGATTTGTGAAGGAAAAGACAATGGGGAGGCCTTTCCATTTTCCTTTGACCTTGCAGAGAAAACATTTGTTCAGTTTGGGATAGTTTGGGAATCAAAATGGTTCCAGGTTGGTCTTCCTGTGCTGATCTATGTACGTGCTTGGTTGGTACACTTATGAACATTTAACATATATCTAAGACTTCAAAATTCCTATCACACACCCCATCCCAAGAAGATTGGTCTGGTCTTCAGGAGATGTTCTCTCTCCACCCCTCATGACATGCCCCCCCCCCAAAAAAAACTGATTTACCTATCTCAAACTTTTTTCAAAGAGGGCCAGATTTGATGAAGTGAACATGCGTGAGGGCCAACCAACACTGTTGAGCTTTTTTTAGGATTGAAGTTGTTAAGCTTTTTTTCTTTTTTTAGGATTTTACCCCAGGAAATAAACAGCCTAAACAGCCACAGGAGCTGGATTAGGCCCCCAAAACGGACTTTGGACATGCCTGACCTATTTCATTCCAATATGAATTGATCCCAAGGAAGGAAGACTTTTTTAAAAAGAGGGAAGTGAAGTTACAAAAACCACCCATCTTGGTTGTCTACCAGAGCAGGTATAACATACCACAATGCAACAGGGCTGTGTCAGTACATTGGGAAGGGGGGTGCGGATGGGTTAAGAATCATCTGCTCATGTTGGCAAATGTGGCATCCACAGAGGAAATCCAAAAACGCCTTTTCAGTATTGTTATGGAAATTACGGTGGGCGGCGGCCACATCTTTAAAGTTGTTAAATGTTACAAATATTATGCTTCAACGTATCCTTTCGACTTGGCAGCTCAGGGAAGTCACCTAGCTTTAACAATCATATAAAATCAACTCCTTTGCCAGTTTCCTCCATACCAACACTATTTTGCCCTTGAAAAATAGGGACTCCAGGAAGTGCCCAGAGGTGACAATTGCTGAGCTGATTGTTGGCCAAGGAAAGCCTAATCCCATCACCAGACTTGCCAAGGGGTCCAGACATGCAAAGGGAGTTCTATTGTACTTTGGGTGGTGGGACTTCAGAGCTGTTTGCCTATGCTAATCTTATACCTGGGTCTTGCCCTGACATGTTTGCCAAGGTTAAACTAGTGTAACCCCTGTCTAAAAAGGTAAAGGGACCCCTGACTATTAGGTCCAGTCGTGACTGACTCTGGGGTTGCGGCGCTCATCTCGCTTTATTGGCCGAGGGAACAGCTTCTGGTGAACCAGAGCAGCGCACGGAAACATCGTTTAGCTTCCTGCCGGAGCGGTACCTATTTATCTACTTGCACTTGGATGTGCTTTTGAACTGCTAGGTTGGCAGGAGCAGGGACCAAGCAACGGAAGCTCACCCCGTCACGGGGATTCGAACCGCCGACCTTCTGATCAAACCGCCAACCTTCTGATTGGCAAGTCCTAGGCTCTGTGGTTTAACCCACAGCACCACCTGCGTCCCAACCCCTGTCTACCCCTCCCCTTTTTGCGACATGTCAGTGATGTATCAATGATGTATCAATGATGCTGTACAAACTGTATTCTGGGATATGGTGGGAAAGTTTTAAAAGTCCTTGTCACCCCATCCTCGGGATTCAAAATTCCTCTTTGAACCTGTTGCCCAATAAACTTTGACCTAAAGCTATTTGCTCCATTTGGTGGCTGGACTCCTTCCTTTATTCTGCAGGGACCCGCGGGCAGACAAGCTGGGTGACTGAGCAGCCTCGCACCTAGATTTCTCCGTAACAGTATGAAGCAGTAGCTGAAGACTGCAGAGTTATCAAGCTGCCATTTAAGGCATGAGGATAACTCAAAACTCTCAGGGATAGAGGGGGGAAATCCCCATTAAGCAATCCATACTTGCAAATGGTTTTTCTTTGTGACCTTTGATGCTGATTCTCCTGTTTGCAAGAGGAGTTAATATTCTACAGTACAGCTCTCACATCCCTTTTCCCACTTTATATGTGTGTTTAACTTTGTTAGCTTTCAGGAGGGGGAGAGGATCTGGCATGTGCGGTTTCAACATTTCATTTTATTCCCTGGGAAAGCTCCCACCCCGCTTCTGCCTTGCCAAAGGCTCTCCAAGGCAGCTTATGGGCAAATTTTGAAACTGACTAAATATGCCATCAAGACAACGAAAGAGTAACACGGAAAGTGTAAAACACTTGATAACAAGTAGCATCTTGGCAGCAGCAACTTGTAGCAAATGACCAGAGCAAATTCATTGGTCTTCCTCTGTTTAGCTCCTGCTGCCATTTCCCTTCCAGCTCCAATTTTAGATTGTAAGCTCAACAGGGCAGGGACCTAGCCTCTTGTATGGTGCAAAGCACAATGCGCATTGAGGGTGCTGGGCAGATCAATAATAATTACGATAAATGTCTGTTTAACTTTCATCCAATCTCAAAACAAACAAACAGCAATGTTTTGGAGGTGTTTTTAGTACTTCCATGAGATTTCCGGTGTATGTTGGGGGAGATCTTGGGCCTCAGAAAACGTTTTGTGTCTTGTGCTTTCAGATCAAGTTTGCATGACAAAACCAGAGCCAGAAAGCACTTGTTCAGTGGAGACAGAATTGTTCTGTGCAGTAAATGGATGCCTCTGCTCTGCCCCTGGATCTGAATAAGCAACCCAATTTCAGATCCTTTAATAAGCCATTATTTTCATTTTCAATTACAAACAACAAAAGGTTAAAAGTGTTACAAAAAGAGAGTAAAATACTGTAAACTGTCTAGGAAAAAACCACCTACATTTCAAGAGAAAACTAACATTAACATTTGGGGGGAAGGGTGTTTCTCAGCCCATTAAGAAACCTGCAACATAACTGTCCTTGTTCCTCAAACAATATTATATGGTTCATGCCAAGTTGTGTAAGAGCTTGCCCGCTTAATTCAGCTAAGCCACAATTCATGAAACCCATGGGCCAAATGCAATCCTTTGGCCCTTCCTCCCTGACTCACATGACTCCCCCCAGCTCACACACTTCGCAAACCACACATCTCACCAGCCTTGTTTTGCAGCCTCAAGTGTTTTTGCCTGGCTGGAATTTGTCCTTGCACTCTGAAAATGCTTCATGCTTGCCTGGATAGAATAGAGAGGGGTGTGTGCATGTGGAAATTAGCCTACAACACAAAGATAGAAATAACAGTAGTTGCTCCGCCCACTTTTGCCTCTGACCCCACCCACCCCTGGCATGTGGCCCCTGAAAGGTTGCTCAGGCAGAAATGTGGCCCTCGGGCTGCTACAGTTCCCCACCCCTGCCTGAGGTGCAAGAACCTTGTTCTGCCCTGTGACGCAGTCTCAGATTATCGATACACGTATGCAGGGAGACAGGCTGTCTGGTCAGAAGGTTTTGGAAGGCAATTGTGCTACTTTATTGTTTGTTCTTACTACAAGGCAGAGCGAGAGTGAGATGGGTATTTCAGATAGATGCACAGTCGAAAGGGAATTTCTCCATTCATTGCAGCAGCTCCTGTTTATTCCTATTAGGTTCAGGCAGGAGCAATTGCCAGTAAATTGTTGCCTTTATTTACAGGGTTTCAAATTTTGTAAATCCATAGGCAACACAAAGCAATGAACGTCTTCTAAGTCTAAGAAGTCAATTCCATTGAACTCAGTGGGACTTACTCCCCGGTGTGTGGTGGCAGCCCAAGTACAGGCATAAAGAATAAATATTTTTAAAAAAAATAAAAACAGGGAATTAAGTTTAATAATAAAAAGCACCTTGCATACTGTCAGTTAACACACAAATACACACACATCAACTCTGTGTTTGGATTTAAAAGTGCAGGTAAATAACTTATAACGTTATCTTGTTTCAGCCCCTCTTGGCACAGTCGTAAGCCCTTTCTCAACTGCTGAGAAAATCAAACAATTCCCCGAATGACAGCATTTCAAAGCTTAGAAGCAACAATGTCATAACCTTTAAAAAGTAAGCTGAATTGCAGGTGCTCTAGATAGAAGAGTGTGACAGGAATTCTCTCGCATAACTAAACCAGCACATTTTCTATACAATATATTGGAAACACACACACACACATACCCCAGAACTGTGATAGAAAACTTGCTGATGTGATCGCTATGATCTATAGAAGCTGGAGCCCCCCAATGTTAAAAGATATTTGACTGAATATAAGGAATAAAAGTGGACTTGTAAAAAAAAATGTGACTGTTCAGGATGCTGGCCAGCCAGCTACCTGTGGTCCATTTCCAGGCTACTCCATTGCATTCTATTCCAATCACTTCCTAGAACAGCCAGTCAGCATTCTGTAGCCACTAAGCTTGATTAGCCTTCATTGAGCTGTTGGTCTCAGGGTCTCTGTCTGTCTGTCTGTCTGTCTGTCTGTCTGTCTGTCTCTCTCTCTCTCTCTCTCTCTCTCACACACACACACACACACACACACACACACCTTTGCCATATTGGTCATAAATACAAGCCACCCTTGAATATATGCCCTTAACATGAGATTGCTTTGAAAAGAAATATATATACAATCAATCTCCAGAATCATCCATTGGTTTTTGCAATATAAAAACAACATGTGCAACTCCTGACTTGTCTCACAATGAATAACTCACCCAACACCACCCAGGTTGATCCTTTTACTAAAACGACCAAGTATACAAAAGTTCCTCATGGTTCCTGAGGTCTCATCTTAAATCACAGCTTCTCCACCTGGAAGAACTCGGGTTCCATAATACCCAGGTTTGGAGCCTATATGTAGACACGCATACCCCTAAAGGGTTTTGTTGTTGATGATGATGATATGGAAAATATTGGGGTTCCCCTTGACCATGCTGACACCCCCACTTTTTGCATTAGGAAGGATGCCTTGGTAAGGATGCCTTGAAGAAAGAGTTCTCCACCAGGGGAGAAGTTGATTTGATATCCCTGCCAAAATTGACTCTGAGCTAATTCTTCAGTGGCACACTTTTGGGATGACATAAGTAAAAAAAACCTGCTCCTTTTCCCTTATGGGGTACCCAAGAGCCCATATAGAGTCCTTTTGTAGGTTATGTATTGGTAGGAGAAAATAACAGAGACCAACCAGAGAATATTGAGAAGCAAAGCAGCTAGTAAGCCTGATCTTTATTAAACTATTACAACAGGGTGCTACCCCACACACAGGAGAGAGGAGGAGGACCCAGAGCCATGCATGCAAGCCCTTATACTGTATGGACATTTTAAATTGCCCACCCTGGAGTCCAAGACCACCCCTAGAAACATCATACATACATCACAGAAGGGGTGGAGCCCAAGACCACCACCCAGATACATCATTCCTATATCACAGAAAAGGCGGTCTACAACAGAAATCTGATTGCGTTGTTTATCTCCTGTCTGTCAAGTTACCTGATTGCATTATCTGGGTCTTGGCCACTCTTTTGTTATTATAACTACTTAATTCCTGAATCTAGGTCACAGGTCACACCCTGTTCATATCTTGAATGTGCCCTTAAGACAGGATTTGTGAGGAAAGAGACAATGGGGAGGTTTCCCACCTTGACCTTGCAGAGAAATATTTGAGGTCAATTTGTTCAGGACCTAATCTGTGGGGTTTCAGACATGTGGTTTATATATACAGTTATGAACACACACACACACACACACACACACACACACACACACACACACACATGAGCTTAAAATTCTTATAACAGGATAATGATTAAAGGTGTTCTTAAAAGTGTCTTTCATCCAGTTCTGAGCTTTCAGGCTGAACTGGTTACAATCCTACCCATGAGTACTCACAAGTAAGTCCTACCAGATTCGACGCTCCCAGAGATAAGTGGTATTCAGATTGCAGCCTTCACTAGCAATAGGCCTTATGAGGAACATGAAAATAGAAGGAGAACTCTGCTGGATCATGTCAAGGCCCATCCCATCCAGCAGTCTGTTTCCACAATGTCCAACCCCTAGGAAGCCAGCAGGCGGAATCTGAGTGCCATATCGTTCTCTCCCTATTTGCAATTCCCAGAAGCTGGAATTCAGAAGCCAGTAGAGGTAGAGCATGGCCCTCCTGGTCCAACTGGAGGATCCCTAGATCCCTTTTCATGTGTGATGAGAGAAAAAGGGAGAAGAAGAGGGTTCAGCGCCTTCATCCTGCCCTTCCTGAGGGAGTCTGCCTAGAGACCTCATTACTATCATTTAGGCGCCAGGCAAAAAACATTCCTGTTTTCCCAGGCTTTGAAGAACTGCTAATGTAAGCGTTCCGAAACTCAGAGCCGTTTGATTTTACCATCTGCTTAAATTGGCTGTTGCTGCTTTAGGTTTGTTTTTAATTTGCTGCATTAGGTTTTTTTTTGTAGGCTTTCAGTTATATTATGCCGGGCATTTGGGTGCGACCCAGCTTGCAGAAGAGGGGTTTTGCATGGGGTTAAAACAAACAAAAGTTGGGGACCACGGTCCCAGACTATCCCTGTACTTTTAATCCCTCTCTCTTTGATATTAGAATGATATTCTCAGGTAGCACCCTGTTTTCCTCCTCCTCCTTCCCCCCCATCTCTCTGTCTCTCCCCCTCCCTGAGAGAACAAGGGAGTAAGCATGGTTGCCTTGTTCTTGTCTACTTCAAGGAATTGTAGAGTTGAAGGAACCCTAGGGGTCGTCAAGTCAACCCCCTGCAATGTAGGAATCTCAACTAAAACAGCCAAGACAGATGGCCACCCAACCTCTAAAACTAGACACCTTTTCTGTCCAAGTTATTTATTTCCTACAATAAACAACTTTATTTTACTTTTTACGTGCAGGCATTTATGTGTATGTGTGTGACTGCAATGAACAAAATCTACTCTCTAACCAAGATTCACTAGTTTAGATGCTACTCACTCTGTGTACTAAAAGGGTTCCAACAGGTAATAAACCTTGTTATCCTATTAAATCGTTTATTTTCAATGGTACTTTTCCCCCCTGTAGACCAGCCTGGGAACAACAACAAACAAACATCTATGTTGAAGAAGGTGCAGGATATAAATGATGGAAATAAATAATTAGGGTCCAGATGAGAGGGCAACGGTGGTTTTTACGAGTTGCACAGCAAAGGGATGGGCGTGGGGAATATCCATTGCAGTTTCAACACACATACCAACCACAAAGAATTATGATGGGCAAAATCCTACTATCTGGCCATCATCTCAGGCTGTATGCACTTGGGGGTATGCCTTCTTGAAATCAGCTGGATCTAGGTAGACATGTTTAGGCTTGCATCTTTAAAGGCCTTCTCAGCTGCAACACTTCACCTATTGACACTACCTTATACAGACCATCGGGTCCACTTATCCAATGACCAGCCCGGCTCTCCAGAATTTCAGAGGGGGGACATTCCTAACCCTGCCTGGAGATGCCAGAGATTGGATCTGGGGGGTTTCTGCATGCAAAGCAGTTGCTGTACCGCTGATCTGGGGCTGAAAGAGGGTTAGGGGCAGGGCTGGATTTGGGTTTGATGAGGCCCTAAGCTACCGGAGGTAATGGGGCCCTTTATATGTCCAGCTGTCCTTTGTTGACAACAAATTGTCACTGTTTTTCGTGTTGAATATATGCTACATGGTACTTTATGGACCTAATAGGTATATAAAGCCATTTGAAAATGTTGCCATGCAACCAGCCCATGCAGAATGTAGGCACCCTATATATAGAAATGAACAAACCAGTGATATTTTAGGGAGCAGGCTAGCAGGCGGGGTCCATGACTTACATCATAGGAGCCTACACAACACAAAACACTGTTGCTGTATGTAGATTGTATTTTATTTGTTTTTTCTCTTATATTTGGGAAATGTACATTCAGGTTTTTTTCCTTTAAATTTTTTGGGGGTCCCCAAAGAGAGTGGGGCCCTAAACTATAGCTTGTTTAAAGTAAAGGTAAAGGGGCCCCTGACCATTAGGTCCAGTTGTGGCTGACTCTGGGGTTGCGGTGCACATCTCGCTTTATTGGCCGAGGGAGCCGGCGTACAGCTTCCGGGTCATGTGGCCAGCATGACTAAGCCACTTCTGGCGAACCAGAGCAGCACATGGAAACGCTGTTTACCTTCCCACCGGAGCAGTACCTATTGATCTACTTGCACTTTGACTTGCTTTCAAACTGCTAGGTTGGCAGGAGCAGGGACCGAGCAACAGGAGCTCACCCTGTCACGGGGATTTGAACCGCCAACCTTCTGATTGGCTCTGTGGTTTAACCCACAGCGCCACCCACGTCCCTTAGCTTATATATAAATCCTTCACTGGTTGGGAGCCTCATCTAGTGGGCACCAGGCTGAGGAAAGCTGCTGTAAAAGGGTGAAGGTGGCTTCCTTGGGACTTTGCATCCAATGTGGAGGGGGAGAGGAGATAAATAAGCAAGCTGCCTCAATATATAATGCACCTACAAGAGCAGGGACATGCAGTGAAATAAGAAATGTATATGACACCACCTTGAGCTCATTGGAGGACAGATGGGAAAGATATGTAACAAATGCATGTATCAAAGGCCCTGCCATTTTAAGGGACAATATGAGGAGAGCAGGAGTCCAGAGAGGAGTTAAGAAAACAGCCTGCCTACCTGGCCTTGTATACCCAAGAAGTCATCCCTCTGTATTGAGGGAAAGGGGGACTAGTTCAATCAGAAAAAAGGACCCAGCAATTGCCTCTAGCAATATAAAAAGAAAATTAAAAAAATTCCTTCCAGTAGCACCTTAAAGACCAACTAAGTTTGTTATTGGTATGAGCTTTTGTGTGCATGCACACTTCTTCAGATACGCTGAAGCAGAAGTCACCAGACCCTTATATATAGTGAGAGGGTGGGGAGGGGTATTACTCAGAAGGGTGATGGGAATGGGTGATTGGCTGATAGGTGTGGTAAATCTGTAGCTGTCTTATTACAAAAGAATTTCAGAAATAGACTGGAAAGAGAAGTTGCTGAATTGCAACTCATTACCAAACTTAAAACCATGGAGAGACCTGGTCTGAATAGAGACATTGGATTCTTATCTCATTATACATAATCAAGCTATTTTTAGCCATCTCACCCCTTGCTTTTTCCTGTAAGACCAATTGTAGTCATTAACAGTCATCAACATGTTTACAACACCTATCAGCCAATCACCCATTCCCACCACCCTTCTGAGTAATACCCCTCCCCACCCTCTCACTATATATAAGGGTCTGGTGACTTCTGTTTCAGTGTATCTAAAGAAGTGTGCATGCTCACGAAAGCTCATACCAATAGCAAACTTAGTTGGTCTCTAAGGTGCTACTGGAAGGAATTTTTTTATTTACTTTTGACTACAGCAGACCAACACGGCTACCTACCTGTACAATAAAAATATTATCCACCCGTATTCATTTTTTATGAATGCATTGTTTAACAGCAGGGAAGGGACAATGCTGAATGAGGCCACAAAAGGAGGAAGGATACAGCTCACACCTTTTGTTATATATCTATGTCTTTGGGGCTACAATTTAGCACATGACATTTGCATATACAAAAAGGGTGTCTTTTTTGGGTGGAGTGTAAATGGACAAATTACTTTTGTTGGGAGAGGGAATGGAAACTTGCACCTTACCCAGTAGGATCTCTGACTCTTTCAGGGACAATAAAAAAGAGAGCCTGTGTGGTATTGTGGTTAGAGTGTCCGACTAGCATATGAGGCCAAGGTTCGAATCTCCACTCAGCTATGAAGTTCACTGGGTGAGCTCGGGCCAGTCACTCACTCTCAGCCTAGCCTACTTCACAGGGTTGTTGTGAGGAGGAAATGGGGAGGCGGAGAACTAAAGGCATCACGTTGAGCTCCTTGGAGGAACAAGTGGGTTATAAATGCAGCAAGCAAAGCATCAAATGGATGTCTGAATACTAACCTCTAGAAATCACAAAGGGGGCGGGGAGAGTGTTCTTTCACTCAGCTCTTGCTCTCAGGCTACCCATAGGTTTCTGGCTGGCCACAGTGAGAACAGGATGAGACTTTGGCCTGATCCAGCTCCTAATACTCTTACTCGGAGATGGACCCTAGGGATTTGCTCATGCACTTGCTTTTTTCTTAATAACAACAACTCCTACAATGCTATCCTAAGGGGTGGGAAGAGTTTTTGCAAACAGTGTTTAGACCACCTGCAATTTTTCAGCTTTGGAAGTTATCAGTGCAGCCCTACACACGTCTATCCAAAGGGGCTCACTCTCAGTGCGTATAGGAATACAGCAGTGGTGCCCAAACTTTTTTCAAAGAGGGCCAGATTTGATGAACTGGAGGGCGGTGAGGGCCGACCAAAGGGCTGACCAGCTGACCAAAGTTGTTGACCTTTTTTTAGGGTTGAAGATTTTTTTTTGGATTTTGCTACAGAGAACAGATTAAACCGACCAGCGGGCTGAATTAGGCCCCCAAAACGGACTTTGGACATGCCTGGGCTACAGGATCAATCAGCAAATGACCAGAGTGTGAAAGGTAAGAGCATATGAACTCTGCCGGATCAGACCAACAGCCCATTTGGTCCACATCCTGTTCTCAAAGTGACCACCCAGATGTCTGTGGAAAACTCACAAGTGGGACCAGAGCTCAAGAGCACTTTCCCTACTCCTGTGGTTTCCAGCAACTGGTATTCAGAAGCATTAATGTATTTGACTGTCGTGGCAGAGTATAACCGTCTTGGCCAGTAGCCATCAATAGCCTTCCTCTCCACTGACTCGAATAATCCTCTTTGAAAGCCACCCAAATCGGTGGCCATCACTGCTTCCTGTGGGAACAATATCTAGTGGTGTCACCAAATATCTGGAAAATGGGATCTAGTATAGTAGTGGTCAGTGTTAGAAACAGATATGAAAGCTAGGAGCTGAATAGCACCTTAAACCTAGGTTATGGGCACAACAACGGAATGTCTAGGCACTCTTTTTTATAGGAATACAGAGCTGAAAAATGAATGAACTGCAGCTAAAATATTATGTTCATTTTTCACATGGTCTAGTCCTTCCCCTGCCCACCTCACTAATATTCTTTAAGAGGGTCTCTTCTCCAGTCTTCAGAGAGTAGCTGGAAGTAGGGAGGCAGAAAAAAGGTCCTCCTTTCCTTCCACTCTGCAGTTTTAATCTGAAATCTTAGGTGCAATACAGCACC
Organism: Podarcis muralis; assembly: GCF_964188315.1. Lineage (NCBI taxonomy): Eukaryota > Metazoa > Chordata > Lepidosauria > Squamata > Lacertidae > Podarcis > Podarcis muralis. Next base: position 43,597,625 of record NC_135668.1, read on the forward strand.
CAGAGCTCATGAAATTCCCTGTTGTGAAATGCACCTAGAACAATGGGAGTTTCGAACACTGGAAGTGGTAGTAGCGGCAGTGGGCGAGGATGTCAGCATGGTTATCTCAAATTCTCTGCATCCTGCCAGGGTGTGTCTGGGCTTAAATCTGCAGGAGTTCCCTCAGCAGTTCAAATTATTGGACAATATACTAAGATCTTCATCCCTGGGGGTTTTTTTATTAAAAAAAGAGAAATTGGGAAGACAGAAGCCTGAAAAGATAGGGAGGGGGAGAGAGAAAGACACACCTTTTTTCTAGCATACCTGGTTCTCTTCAGGAACCCACTACTAGCATAATCCTGTACTTGTCTACTCAGAAGTAAATCCCACTATGGTTGATGGGGCTTATTTCCAGGTAAAACAGCCATTTAAGCTAGAGACACATCCTATATAATTAAAAGTAAGCAATTCATTCAGCAGTTCCAGCAAAGGGTTGGAGTTGAGTAGATTATACACTGACAAAGGCAGTGGAGAACCGAGATGGGATTGGACATACTTCCTATTTCACCATCACCTCTTCATCTTTGGTGGATGAGATTAGCAGGCTCCATTCACACAACTCCTTGTTGTTTTTTAAGAAAGGTTCCTGGGAAGGGAAGGCTGGCTGTGGTGGAAGTCATAACATCTATCCAGTTCCTCTTGCTGTGGTAAATTAAATCTGGCACCTCCACTGAAATAAAATCCTCCAAATTCTATTTTCTCTACCAAACAAGGGGTAAACATGGGCTGGGGGATCACTGACAGGTGGAAAGACCATGAATATCCTTCTTCTGATTCCTAGTTATTTGTCTTTTGGGTAGATTAACTCTGCAAACCCATTTCAGCTCAGATGAAACAATCTAATAACCTTCTTCTCAGTGACAGGATTCCTAAAAACACTGTATCTCGCCTTCCTTTTTGGGGAGAAGGGTAACAATTCTGATTGCACATAGGCAGAGAGACACTGAGGACTAATCAGGAAGTTCAAAGTGGTATTTTAAAAGACATTAGTTTGTGTTATTTTTGAAAGACCCACTGCCCATTATCTGTTGTTTGGAGGGTGGGGGGGGAGGGGGGGAGAATCATTGAGAGTTAGAAGAAGACATGGCAATTCTGCCTCTTCAGTTTTTGGTTGGGTGGGCAAGACATCTCCAGGTGCTATCTTTAAAGGAAAACATTGCCTTTTTGCCCCTGAGATCCTTATCTATTTCCACAGTGGAGGCGGGGTGGGTGGGTGGGAATCAAAGAAGGGGTTTAAGATAAACCAAAGCTACCTTTCACAACACAAGGTGCTCTCTTAGAAACATTATCTCTGCGTTATTTATTTGGGGGGGGGGAGGTCAACCAAGACTTACTCATTTTTACAACAGCTGGAGAAGAGAAATACTATCTTCCACAGGAACAACTTACTGAGAAAGCAGCATCATAGAATGCACTCTGGTTTGTTTGTTTTTTGGAAGGGTGACAGTCAGTAAAATATTTGTATTTGTTAATGTTAGCCTTGGCATCAATAACTGCAAAACTAGGAGCAGGAGAGAGAGAGAGAGAGAGAGAGAGAGAGAGAGAGAGAGACCAGCCATTGCTATCTCTGGATATCTTATCTAGTTTAAGAAGGGAGTGTCAATCACTATAAGACTCTTATGGGGGGGCATTAACTACTGCAAGAATCTTACCTATATATTTTAGGTTTGAAGGGAGGAGAAAATCAGAAAGGGTGGCATCAGCTGATGTTGTTACAGAACTCGGCTGTCTCTTATATTTTTGTAGGGTGTGTGAGGCCTTTAAAAATATATATATATTAGGGGGGGGCTGGTGGTAGCCAATGCAAGACTTGTCCATTTTTTTTTCATAAGGGAGGAAGATTTCTGAAATGTTATCACTGCTACTATGACTTCTGCACTGTATTCTTGGGCTGGGGGTGGGGAAAGCAGTAAAAGTCAAGAGGAGACTCGTATCCATTTTTGTTAAGGAAAGAGCTGATAATTTTTGGAAGGAGCTGAAGATTCCTAGGGGGCAACATCACTCGAAGCTCTCTTAGAAAGCCCCATTCCCTGTTTTCTTTACAGGGTGGGTGGGCAGGCTGTCAATGTAAGATTCTCTTTTTCCTCTCTTCAAGAAGGGAAGGCAAGAACCAGCAAGGTGGTACCGCCAACATCAGCTAATACTTTCTGCCCCCTTCCCTCTATGCTGAAGTATATGGGTGGGGGGCTTGTCAGCCCATGCAAGCTTCTCTTCCAGTCTTCAGGCAGGGAAGGGGGAGATATTAAACTCTGAGGGTGGAGAAGGGGGAACAGCACCAGCTGACTCCTTCCCTGTTGTAATTTTAGGAGAAAGAAGAGAATCAAGCAACGCTGCCTGTTCTTCAGGAGAGAACCAGAAGGAGCAAAAACTCCCCACTCTATTTAATTTGGGGGGGGGGGCAGAGAATCACTCAATGCAAGAATCTGAACGGGCAAAGAAAGACACCGGTGCGGAAGGGGTGGGGGGCGCAGAGAATCAATTAGGGCAAGGCTCTTTAAGGATTGCTCCTAAGCCGAGAATCCGAAAGGGCCGCTTCAGGCAACGCTCCCTTAGACGCCCCCCCCCCCCACTCCTCTATTTTGGACGGCGCGGTGGGGCGTTACCTAAAGCCAAAGCCACTTCTCTCCTCCCCATCCCCCAGCAGCCCCCAACCCCAATTCAGTGGGGAAGCTAGCCGGGGGTTTTTTTTGCCCCGGGTGAAGCCTCCAAAGGGGCGCTATTGAGACTCCCAGCCTGTGTGTGCGTGCGCGCAAATGCGCACGGGGAGTGTACCAACCTGGGTTTTTGCCCCGGGTGAAAGAAAGCCTAGTTTCACTCCTACCGTAGACACCCCCCACTCCTCTATTTTCGACGGCGGGGCGTTTTCCAAAGCCTCTTTTCTCTCCCCCCCCCCCCAGCAATCCCCCAACTCACCATTCCTGATTCTCCGCCGCTTTGGGGTTGAATCGGATGTCGCTGTTGACGCTGAACAGGACGTCCTGGTCTCCCAGCGGCGGGACGGGCAGCTTGTACAGCGGGTGCTCGAAGAGAGCCGCCAGCTTGGAGAAATACGCGCCTTCCTCGTCCTCCTCCTCCTCGTAGCCCGGCTGCTGGCGAGGCCGGTGGCCTCCCAGGCGGTTCCCCGGCTGCTGCTGCTGCCTCCTCTTGCTCGGCTGGCCGTGGCGCAGCTCCCCATCTTGGATGAGCGCTTTCTGGGTCAGATCCGGCCCCTTTGGCTGCTGCTTCTCCTGCTGCGCGCGCTTGAAGGCTTCGGCCCGCTCCGAGGCGCCTTTCTCCAGCGAGTGCGAGCTCACGTTGGAGCTGGGGTCGCTGCTGAAGTCCTGCAGGATCCGCAGCGTGTGCTTGCTAGGCCAGCCCGCGGCTGCAGCGGCAGCCTCCGAGGCGCCGGCCCTCTCCGCCGGCGCTGCTGCAGCCGCTTGCTGCTGCTGCTGCTCGGGTAGCTCCGGAGCCGGCGCCCAGCCCCGCGCGCCTTCCTTCTCCCCGGCTCGGCTGGCTGCAGCGGCGTGCGAGCAGGAGCAGCCCGCGTTGGCGCTGCCTCCTCCGGCTCCGCCAGCGCCTCCTCTGCCGTCTCCGGCTCCGTCGGCGCCCGCCGCCCGCTTCTCCAGCTTGGGCAGCAGGTCGATCATGATATGCATGGTGCAGGCGATGAGGAACACCATCAGGATAAGGATCCGGAATTTGCGCACCAAAATCATCTTCATGGCTCGGTTGGAAAGGAGGGGGAAATAAATAAATATATAATATATTGGGGGTTAATTTGGAAATAAATATATGAAGGGACTCCAGCCAGGTGGGAAGAAAGGCTGGCTGGAGTTGGGTGGGCTTTTTCACAGAAAAAGAAACACAAAAGCCTCGGGACTTCCCGGTCCGGTCCAGCCAGTCATTTCCAGAAATAAATAAATCGGTTTTTCTTTACCCCCGCACCAGGCAAGTCTTTTTAAAACCGAGGAGCAGCCGGCGACGGAAGCAGCAGCAGCAGCAGCAGCATCGCGATCTGTAGAGTTGCAAATTAATTTTTTTTTAAAAAAAAAAAGTCCTCGGAGCACCCCACGATCGGACGGGTTTAATGCAGGAAGGGGTCAAAACAGATGCAAAAAATAAAGAGAGAGTCGGATGTTGGACGTGACCTCCCCGAATGCACACAACATCGGCCTCTTTTTGCCTTTGGGGGGAAAAGGGAAGGAGAAAGAAGCCGAGGGAAATAAAGGCAAAGAAATCAGGAGCATTTAAAAAGAATTAAATTAAAAAGGTAAAAGGAGGGGGGTGGATGACGAGATTTCAGAAAAGGAGCATAAGAGAGGGGGATGATGGTGGAGAAGGAGTCAGCCCATTATTTTTCTGGTCCTCTGTTGGAGCTTCTCTTTTCCTACCCGGTTCTCTGCAAAACGAGCGAGGCGGCTGCTGGAAAAAGGCAGGAGGCGAAAATCTTCCTGCCTTCTCTTCTCTCTCTCTCCTCTGGCCGATTTCTCTTCGCTCTCTCGCTCTCTCCCTCTCTGCGCGACTGTTTCAAAACATTGGCTGGACGCTGGCTTTTTTCTTTAACATGTTTCTTTCCGGAGCTTCCTTCCAGCGCTTGGGCGAGAGCGATCGGCTCATCCAGGAATTGGGTAGCGAGAGGAGAGGAGGGGGGGGGGTTGAAAGGACAGAGGTTTTCTCTTAAAAAATAAATCAGTGCAGGAGAAAAAAGAAAACCCGCACTATATATAAGAAAAATGCAATACTGTCATTTGCTCCAAAGAGGAAGGGGGAGAGATAAAAGAAATAGTAACCTCCCAGATGACCCAAAATAGAGAATTTAAATAGGGTGGTGCGGGGGGGGGGGGTTGGCGAATTAGAAGAGGGGGGGGGATAAAAGATCTATAGAAGCATCACATTCAATAGCGGTCCTTCTTGGAGCAAGGCAGCAGCTGGGGTTGTATCCGCGCTGGGCTGTGCGGATCTGCTTTTCGTGGGGAAGAAGAGGAAGGGGGTAAATAAATGTGAAAAGGCAAAAAGGGAAAGGGGGGAGGAGGAGGAGGGAGAGAGCGCGCGCTCGGAGGGAGCGTTTGGCAGGTGCAGCGCGATTCCCCCCTCGGAGCCACACTGAATGCAGCAGATTGGCTGGCCGAGAGAGGAGGAGGCAGCGCCGGCCTTCGGTGGGTGTGTTAAAATATTATGAGCAAGCCATCCACCCAGACGTCATAGTTAAGAGATTGGCTAAATAAATGCTACAGTGATAGTAACAGGAAAACCTCAGCCCAAAAGCTGTCTCTCTCTCTCTCTCTCTCTCTCCTTTCCCCCCCAGTATCTCTCTCATTTTTACTGCAGATCCAACTAGGGCAAAAAGAGGGCGTCTTTTTCTCAAAGGTTTGAGGAGGGGAAGGCGCTGGTAGCAGGGGAGAAAGAGAGAGGAAAGGAAGAAAATTATGATTGCAAAGTATGAGGGCAGTCTGGCTGCGTCGGATCAGAGGGACTTGAATTATTATTTTAATATTTTTTTTGCTGTTGTCATCGTCTGCATTACACAAAGCACATTTCGCAAATGAGACGCAAAGGAGAAGTGCATCTGGCTCCTTTTGCAAGGTCATTATTTTGGTTTGGGTTTTGTTTTTTACAGAGGGATGAGAGATGCACACAGGGTGTGTGTGCGTGCGCGTTTAATGCAAAAATAATCAATCCATAAATGCACACGTAATTGCTCCCAGAGCAGCTCTCCAGGGTTAAGTAGGCACACCAGGCCAGATTTTATTGCGGTTTCTGTATGCGATGACTGCAAGACAAATCCAAAAGCCACTGGAATGAAACTGACTGTTGGGTCAGGAATAGCCAACGTGGTGCACTCCTGATGTTGTTGGACCCTGATTCCCATCTCAGACCCTCCAAGTGTCCCTGTTTCCCAATGGCATCCCCAGATTTACAGAAGCATTCCCAGTTTCTGATTTGATCCCAGAACATCCCGCTTTTCCTTAGGACGTCCCTATTTTCATTGGAGGAATGTTGGAGGGTACGGAGTTATCCGACCCTCGAGCCGCCTAAAGGCAGCCCAGTATAAGGAAGCTTTTTGATGTTTAATGTTTTATTGTGTTTTTATATATGTTGGAAGCTGCCCAGAGTGCCTGCAGCAACCCATTCAGATGGGTGGGGTATAAATAGTATAATAATAATAATAATAATAATAATAATAATAATAATAATAATAGAATACAGTGGTACCTCGGGTTAAGTATTTAATTCATTCCAGAGCTCCGTACTTAACCTGAAACTGTTCTTAACCTGAAGCACCACTTTAGCTAATGGGGCCTCCCGCTGCCGCCGCACCACCGGAGCACAATTTCTGTTCTCATCCTGAAGCAAAGTTCTTAACCTGAAGCACTATTTCTGGGTTAGCGGAGTCTGTAACCTATAGCATATGTAACCTGAAGTATATGTAACCCGAGGTACCACTGTAAAGGTAAAGGGACCCCTGACCATTAGGTCCAGTCATGGCCGACTCTGGGGTTTCGGTGCTCATCTCGCTTTATTGGCCGAGGGAGCCGGCATACAGCTTCCGGGTCATGTGGCCAGCATGACTAAGCTGCTTCTGGCGAACCAGAGCAGCGCACGGAAACACCATTTACCTTCCCGCCAGAGTGGTATCTATTTATCTACTTGCACTTTGACATTCTTTTCGAACTGCTATGTTGGCAGGAGCAGGGACCGAGCAACGGGAGCTCACCCGGTCGCGGGGATTCGAACCGCCGACCTTCTGATCGGCAAGTCCTAGGCTCTGTGGTTTAACCCACAGTGCCACCCGCGTACCAATAATAGAATAGGATGTCCCTATTTTCATCAGAGAAATGTTGGAGGGTATGGCATCTGCTCCAGCAAGCATGTCCAATGCTCAGGGGCAATGGGAAGTGCAGTCCAGACTTTGCACATTCACCCTCTTCTGTCTATCATCCATCCAGGCAAGTAAGAACCTCTATGAGAGTCCAGGGCACATAACAGCCAGGCAAAAGCCCTCAAGGAGGCTGTGATGCAAGGCCAGGGAGGGGTGTGGCTTGGGGAAAGAGGGTGTGGCCAAGAGAAAGCCCCAAGGACCAGATAGAGAGGCTTGGAGGGCTGCAATTAAGCCCCAAGGCTTAGGTTCTCCAACCAGGCAATAAATGAAGATAACGTTGCAGAATAACTAATGTTCTTATTGGTTTTCCAATATTCCCCCAATAATAGCCGAATTATAGCAATATCAATTAATTGTAGCATAGTGGTTTAATGCCTGCAGGTCCTTGGTTGAAATGTCAGTTTATTCTTCAACATACTGGGTAGGTCTCCCTCTGCAATGTGCGGCTAACATAAATTGCCTACTTTAATTTGTTACGGGGATTACCGAGACAATAATATATACATGGCATTTATATAAACGCCTCTGCACCCTCATCCCTTCCGATGAAGGTTTGATATGCCTTTGATGAGCAGAACTCAGTTGGGGGGTGGGGGTGGGGAGGAATATAACTTTTTCTTTTTAGGAATTAAGCTCAACGTCTTCTCCTGTGACTTTCCCAAACTGTTTCACGCTCTCAGTTTCTGCTGTGTCAGATGAATATTACCCTTGATAATGCTTCCCCTATTATAAACACAAGGAAATAATGAGCTCTTAATGGAATTGCTTGCCATTAATATGGGTTTTTTTGCTGGCTGATAAATGTAATAAAATGAACTCTTTCGTATATGGTGGCACCTATTGTGATTTATCATTATTTTTTGCCTGGAAACAGTTCCTGTTCTCTTTCTCTCTTCCTCTTTCCCCTCTGCCCTCGCATTATTGACATGAGTAGCTAATATCAGCAAATGTGGTGTATGATCTTGTGACTGAACAACAAATATAATTATAGAAATGTAACACAGGCAACCGTTTGCAACTGACTGTTGCGTATAAGACTGACAATCAGTGTTCTTTTAAGGAGCAGAAGTTTTTTTGTGGCAGGTACCTAGTAAGTACCTTATTTTGGCAGAAGTGGATGGTAGTTGCAGGAATCTTCTGTAACTTTTATTTTATTGGGGGAGGGCCGAGTTGAATGAAATTCACAGGCAACATTGCCCCTTCTGAGTCAAAGAATCCTGCCAAATTCCAAAAAGATCATTGTCATGGTTTTTCTGTTGGGGCAGCCACCACCTTGGGGAGGGAAGAATTAATCACTTAATTTTCCATGGTATTTTCAGGACAATTGGTCTGAAATTTTCAGCTATGAAAGAGGTTCCCCTGGGCAAGAAACCTGCTACGTTTCAGGCAAATCAGCCCAGTGACTTTTGTACTAGGTACCTTTAATGTGGTTTTTCTTGGGGCGGGGGTGGGGAGAGGAGGACTAGAAAGGATTCACTTCGGGATAACATCTTTCCCTCTGACTACAAGCTATACAGTGGTACCTTGGGTTACATACGCTTCAGGTTACAGACACTGCTAACCCAGAAATAGTGCTTCAGGTTAAGAACTTTGCTTCAGGATGAGAACAGAAATCATGTGGCGGCAGCAGGAGGCCCCATTAGCTAAAGTGGTGCTTCAGGTTAAGAACAGTTTCAGGTTAAGTACGGACCTTCGGAACAAATTAAGTACTTAACCCGAGGTACTACTGTACTTGTCAGTTACCACAGAACTATCTGTAGGTGTACTCCCCATTCTGATGTTCTCTCTTTCTTCACCATGGTGAGATTGCTCAAATGATAGGCTTGGGGAAATTGCTTTTAGCGGGCACTTGTCTGCAGCATTTTTGGATACCTGGATCATCGAGGCGCCATGAAACAGTTCCGTGGGTGTCTGCTTTGACACACAGGCTGGTGTGTCCTGCTTCACGTCTAACAAGCCCAAAATCTCACTGAGGCACCTCACTTCTGCTTGACATTTAACTCCCTCCCCCACCAAATCTGATGCACACTCCAAGCAATGAGCATTCGGGGGGCAGGGGAGCCAGTTGATTCTCCTAGGTTCTGGCTAACTCCACCTATAATTCATCAAGATTCAACTCCAGCTCTCCTTTCTGATTCAAAACCACCTGCCTAGTATGCTCCCTTCAGAATTCAGAATTCAGTCTTGGATCCGCCCATGACCTCATTGATGCTGTTTTGTCTGCTTTGATTTCTAAATTGACTTCTGTCCAAGCCTTATTGATTCTGATCCCTACCCCTATCCCAAAGACTAATGTTGACAACTTGGATGATCATGGAAGTAGATGAAGCAATACCTGCCCCACTTTAGTCTCTCTCTTTGCCCATTTTGATTGTTCTGAATGAGCAGTCAGGGATTATACTGGGGTGCAATTTATTTATTTATTTATTATTATTATTATTATTATTATTATTATTATTATTATTATAGTTTATATACTGCCCTATACCCAGAGGTCTCAGGATGGTTCACATAAAAGATCACAACATATATAATCAGAATAAAAGCAACCCAATAACACACACACACACACACACACACACACACACACACACACACAGAAAAGAGCCACATTTAAAAAGGGTATAGGATGTCAAACAGATCAGCTAAAGGCCTGGTTAAAAAGGAATGTTTTTGCCTGGTGCCTAAAGGTGTGTAAAGAAGGCACCAGGCGAACTTCCCTGGGGAGAGCTTTCCACAAATGGGGAGCCACTGCAGAGAAGGCCCTGTTCTCGTGATGCCACCCTCCAGACCTCTCGAGGAGATGCACATGAAGGAGGGCCTCAGAAGATGAACTCAGGGTCCAGGTAGGTTCCAAAGGAAAGAGGCTTCCAGGAATCACAGCCAATATGGTCTCTTGGATAAAATGGTGGTGAGAGAACGATGGACACCACCTTGAGCAAGGGAGGATAAAAATGCACAAACGAACAAATTTAATCCTACCCTGCCACCCATCAGATGATGTCACAAGTGATATCAGCTGAGGAGTCTGGATTGGCCGGAAATGGCCTTGTGGGCCAGCTTGGACTCCCCCTGGTGGGCCAAGATTGCCCTGCAGGCTGGAGGTTCTCCACTCCTTGACTAGACGAATGAATAGGGAATCTGTGGCAAGGCAGGCACTGGACAACAGCTCCCATCATCGCTGACTATTGTCCATGCTGTCTAAGGCTGGCAGGGGCTGGTGGGATGTTAAATGGGGATAGGCAAAAGAATGGCAATGTGCTTGATCTGGAGGTGTGGAAGTCCACTCATATAATGGGGCTTTTCTGTCTCCTCTTCCTCCACATTACAGTCCCCGAGCCCCTCCAAAATCAATCCTGAGGATCCGGCGTTCTCCAGAAAGAGGCTTTTGAGATACAGGAAACACTGGAGAGATAGGGTCAATGAGACAAGGAATCATTCAAATGTAGGCAGAGAGACACATTGTACCAGCAGTTTTTTTGGAAATCTATTGGATATGATGCCTATAACTGTCCTATTAGGCTGCTGGAAACCCAACGTTAAATTGACCCTCTAGGCATCTCCTTGCAAATCTCTTAACCACAGGTACGATTTTAATGGCTTCACTCTCCAAATAAGGACATTTTCCAGCAATTGAGATATTAAAAATAATTGGAGCACTATATTAATGCATAAGGTGACTTGTTTCAAACCTCTCTGGGGTGGGAAAAGTAAATTAAAAGAAGCCTCGCTGAGACAATGGAGCCCATTCATTCAGTACTGGAACAGGGTGATGCCACATGAAAGCATTCATTAGAAATTATTGGCTTTAGAAGCTTATTATGAAGAGGACCAACACAAATTTGGAGTGCTTTTCCACAAGTACCAGTCACTCCATTTTACTCCCCCTTCCTTGCGGTTTTCTGACTTCACCCCATCGCACGGATTCGAACCGCCAACCTTCTTATCGGCAAGCCCAAGAGGCTCAGTGGTTTAGACCACAGAGCCACCTGCGTTCCACATTCTATGGTATGATGTCAATAGGCAGGGAGTTCCAGAGTGTAGGTGCTGCCATGCTAAAAGATTGATTTATTACATGGTAGAAGAGGAAATTATGCGGCATATGTAAGAGTCATCTTGCCATCCCATCTTGCAGGTAAACAGTTCTCAAGTTATTAAGTGCTTTATATACTAACAAAAAAGTAAAGGTAAAGAACCCCTGGGCGGTTACGTCCAGTCAAAGGTGACTCATCTCACTTTCCAGCCGGGGGAGCCAGCGTTTGTCTACAGACAGCTTTCCAGGTCATGTGGCCAGCATGACTAAACCGCTTCTGGTGCAACAGGACACCGTGACGGAAACCAGAGTGCACAGGAATGCTGTTTACCTTCCCGCTGCAGTGGTACCTATTTATCTACTTGCACTGGCATGCTTTCGAACTGCTAGGTTGGCAGGAGCTGGGGCAGAGCAACGGCAGCTCACTCTGTTGCGGGGATTTGAACTGCTGACCTTACGATCGGCACACCCAGGAGGCTCAGTGGTTTAGACCACAACGCCACCCTCGTCCCGATATATATATATATATATATATATATATATATATATATATATATCACCTTGAACCTGTATCAGCAGCAAATCAGCAACCAAGGTAGGTGTCTGAGCACAACTACTATATGCTGACATGGTCTGATTCCCCAGGTGTGTGATCCTCCATCACTACTCTACCCCTGTGTGTGTACGCAGTGGGAGCAAGGTGGGCACATTGCTTGATGTTTTAGACAGGTCTCCCTGAGAGTCAGCAGTAATGTGAAGTGAAGAAGGTGGAGCTGACCTGTGGCACAAATCCCGCATCTCACTCCTCTGTTGCATCCTTCCCTCTGTATTGTATTTTAAGGATTGGCAATTGCGTGGTAACTCTTATCGCTTGTACACGCTTATGATACGGTTTGCCGGAAAAGGCAGGTTTGCCAGATCTCTCCCCCAGATTTATCTATTTGCCTTCGCAGTCACGTTGGCAATGGTGGGAATTTGCGTGATTTGTTTAAATTAAATGAGTCTGGGTTCTCCTGAGTACACATATTAAGCGACTGAAATTTGTTTTCAGCTGGCTTCTGGACAACATGCATGTCTGCACAAACACAATAGGCCCAGCTGGGAATTTTACTACGATTCGCGCTTAGAGCTACTGTGTAATAGAGACTATTTATATAGTGGCATCAGTGTTATCGGCACAGAACGATGCGTGGGGAGCACATGCAAACCAAACCCAAGAGTTCTCGGCCCCCAAGGGCTCGCTAACCTGGCAACGGAGCACTATGTAAGTTCAATTAATCGAAGGTCCTGCTGTGTTCAGTGGAGACTGCTCCCCTTAGAGCAAATGGGGCACTGCCCCACCAACGTCAGTCTAGATTCCAGCAGCCCCACTTGCTTTTGTACAATCAGAGCGGGGTCCTGGCTCTCAGCTTCTTCCTCCTCAGTCTTGGTGTTGCTCTTGTTGAACTCACCACAGAGGAGGAGGATGGGGAGATAACTAGAATTAGTGGGTTCTGCCTGTCATTGGCTCTGGCTCCACCTAGTGTTGGACTCCCCACTTTCTGCCCTACCAGACCCCATAGGCACCAGCCACCCCTGCTGGCATATAAGCACAAGACTGCAACTTCGGAATGGCCAGGAACGAAAACCATGAAGAGATCAGGGCGGAGAGAGAAGAGATTGGAGGGTGTATTTGGAGAAATGCTGTTATGCAAACTTACACTTCACTTTGGGATCCAGCTAGATGTGGCATCTTGGTGACTTAAGGGGGAAATTGTATGTGTGTATCTATTTCAGGGGTCTGGTCCCCAAGTTTGCGGGTTGGCCAGGGGCCCACCTGGAAATCAAAGTGCTGTAACTGTACTTTGTTTTTTTGTTTTGTTTTCTATAAATAATTTTTATTAAATTTTCTGTTTTACAGTTTAGAATATTCATTTATACAACCTTAAAATGTCAATGATACCCTTCTTCTCTTTCCGTTGTTCATTTTACACAGCATAAAACCCTGCATATTTTATTCTGTTTTTAATATTCTGTTGGGAGCTGCCCAGAGCGGCTGGGGAAACCCAGCCAGATGGGTGGGGTAATAATAATAATAATAATTTATTGTTATTATTATCTAAACTAAACCATTCAGTAATCCATTATTACTTCCATCAAAACTTATTTACACTGTTGAATTTATCTTAATGCTGCCAACATTTTCAAGTGTACACAATTTCCCCCCATATATTCAATAAACATTTTCCAATCTTCTTTAAATGAATGTTCTTCTTGTTCTCTTATTATGTAAGTTAGATCTGCAAGCTGTGCATATTCCATCAGTTTAAGTTGCCATTCTTCTTTGGTTGAGACCTCGCTCGTTTCCCATTTTTGGGTTAACGAAACACAGGCTGCAGTGTGGCATGCATAAATAACCTTTTTTTTGACACCTGGGAATTTCCATCTGAATTATCCACACCACACCCCCCCCAAGGACCTAACAGTCCTTTCTTAATGGGTGCCAGAAAATGCCCATCGTCACAGAAGAAAATTTCTCAGGGCTCAGACCTCCCCCTGGTTCCAGGAAACAGGCAAAATACCTAAACACAACTTTAAACATAGACAAGAAAGCAGACCGATTCCCACCAACTCCCAAAAGCCAGAAAAGAAAAAGAAAAAACTTTTAAGAGAGTGGACAGAGGGTTTCGATGGACACCTAGCGCTGTATCCATTGAAATGAATGGACCCTAGTTAGTCACATCCAGGGCTTTTTTTCAGCTGGAACATGCCAGAACTCAGTTCCGGCACCTCTCAGGTGGGCACCATTGCCGTTCTAAGAGAATGAGATTCATGGAATGTTCCGGCACCTCTTTTTCTGGAAAAATAGCACTGGTCACATTCATTGTAGGATTAGCATTGAATAGGGCTATCACTGTCCAGGGAAACTGCTTGACCCACAGGTGCCATATTGGGGACCTCAGATCAATTTATCCATCTATCTATGCAACAGAAATCTGAAAATCCAGTTCATGTTCTTTGTCTTCTCTGTTTCTCTCAGGGAGCAGGAACCTGTCTGCTGCAGTTGCCATCCTGTTCGCATCACCTCTTGCCAGCTGCCGCCTCTCCGCCTCCCCCCCCCCCAAAAAAAAGCAGCTCTGCTTGTCTGGTTACTCATCCCTTTCCCTTCATCGTTTCGCTAAGGTTCATTGGAGCTGCATTGAGCTAGTAAGCTCTGGCTAGATAATGAAAATAAAAGGAGCAACACAAGATAGGGCTCCATTGTGGAGGGGAGGGACTTCAAAAGGCAGGCTGCTGTGTGTGTGGCATGCCGAGCCAGCTAGAAAATATATCACTGCCTCTCCTTTCAGCAGATCAGCTTTTTCAAGAAGCTGCTCTCTTTCCTTTGCATGTGTTGGCCATGTTCCCTTTATTGTGTGGGCTAGTCACCTTGAGGACTAGTGCAATGACCTTTTTAAAAGACAGACAGACAGGGTGCACAATGAAATAATAATAATATAATTTATTATTTATACTCTGCCCATCTGGCTGGGTTTCACCAGCCACTCTGGGCGGCTCCCAACAGAATATTAAAATCATGATAAAACATTAAACATTAAGAACTTCCCTAAACAGGGCTGCCTTCAGAAGTCTTCTAAAAGTCAGATAGTTGTTTATTTCCTTGACATCTGATGGGAGGGCGTTCCACAGGGCAGGTGCCACCACCTAGAAGGCCCTCTGCCTGGTTCCCCGTAACCTCACTTCTCGCAGTGAGGGAACTGCCCGAAAGCCCTCGGTGCTGGACCTCAGTGTCTGGGCTGAACGATGGTGGTGGAGACGTTCTTTCAGGTATACTGGGCTGAGGGCGTTTAGGGCTTTAAAGGTCAGCACCAACACTTTGAATTGTGCTTGGAAATGTACTGGGAGCCCATGTAAGGTCTTTCAGGACTGGTGTGTTGAAAGCACACTGACGTTGGTGGAGCATTGCCCCATTCACTCTAATGGATCATCCTCCGTTGCTGAGACAGAGTCTTCCATTTCTAGGTCAGCACTTCACAGTCTTCCCGCTGAGGCAAGAACTAGTGTTGTGTATTGGTTAGTGGGCTGAACTAGAACATAGGGTGCCAGGGTTCGAATCTCCACTCAGCCATGAAGCTCAATGCCGTTCCACACGATGCCTTTAGTGTGGTGGCCCCTGTTCTTTGGAACAAACTCCTGTGACTTATCAGACTGGTGTTGTCTTGTTGCCTGCTGAAGACTTTCTTCCTCCAGAAAGCCTTCTAAATGGAGATTTCTTTTATGACAGTCAGTATCTCTATGGAATCTGAAACTGTTTCGTATATGAAACTCCCTTCACCAGTGTGGCACAATGCTTAGTGTGTTGGACTCTGACCTGGGAGACCGGGGTTCGAATCCCCACTCAGCTGTGAAGCTCACTGGGTGACCTTGGGCCAGTCACCATCTCTCAGCCTCACAAGGTTGTTGGGAGAATGAAGAGAACCACGGAGAACTTGAGCTGCTTGGAGGAAAATACATGTAATAGATAATACACAGCTATTTTTATATGTGCAACTGTTTTTAATATGCAGTTGTTTAAACTGATTTTCATACATGTGCTTCTTTAGATATACTTTTATCGAGTTCAGAAATCGCTTCAAGAAGCTTCATAGGAAGTGATTCTGAAATGGAATGACACCTAAAAGGGTTTGTGGGAAGCTCTGCTTTCAGAGGACCAAGTTGCCTGCTCCCTGTCCCCTGTCCGGGGTCCTGAAAGACCTGTTCCAGCTCCCCTTTGTTACTGGATCCCTGATTTAGGACTGAACCCTGCCTGCCTGCCTTCCCTCTATCTCTCCACACTGGACTGTTGGGCTGGAACTGCATTCCCCAAACGTGTCAGCAGAGGCAACTGACTAGTGAAGGCCCGGTTCCCAGCTGTGCAGAGAGAGACCCTCTCGGACGTACCCTTGTACATATGGAGGGTCTCTTCTGACACTCAAGCGAATGCATGCAGGGATGTGGGAGGTCACTAACTAATGGTCACTAACTTATTCAGACAGCTCTGGTCTGAGTGAGTCCTGCATATATCAGCACACTTGCTTTTGTTTTGGCCATTTGTGAAATGTTGGATTTTAAACCTTGCTAATTATATGGCATCTGAGGGGAAAATGCATAAACTATAACTTGGTATCTCTGTCTGTATTGAATCTGAAAGGGTGTGTGTGTGTGTGTGTGTGTGTGAGAGAGAGAGAGAGAGAGAGAGAGAGATTTAATTTGTCATACATAATGTTTTACCTGTTTTTAATATGCATATGTTTGGTATGCCTCATGGGAAGCAATTCATGAATAAAATATAATGATGATGATGATGATGATGAAGAAAATATAATAATAATAATAATAATAATAATAATAATAATAATAATAATAATAATAATTTATACACTGCCCATCTGGCTGGGTTTCCCCAGCCACTCAGGGCAGCCCCCAGCAAAATATTACAATAAAATACAATAAAAGATTATGGTAAAGATGAATAAATAAAACGGTTAACCCCCTTGCAATACTATTTATTTGCAGCATTTTATAGGCATGGGCAAGTAAAGCTATTTTTTTAAATATAAAGTTACATGCATTATTGTATGTATTTGCTTAAGTGCTGGTTATTTGAGGAAACTGGGGGTGTTTGTAATACGATATGTCTTATAATGCATATGAGAGTTTGTACTTTTAGTGGCACTGGTAAAAGAATAAAGAATTGGAAAAACTTGCTTTGCATCAATATCAAGGAGCAAGACATGAATTAGTGGGGTGGAATCCATGCGGGTAAGCATGACGACAATATTTTCAGAAAAAAACCATCCCTAAATGCATGGAGATCAAGAGTGGAGCCTAATATTCCTGTGCTGTTTTACAGGATCTTCCTTCTGCACTGATCAAAGTGTACAGAGGGGTTGTTTCTCTGCACTTCCAAGTGTCATATAAGAGTCTGACCTCCAAGCCCTCTGAAAACTAGGGAATTCCTGAGGTCATTTGGTCACCTTGTATCAGGCGGAGAGATACTTGGGAGCACGGAGAACTGCCTTATGTCTGATCAAACCATTAGTTCATCTACCCTGGTATTGCCCATTCTGACTGGTTGTGAGTCTCGGGGTTCTGCACCCCCTGGCACTCAACTACAGTTCCCAGGAATTGAGCCTGGCACCTTCTGCATGCAAAGAATGTGCAGTGCCACTCAGGAAGTGGCGAGAGAGATTTAAGCAACTTCTTGCAGAAGCTGCTAGCTCCTGTGAACTCTTCTTTCTTCTGCCTTACAAAGGCAGGGGTCTTGCCATCATGCAGAGATGCCCCTAGGCATTCGTTTCCCCACATACCCCAGATCAGGAGTGACCACCATTTTCCAAAACAGTTTGTGAACCAAAACTTAGCTATCACTTCAATAATCACACTCGGGCAAATTTTGTGATGCCATCCAAATCATGTGTATGAAAATGCTTCTATTGCGGAGGATAATGTGTAAACAAAATGCCTATATTTGGTGAAAGTGTGCATTAGAATGTCTTATGTTAGTGAAAGTGCGTCCTCCCTAAAAAAGGGCATGTGTTGTGGTGAGACCTGGAGACTGACCTTCTTGTTGTGGGTGGGTATATTGGACAGTCACAACACCCGACTGGTAGGTCCCTCATTGCTGGGTTTAATCTGGCCAAAGGGGTGCTGTCTCAACAGATCAAGGGACCTATAAATACCCATGCATGTGACCCAGAGCTTCCTCTTTTGGCTCGTGCATCGGAACACCCACCTCTCCCTATATTTAGGGAATTTTGCAACTGATCTTGCTATGCCGTTGTGTGTCGTCTGCCATTGGGACAGGGGCACAGCAGGGATTTTCCTCACTAGGCTGATTGGCTGTTGCCATTTGGGTTTCACCTGCCATGTAGCAAATTGTCACAACTTTGTGGATAGGCACTGGTTCAGGTGATAGGGATGGGGAAACAGCCTTGCCATCCCTATGTGAAGGGTATTCCGTTAAAGGAATCCAGGGACTCAACTTGGTTTGGTCAACCCCCAAGAGGGGGTTGTGCCCATGCCTGAGTCCTGGGGAGCATCTGGGGAGTGGACATAGCCTGTAACCGGGCTTTCTACCTACCACAGGTGTTCACCCTTGGCTGACCTATGATAGAGCTTGGCTGACCTATGATAGGGTCAGCGCTATCTGCAAGGGTGCAGGGAGCTAGTCGAATCAGAGCCTATGCAACCACTCACTTTCTGTTATCAATAAAGTTGTGGCCTAAATTCTGCCAAAAACCTAAGTAAAATTTTAGTCAAATGTGTTTTTATTTAGGGGGGAGGTCTCTGGGTCTGAACACGCAAAATAACAAACAAAAACAGCATTACAGTGGTACCTCGGGTTACAGACACTTCACATTACAGACGTTTCAGCTTACAGACTCCGCTAACCCAGAAATAGTACCTCAGGTTAAGAAGTTTGTTTCAGGATGAGAACAGAAATCGCGTGGTGGCGGCACAGCGGCAGCAGGAGGCCCCATTAGCTAAAGTGGTACCTCAGATTAAGAACAGTTTCAGGTTAAGAACAGACCTCCAGAACGAATTAAGTTCTTAACCTGAGGTACCACTGTATATGAGGAGAAATTGCTGGGCTGTGTATGGGTCCACCTTCAATCAGATCTGGGGCCTGATCTGGTACTGTGATCTAATCCTGACCCTGTTCTGGGCCTGATTTGGGATCCTTGCACATCTAAAACCCCAATTAAACAAGCAGCCAGATTTTGTGGAGGAGGAGACATACACCTTCTTCTCCCCGTGACTGGATGCCGAATCAGGGTTTAAACCCCTAATTAAAGATGCAGTTAATGGGGGGGGGGGGATGGGATGAAAGAGATCCACAAAGGCTACTCCTGCTGCCCTCCTTTCCTCGCTGCTAGACTACCACCCCTTTTCACAGATTCGATGGGCCCATTCTGACTTGTGGCAATCCTGGGTTGCCTCAACCTGATACGGCTGAATCCTGGGCCAACTTGAACCTGCCTGAATCAGTGTGTTTTCTGCCAAATTTGGTGCACGGCCCTCAAAAATTGCTTTGCAAAAATGGGTGTTTTAGGGAAATTCAGACTGAAATGCTGATGAATTTTAACAAGGACTTGCTGTAGACCTGAACTTAAGAGAGAAACAGAGAGAAATCAGAATTGACAGAGTCACCCATCTTGACCCCACATACAGTCATTGTACCCCGATGAAATTCTGTATATAATTAGTATCGGACAACTTGTCCCCCAGGGCTCCTTTGGAAGGGAGGAAGGATATAAATTTAATTATTAACTATGACAAATTCCAGCTGTTGTCCAACCTCAGAGACTCACCCTTCTCCACCCATGAGGTCTCTGGACACACCAGAGGACTTAAGGAAGGACTTGGGAGGTCAACAATGGTCACAACGCCTGCCAAAGTTTCCAGGAGCCTTCCCACAAAGTTCTTTTTAAAGCTTCAAACCTATGCTTCCTGCGCCCCCTTCCACCGGTCAACTCTTGGCTGATCTAGTTAAGGTTACCATGGAAATTATGACACAGAAGGAGATAGTGGCGGATTTTGTGCTTTGTTCTGGCTTCTTGGAGTGTACCGTAAGCTGCTCTGTCAACAGAGCTGTTCAGTGACCTTTGTTTTGTGTTAATTTTTGGTTTGGTTTCCCTCCACTCCTACCCTCCTCGAGAAAAAAACAACATCTTGACTGAAGCAGTGATTCACTGGTTGGAAGCCAAGCTTCCTGAGTCACGAGCTCAAGACAGGAAGGAAGGCATAAATTGGGAGCGTGGTGAGGTGAAGAAACTCTTGACCACAGAACTCCTCCTTGCTTCCTTCCACAGCCTCCTTTTGTTCATTGTGCTTCTCAGCAACTTGCTGTGGGAGAAGATAAGGACACTGAAGACGGCAGAGGCCACCTGGCCTCCATTTCAGGTGCCGGGACAGTGAATGCAAGTGCACTGTCTCAAATCCCTTCATTTTAAATGGTTTCCATCTTTTCCTCTCTTCCTTTAATGGTGTTCGTTCGATAATTGAAGCTGTGTCGGCAATCCCCCTCCTCACAAAATGGGAAAGCATAGGTTGGAGGAGGCAGATGCTAGATTTGGGGTCCTGTAGAGAATTCAAAATGGCCACTCATAGTTTTGCTGCCACCACCAGATAAGCCTGAGGTAGGGATGGGGCGCGGGAATATGATTTAGTTCACATTTAAAGGAGAGTGCCCCTAAGTCACACTTTCTGAATAATAATTATAGTAATAATATTGATTGATTGACTGATTGATTGATTGATTGATTGATTGAATTTATATAACACCCTATACCCAGGGGTCTAGGGCCGGATTTAGGTTTGATGAGGCCCTAAGCTACTGAAGGTAATGGGGCCCTTTATATGTCCAGCTGTCCTTTGTCAACAACAAATTGTCGCTGTTTTTTGTGTTGAATATATGCCGTATGGTTATTTATGGACCTAATAGGTATCTAAAGCCATTTGCACATAACAAAATATGTATTTTATTAAAGTAATTGATAATAGAAATGAGCAAGCCAGTGATATTTTAGGGAGCAAGCTAGCAGATGGGGCCCGTTACTTACATCATAGGAGCCTGCACAACACAAAACACTGTTGCTGTATGTAGGTTTTATTTTATTTGTTTTTTATCTTATATTTTGGAAATGTACAACCAGTTTTTTCCCCTTTAATTTTTTTTTGGGCCCCCAAGATAGTGGGGCCCTAAGCTATAGCTTGTTTAGCTTATATATAAATCCGGCACTGCAGGGGTCTCAGGGCGGTTCACAGAATATCATTATTAGCATTATTATTTAAATTTAAATTTATATACTTCATCCAAAGAGTACAGGGTGGTTTACAGCATAAAAATGTATATTAACTGAACTGAAACACAAGACAAGTATTTTTCAATGCAATTCTCCTGCCAAGGAATATGTACAAAGATGCACACTATACTATTGTAAAGTGTGCATATAAATGCATAGATTAGTGAAAGCGACACTGAAAATCCATCATATATTAGGGAAAACAGCGTTGCACAAAATGGGACAAAATTGCATACTGAATTTCCACAAGGACTTTAAAAATTGCAAACAAGTGGGGAAATGTGGAGAACTGAACATGAGGCTGGAAAAATGAGAGAACAAGAGAAAACCAAATGGACAGATTTACCCATTTCTATCTACATAGAAGAGGCCCCACCAGAGGTCACTTTGCTGAAGATCTCCTCAAACCTGGAGGCAGTCATGGCCCAAACAACCCTGATTTCACACCTGGCATTTCACTCTTCACTGGGTTAGAGCTCGGAATGGAAGGATCTGTCCACTTTGGAAAAATGAGAAATGAAGAGAACCAATCTTAAATTCATTTCCTTACATTTTTTCTGCCACTTTTAAAAAATTCTCATGAAAATTCATTAGCATTTTAGAGTGATTCCCCTCCCCCCCAATAAACTCATTTTTTGCATGCAGATTGACATTTCTGTGCTCCAGGTCTCTAATATATGCATTTCTGTAAACATTTCTCAGTAGGAGAACTGCATTGCAAAATGAGTTGAGATCTTTGAAGGATTTGTTTTATTTATTTAATATATTTCTATCCGGCCTTTCTCCCAAGCTGGGATTTCAAGGCACCTCACAACATTTAAAAGCACCGGTTGCAAGATGCAGAATAATAAAAGCAAACTAGTTAAAAAGCAATAATTAAAATTCATCACAGCACATTTTAAACTAGCAATTAAAATGCAATTTGCTCTGGTTTGGTAATCAGCATCGCCTGCACCTTAGGATGGCTGTGTTTCAGTTCTCATATTGTTTTAGAAAGATTTGGCTTTAAATGCAAACTGAATCAAATTTCTCCCCTGTCCCTAATTGGAACATTTGCGGACTCCCCTTCCTAGTTTGGCGCATGAGCCTGCTCATTGAGAGTGATTGCAGATTAATATGAGAAGGATCCCAAACGCTCGTGTCTGATCATCCTCGCATTAAAAAAAAACCCCTCTTCGTCTTTCGGCTGATTCTTCACGTGTGGTTTCAAAAAGATGAGAGGGGAATTGGAACAAGAGAAGCAGCCTTCATTGGAGAGCCAATAAATGAAGAGCAAACATTTGTTCTGGCCCATTTGAACTTATGCAAATGGCACTCAGAGTGAGCATCCATCACTCTTTATTCCTCTCTTGTCTCATTATTTCATTAGGGTTTTTTGGTTTTGGGTTTTTAAAAAAATTAAATTCAGATGGTCTTATCAAACTCCTTGTTCTTTTAACTTCAT
The DNA here is from genome assembly GCF_964188315.1 of Podarcis muralis. NCBI lineage: Eukaryota > Metazoa > Chordata > Lepidosauria > Squamata > Lacertidae > Podarcis > Podarcis muralis. The sequence continues at coordinate 43,619,827 of NC_135668.1, forward strand.
TGTTTTTCTCTTTAATTCACTTGGCTTTTGTTCTTTCTTTGATGCTTGTCATTTTCATGCTTCTCTTCCTCCTTTTCTCTCTCTATGCGCCAGATTTTCAGCAGAACAATATTCCCATGCACCAGATTTTCAGCAAAACGCTATTCTGCCCTTGAGTTACTGACAATGTTTGGTATTTTGAAGATCCACATATCTACACAAGTGGATGAATCGACAAGGTGTTATAAGAATTTCAAGGTCTCAAATATAGAATAGATATTCATAAATGCACACATATCTAAATATATGAACCATGTGTCAGAAATAGTATGGGAGAGCAATCCTGAAGCCATTTTGACTCTCCCAATGACCTCAAATATTCCTCTGCAGTAAGGGAGGCAAATGGGGAAAGCCTTCCCGTTGCCTTTTCGCTTGCAAATCCTGTCTTAAGGGCGTATTTGTGTATGAATACAGTGAGCCTGTGACCTGGATTCAGGAACTAAGGTACTAGCCATCACAAAAGAATGGCCAGGCTGCCCAGGTAATGCAATCAGTGATCATTATCAGGTATCCTGGTAGACAGGATTTCTGCCGTAGACCGCCTTCTCTGCTGTAGACTGCCTTCTTCTGTGATGTATGTATGATGTTTTGGGGGGTGGTCTTGGGCTACAGGGTGGGAAGTTTCAAAAGTCTATATAAGGGCTTGCGCACCATTGTTCAGGGTCCTCCTCCCTCCTGCATTTGGTGAGTGGGGACCCTGTTGCAACCGTTCCCTGAATAAAGATCAGGCTTACTAGCTGCTTTGCTTTTCAATTTACTCTGGTTGGCCTCTTATTTTCTCCTACCAATAGGGAACCCACTTAAGGACTCTATATGGGCTCTGGAATTCCCCATAAGGGAAAAAGAGAAGTTTTTTCTTATAACAAAGGGATCATAATATATACATGTCACATAATGGTAGCGCTTCAAGGTACACCGAGGGTAATCTAGTCCAACCCGCTACAATGCAGGAATCACAGTTGATATGTATGAATAGGTACCTCAGGTTTTATCTTAATGCTGCGGCAGCTATCAGTTGGCTTATGTCTAAAAGAATATTTAGAAAGAAACTCTCAAGGGGGGAAACTACACACACATAAAGTGGCCAAGGAGACTAAGCATGCTTGGTGGACGTGTAAAGCTTTGGAGAGGCAAAGAGGCTGGAAAACCAGGGGAAGGAGGAATGAAGCATCTGGAATCCTGAAGAGAAGCATGCCATGCTGCAACACTTTGTTGCAGGTCCCACTGGCACTGCCTGAAAGAGAGTATTAACAGCAGTATTAACACACCCACCTGAACAGTCCAGCTGTAAATGCCAGGATGTATTTTACAGTACAAATTGCAGTCCACCAAGCTTACCTGTCATGAGCAGCTTGTTTGACTCTGATGGTGTCACCAAACATAAACGAGGCCCGAGAGGTTTCCAAGGTCAAGTGCCTTCACCATAATTAACTTAGAGAGCTTGTTTTATTTTCCAGATGCACTGCATTCCCAGATAGTACATCCCTCCCCCCAGTTATAATTCATTCTTATATACAGTGTGGTGTAGTGGTTAAGAGCGGTAGTCTCGTAATCTGGTGAACCGGGTTCGCTTCCGCGCTCCTCCACATGCAGCTGCTGGGTGACCTTAGACCAGTCACACTTCTCTGAAGTCTCTCAGCCCCACTCACCTCACAGAGTGTTTGTTGTGGAGGAGGAAGGGAAAGGGGATTGTTAGCCACTTTGAGACTCCTCCGGGTAGTGATAAAGCGGGATATCAAATCCAAACTCTTCTTCTTCTATGTCGAAACCAAAAGACAAGACAAAACAGGATGCCATCAAATTGACAAATACCAGAAGAAAATAGATATCCATGACTAAAAACATACAAAACAGATTTAGAATCTGTTGTAGAATCATAGTCTCACTGGATTATAGAGTTGGGAGGCACACCAAAGGTCATCTAGCCCAACCCCATGCAATGCAAAGTCAAATATGGCAGGACAAAAAAATGGTTCTGATGAATACAGATGGCTTCATGGCATCCTGAACCTTATTACTTCCGTAAATTATAAAAAAGATTGTTTTCTCACAATGAAGTTATTTGACTGCGTACCTTCCCTGGTTCTCAGCATATTTGTAAGTTTAGCAGGAAAGATGACCCCCCCCCCCAATTTGGGTGTCCTTCATGGAGGGTGTCCTTATTTTCTACCAATTTTTACCAAATAACCAACCTGGCAGCAGTCAGCAGATGCTGTATAAATTCCCTGTCTTCTGTTAGTGCAATATAATGATGATGATGATGATAATAATAATAATAATAATAATAATAACCATTGTTAGCAAATAGTAAAATTAGACGATCCACAGGTAAAATGTAGCCTACAAGCCCTTCGATTTCAGCTAGTGTATCCTCCCAGAATGTTATGGTTTTAGAACACGTCCAGTAGATTTCTAAAAAAAAATCCAGCATGGCAGAGAGGTCAGAGTAGGGAGACCCTCTTTCCAATCCTCACTCAGTCATGAAACTCACATGTTGACCTGGATACAGTCATGACCACTCAGCCCAACCTGCATCACAGGGTTTCTGTGAGAATCAAGTTGGCCAATGGGTGGAGGAGAGCCAGGCACTCTGCCTTGAGCTCATTGGAGGCCAGAAGGTATAAAAATGAAATAAATAAAAGAGAGATAAATTTGCCCGTCTCTAAAAACGCACCGAGGTAAATTCATATAATTTATTCTGGTTGCGGAATATGGCTTTAGTGCTGCGGAATGCGGCTCATGTTAGCTTCAAGTACTCAGAGTTCTGCCAACATGGAAGCTAACTCTTTCCCTACTACTACAACTTTTTAATGTTTATTTAAAAGGAATAAAAAGGGTGGGGGGAGTTTTCACTTTGAAAAGCTGAGGCCTTTTATGTACATATTTTTGGTCTGCTCCCTGGGGCGAAACACCAACTTCCTGTGAGATTTCTGTCAGACAGCAAGGTCTTTATAAGGCCCCAGACTTCAAATGGATAATCCCAGGTGTTGATGGGAAGAGCAGCGGTTTTGATATTGCCCGCCAGCGGCAGCAGGTCTGACTCCTCTCCAAAATGTTTCAAGATCACGTTTCTCTGCGGTGATACTTGCACATCTCTTGACAGGCACACCTCCCCCCCACTCATAACAGCAAGGGATGCAATTGCGCTTTGCTCGGTACCATGGGGTAGGTGATGCCTGAAGCCATTTGTTCCCTCGAGAGTTGTCACCCACTGAGCTGCAGTGCCAGGGAGTCAAGGCAAGAAGGCAGAGCAATGGGGGACAAAGGAGTCAGGCCTGGGGAGGCAGAACCATGTTGTGGGAGGGGGAAACCCGCCAAATAAATGGAAACTGCTTTTTCATAGAAAGCTTTCTTTCTTTCTTTCTTTCTTTCTTTCTTTCTTTCTTTCTCTTTCTTTCTTTCTTTCTTTCTTTCTTTCTTTCTTTCTTTCTTTCTTTCTTTCTATAAAATTTATACCCAAGTTTAATGGTTGGGGGAACTCCTAAAGCGCTTTGCAAAAAAAGGATAAAACAATGACAATTATCGAAGAAAACAATTACCGTATTTTTATGTGTATAACACAACCCCTATTTGGGGGGACTCCAATTTGCGGTCCCGTCCAACTCTACAGTTTGATGATTCTATTTGTGAGAGAGGGGGGAGAGGGAGAGGGAGGGAATGGTTGTCAGAGAATTCCAGCACAGCATTTTTCACAATTAGCAATTTCTGGTGTGTCTTCGAGGGCAGCCCCAAATAGAATACATGGCAGTAATCTAGCCTGCACTACTTTTTCTCTCAACCCTAAGCAGTGGCGGAGCTTCATGCTCTGGCACTGGGGGCAGAGTACAGGTGGGGGCTGGGCTGGCACGTGTCTTGGGGGCGTGATGCGCTCCCTGCAGGGGCATGGCGTGCATCCTGGGGGTGTGGTGCCCAGCGCAGGCGGGGAGGGGCAGTCGCAATGGCACCTCACCGGGATTGCGCTGCCAGGGGTGGTGTGCTCCCCCCGCACTCCTCTTCCTCCGCCAGTGCCCCTAAGAGCTATCTATTCTGAGCAAGAAACCTTCTTCAAAGAACTTCCAACTCAGCTCTAACCTTGGAAACAACTGACACACAAAATGGCCTGGTCCACCCTACCCCACTCTTAGTATTGCAGCAGCTAGTAGTCTACTGTCCTCCAGAGTTCATCCAAGTCCTAACGAAGCGCATGCAAATGAGTGCTCTGAAAAGATTCACCGCAGCGATATACCATAATTTTGTTTTGTTTCCCCACCCCGCCTTCAGTAGGCTCCTGCGGTTCAAGGAAACATGCATATGCCACAATTTATTTTGTTTTGCTCTATGAGTAGAAAGTTTAAAAAAACAGAAGGCCTTGGGAAGACAACAGTGGCCCAGTGATGGGCCAGGCGGAGAATTTCTGATGTTGCATCTTGTCTAGGGTTGGTGCCAAACCCCTGGTAGATCAAGCCACAGAAATACACCCTTGTGAGTCACATAGTGTTTTTATTTTATTTGTTATGCCAAGCTAATCTGAGGCTACAGCAGTCTAAACCATCTTACCCTGGCCTGGTGCTCTCCAGATTTTTAGAAGTGAACAGAGCAAGTCTGACTCTCCACTGCTGGGACTCTGTGGAGTGGGGGGTCCACCACTGCACCCCAACCCATCTATTCATGGAAGCAGTGGCAGCAGCAGAAGGGGACCCAGGCAGACTGGGTCCGGCCCTATGCCAGTGATCAGGCCTGTGATCAGGCCTGAAGTTGGCCACTTGTGAGATCAGATCAGGATCCGGTGGTTGGCTCAGGCCGGCCCCCTCGCCACCTTTAGGATGGCCTCTCTTGGAGCTTTCCACCAGACTCCGCTGGCAGGGATGCCACCAGGCAGCCTTCCAACCACCCACATGTTTGGCAGCTGGCGGAGACCAGCCTAGCTGGAAGAAATAAGCAGATAGACACCTCTGACGAATCCACACACATTCGGACTGGCTTAAGGGTGGTTAGGGTGGCGGCCAGTAACTCCCACCTGACCCAGTTAGGGATGGCAAGGTGCGATTCTGAAGAAGCACTTGATTTGATCTGCCTAGACGTGTGTGGGCTTCTGGCAGTTGCACACTCCAGATTCGCACACTGTTATGGATTGGCATCAGAGGTTGTCTTCCTGCCCGTTCCCTCTTTTTGTTGTTTCTTTAAAAAGTAATTTGACTCTCTTGGCCTGGCTAGGATTTATTACTGAAGTCTGATAATGCTCAGAGGCAGTTCTAAGGTAGTGCATCCTGTTTGGCTCCAGGCGGTGCTACAACAATGGTGTAGAACGGAGTGCGAGAGGCAGGGGAGGGGGTACCGGATTTTAGCATCGCACAAGGCACCACTGAGATTTGAGAACCCACGGTCTGCCACTGCAATTCTCCTTGCTTAGGTAAAGGTAAAGGGACCCCTGACCATTAGGTCCAGTTGTGCCCGACTCTGGGGCTGCGGCGCTCATCTCGCTTTATTGGCCGAGGGAGCCGGCGAACAGCTTCCGGGACATGTGGCCAGCATGACTAAGCCGCTTCTGGTGAACCAGAGCAGCGCACAGAAACGCTGTTTACCTTCCCGCTGGAGCGGTACCTATTTATCTACTTGCACTTGGATGTGCTTTCGAACTGCTAGGTTTGCAGGAGCAGGGACCAAGCAACGGGAGCTCACCCCGTTGCGGGGATTCGAACCGCCAACCTTCTGATTGGTAAGTCCTAGGCTCTGTGGTTTAACCCACAGCACCATCCGCGTCCTGCTCCTTGCTTACCTGGGTGGAAAATAGAGTGTGATATAATAATACCACCAACTTTTGCTTCTGGCCATTCTTATAACTGGCATGTGGCCCTCAGAAATTTACCCAGAAAGGAATGTGGCCTCTGGAAAAGGTTTCCCACCCCTATTCCGAAGACCCCAGGCTGCAAACTGTCTTGGGGCAGCCTCTGAATTGAAGGAGTGGAAAGCCTTGGTGAAACTGTGCATATGCAAAATAAATTTGTAAATTGGAAGGAAAGCAGGTGGGAACAAGAACAGTAAAATTTCTAGTGCATTTGTTGCAGGTTAGAAGAAAAAAACCAGGAGAGATTTGAATGAGGAAAATGCATCAGTGGTAGTACCAGGGGTGGGCTGTGACCATTTGTCCACCTAGCTCATGATTGCCTACACTGGCTAACAGCAGCTCTCCAAAGTCTCGGGCAAGGATCTTGTCCCAGTTCTACCTGGAAATGCCTGGGATTGAACCTGCGGCCTTCTGCATGCATAGCTGATGCTCTTCCATTTAGCTGCAGCCATTCCCCAGTCTGAGGGGAGCCCTGGACAATTGAGGACCAGAGGACAAGCCTGGAGATGGGGCTGAGGAAGGACGTCAGGACCAAAGAATCAACAAGGAGACACACTCGGATTCAGAATTACCTGGTTGCTCAAGTGAGGCTCAGCTGAAGCAAGAAGAACAGCCCAGGTAGATCCAGTGGCCAGCTTAGGTGAGTGGAAGCAGCCCAGGGTCAGAAGGCTCTTCAGGGGGTGAGGAGCCGCAGCCTGCAGTGATTCACCACACAGATTCAGTAGCAGGTGCTGAAAGGCAGGTCAAGAATTAGGCTGTGCTGGGCCCAGGGGTAACCCGAGCAACACGGTCCAGGTCCGGTCCCAAATCCAAGGGTTCTGCGAGGAGTCAGTCCGACAGGGCCAAGGCAGGAAACCAGGCAAGGTCAGGCACAGGATCACAGGCAGGTTCTGGCAAACAGCAACATTGCTCCCACAACCTGGGGCAGGGTCCAGCAGCCTTTTATCTCTGTCAGGGTAACGTCCGGTCCTGATCCCCCGGTGACTCTGTCTCAGCCGAAGACGAGCACTCCTCCTGCGAGTACTCAGGTCTCTCCTTCTCTCAGACCTCAGTCTCTGTAGCTCGGGAGATGTTGGTGGGTTACTAGACCCAGAGGCCGCCTCAGCCTCTCCTGACTAATGGAACAGCTGTAAGTGATGGCCCAGCTGAAGGCAATGAGGTAATCCCCGCATCTGGAGCCAGGGCAGGCTCAGGCCCCTGACTCGGCCAGCTGGTGTTTGTTGCAGGGGAACCTGTGCAGATGGGCTCTTCAGAATCAGGCCCCAGACTAGGTTCAGCTGCCACCTGAGGCAAAGGATCCGGTGCGGACTGAGACCACAGCTGTCAACTTTTCCCTTTTCTTGCGAGGAATCCTATTTGGAACAAGGGAATTTCCCTTAAAAAATGGGAAACGTTGACAGCTATGACTGAGACTCCTCTGGCTCTAAGTCTGAGCCCAAGTCCCAGGCCATCACATAGACTTGCACAAATGAGACCATAAGAGCACCTTCACTTGCATTGTCATAACATCCCACAAGACTCCCCACCAGCTCTTTATTGTGTCTATACATGCTCTTTGCATTCACAGCCCGCATTTCCTCCCAGGAGCTCAAGGAGGGGGTCCTCCCCCTCCTCAGTTAATCCCCACAACACCCCTGTGAAGTAGTTTAGGCTGAGCGGCAATGACTGGCTCCGGAGGTGACCCCGTGAGCTTCGTGGCTGAGTGAAGATTTGAGCCCTGGTTTCCCAGGTCTTAGTCCAACATCCTAAGCAGCACACCACATTGGCTCTACTTTCCGCTGCTGTTTCCAAAGCCATAAGGTATAAAACTGGAGCCCATAAATCTCACAATGTACAATTTCAGAAAGATTTTTTTTCTCTTTCTTTCTTTTACAGCACACGTTATTGACCTCCTCTTCCATTAAAACTCTTAAAACTTGCGATTGCAATTTGCGGCAACGAGGCCTCAGAGACGTTTATATATGGAGATTATTGACACAGCAGCATGCGAGAAAGCTCTGGGAGTACGTGAAATACAGTACCTCAAAGTAGCTGACGCACGTAAGGCTGCCGTATTAGTTGCGTTGACGCACAGGAGTGTAGGAAGGCCAGGCAATAATAATAAAAAACCAATTAAGTTTTGAATTGTAGCATATTTTCCAACAGCACAACACGCACCGGCCATTGTCAATTGTACAATAACTTGGTATATATCTTCCTAAGTACTTAGAAATGCTACCCATTCAAGGTCTTTGCTAAGTTTTAAGGAGTCAAGTCTCACTTCCTAAAATGGAATCTGGAGGTACATGTGGCACATACCCAGTAAGGTGAGCCATCAATCCATCTAAAGTCCGGCTGATGGGCTGATATGGCCTTCACCCAGAGCAAGTTGAGACAGCCCTGAATCACCCTGAGTTTCACCCTCTTGGAGCTACTCAGGACTATCAAAAGTAGGGCCAAGGGAAGGAGATGCTGCATTTTGAGAGTTTTCCCGGAGAGAGCATCCCAAAAATGAGGGGCCACCACTGAGAAGACCTGAAAAGGTGCACAGAGAAGGACTTCTGGTGACCAAACTAGGATCATAGAGAAGAGGCCGTCATTGAAGTGACTTTTGTTTACATCACGTCCCCACACTGAGCAGCCTCAAGGCTCAGACCTGGGGAGGGGTGTGTCAGAAGGGCGCAACAGCCTCCTCTTGGGGCTGGGATCACTCCAGCGGCGGTGGGGGTTGGCTGCGTGATGCCTTTGTTCTCTGCCACTTGCCCCGCCCCCTTACGAGGGCGGGTGTCAGCCCCCTCCCGCTCCCTCCCTCCCGCCCTGGGCATGTTGGAGTCACGCTCTGCCACTGTGTAGATGACACTGAGCTACATGGAGCCAGTGTGGTGTAGTGGTTAAGAGCGGTAGATTCGTAATCTGGTGAACCGGGTTCGCGTCTCTGCTCCTCCACATGCAGCTGCTGGGTGACCTTGGGCCAGTCACACTTCTTTGAAGTCTCTCAGCCCCACTCACCTCACAGAGTGTTTGTTGTGGGGGAGGAAGGGAAAGGAGACTGTTAGCTGCATTGAGACTCCTTAGGGTAGTGATAAAGCGGGATATCACATCCAAACTCTTCTTCTTCTTCTGATTCAATATAAGGCAGCTTTTTATGTTCTGATGCTCAGCTTTCTTGGTTCCTTCCTGTGGACCACATAATACGTGGCACCAAGCAAGCAGTCTGGTGGGCATGTTCCTCTCCCTCTGCTCCTGTGTGAGGCCTCCCTCCTTCATGCCAACAATATGCACTGATGGCCAGGAACCAAGGCTCCCATGGAGTGAATGGTTCTGATTAAGCATCCTGCCAAGGAACCGGTGACGGCTGCTTTCTCCAGAACAGACAGTGGTTGTTTAATGAGCTCACCCACCATGTGCCTGCCTTCCTACTTAAAAGGAGTCCAGGGGGTAGCAGTGACTGCCAGCTTCTTCCTTCTTAGTCTGTGTTGCCTTTATCAGACTCAGCAGGGAGGAGGAAGAGGGCAAAACCACAATTAGTTGGTGGCTGTAGCTACACCTACTGTTGGTCTCTCTGCCTTCTGTCTTAGTACAGTCGTGGCTTGGTTGTCGAACGGAATCTGTTCCGAGTTCCAAAACATTTGCAAACCAAGGCGTGGCTTCTGATTGGCCCAAGAAACAACGCCGACAGCCAAAACGGACATTCAGCTTCCAATAAACGTTTGCAAACCAGAACACTTGCTTCCGGGTTTGTGGCGTTCGGGAGTCAAAACGTCCGAGTACCAAGCCGTTTGACAACCAAGGTACGACTGTAGTTTCAATGGCTAACAGTCACTACTACATAGTAGCAATTGGAAAAGCCTGCTGGATGAGGCCAAAGGCCCATCTAGTCCAATGCTCTGTTCTCACAGAGGCCAAGCAGGTGCACCTAGGAGAACATTCCAAGGAAGATTTTCCCTTTGGTACATCTTGTTGATGATATATCTCTATGGCTGTCTGTCTGTCCGTCCGTCTGTCTGTGAATTTCTGGATGCCAAGATCCAAGTTTGGGGCAACTAAGCTTTGGTGGTGTTCTACTGAACCCCAGTAGAAATTTAAAATCACAAAATATGCATCAAGGTAAAGCATGGAAATATAGGAGTTGAACCTTTAAGATATGCCCTTCCAGTTTCCTTCCAAAAAGTTCCCCTCTTCCCCCAGCATAGGAAAAAGACTATAAATTTGGTCAATTAAAATTGGTTTACTTACAAACTCTTTAAAGGTCTGGTTCATGTGCTTTTCCATACATCTGCACAGGCAGTAAAACTTAGCATAGCAGACCCCCCCAAGTGTCCCCATTTCCCAGGGACAGTCCCAGATTTACAGAAACCATCCCGGTTTTTGATTTGATCCCATAGTGTCCCACTATTCCTTAAAAGTAAAGGGACCCCTGACCATTAGGTCCAGTCATGACTGACTCTGGGGTTGTGGTGCTCATCTCGCTTTAATGGCCCAGGGAGCCGGCATACAGCTTCCGGGTCATGTGGCCAGCATGACTAAGCCGCTTCTGGAGAACCAGAGCAGCGCACGGAAACACCGTTTACCTTCCCGCCGGAGCGGTACCTTTTTATTCACTTGCACTTTGACATGCTTTCAAACTGCTAGGTTGGCAGGAGCAGGGACCGAGCAACGGGAGCTCACCCCGTCATGGGGATTTGAACCGCTGACCTTCTGATTGGCAAGTCCTAGGCTGTGTGGTTTAACCCATAGTGCCACCCGCGTCCCCACTATTCCTTAGGTCATCCCTATTTTCATCAGAGAAATGTTGGAGGGTATGGCATAGTTACAAAGTGGTAAAAGTTCCTAAATTATGAAGCTCAAACCTCATCACACACTGAGCTTCTCAGGTAGGCTGGGGGAGGGAACAATAGGCTTGATTACCTATTTGCTCACAGGGTAAGAAAAGCCTGGCAGGACAGTTTGCTCTTATGGTATTAACCCCTTCATGCATGAATAGGACTTAAGCATAGTGGTTATATGAGGCTGGTTATCCCACACATCTCACAAACCTGCAGTCTTTTTGTAGTCCCATGCACAAATTAAATTCTACAGCGCTGTGGATGTAGGTCAATAGAATTATTCCCAGTTCTGTAGACTTCTAATCTAATAATTTAGCCACTAGGCATTACTTCCTTTCTTGATCTACTCACTGAATACCCAAGTGAGACAAACAGAATGGGGATAATGCAAAATATAATTTCAGGCTTGGCAGGCTCCTGCAAAAAGCAGCTGAAGATTCTGCTTCTGTCGGGTTTTATTAAACGGGGAAATCGCAGTGAAACAATAGCGCCTCCACAAAATAGCTGGAGGAGAATTTGATTCCTGTCTGGCAGATGTGATACACCCCTCCTTTCTTTTCTGTTTTGATTTATAAGAGGGGAGGGGGTTAATTTTGCAGGTGTGGGTCATTCATTGGGAATTAAAACTGCTCCACTTGCTAGAAATATTTGGAACATATTAGAACATTAATAATTCTCCCAGCAATAGTCCAAAGATGTGGGTGTGCCTAGATGGGTTGAAGAGCCACATTTTAGTTGGAAGTTTGTATTAAACCACAGAAGAGCAATTTTCTCCCTTTAACCATGCAGTGCAGGAGACGGATATTTCCTGCTACTGTAGCTTTAAAGCAGGCCTGAGATAGGAAACTCAGACTCACATCAGACCCAAACAGCTGATGGCCAGTGGTCAGGGATGATGGGAGTTGTAGTCTAGCAACATCCAAAGGGTCACAGGTTCCACATACATAACATATTTGCAATGATGGGGAATTTATCCTTGGTTCCAACCCTGAAAGCCACTGGGTGTGCAGAAGCCAATTGGTGTGCTTTTATTTATCTCCAAAACTCCTTTCAGAAGTTCTTGTGGCAGGGATGGTGTTCCAAACCCTAGTCTGGTCTCCTGCCCTAGCTGGAAAACTTACGTAGAGACAAAAGGGAATGAGGATGAAAGCAGGAGGGACAGGTCTGCAGATATGTGGGATTCCTTTTAGCATCCTGTGGTCAGTCAGAGAGGTGCAATACCCCTGCCACTTTTCCAGAAACCTTTTTGATTAGATTGATTACCGAGGCAACTTCCTGGCTAAGCAGTCCCTGGCAGTTTTTGCTAAATTGATGCATTTTCTTTTCATCATTATTATTAATTAATTAAATTTGTACACCACACTATACCTGTAGATCTCAGGGTGGTTCACAATATAAAACACACAAAACACACAATAAAAACAAGAACAAAGACAACCCACTGCATATTTAAAAGGGCATGTCAATCAGCCAAAGGCCTGATTGAAGAGGAATGTTTTAGCCTGGTGCCTAAAGGTGTATAATGAAGGTGCCAAGTGAGCCTCCCCGGGGAGAACATTCCACAAAAAGGGAGCCACTACTGAGAAGGCCCTTTCTTGTGTTGCCACCCTCCAAACCTCTCGTGGAGGAGACACTTGGAGAAGGGCCTCAGATGATGAATGCAGAGTTTGGGGTGGTTTATATGGGGAGAGGTGGTCCTTGAGGTATTTTTCTTTTCTTTTTTTTAAAGATATTTATTAAAGTTTTCAAATTTAATACATTAAAAAAGAATCAAAAAGGAAAAAACAAAAAAGTTTAAAAACACATAAAGTTCACAATACTTATTTTTCAATAACATATTTCCCTGACCTCCCCACACCTCCCCTTCTTGTATTCCAATTCAAATTGTTAGTTCAGCAAATCCTTATCCATAATTTTTAACCTATTTCTATTTAGTTTATTTTAAAAAACCAATTTTGCCTTATCCAGACTTAAACATCAATACTTATACATCAATACTCATTCTTAAAACATTTTTCTAAAGTCGACCCAAATTCCCTTCCACGAATTCCCCAATTTTCATACAAATAACAAAACAAAATAAAAACAGAACATATTGTAATTATGTACCCTTTGGATTCCCAAGCTCCACCCCCCCCCTTTCCCGGTTTCAGTCCCCAACAAATGTCCATCAGTCTTAGTCTACTATCAGCCTGGAGATCTCACGTCCGAGGCTCTTAATTCTCTCTCAATTCCTCTCTGCCGGTTTTTTTTTATAGTCCTTAATATTGAACACCAAATCTCGGAGAAGCTCTGGCCTGATGGGATCCATGTTTCTTCCAGCCAGACCTCCATACTTAAAAGTGGAGCCCGAATCTTGTTTCTTACTCCTTTCAAGTCCAAATGTCCCCAAAGCTCCAACTTCCACCTTAAGCAAATTTGTAATCCTTAGGTCTTCAGATCTCCACATAAGGAGATCTCTCCATTTTTCAATCTCCAATTCAAACCAGATTTTCCACATCAAGTTTTTATTTTCCTTTGTTGCCATCATGTCAGGCCTCAGGCTCTCCTTTGTCATCTGCAAAATTACAGCTCCTCCTTCCTTTTCTTCAGGAACAACATATATCTCCTTCTCCAAATTCTCAAAGCTCTCAGGTCCTTGAGGTATTTTTCACCTTGTACTAAATTGTTGGGCACTGCATTGTTATTGTTAGGGGCATGCGGAAATTCTTATGTACTATAATGTATTGGGTGATGTTGTGATGTCCTGGAATTATGGAAAGTTTTTAAAAAGAAGAAGTTCCTTCTATGAGTATTTTAATATTCTGTTGGAAGCCTTGCAGAGTGGCTGGAGAAACCCAGCCAGATGGGTGGGGTGTAAATAATAAATTATTATTATTACTACTACTAAAAGCTGGAGCGCAGTGCCAACTCAAGGTCAAGTTGCCCTGAAGAGCGCATGGCTGGCATTCATTTGGTGGAGCACCTGGTTCGCATGCAGAAGGTTCCAACTTCCATACTTGGCATCTTGAAGTAGGAACAGGAAAGAGCTCTGCTTGAAGCCATTCAGAGCTATAGCCAGTCTTAATTTAACAAACTTTTTTGAAAGGCTCTCATGCCCACCTGGAGACTCAATCCTTCGCTCTGTCACTTGTGGAGTGCCAGGCAAACCTGGAGACTTCAGGTCAGCTCTGGAGGTCTGGCAACCATACCTGTGGCTTCTGATTCAGTATCCTAGCTACCACTGGACTCCAGGGGCACTGTATTGCATTGCTTCTGAAAGGGCGTTCTCTGCAGGCTGTATCACTTGTATGGCAGGTGGGCATAGCTAATCCAAATCTGCCTCAGGAGTTAGCCTGGGGGGGGGGGTGTCTAATTATACCTGCAGGCTGGAGGTCCCTCTACCACCGCAACCACTGGTTTAAACTGCCAAGAACTGCATTGCTACAACTAATCCAGAATGCGGCAGCTAGAATGGTGACTGGGAGCGGCCGCTGAGACCACATAACACCGGTTTCGAAAGACCTACATTGGCTCCCAGTACATTTCAGAGCACAATTCAAAGTGTTGGTGCAGACCTTTAAAGCCCTAAACGGCCTTGGTCCAGTCTACCTGAAGGAGCGTCTCCACCCCCATCATTCTGCCCGGACACTGAGGTCCAGCTCCAAGGGCCTTCTGGCAGTTCCCTCACTGCGAGCAGTGTGGTTACAGGGAACCAGACAGAGGGCCTTCTTGGTAGTGGCACCTGCCCTGTGGAACGCCCTCCCACCAGATGTCAAAGAGAAAAACAACTACCAGACTTTTAGAAGACACCTGAAAGCAGCCTGTTGTTTAGGGAAGCTTTTAATGTTTATTGCATTTTAATATTCTGTTGGAAGCTGCCGAGAGTGGCTGGGGAAACCCAGCCAGATGGGCAGGGTATAATTATATTATTATTATTATTATTATTATTATTATTATTATTATTATTATTATTAACAAAATTCAGAGAAGTGTAGAATCTGTTAGATTGTTAAGTTCCTATCTGGCGTTAGCCAAAGAGCTATGGATCAGGTCACTTTTCCTATAGGGATTCCATATGCATCGCAATCCCACAAGCTACAGTCCAGAGACCTTGAAAGAGATCTTTGTCACAACTGTTTGAAAAGGGAACTGTCTCCCTCGGGAGCTTGTGGACTCTCCTTCCTTGGAGGTTTTTAAGCAAAGGTTGAATGGCCATCTGTCATGGATGATTAATTGAGATTCTTGCATTGTGGGGGGTTGGATTCGACGACCCTCGGGACTCCCTTCCAACTCTACAATTTTGCGATTCTAATCCAGACTTTGTCACAGAGCGTAAGGGCATTGCTTATTGGCAGATACTGCCAAGCAAGGCCTATTTCCTACTGAAACGTTTTGAGTTAGCACTAGGCTGAAGGGGGGAAATCCTACAATTCATTATTTGAAGCCTTATTTGAAGATGTCATTTAATATCTGTCAGGGCTGCAGCACAGTTGGCAAAGAGGCTGGGGTTTTGAGTGGGTTGTGTCATCTTCAGGAAGGCAGGGGCACAGAATAAAATGTGCTCTCAGGGTTTCCCTTAGGGTAGAAGCAATTTTATTGGCAAAGTGGCCCTGGCAGATAATGCCACCGAGGTCAGCCAAGACCTAAGAAATCTTATGTCATCTTCATATACTTTAGACAGCAGATGAGAGCTGACCTTACAAGAGAAGGGACAAACAAGGTATTTTCTACCCCTGTGGCACTCAAGTCACAATTGGTTTGCGTGCCCAGACCAGAGGTCGTGACAAAAGACAGAAACCGGAGTCAGAAAAGAACAAATGAAGACTTTAAAAAGAAAGGAAAAAAGAGTAGAGATTAAATACTCTGAACCTTTGGTCTAGGGGCCAGATCGGGACCTCCAGGCATCTTTGTCTGGTGCTTCAAACTCTCCCCAGGCCATGCACCCTCCTGATATCTCTATTACTAGCCTTGCTTTGCACTCTCCTAGATCCACACCCCCTCCAGTTGGAATGTGTCTCTGAACCCAGATGATGCCTCATGGTGGTGACCAGAGAGGTAAAGGTAAGGTAAAGGACCCCTGGATGGTTCAGTCCAGTCAAAGGCGACTATGAGGTTGTGGTACTCATATCACTTTTAGGCCGAGGGAGCCAGCATTTGATCACAGACAGCTTTCCGTGTCATGTGGCCAGCAGGACTAAACCGCTTCTGGTGCAGCAGAACACCATGACGGAAATCAGAGCACACAGAAACACCGTTTACCTTCCTGCCACAGCAGTACCTATTTGTCTACTCGAACTGGTGTGCTTTTGAACTGCTAGGTTGGCAGAAGCTGGGACAGAGCAATGGGAGCTCGCCCCATCATGTGGATTTGAACCGCTGACCTTCTGATCAGCAAGCCCACGAGGCTCAGTGGTTTAGACCACAGCACCACCCATGTACCTGGTGATTAGAGAGGGGCACATGAGTGCATGTAGAAAGCAACAAAAGTAAAACCCACCTCCATTGCAGGCCCACCAAGTGTCCCATTTTAAGCGGGACATCACAGAAGCCAATCCCGGTTTCTGTTTTGATCCTGGAATGCCCCCTCCCCTTTTTGTGAGTGATGGACCAAAAGACGCTCATTCTGGTGATCATTAGCAGCGTTGTGCCAAAGCTCCTTCCGTTCCAGTGCCCTGGTGCAACTCCGCTGATCACCAGAGCGCCCGGCGAGAGCAGCGAGAGCGAGGAGCGCAAGTGGACAGAAAGGGCGAAGGTGAGTGGTGCAGGCAGGGAGGGCAAGAGGCAAGGGTGAGGGGCAGAATGATATCTGGGGAGGGGGGTGTCCCAGATTTTGCTTAGAAAAAGTTGGACAGTATGCCATTGCTCTGCTCACTTTTATCTCTGGACAACCGTCCTGAGGGTGAAATATCAGTGGTGAGGCCCAAGGCAAAATTAAGCACAGCAAAGGATGGGAAATTGGTCTTCCCAAGTGGGCTTCCCAGCAGAGCATCCAGCCGACCACATTGATCCCAGAGTGATGGACCAGGTGGGCCTTTGGGCCTGACTCAGCCATGCATTTCTTACTTTCTTAAGCCCTCCCTGCTCTGAACTGAGGACCTATGTGGGATGGGATAGACCCAACTGTGGGCGGAGAGGCCAGCTCACCATGCAAAGCACAGAGCTAGGACCGCGGTCTTTATTTTGTAGTGTGCGAAGCAGTCTTGCCCTAAACAATAATCTCTGTGTGAGGAGGTGTCAGGGATTGGACTCAAGAGGGCAAGATGGAGGAGGAGGAATGGTGGAGATCACCAGCCCGTCTTCAGATGCTGCAGTAGAAGAGAAGAAGAAGAAGAGTTTGGATTTGGTATCCCGCTTTATCGCTACCCGAAGGAGTCTCAAAGCAGCTAACAATCTCCTTTCCCTTCCTCCCCCACAACAAACACCCTGTGAGGTGAGTGAGGCTGAGAGACTTCAGAGAAGTGTGACTAGCCCAAGGTCATCTAGCAGCTGCATGTGGAGGAGCGGGGAAGCGAACCTGGTTCACCAGATTACAAGTCCACTGCTCTTAACCACACTGGATGCAGGATTGATTTACAAGAGGGCTTGAGGAAAGTCACAGCTCAGAGATAGATGAACAGAAGAGTCGGGCAGTGTTAGAAGAATGGGGGGACGATGACTGCAGCAGGGCAGCCAGATGACACTTTGTCACTGGAGAGTATTTGTGATCCCCCTTCTCCCAGAACTTGGCGTTCGTTAAGAGTGCAAGAAGAACAGAATCAGAGACATTTGACCCCGAGCGGCCACCGTAAGGGGAGATGCTGTTGCTGGGATGGAGGAGGAAGGAGCCCAGTTTGGAGCAATGCCATTGTTAAGGCTTGTTGCGTTCTTTTGTGTCTCACTACTATGATTGAATAAACTCATGAAAAAAGACTCTACAGTGGTACCTCGGGTTAAGAACTTAATTCTTTCCGGAGGTCTGTTCTTAACCTGAAACTGTTCTCAACCTGAAGCACCACTTTAGCTAATGGGGCCTCCCGCTGCCGCCGCACCGCCAGAGCACGATTTCTGTTCTCATCCTGAAGCAAAGTTCTTAACCTGAGGTACTATTTCTGGGTTAGTGGAGTCTGTAACCTGAAGTGTATGTAACCTGAAGCGTATGTAACCCGAGGTACCACTGTATCTTGTTTTCTCTGCTCTTGCTGCAACTGGGGGTGGAGGAATCCTTCATAAGAACTAACAAACATGGGACAGTGACAAGCAATTCTGAACTCTTTTCCACTTTCTTTTCAGTCCATTTGAGCTTCTTCTCTCCCTGTCTTCTGTCTTTCTCCTCTACTGTCTGTCTCTCACCCCCCCGGCTGCAAACAAAATGATGCAATCTCATCCTGTGTGTGTGTGTGTGTGTGTGTGTGTGTGTGTGTGTGTGTATTCTGCTCCTGGAAAAGAAACGAAAAAAGCACATGAACTTGGGAGGTTGTCTGGTGACCGTGTGTTGGCAATTCTGGCTCAGCAGAGCCGAATATAAAACTGACAAACGGTACAAAACCCAGGCGGTGTGTCAGCGCTGCAAGACTCCCACTTACGGAGGCGCAGATGATGTAACCCACTTGGCGACGTGTGGGCGCCTTTCCCATGAGCAGCTGGGGATCCTACCCTGGCAGGGTCAGTGCATGCTGCTTATTCCTGAGTCACCTCGTTCCGTAAATACCGCTCGCTTTGGATTCTGTGCCTGCATGCTGAAGATCCCACAGCCACGCCGTCAGGGCTCTGAGTATTTTGGAAGGGAACGTTGACTCCTTGACAGCTCTCCAGTTCTCTTTAACTTCGGCAACAGCAGCAGAAATGTTTACATGCCAAGAGAGAAGGAGAGGAGGGTTCTGGGTAAAACACACACACACACACACACACACACACACACACACACAGGCAATGAAGGAAGTGTTACTTGCTTGGTGAAATGTGATCACTGAAAGAGGCCCAAATTATGCACATTTGATTTCTTAAGTAGCACAGCTGAGCTAGAATTTCTGCATAAAAGGTTGCCAAGTTGTACCCTGGCTATGGGGAAAATATTTGGTTCAGTTCTCAGCTTAATACGAAACTCCCTGATTCTCTCTTCCTGAAACAAACTGGAACGTAGCTATCACTGGAGATTCAAAATTTTCTAAATTTTGCAGTGCGATTCTCCAGCCAAACCGTATGTGCAAAACTGTGCAAAACAGGAGAAACCTTTGGCTCAAAGGGATGTATTCGAGAAAATAAGATGCAAAATCGCATTATATTAGGGGAAATGGGTTGCAGAGATGTGTGCGTTGGGAGAAATGAGCCCTAAAAGGCTGACAAATTCTGCTGAGGACTTTTAAAAAATGATAATGATTTGCAAATTGATGTGGACATGTAGGACTCTCTGTAGCACTGGTGAAATGTAACGGTGCTCCTACTCAGAGTAGACCCATTGAACTTAACAGACCCACCAAAGTCAGGTCCATTAATTGCAATGAGCAGACTCTGAGCAGGACTTGGTTTCCTGCAGCTCTTAGCTTATCCTCATCCACACTCTTTCAGAGCTATTTCACTTTCTTTCAGGGTAGATAATAGGAGGATTATTCTGTTCATAGAAATGTGATAATAGGAAAACGATTGCCTAGGCAATATGGTTTGTTTGTGTGTGTGTGTGTGTCTGCAAGCCATGTTTAAAAGATGGGAACAAATGATATTATGATGTCCTTGTGCCTAATTTAGTTATCGTTTTTAGGGCATGCTCTGATGCATGTTTACCCAGACGCAAGTCAAACTCTGCTCAATGGGGCTTGCTCCCAGACAAAGGTGTATACAATTGCAGCCTTAAATGTGTTTCTGACTGCAGTCTTAAATGACAACAGTGGCACGAATACTGCTTTCTGCGCACAAATGCAATCAGGATAAATCTGGCTACATTTGCACAATTTACATTTACCCAGGCATCAAGATAAACATTCCCATTGGTTCTCTCCCCTCCCCTCCCCATAACACAGCTGCAGATTTCGGCAATGAGCTGCTGTCCTGGCTGACAGGCTGCAAATGAGACTGCTGAAGTCTGGCACCTTTGAAGTCCATGACAGTTTTGTGATTGGGTGCCAAGGCTGCAGGGATGGAAATCCTTCTGTTTCAAGAGAAGGGAAACCCTTTCCCATCTGGCAAAAACTCTCTCGTTCTTTTAAATTGGGGAGGAAGGAGCTCTGCTAAAAATGAAATTAAAAAATCCACAAGCGTGCCTTTCCCTGGAGCAGAACTAGATGTTACAAGAAATATGGGGAAGGACTCTAGCTCAGGGGTAGAGCATGCAGAAGGTTCTTGGTTCAGTACCCAGCATCTCCAGACAGGGCTAGGAAAGGTTTCCCACAGAGCTGCTGCCAGTCAGTTTAGGCTCTGCTGAGCTAGATGGACCTCCCCACCACATACACAGCAGTCTGTGCATTTGGACTGTGTCAGAAAGTGTTTTCTGCTCATCTCTCTCTCTTTTATTTTATTTTAAAAACTTGCTGGCTCCAGCACAGCCCACAGTGGAGGCAACAGCCAACCTGCTTTCACACACCCCAGGCCAAACCCCTGCCGTACAAACTAGATTGGAGGGGGCACAGGGTGTCCTCCAGACTGACTCCCACAAAGCTTGTAACTATGAGGTCCAGGGCCGAGGGCCTTCTGGCGATTCCCTCACTGCGAGAAAGCAAGTTACAGGGAACAAGGCATAGGGCCTTCTTGGTAGTGGCACCTGCCCTGTGGAACGCTCTCCCACCAGATGTCAAAGAGAAGAACAACTACCAGACTTTTAGAAGACATTTGAAGGCAGCCCTGTTTAGGGAAGCTTTTAATGTTTAACAGACCACTGTATTTTAATACTTTGTTGGAAGCCGCCCAGGGTGGCTTGTGAGACCCAGCCAGATGAGTGGGGTATAAATAATAAAATTATTATTATTATTATTATTATTATTATTATTATTATTATTATTATTATGCAGATTCCTATTGCCTCTTGCTCACCACTACCTGCAAAATGTTATAAGAATTTTAAGGTCTCAAATGTAGAATATTCATAAATGCACACATGTCTAAATATATGAACCATGTGTCTGAAATAGTATGGGAAAGCAATCCTGAAGCTGTTTTGACTCTCCCAATGACCTCAGATATTCCGCTGCAGTAAGGGAGGCGAATGGGGGAAAGCCTTCCATTGTCTTTTTGCTTGCAAATCCTGTCTTAAGGGCATATTTGTGTATGAATAGGGGGAGCCTGTGACCTGGATTCAGGAACTAAATCACAAAAGAATGGCCAGACTGCCCAGGTAATGCAACCAGTGACCATTATCAGGTACCCTGGCAGGCAGGATTTTTGCTCTAGACCACCTCGTTCTGTGATGTATGTATGATTTATTTTTTTTGGGGGGTGGTCTTGGGCTACAGGGTGGGCAGTTTCAAGAGTCTATATGAGAGCTTGTGCACCATTGTTCAGGGTTCTCCTCCCTCCTGTGTGCGGCGAGTGGGGACCCTGTTGCAACAGTTTATTTTCCTTTAATAAAGATCAGGCTTACTAGCCACTCTGCTTCTCAAATATACTCTGGTTGGCCTGTTTTTTTCTTATGACAAAAAGTTATAGTGTTTCATATGTGCGTGCACGCACGCACATACACAACTATAGATAGTCTTAATTCTATCAATGTGTAATTATTTTAGTGCTTCCTATTGTTATCTTTGGGACGCGGGTGGCGCTGTGGGTAAAACCTCAGCCCCTAGGGCTTGCCGATCGCATGGTCGGCGGTTCGAATCCCCGCGGCGGGGTGCGCTCCCGCTGCTCGGTCCCAGCGCCTGCCAACCTAGCAGTTTGAAAGCACCCCCGGGTGCAAGTAGATAAATAGGGACCGCTTACAAGCGGGAAGGTAAACGGCGTTCCGTGTGCTGCGCTGGCTCGCCAGATGCAGCTTGTCATGCTGGCCACGTGACCCGGAAGTGTCTGCGGACAGCGCTGGCCCCCGGCCTCTTGAGTGAGATGGGCGCACAACCCCAGAGTCTGTCAAGACTGGCCCGTACGGGCAGGGGTACCTTTACCTTTATTGTTATCTTTAGGGATGCGGGTGGCGCTGTGGGTTAAACCACAGAGCCTAGGGCTTGCCGATCAGAAGGTCGGCAGTTTGAATCCCTGCAATGGGGTGAGCTCCCATTGCTTGGTCCCTGCTCCTGCCAACCTAGCAGTTCGAAAGCATGTCAAAGTGCAAGTAGATAAATAGGTACCACTCCGGCGGGAAGGTAAACGGCATTTCCGTGTGCTGCTCTGGTTCGCCAGTGGCGCTTAGTCATGCTGGCCACATGACCCACAAGCTGTACACCGGTTCCCTCGGCCAATAAAGCGAGATGAGCACTGCAACCCCAGAGTCGGCCATGACTGGACCTAACGATCAGGGGTCCCTTTACCTTTACCTATTGTTATCTGTAAGCAGCCTTGAGTCCTTGTCAGGTAAAAAGATGGGCTATTACTACTACTACTACTACTACTACTACTACTACTACTACTACTACAGTAGTGTTCCTGGGCTGGATCTAGACACATAAAAAAAAAGTTTCAGGAAAACGCGTTGTAAACCTCTTAATGCAAAATCACATTGCTGAACTCTACAGTGCCATCTGGTGTCACAGTGTTATGACGCATTTAAAAGGTGTAATTTATTTATTCATCCGTAAGCAGATGAAAACTGTAATGTAACAAATACTATGGACAATATGGATAGATACAAAACATAGACTATGAAATAATATGCAGTTGGAAATGTTGACAATAGGAACCATGGAGGGGATTGGGCAGAAAGTCTCAAGATTCAGAGAAATCTCACTCTATGGATATGTATTTGGTATTGTAATTAATTTACATTTGTAAAATAAATAAAATAAAATAACGTTGTATTTTGACTAATGTAGCTGAGTCACTGGTCAGGGTTTAAGTCAGCCATTCCTTCCAAGCAGGAAATTTCATTAACCCGACTCCCTGGTTTTTGGTTCCTCACCCCAAACTGATGCTTAATATTCTGCAGCTACTGAACATGCCCAGTACTGGACTATTTGGTCATGGACTGTTTGGTCCACCTTTATCTCCCCCCATGTTGCTTTTCCATTTTTTGTCAAACCTTGGAGGTCCCACAAGTATGTGGACACCCTGTCCTTGTTCCTCAGTGGTCCTGGTTTGGCTCCAGACCTGTTGGCGCAGAATTACAGGCCTTGCTATAAGAAGGAATGATTGCTGAGGAAAAGGCAACCGAATCCTCTCAGGCTGCCTACTATATATATAAAGCACATTGAAAGCACATTCCTCCCTCCCACCGCAACAAGCAACCCCTGTGAACTGTCGTTTAACCCAGCGCAGAGCTACAGTTCCCAGCACCCATAACAAACTAGAATTCCCAGGATTCTGTGGGAGAGGTGTGTGCTTTAAAATATGGCACACAGGCAGTCTCAGAGTGAATTCAGGCCCAAAGCCAGAATCTGGCACCGTGAGTATAATAAAAAATACTTGATCATGTATAGTGCTGATATCTTCTAATAGCTGCTAGTCACTGAAAATCTGTGGGAAATTCAGGCACAGGAGGTAGTTTTGTCTAATATCAATGAAATATCTCTAGGAATTTCAAGGACACTTTCATAAATTCCTTCCCTGTCACTTTTATTGCTTTTGCATAGGTTTCCTTCCTTCTCCAGGTTTTTTTTTAATTTTTTTTTTACAAAAATAGCCAGAATTACAGTGGCACCCTATAAAATAAGCAGCTGCCTCAATAAAAATGGGGAGGAAAGCACAGGGGGGGGGGGGTTTATTCCACACTAAACAAGAATAGAATCGCAACTGGGAAAATAAGATTTCGACAAAGAGTTATAAGCAATCAGGTTTTAAAGAACTGGTGCAAAGTCTCGTTCTGTTTTTATTACAGACACAAAAATTACCTTAAAGGTAGCTGTAAGGAAGTAAATTACTGCTCTCGCTGAAATAATATATAAATAAAGTTACACCATGACAAAGCAACTGGGGGAGTGGAAATAGACGGCAAGGAGCTGGGAAGACAGCATGCGATGCTGCAAATGAGCACTTTTTGTGTGTGTAAAGACTGGCAGACGCAGACCATGTTCACACCAGACATTTAAATCAGTATTATGCCACTTCAAATAGTCAGGGAGGGAATTATCGCCCCAGAGAATTGTGGGGTCTGTAGTTTGTTAAAGGTGTTGAGAGGAAGGCCCTATTCCCCTCACAAGGCTACGATTCCCAGAATTTCCTCAGAAGAGGGACTGATCATTAAATCAGTCTGTAAATTGTAGCTCTGTGAGGGGACATACCCTCCAACATTTCTCTGATGAAAATAGGAACGTCCCATTCGATAATGACAATTTTACTATTTATACCCCACACTGGGTTGTCCCAGCCACTCTGGGCAGCTTCCAACATATATAAAAACATAATAGAACATTAAACATTATAAAACTTCCCTATACAGAATTGGCTTGGGGGGTCGGATAATTCCATACCCTCCGACATTTCTCCACCGCACTCCCCTTCCTCTGCCCCTGTCCATATGCCCTACACATTGTCCTATATTTGAAGGGGACCTCTATTTGAAGTCCAAGGCCTCTTTACAAATATAGGGAGCTGCCTTATACTGAGTCGGACTGTTGGTCCATCTGGCTGTTATTGTCTACAATTGACTGGCAGTGACTCTCCAAGGTCTCACTCAGGGAGTCTTTCATGGGTATCATACCTGGATATGATGTGGGGTTGGAGAGGGGACCTTCTGCATGCAAAGCAAATACTCTACCGCTGAGCTACAATCCATCCTCTGAAAAGTGAAATGATAAGGAACCCTAAGAAAGGACAGCAGGGACCTTCAGGTTGTCCAGTGTGGAAACAACCCAGAAGAGAGGTAAAAGGCAAAGGTAAAGGGACCCCTGAACATTAGGTCCAGTCGTGGCCGACTCTGGGGTTGCGGCGCTCATCTCGCTTTATTGGCCGAGGGAGCCGGTGCATAGCTCCCGGGTCATGTGGCCAGCATGACTAAGCTGCTTCTGGCGAACCAGAGCAGCACACGGAAACACTGTTTACCTTCCTGCCGGAGTGGTACCTATTTATCTACTTGCACTTTGATGTGCTTTCGAACTGCTAGGTTGGCAGGAGCAGGGACCGAGCAACGGGAGCTCACCCCGTCGCGGGGATTCGAACCGCCAACCTTCTGATCGGCAAGTCCTAGGCTCTGTGGTTTAACCCGCAGCGCCACCCGCGTCCCTAGAAGAGAGGTGTTCAAATGCAAAAGTGATACAGATTGGAAACTGTATCTTGCCCATCTTTCCTGTTTTATGTAGCCTTGCTTTTTCTTTTCTTTTTAACATCCTCAGGAAATGGTGCAGGTGATGTTGGCACAAGGTGGTGGGTTTTGTTTTGGTTTTAAATTTTTAAAAAATCTGGAGCACTCAGCACTGAATTTAAGGGATTGTTTCCGAGAAGAAAGCTGTAGTAGAAATTCATGAATGGCAAATATCTCCTCTATTTTTGGAGTTAAAGACCACATTCTCTTTCCCTGTTATTAAGTCAATAATTAAGCATATTTGAAGTGCAAAGCGCAGATCCCCTTTAAATGGGTTAATGACACAAGGACTCAGACAAATTTGCTGTGTTGATTTTATGTTAATAGGTATTTGACTATGAGCAGAACTATTAGCCAAAGATAAGTGGAACTAATGCTCAGGCATTAGGAAGGGGATATAATTGAAAGGAGTTCTTGCAGAATGCTAGAGACCTCTCCCACCCTTCAGCAAAGGCAACCAGCTACGGAAAGTCAAACAGCGTCCGCCGAGCAAATAGAGGACGGCTGCAATGTGTTGTAGCAGAGAGAGGAATGGATTAAGGCATCATTAAAAGATGAATCCACCCTTCTGGGTGAGAGCTGGAGGATTGTGGACTGGCTGGGAGGGTTTTGATAGGTTGTTTCTTTAAAATAATAATTCTGTTTTTAATGGATGCTTTGGTTGAGGTGGGAGGGTGAGGCCAGTGGAGTGGGCTGATCGTACAGGGGGAAGGGATTCTGGTTCGGTGGGATGGAATGAATGACTGCAGCTACTGTTTAGCCATTCCTTAATGCTGGTCTGTGTGCCCAAGAGTTTGAACAGAAGGCAGAGTGTTCTTTCATGGGAAACGGCCAAGGCAGAGTCAAAGATGGGCTAGAGAGCATCACAGAAGTGTGTGGAAGTGGGTGAAGGGGGAGCCAGAGATGACTGTGCCAGATTTTCACTTTCAAGCATTTTTCATGCGAACAGAGGGCTGTTGGAGGCATAAAATGTTCACCAAACAATTTGTCCACAATATCCATTTTGCTGTTTGCAGTGATTTGCACAGCGATTTGCAACTGTCGTTTTTTGGTTTTTTAAAAGGTAAATAGATATTGGTACAGAAATTTTTTAAAAAGGAGAATTATCTGGATCTAGGATCCAAGTACTCTTTGGTGAGAGAGCCCCAGTAGAGATTCAAAATAAAATAATATGCAGCAAAGCAAAGCATGGAAATATAGGCTGCCAGACCTTTAAAATATCTCCTTCTAAGTTTCTTCCAAAGTTCCTTACTTTTCTTAGCATAGAAGGAGACCATACATTGGGTAAGCTAAAAATGATTTACTTACAAACTTCTCAAAGGCCAGATTCATGTGCTTTTCCATAGAGCAGCAGAAACCTGGCTGCCCCCATGTAAAGTGCATTGCAATGGTCCAATCTGGAAGTTACTAGTACCTGCTGATGGACTACAACTCCCATAACCCTTGACCATTTACCATGCTACCTGGGACTGATAGAGTCCAATGGCATCTGGAGAAACTAAGGAGATGTGGACAAAGCAATTGAAAGCTGTCTGAAAGGATTCCCACACCATTTGCCATTTCAGTTTTCCCTGAGCCCTAGTCCACAGTGGAAGGAATCCCAGTTATGCTACTCATTTAAAATTTGATTGGTCAAAAGCCCGAGAGAGAGAGAGAGAGAGAGAGAGAGAGAGAGAGAGATATGCGGGCATAGGATGTGTGCTGGGCTTGGCCTGTAGATGAAGCATGACCTAATAGCTCTTTCTTTCCCATTTCTTATTCCACGACTTTCATAGTAGAAATTAGTGGTTGTTGAACAAGGCTCTCCCCTTTGCTTGTAGCTTTCACGATACTCTGTTGGACTCTTTCCTGAGTGGAAGCACCAAACCCTTCAATGGGGCTACATTTGGCAGAGCGAAGGGTGAGGAATATCTGAACCTCCAATTCAAATACTAGGACTAGTCTGTTGACGAGGACAGACAATTGCCAGCACAGAACTCCAGCGCTGCACTGGCTGTTCATATGCTTTTGGGTCAGGTTCAGGGCTCTTGCATTTATTTACAAGGCCAGTCTCCCCACCTGTCGAGAGTGTGGAGAATCCATATGATGCTGTTTACAAATTGCTGCAGGGACTACTTTATCTGTAGCCACTTAAACACATTCAATATGCAATTGCAAAATGCTCCGGAGGTTTTCAAGGCCCCTCTCTGTGCCTTTAATTAAAGCCCCCTTGCCCCTTCCTGTTTCCTGCCGCAGGGGGATTAATAATGAATCACACATCTCTGGGAAGGAATTAAAGACAAGGGCTGGATTAAAGTTGAGGGCCGTTTCGGGTTACATTAGGAAGCGGAAGCTGCCGGTGGTGGCACATCCCATTGGGACTGGCAAGGTGGAAAGCAGGGAGGTCAACAGTAGGTGGCGCCAAAGCCAACAGCAGGCACTACTAAGTTTGTCCCCATCTTCCTCCTTGCTGAGCTCTACAAGGGCAACAGTGAGCCTAAGGAGGAAGAAGCTGACAGACAGTGCCTCCCCCTTGGTGGGTTTGTTAGTAGGAAGGCAGGCAGCTGGGAACTTGCTGAGGTCGGTGGGGCACTGCCCCATTTGCCCTAATGGACCAGCTTCCACTGCCAAGGTGCCTTAAGCTGTGCCATAATGTTGATCCAGCCTGCCTTCCCTGACGTTGGATCTTCAGGTGCCACTGGACTTGGTAACGGAGAAATCCGAGGGCTCCCTTGGACAAAAAGCAAAGACACCAAGCAGGAAAATTGGAGCAAAACAGCAGCCAGTAGGTTTGGTCTTTATTGCAACTGTCACGACAGGACTCCAATTCACAACAAGACGAAGCAAGATGGGAGCCCCGAACACCAAAAGAGCCCCCAAACTTTTATTAGCTGCTAATCCCCATGTTATACCCCCCAAACTACATCACTAATACATCATGGTTACATCATGAAAGGGGAGGTCTGGTGGCAGTAATCTGAGCATCCTGGACCCTGCCCCATGGTTCTCCTTGCCCTCCACCAAACACCCATCAAGTGTAACAAGAGAGATATTTACATTTCCCTGTTTCCCAGCCAAGTTAATCACACCCTTTTGTCTTCATCTGGGTTTGTTATTTCTGGAATGGCTACCTGTCTGGCGCTCAGGTATCAGGATGCCAGGAATTATCACTCAGGCAGAGGGGATGCTGAGTAGCTGAGCTCACATGCCTATATGGATTTCTGAAGTTTTCCCTGTGAGCCAGTACATAGATACATTTATCAGGCCCTTTGAATAGATAGGAAGAAGCTGTGATGAAGTGTTTTCTGGGGATAAATCACAAAAGTCACAAAAGTGATTGTGCTGATTTTGGTAGTGGGCTGCATGTGTATGATATCTGCTGGAGGGGCAACCCCCCCCCCACCTATACATAAATTCCTGCAACAGACTGAAGCTCCCATCAACCAAGGCCATTGGTCATGCTGGCTGGGGTTGATGAAGGTCATAGTCCAACAATATAGAAAGCCAAGGTTGAGGAAAGTTGGTCTACACTGATTGAAAGTGGTTCTCCAGGGTCTCATTCTCCTTACCTGCAGCTTGAGCCTTTCAACTGGACATGGAACTTAGGAGCTTCTGCATGGAAATTCACCCAAACTCTCTTGGGTCAAAAATCACCATTAGAAGTGATCATACATGTCCCCCCCCCTCTTCTTTTCATTTCTAAAGTTGCATTGTTTTGGTTGCTGCTGGAAGTAGTGGCAGCAACGGTGATGGCGGCTTGGCTATCATGTTGCATCCTCAGCAACACTCCACATAGTTCTGAGGCACCGTGGAGGGGAAATGGTACATGCTACACAAAAATGAAAAGAAAATGGGGGGTTTTTGGAAAAAAATTCTGCAAAGTAGTAATCAGGGCTATTTCCCCCCCAGTCAGAACTCTCTGGAACTCAGTTCCAGAACCTCTCAGGTAGGTGCTACTGCCATTCTACGAGAACGAGGGAGGTGTTCATGGTGAGTTCCGGCACCTCTTGTTCTAGAAAATTAGCACTGGTGCTTATCATCATCATCATCATCATCATCATCATCATCATCATCATCATCATCTTTTAATTAATAACAAATCATGCATATTTTAATTCAACCAAATGGAAAGAGACGGCTAAGGATTTGAAGGGAGTGCATGAGCAGCAGTGATTTGGTAAGAGGCGAGGAACACGGGAAACTGACTTTCTTGGTGCCCCCACTAAGCCTCTCTTTGAAGGTAAAGGGACCCCTGACCATTAGGTCCAGCCGACTCTGGGGTTGCAGTGCTCATCTCACTTTATTGGCCAAGGGAGCCGGCGTACAGCTTCCGGGTCATGTGGCCAGCATGACTAAGCCGCTTCTGGTGAACCAGAGCAGTGCCTGGAAACACTGTTTACCTTCCCGCTGGAGCGGTACCTATTTATCAACTTGCACTTCAATGTGCTTTTGAACTGTTAGGTTGGCAGGAGCAGGGACTGAGCAACAAGGGCTCACCCCGTTGTGGGGATTCGAACCGCCCACCTTCTGATCGGCAAGCCCTAGGCTCTGTGGTTTAACCCACAGCGCCACCCACATCCCAAGCCTCTCTTTAGTGACTCATGAAACTTGCTGTTAATTTTTTACCTCCAAGCCAAAAACTCCCAGGTGCTTCCAGGAAACTACAATGACTAAGAATCTCTTTATTTTTAACCACACACGTAGCAACAGTTTACAGTGGAAAGGAAATTGCAGGAATGCTCAGCTGCCCTTCACCAAGGAAATTATTATCCGGAAGGAGGGCTGTCTCTATCCCCCCCCCCTCTATTCTGCATACCTGCCCCAATCACTAGCTGGGTGCCCTATCCATGAAAACCCAGCTGCTCTCGCTCCTGAATGACCCACAGCGGTTTTATTTTACGAAGACAAAGGCCTGTTTATGTACGCCAACTGTTGCCCCCATGCAGAAATCTGTCCCTTTACGAGGCAGATTGAAGTCCCGTAAAATGAACCGCTCTTCTTTTAAAACCCTTCTAAGCAACAAGCGGTGCTGAAAGCCCCTACCACCTCGGAGAAAGAAAGGGACTTTCTTTTTTTTTTATAATAAATTTTTATTAGTTTTCCATAAATAAAGAATAAACAAAACAAAAACATAGACATAAACAAATAAAAACATGACTTCCCCATACCACCCCTTTCCTGCATTCTTGTTTCAAGATTTTTTAGCAACCCTCTGATCTTAACTTAAATATATTTCATATATTTAACTTCAGTTAATTATTAATACAACTGTAGTTCTTTATCTCTTATAACTCTGAGCCCCTAATTTTCCAAATTACAACAGTTTTTAAGATAAACTTTGAATTTGTTCCAGTCTTCATCCACCGCCTCTTTCCCCCGGTCTCGAATTCTGCCAGTCATCTCTGCCAGTCCCATATAGTCGATCACCTTCGTCTGCCATTCTTCCATCGTGGGTAAATCTTGCGTCTTCCAATACTTTGCTAGAAGAATTCTTGCTGCTGTAGTGGCATACATAAAAAATGTCCTATCCTTCTTTGGCACCATTTGGCCCACCATACCCAAGAGAAAGGCCTCTGGTTTTTTAACAAACGTTCTCTTCAGAACTTTTTTTATTTCATTATAGATCATTTCCCAGAAAGCCTTAATCTTCGGGCAGGTCCACCAAAGGTGATAGAAGGTTCCTTCCGTTTCACTACACTTCCAACACTTGTTATTGGGCAAATGATAGATCTTTGCTAACTTAGCAGGAGTCATGTACCACCTGTAGATCATTTTCATAATGTTTTCTTTTAAGGCATTGCATGCCGTAAATTTAACACCAGTGGTCCATAACTGCTCCCAGTCTGCAAGTTCAATGTCATGCCCAATGTCCTGTGCCCATTTAATCATATTAGATTTCACCATTTCATCTTGAGTATTCCATTTCAACAGCAAGTTGTACATTCTTGACAAATTTTTAGTATTGGGTTCTAACAGTTCTGTTTCTAATTTTGACTTCTCCACTTGGAAGCCTTTCTTTCTGTCCTGTTTAAATACTTCATTTATCTGTCGATAATGTAACCAATCTCTCACCTTAAATTTCAGTTTCTCAAAACTCTGCAATTTTACATTTTCACCATCTTGTTCTATAATTTCACAATATTTAGGCCAATTAGAACCCATATTCAATTTTTTCACCTCTTTTGCTTCCATTGGTGACAACCACCTGGGGGTTTTACTTTCAAACAGGTCTTTGTACTTAATCCAAACATTATACAGAGCTTTCCTCACCATATGGTTCTTAAAACCTTTATGCAATTTTACCTTGTCATACCATATATATGCATGCCAACCAAATCTGTTGTCAAATCCTTCAAGGTCCAAAATGTCTGTATTCTCGAGGAGCAGCCAATCTTTCAACCAGCAAAACGCTGCTGATTCATAGTAGAGTCTTAAGTCCGGCAGGGCAAAACCCCCTCTATCTTTCGCATCTGTTAATGTCTTAAATTTTATTCTTGGCTTTTTGCCCTGCCAAACAAATTTCGATATGTCTTTCTGCCACCTCTTGAAACAGTCCATCTTGTCTATTATTTGTAATGTCTGAAACAGAAATAACATTCTAGGCAATACATTCATTTTGATAACAGCAATTCTGCCTAACAAGGAAAGTTTCAGCCTTGACCATATGTCTAAATCTTTCTTAACTTCTGTCCAACATTTATCATAATTGTCTTTAAAAAGATTCACATTTTTCGATGTCAAATTCACCCCCAGGTACTTCACTTTTTTTGCTATCTCCAAACCTGTTTCCTTCTGGAATGTCTCTTTTTCTTCATTTGTTAGGTTTTTTTCCAAAACTTTAGTTTTTTGTTTGTTCAGCTTAAATCCTGCAACTTGACCAAATATCTCGATCAGTTCTAAAACTCTTTTTGTGCTAGTGATTGGCTGTTGTAAAGTCAAAACTAGGTCATCTGCAAATGCCCTTAATTTATACTCTCTCACTCCGACCTGAATTCCTTTAACCAACTGGTCCTTTCTAATCATATTTAACAAAACCTCCAGAACCAGTATAAAAAGTAGGGGGGAAATAGGACATCCCTGTCGTGTTCCTTTCTCTATGGCTATCTCTTCCGTTACCACATTGTTCACAATTAGCTTTGCCTTCTGCTCAGAATAAATTGCACCTATACCGTTTTCAAAACCTTGGCCTACCCCCATCCCTTGGAGATTCTTTTTCATAAAACTCCAACAAATATTGTCAAAGGCTTTCTCCGCGTCCACAAAAATCAAAACCGCTTTTCTGTTAATGTTCATTTCCAACAGTTCCACAATGTCTATTATGTTCCTCACATTGTCAGACATGTGTCTACCCGGGAGAAAGCCAGATTGATCCTTATGAATCTCACCTGTCAATACTTTCTTCAGTCTTTTTGCTAAAATGTCTGCAAAAATTTTGTAATCCACATTTAATAATGATATCGGGCGGTAGTTCTTAACCTGGTTCTTTTCAGTCTCGGTCTTTGGTATAAGTGAGATAAAAGCCTCTTTCCACGTTTCAGGTGCCTTTTTCCCCTCCAATATTTCATTGCAAACTTCTTTTAGTGGTTGCACTAAACCTTCTCTCAAAGCTTTATAATATCTAGCCGTCAGTCCGTCTGGTCCTGGAGACTTTCCCAGTTGTGCCTTTTGAATGGCCTCCTCTATTTCCTGTTCTGTTATTTTCTCATTCAAAATCAACTTGCCCTGTTCTGGAATTTTCGGTAGTCCATAATTTTTAAGAAATTCTTCTATTTCTTGTTCATTTACTGGCCCTTGTGTGTATAATTTCCTAAAGAAACTTTGGAAACAGTTACTTATCTCATTTGGCTTATGAACATTCTTTCCCTCTATCTCCAAACAAGTAACTGTGTTCAATTTTTGTCTCTTTTTCAATTGCCATGCAAGGAGTTTCCCACACTTGTCTGCAGACTCAAAAGTCCTTTGTCTCATTTGTTTAATTTTCCATTCTATCTCTTGATTTGTCAGTTCCATATATTGCGTCTGATAATATTTTATTTCTCTCAAAATTTCTTGAGACTTTGGTTTTGACCTCAGTTTCTTTTCTCCTTCCTTCATTTTTTCTAAAATTCTTTCTTTCCTTTCATTTTGCTTTTTCCTCTTGATTGAATTCTGTTGTATCAGGAAGCCTCTCATCACGGCTTTACTTGCGTCCCAAATTGTTCTTTTTTCCACATCTGTTCTCAAATTTATCTCGAAGTAATCTTTCAATGTCTTTAGGGCCTTTATACAGAATTGTTCATCTCTAAATAGGGAGTCATTCATTCTCCATCTAAAGGATCCAGTTGTTGTCATTTTCATTTCCATCTTTACGGCATTATGGTCGGAGCAGGTTTTTGGGCAGATTTCTACTTTTTTAATCTTTGTAGCCATCACACTAGATACCCAGATTTGGTCGATTCTCGTCCATGTCATTTTAGATTCCGAGAAAAAAGTTCCCTCTCTCTCGAGAGGATTCTTTGTTCTCCAGATATCAATCAAGTCCATATTTTCCGTCATCTCGAAGAAAGTCTTTGGTAATCTTCCTTCTTTAGATATTGTCTGTCTTTGTGCCTTGTCCATATTTGTAGAAACCACTCCATTCATGTCCCCCATCATTATTATTTTGCAGTCGAGATAATCTAGTAAAGTCTCATGCAACTTCTTAAAAAATTCTGCCTTCCCATCATTTGGTGCATACACTCCAATTATCAAATATTTTTCCCCCTGGATCTGTACTTCAATTGCCAGGTATCTTCCTTCTTCATCCTTAAATTTTAGCTTTGGGTCCAATTTTTCCTTTGCATAAATCACTACTCCTCTCTTTTTTACTTTATCGGAAGATATAAATTCTTGTCCCAGTCTTTTGTTCACCAACAATTTTCTGTGTGCTCTAGTTATGTGAGTTTCCTGTAGACATATCAGATCCAGTTGTTCCCTTTTCAAAATGTGGAAAACCTGTCGTTTTTTTCTGGGATGGTTCAAACCATTGCAATTCCAGCTTAGAAGTTGCAGAGACATTTTGTTTGTTAGATGTTTGATCCTCCGACTGCTCCAAGTTTTTCTTCCTCTTCAGTTGGCAATTGTGGTAGTCCAAATGATAGATTTGCAATGTCCGTTAGCCCTCCTCCTTCTGGTGTTAATCCTTGTCCTTCTCTTGCCGAGTCCACCGTACCTTTCTGTAGGTCCTCTAGGTTTCTCTCCAAAAAGTGCTCTTTCTCCTGTACTGTTCTTATTCTTACTTTCTTCCCTTTGTAGTTAAAGGACAACCCCTGTGGGAATTCCCACCTGAAGGGTATGAAATTCTTCCTCAGCAAATTGGCAAGATCTCTATAAAAAGTCCTCACTTCCAAGATGTATTTAGGGATGTCCTTAAAGATTTGGACTTGAATGTTTCCAATCACCAAAGCTTTTTGATAGTGAAGGTTCAGTATCTTGTCTCTTTCCTCTTTGGTTCTAAAGGTGATCAGACAATCCCTTGACTTCTTGCTTTGCTTTCTACCAAGTCTGAAAGCAGTTGTTATCCCCACTTCATCT
This sequence comes from Podarcis muralis, assembly GCF_964188315.1. NCBI lineage: Eukaryota > Metazoa > Chordata > Lepidosauria > Squamata > Lacertidae > Podarcis > Podarcis muralis. The sequence goes on from NC_135668.1 coordinate 43,654,355, forward strand.
TCCTCCAGATCTCCTTGCCAATTTTCCAGAATTGCCTCTGTGAGAAATTCCGCCAGATTGTCCTCTTCTTTCTCTGGAACCTGTCTAAATTTCAGATTTCGTTCTTTCCGTTGTAATTCCAGTAAGGAGAGGGCCGCTTCATGCTCATTCACCTTTTTCTCAATCGGCACAAGTCTTTCCTGTGTCTCACCTGCGACAGATTTTGCACTCTCTGCAATTTTCCTTGTTTCTGAAGATTCCTGAATCAGTCTATTTATAGATTCTGTATTTGTTGCCACTGATGTGGTATTCAGATCCAATCTTGCTGTAAGTTCTGTCAATTTCTTTGAATTTTCTGCTGATTGCTTTGTTAAGGCCTCAAGGGATTGATTTATTTTAAGCAGTGCCTGTGTCATAGGTTCCATTGATGCTGCTGTCACACTGTCTGGTGCAGGCACTGTGTTGCCAGAGATTGAGCCTCTTTTCTTTTGTGTTAGTTTAGCTTTAGATCTGGTTCTTATCTCCTCTGCCGTGCCACTCATATCCCAAGGCCGTTCTCACAGGAAAAACTTGCAATGGAAAATCCCAGTATTAATCAGTTACTTTACAATTTTTCCCTCTTAGCCCTCAAGAGGGAGCAGTTAAAAGTTTCCAAGTTAGAAACAACAAAGAGACAGAAAGCCGGATGTAGAAAATCTCAAGTCCGCCATTAAAGTTGAAAAACTTTTTCTCCAATTTAAATTTGGTTAGTCCAATATCAGTAACAAAGTCCCATTTAAATCTTAAATGTCTTAAAATTTTTCCACCATTTAAGGTATAGTCTATATCCACTTCAAAGCTGTTTTAAAGAACAGTTTTCCCGGTGTTAAGTCCTGGCAGGTCGTCCCGGGGATCAGAGCAGTGAAAAACTTTGTTTCCCTTTAAATTAAAAGTATCTTCACAAGACTGTCTTTTTTTCCCCCTTCTCCTGCCAATCTGGAAGGGAGAGATACTTTTGACAGCTCAGGTTTGACAGTTCGCAACTAAGTTTCTAATAACTGCAGCGAGGTCTTTCGTTGCTTTAAATTCCTGCAGTCCGGGGGGGGCAGACTTCCTTATTTTTTGCCCTCCCGTTTTCAGCCAAATTTTCAATTTTTAAAGGTTCCTAATTTTTTTTCCCTTCTTACTCACGGGAATCCAGTCCAGATTTTCTTTTCAGGAAGGAATCGGCGCTCTCCGCTAATGGCGACGCGGCTTCACTCCGCAGGCTGGGTAGCGACTCTCAGCACCGCGCTCACTCCCGATGCCGCTCCGGAGCCTTTAAAAAGGCTCTTTCACAGTACCGGGGGGCGCAAAGGTGCCCACCGAGTCTCCTTGCTCTCAGGCTTCCGCGCCTGAGATTTTAGGGGTCCCCCACTCGCCGTAGCGGGTAAGACCCGAACTTGCGGAGCAGTCCTTCTCCGGAGCTCGGAGGTAGGACCGCCATTAAGCGCTGGCACCGACCGGAAGTCGAAAGAAAGGGACTTTCATGTCTTCTAGGCTCATTTCTTAAATTAATTTTGTAGCTAGGAAATCGTGGGTGGGTGTGGGAGAGACAGAGAACCCACCAATCCTGATTGTAAAGCACAGTTACACCGGCAGGATTAAATTACCAAATGGCATACATTTCAGTTTATCAGCGATAAGCTTAGATGACCATGTAACTTAATTTCCAAAGAGCCACTGCTGCCTTGTTCGTAGTTCTGATGGTTGTGCCTCGAGAAAACGATGGAGACACTGATAAATGCATTATTTATATTTTCTGGAGGCACTAGGGAGCGAGGAGGTTTTGTGTTATGGGCGAGCCTTTTAACCACCTCTGGAATGCTGTGTAGCTAATGGACAACTTGCCCTGAAATGGGGAATATAGATTGATCTGAGGGGACAATCTAGTGAGATTCTGCCTTGCATGTTCCCCACTGGAAAGAAAGAGGAAACATGCAAGAACCTGGGCTGAATTTGTGAACATTCAGTTTGCCACATTTCTACATCAGTTTGCAGTCTCTTAAATAATAATTAAAAAGTCCTCATGAAAATTCACCAGCCATTTGGTGCCTTTTTCTCCTAACAGACACATTTTTTAATATGAAGTTTTGCTTAATAGGCATGCTTTTGCAAGCAATTTCCCCTAATATAATGGATATTTAACAATATCATTTTCATGAATGTGTGCCTTTTTATGCCCATGCTTCCCCAACATACAAATTTTTGTACAGTTTTCGGGATGGAGAACTGCACCACAACATTTGGAGGAGTGTGAATTCTTGAGGATAGTTGTTTCTCAATTTGTGTATTGTTTCAGGAAGTGCAAATTAGATGGAATCAAAATTTCCCCCATCTCTACTCATGAAACCTCTGTGATACACCACATGTTGTTTTGTTTTTTTAAGCAAATGCCAGTATTGTCAATTGTTTTATGCGTTTAGCTTGTTCATATTTATCTTTGGTCTACTTTATTGCCAGTGTGATCCAGTGGTCAGGGTACCAGACGAGGAGACTTAAGTTAAAAACTCCCACTTAGTGACCTTGGTCACGGCCACAGTCCCTCTGACATATTGATCTGGATTCATAATTGCACCCCAGTGGAATAAGCAGAACCAGTGTGGGGCAGTGGTTAGAGGGCTGGATGAGGAGCTGGGAAACCAGGATTCATATCCCTGCTTGGCCATGAAGCTCAACTGGGTGGCCTTGGGCCAGTCACTGCCCCTCACCCTAACCTACCTCAGATGGTTGTTGTGGGAATGAACTGAGGGAGAGAATGATGTATGACACCATGAGCTCCTTCGGGAAGAAGGTAGGATTTAAATCAAATGAATGCAAATATATAAGGAGGACCACAAACTCAACATCAGTGGTGGTAGGACCCAATTTACGAGAATGGAGATCCTGACTAAACATACAGAAAAACTTTCTGAGAGTAAGATCTGTTCGACAGGGCAACGGTCTCCCTCAGGAAGTTGTGAACTCTCCTTCCTTGGAGGTTTTTAAGCAGAGATTGGATGTCCATCTGTCATGGATGCTGTAGCTGAGATTCCCGTGTTGCAGGGCATTGGATTAGATGACCCTTAGGGTCCCTTCCAACTCTTCTATGATTGCATCATTCACATAGTTTCTGGATTAAACTCTGGATTTAGGGAGAAGGGGTATAGCTTAGTGGTAGATCATCTGCTTTGCACACAGAAGGTCCTAAGTTCAATCCCTGGCACCTCCAGGTAGGGCTGGGAAAGGCTGCCTGTCCGAAACCCTGGAGAGCTGCTCCAGTTGGTGTAGACATTACTGAGCTAGATGGAGCGATGGTCTGATTCAGTATAAAGCAGCTCAGTGTATTCCTATGCACAGTTGCCATGGACAATGGAACAGCTGCCTCTTGCCACCATTCCCTTATAAATCATACTTTGTCCTGGGAATACATGTCGCATTGGGGTATCAGGTAGCTGCAGAAGGAATATTCGCGAGCACACACACAAAAGACACCATATACGGTACTGCCCTGGGAAAATGTTTTCCACCGCAGCTCTCTTACCACATGGCACAGTGATGCATTGATGCTTTTTAGCAGATGGCCCTGGTAGCAGTGAACATAAAAGTAATCCAAAACACCAGTGCACAATAAATCAGGATTACCCATTAAATAGTAGATGGAACAGCTTTAAAAAAAAAGTCCAGTGGAAATATGCAAAATAGAATCTAAATAAAATCACTTTTAAAAAAATACATCAACACAAAACCCCCCAAACAATTTTATTGGAAAGTTTCCAAAGATGATCAATTAGTCAGAAAATAATTGTGGAAATTTCTGGTGAGACTGACGTCTGATTTGTGCAAAGATGGCTTGGCCATGACAGCTTCTATTGCGTGTCAAAACCCCTCCCCCAGAAAGAAAGACACAGGACACGATGTTTAAGTTTAATGGGCATGAAATGGCCACAACTTTATTGATTAGAGAATTGAAGGTATTGGCCCTAGGCATTGGCTCCTATCCGCTACCCGGCATGATGTCCGGGAAGGGTTAACACTAACCGTGGGAGGCCCCCGTTGGAGTACGCCAACTAGGATCCCACGGGTGTCACCGCTTGGGGCGTGCCGGGGGCCCTTACCTAGGTAGGTTTCGGACAAGACAACGCCCCTCGGAGTCCTGTACCGGACTACCCCATTTCCTGGGGGAAGGTGATGGCGTTCCTTCCCCCCCCATCCGTTTGCATAACAATTGAACCCCAGCCAATGCCTAACCGCCAATACAGGGAAAGTTGTGACGGTTTGCTACGAGGTAGGCGAAAAAACCAACTGGCGGAAGATCGCCAACTTGGAAAAATTCCTACCAGGCCCCTTGCGGCGACCAACCGAAGTCCATAGCAAGGTCATGACTACCTACGGCTACCTAAACGTCTAAGGGTGGGTGGGATGGGAAAACCTCTCAGCTGGTCGGGAGTGAAGAGGGCGGACCCTGGGCGTGCCCGGCTTAAAATACCCTAAGCCACGCCTCCCCCCGGCCCGCCGATAGGCAGGCGGGGGTCGCGAGCACGCCCAGGGATTCCCCCAACTCTCGCGGGGGCCAAGGTTAGCCCCCGCGCTTGGGAGGAGGGGCTAGACCGCAACCCCTTTCTCCTCCCTATAGTCGGAAATGGCTTTAGTTCTGTACTTTCCCCTCTCAAATAAACTGGTGTCAAACATTGAACATTTCTGGCATTAGCTAAACACCTATTTATTTACCCAAGCATTTATATGATTTACTTCTGTTTTAACTCTCTCTCTCTGTGTCTAGGTGTGCAGATATCTATATATATGGTTTTTGTTTTGTTTTATTATTATTATGTTTAATGCTTTTCCAGCAGCAACCTGCTCTGGGATCCCTCCTTGGAAACAAATTGGGCTACAAATATTTTAAGTAAATAAGCAAACACTGTAATAAATTGGGTTCCTCAAAGAGTAACTCCAGAATGGGGACTGGTATAAAACTCAGCCAACAGTTTACACAGCAGCCTCAGGCCTTCCTGCACTCCTAGAGCCCTTGATGATGATGATAGGTCATGTCCATAAACGACCAGTTCCTAAGTAAGGGTTGATAATTATCCAAATCAGGCAAGACCTCTAGATTTTCAACCATCATTAACCTGTTTCCCAAATCACGTTGCTTTCTAAGCCTTCCCCCCGGTTTTGCTGACGTCAATCAGATATCGAGTGAATCAGTGTCTGGCACAACAGTGATTGCACATTTGACAATACTGAAGATTCCATCACTCCTTTGGCATCTGTTGATTCATCACCATATGGCAGAATTATGTTTGCCTGTGGAGCTATGCGCGGCTAACAATGCAGAACTATGTGGTGTGAATATTCCATGAAGCCCAGCACTGAAAAGCCAAAAAAAGTCAGCACACAGGCACAAACCCTCTTATGCAAACCATAATTCTTGGCCCAGAAATCACCCTCATTTTAGTTTAACCTTGGACACCTATGTCTTCCATTTAGAGGGGATATGTTACACATATTTAGCTATAGTCTCTGTACAGAGGATGGGAAGAACTACAATCTCTACCAGTATACAGTTGTACCTTGGTTGTCGAACGCCTTGGTACTTGGACGTTTTGGCTCCTGAACGCCGCAAACCCGGAAGTGAGGGTTCTGGTTTGCGAACGTTTTTTGGAAGCCAAACGTCCAACGTGGCTCCTGCAGCCAATTGGAAACCGAGCCTTGGTTTTCGAACCAAGTCTAATGGACTTCCCAAATCTCTTTTCTGATGAGAGCAGCTTTTGCATCTCATTTGGAAACCAAGGCCCCAGAGTCTGGAGGAAGAATGGGGAGGCACACAATGCCAGATGCTTGAAGTCCAGTGTGAAGTTTCCACAGTCTGTGTCGATTTGGGGAGCCATGTCATCAGCTGGTGTTGGTCCACTGTGCTTCATTGAGTCCAGGGTCAACACAGCCATCTACCAGGAGATTTTGGAGCACATCATGCTTCCTTCTGCAGCCGAGCTTTATGGGGATTCTGACTTCATTTTCCAGCAGGACTTTGACACCTGCCCACACTGCCAAAAGTACCAAAACCTGGTTCAATGCTCATGGGATTACTGTGCTTGATTGGCCACCAAACTCGTCTGACCTGAACCCCATAGAGAATCTATGGGGCATTGCCAAGAGACAGATGAGAGACATGGGACTGAGAATTGCAGAAGAGCTGAAGGCTGCTATTGAAGCATCCTGGTCTTCCATAACACCTCAGTGTTGAGAGCCAGTGTGGTGTAGTGGTTAAGAGCAGTAGACTCGTAATCTGGGGAACCGGGTTCGATTCCCTGCTCCTCCACATGCAGCTGCTGGGTGACCTTGGGCCAGTCACACTTCTCTGAAGTCTCTCAGCCTCACTCACCTCACAGAGTGTTTGTTGTGGGGGAGGAAGGGAAAGGAGAATGTTAGCCGCTTTGAGACTCCTTAAAGGGAGTGAAAGGTGGGATATCAAATCCAAACTCCTCTTCTTCTCTTCTTCTCAGCAGTGCCACAGGCTGATAGCATCCATGCCACACCGCACTGAGGCAGTAATTGATGCAAAAGGGGCCCAAACCAGGTACTGAGTACATATGCATGCTTCTACTTCTCAGAGGTCCAATATTGCTCTATTTGCAATCCTTGTGTTGCTGATTTCATTTAATATTCTAATTTTCTGAGATTGTTAATTTGGGGTTTTCATCAGCTGTATGCTATAATCATCACAATTATAACAAATAAAGGCTTGACATATCTCGCTTTGCATGTCACGAGTCTATCTCATATATTAGTTTTACCTTTTAAGTTGAATTACTGAAATAAACGAACTTTTCCACGATATTCTAATTTTCCGAGTTTCACTTGTATATCCTCTCCTGCCACCCAGAACATTCCCACAGCTGGGACTGATGGCTGTTAAGAAGAGCCTCCTTTCTCCTCTTTTAAAGTCTCCTAGATTGGTGGTCATCACTGCCTCATGTAGGAGAGTTCCATCATCTGACTATGCACTGTGTGAAGAAGTACTTTCTTTTCTCTGTCCCAAATCTCATAAGAGCATAAGCTGTAGTCCAAAAAACATCTGGAGATAACCATGTTAGTTGCCCCTGTATTAATAGAATAGCGTAATACTAATAGAAAGGAATGTCTAGGTAGGCCGTTTAATGTAATCCACTGTCAGGGAGCTGCTGACAAAAAAAAGTGTTGCATATTATAAGTCTTTTATCTTAAATTCTATACCTGAGGCTGTAGTTCTATGCACAGTTCCCTGGAGAACAATGGGAATTCCTGCTGAGGAAAGGAGCAGACAATTGTACTGCATTTTAGTTTAATTCATTTGTGACATTGGTTTTCCACCCAATGGAGGCAACTTAACAACCATAAAATGGTAACCTAACATTACATACCAAACATTAAAAGACTTTTAAAATAAAATCAAAAGCATCAATACAACATGCTAAAAAAAAATAAACCAGACAATGCTTTAAAAATAAATATGATTGCATAAATGCCCAGTAAAGTCTACTCCCCCGAGGGCTGATGAAAGAGGTGTGGCGAAGAAAGAAAATCTTACTATAGATCACATACAAGGAACCGTGTTCACAGAATCAAAGAACTGTAGAGTTGGAAGGGACCCTGAGGGTCATCTAGTCCAACCCCCTGTGAATCATAGCTTAAGCATCCCTGATAGGTGGCCATCCCACCTCTGCTTAAAAACCTCCAAGGAAGCAGATGGCAACACCTTCCGAGGGATTTCATTTGAAGGGGCTAAGGCAGGCATAGGCAACCTTCAGGCCTCCATATGTTTTGTCCTACAACACCCATGATCCCTAGCTAACAGGACCAGTGGTCAGGGATGATGGGAATTGTAGTCCAAAACATCTGGTGGGCCGAAGGTTGCCTATGCCTGGGCTAAGGGGCCCAATTACTCTGATGTAAAACTGTTGGGGCTGCCTTTCAGTAGTGGGTGACACCAGATCCACTTATAATCATATGCTCTTCACGTACCAACACAAGGGCACCCACCTTAGTCACCCCCAACTTGCCTGCCTTCTTACTTACAATTGGCCCACGGGGTGGCCCTGCCAGTCAACTTCCTCCTCCTTCGTCTTGGTGTTGTCCTTGTAGAACTCACTTGGGTGGAGGAGCATGGGGACACAATCAGTTTGTTCTGTCCTTCATTGGTTGTGGATCCACCTCAATCACCTATTGACCTCTCTGCATTCTGCCCTACCAGTCCCACTGGGCACCAGCCACGCTGCACACCTCATCAATTTCATACCAACATCACAATATCCTTGTGGTGTAAGCCTTGGACAAAGGGTGAAGGAAGCCTCTGTGGTTTTGGGACCCCTAACCCCATGCTCTGTCCAGACCCAGACAACTTGGAGCCATTAATTTCAATGACCCTACTTGGAGTAGAGCTTAGTGATACAACCTGTATCTCCAGACCTCAACTTCACAATGGCAGACACAATCCAGTGTCCCTATTTTCCAGGGACAGTCCTAAATTTACAGAAGCCGTCCCAGTTTCTGATTTTATCCTGGAATGTCCCACTTTTCCTTAAAGGTAAAGGGACCCCTGACTATTAGGTCCAGTCATGACCAACTCTGGGGTTGCGGCGCTCATCTCGCTTTATTGGCCGAGGGAGCCAGCGTACCGCTTCCAGGTCATGTGGCCAGCATGACTAAGCCGCTTCTGGCAAACCAGAGCAGCGCACGGAAATGCCGTTTACCTTCCCACCGGAGTGGTACCTATTTATCTACTTGCACTTTGACGTGCTTTCGAACTGCTTGGTTGGCAGGAGCAGGGACCGAGCAATGGGAGCTCACCCCGTCATGGGGATTCCAACCGCCGACCTTCTGATCAGCAAGTCCTAGGCTCTGTGGTTTAACCCACAGCGCCACCCGCGTCCCATCTATTATGGAGTAGGAGGTCCCTATTTTCACTGGAGAAATGTTGGAGGGTGTGGAATGGCGTTTATTTATTGCATTTTTACTGTATGCATGGAAAGCATAAGCTCTACCACTAAGTTACAGCCCCTCTTTCCCCTCCGTCTGTACCCTTTTTGTTATTGTTTTGAAACATTCATTTTCAAAATTTGTCTTCCTCATCCCTTCTGCCTTCCAAAATCTGCTTTCAGCCATTTCTCTGTGACATCCCCCCCATCTCCCTCATCATATCCTGTGCTGGTTGGCACTTAAGAATCTGAAGCTGTTTACTACACTCCTTTGGCAGAGCTCCCTGTGAAAAGCTCCAGGCCCAACAAGAGTTGATAGTGTCTGTTGACATTTCCTTACACCACTTCAGTCTTGTCAGGCTTGCTAGAGTTTTTCTAGGTATTCAGTCTTGAGTGCTGCTGCCTAATTGTGACTTGATATTTAACTTCATTGGCAAGAGAACTCAACTTCCTAGTCCCCCAACACTTCCCCTCCGCCTCTTCCTCCTCCAAGTTGAAGAGAAATAACTCAGAAAGTGACAGAGAGCGAACTCGTCAGGGAAGAAAATGAATACAGAATGGAGTCCATTCACAGCCCCCGCTCCATTTATGCAGAAAGAAAGCCGGTTTTGGCCCAGTTTAGGCCTACACAAATTTGTCACCTGTCACATAAAGCAGGTGTGGGGAATTTCTAGCTCCCCAGATTTTGTGGCCCAGCCTGTTTCACCACCTGAGGGGAAAATGAGAAGATGCTGTTGTGCCACCAACTTGCTGAAGTCTCCCCTACTTGGGCTGTGTGCATACCCTCCAACTTTCCTCAGATGAAAATAGGGACATTTCTCAGTCCCCCCCCCCAACTGACCCTCCTCAACCCACCATTTTTGCTCCCCTCTCCACCACAGAGCATTTCCAAACAGAAGAAGGGCAAGTGCCACTATCACTTCACCAATGGGACACATCACACACACCCTCCACCACCCTGCGAAAACCCCTTAATCCTGGTTTTATTTTATTCTTTGGTAGATCTACAAAAAGAAAAACACACAGCAATAAATAAATTTTAGAAAGGGGCAAGATTAGACGTGAATGCACAAAGCATTTAAAAACAAAAAATAAACCAAGACTCCTTGTGCTCTGCTCTGCTCCCCCTTTCTTTCTGCCCAGGACAGTCCTGTCCCTCAGAGCTTGCACATCATGTGGGGCTCGGCCTCAATGGAGGCAGCCAATTGTCCACCTCACCTGCTCTCTAGCAACTGCTATGAGCTGCCCAAGGGAGGAGGCCAGCGGTGGCCATGGAGAGGCAACGTTATGCTCCCTTGCAGCAGCACAGGCAGGGAAAATATGGATATTCCAGGATCAAATCAGAAGCCGGGATGGTTTTTGTAATTCTGGGACTGCCCCTGGAAAATATTTGGGCTGCGGACCTGATCCAGCTAGTTAGCAATTTAACAACACGGCGCTCCTTCAAAACGGCTGCCTTGCCAGGACCACTATGATGGACAAATCTGCACCTGCCAGAGGCTTCTCTGTGAACGGCACAGGATCCCTGTCCAGTATTGATTCTGGCCGCCTTAAGAACACCCCTGTTAGTAATTGGATATGGCTGGGTTACAGGTAGAATGCCATTGCCATAGCAACGCAAAGAGCTCCTCGCATCCACCCACTCTGGGTCCATGGCCGAGAATCTGAGTCTTTGCTAGCGCTGCTGTTTGGATATTTACTGTTCTGTGTTGCTTGATGATTACTGGTGGTGCTTCCTATTTTAAAAAAGAAGAAGGCTGATTAAATACCATGGCTGTGCATAATAAGCAAGTGTCTATGGGTTCTGCAGCCCAAGAGAGGCTGTGGGGGTTTTTGTGGGGGGTGGGGAAGCGCTATGGATGCTTGCTTCTGGTCTCACGTAGACATGCAGAAGAATGAGAAACCTAATTAGCGTCACCTGAGATGAAAGGCTCTGTAATCATGACTGCAATCTCCGAACAATTAATCATCCACCTCTGATAGGTCACCAAGCTCATTTTTCAATTTCTTCTCTAACTAACATCTATTCCAACTGGAAGGAGGGGGAGGGGGGCTTAGCGAAGCAAAACAAGGCCGTGTGATTAGAGAGAGTCCTCCGAAACCCAGCCAAGTGGTTAATCAGAGCAAAGGTAAGCCTGCTCAGATGTTTCCATCCCAACCACTTCAGGCGCTCCTGAATTTATTAAATTTAGGCTTACAGAATCAGGTATAAAGTTGTCACAGTGCATTCCCATAATCGGGAAGTAATGGAAAATGAAACTTCTCAAACGATGTCTTGAGCTTCAGGAGGTAAGAAGAGACCTGCTGGGTCAGAAGGAAAGTCCATCGAATCTGGAGTCCTGCTTTCGACCATGACCAATCAAGGGTTTCTGGGAAACTCACCACTAGAGCATTAAGGCCATATTGTAGGACTGGGGGTAGTGAAGATTACAGGTAAAGGTAAAGGGGCCCCTGACCATTAGGTCCAGTCGTGGCCGACTCTGGGGTTGCACCACTCATCTCGCTTTATTGGCCAAGGGAGACGGCGTACAGCTTCCGGGTCACATGGCCAGCATGACTAAGCCGCTTCTGGCAAACCAGAGCAGCGCACAGAAACGCCGTTTACCTTCCCTCTGGAGCGGTACCTATTTATCTACTTGCACTTTGACGTGTTTTCAAACTGCTAGGTTGGCAGGAGCAGGGACCGAGCAATGGGAGCTCACCCCTTCACGGGGATTCGAACCACCAACCTTCTGATCGGCAAGTCCTAGGCTCTGTGTTTTAACCCACAGAGTGAAGATTAGGGATGGACAAATTCATTAGACAGCATAGCTAATGGAAGTCTGAATGCATCTGACCTGTATTGGCTTAGCCAACGGTCAGGCATGACAGGAGTTGTAGTCCAACCAGACCCGCAAACTCAAGGCTGAAAAACACTGTGTTGGCAAGCGTGTTTTCATGGTGCCTGTGGGGCGGGGGGTATGCGCAACAGAGGGTGGGGGGCACAGAGGGCAAATGGAGTCTGCTGTGTGCCAGCTCAGCCCTCGCCACCGACACCACCAGAGTGTCACCAGCCCCCAGCCACTTTGCAAGACTGGAATGACCCCAGCCTCACAATGTGGCTGGGGGAGGGCACTGTCAGAAGGACACAGCAACCATACACCCTTTGATCCAATCTGTTAAGTTGTGGGCGAACATATCAGACGACACAGCGATTCTTCCAAAGCAGCTCTTTATTTGTGAGCTCAGTCAGCCTGCTTATATAGAGCTCCACTAGAATGCAACAGTAACCATTTTCTGTAACTAGCCAATCACTGAACGTCACTTTCGATCCTTCATTTGCATACAAACTATCCAATCACTGAACATCACTTTCGATCCTTCATTTACATAACTATCTACAGTATCCCCCTGCTGGCCCAGGGTGAGAACTTCAGTACATAACACTATCCTTGCCCTGGGTGTGTGTGTTGGGATTGAGGGGGGCGTGGCTGTTGCATCCTTCTCATGCCTTGCTCTCCAAGCTGTTTTGTGAGGCCAGGATCTGATCAGTTCCCAGTCTCGCAAAGCGACCAGGGCTGGCTCAAGGAGGGTGCTGTGAACAGCGTGTCCTCCCCCCCAAAAAACATGCCTGGGGTGATTGCCCTGGCAGCATCCCCCCCCCCCCACTACACCCCTGGTTGAGGCATAGAGAGACAGTAGAGGAGGCCCTAACAAATTCCTGGCCTTAACTCTTTGCAATGGTCCCTGTCCAGCCTTCTGCAGATATGATTATTTTGCATCGTAACAGACAAGTGACTTGAAACTGTCACTCACCTGTGCTCTCATTTGACTACAGCAGCGGCTTTCAGATGGCCTTAGGCCATGGCACTGATCATACATTAGCATCGTGCTTCAAAACCCCAGGGTTTCTGCCCCAGAGCATGACAAAGAATTCTGGGGCACGTTCAGTATTTCCAGACCCAAGACACAGCAGCCCAATCTGCACTTTGCATTTAAAGTAGAATTATACCACTTGAAGCAGTTGTGGCTTCCCCCATTGACTCCTGGGGCCCTGTAGGTAGTTACAGATGTTGAGAGCTGGTAAGAGGCTCCCTATTCCTCTCCCAGAGCTACAGTCCCCAGAGTTCCCCGGGATTGATTGTTCAACCACTGTGGGACTTGTAGTCCTGTTCAGCTGACATCTGCTCCTCTGCAAATTCTCTTGGTTCTCGGCCTACACTCTGAAGCAACAGATTCATGATTGCTATCAGCCAGGCCTGCCGGCGCTCTCCATCCCTCCGTGTGATGGAAGTAAATACTTCCACTTGGCATTTTCTGAAAACCACTCAACACTTATATAGCAGCTCGCCATCCGGTCAGAAAGACGCACGTGTTACTTAATGCCAGGCTTGACCTTTTGGTAGAAACAATCAGAAACCATACTTCTCTCCCCCCCCCCTTTCCCCCTCCTGTCAGCATAAGTGAGAGCTGCCCGTCTCTTGAAAAAACGCCGGAGAAGAGAGCGCAGTTCGATAACCTGCTGGAATTGGTGAATTATACAGGTCAGCTGAATTCAGACTTCCTTTCAGCTCTCTTGGGCTATTTCCTGGCAAGAATCAGTGCTACTGTGACATCAGAGGTCAGAGTCATCCCCTTGCTACTTACACAATTTACAGCCGAGCATATTACCTTTGGAAAGAAAACAGGGTGGTTTTATTACCTTTGTCAAATTACTCAACAATTGGCTTCACCCACGGATTTCTAATTAAAATGGGTAATACATTTGTGTAATGCCTTTATTTCTCCTGCCTGTCTTAGTGATCCCTGGTAACCTGTAATGACTCACAATTTTAAGGAGTCTTAACTCAGTATCTTGGGACTGCATCACACTCCCCAGGGGCTCTGAGACAGCCTGAAAGAATGTGGGCTTACCGGTTTGCAAAATCAAGTCCACATTTTCCTACCCGTTGATGATTCACTGGCTCTTCCCCACTCCCCACAGTCTTATTATTTTTCCTACAGTACTCTCTTTATCTTTAAGGCAGAAAAAGAGGCGCAAATGCATGCGCTTTTTAAATTTCAAGGGTAGAAGAAAAAAGTGGACTGACAGTAATTTGCTTGTGGATGTTGAATTACAGTGGCACCTCAGGTTAAGAACTTAATTCATTCTGGAGGTCCGTTCTTAACCTAAAACTGTTCTTAACCTGAGGTACCACTGTAGCTAATAGGGCCTCCCACTGTCGCCGCTGCGCGATTTCTGTTCTCATCCTGAAGCAAAGTTCTTAACCCGAGGTACTATTTCTGGGTTAGCGAAGTCTGTAACCTGAAGCATCTGTAACCTGAGGTACCACTGTATGTCTCAGCTAATCTGGGATTTGATCCTGGGTTCACAGCCCAGTGTTTTCTGATCCGGTGGATTCTTGCTCCCCATTTGAGGTTCCTCAGCCAGTGTGGTGTGGTGGTTAGAATGGTTGGACCTGGGAGATCAGGGTTCAAATCCTCACTTGGCCATGAAGCTCATTGAGTGACATCCTCTCCTCCTCTCCTCTTGTTCCTTGCGGGCAGGGAAAAGTTTTGATTTTCAAAATGGAGACCCACAAGGAAAGCTGGCTGCACACGGTGGAGGAGGAGGAGGCAAGCAGACAGGTGGGTGGTCAGTCACTGCCAACGAAGAGGAGGCAATGAGTGCAGGGGACACAGTGGCTGTGGCAGCAAGCGAGTGAGCTAAGGCAGGTGAGAAGGTGAGCAAGGGAGAGACCGAGGGTGAGGGTGAGCGAGATGATTAGTGAGAGTGAGGGAAAGAGAGAGAGAGAGAGGCCACTATGGAACAACAACATCCCCTCCTTTTTGCTGAGGCTGCTGTCTAATGCAGGCATAGGCATCCCTGACCACAGGTCCTGTTAGCTAGAAATCATGGGAGTTGTAGTCCCAAAACATCTGAAGGGCCGAGTTTGCATTTGCCTGACGTAATAGGTCCATACACAACACAAAACACTGTTGCTGTATGTAGGTTTTATTTTATTTGTTTTTTATCTTATATTTTGGAAATGTACATCCAGGGAGCTCCTGGGCAACCACTTTACTGAGTATTCATCTTGATTTGTTTGCACGGTTGGACAACTTTGGCTATATATTGCCTATGCTTAATCTAATGTGACCATGGTGACTTCTCCTTCTCTTCCTCCTCCAGGTGCCGTCCTGAGACAGCCGTCTCACCTTTCCTCATGAGTGGGCCAGCCCTGAGAAGCCATCTTTCTGAGCTAGCTGAAGGATGCTACTGCTTCTTCTTTCTGTTCCTTTGGAAAATAATAATATCTGCAATACTATTTCAGGACCTTGGGCACTGGACATCATTCCCCAGCCTTCTGTTCCAGATTTTGTTGGACCACACAACATCCATCGTTCCTGACCACTGGCCATGGTTGCTGAGGGTGATGGTGGTCTAACAACATATGCAGAACCAAGGTCTGGAAGAAGTCTGGAAGAGCCGACCTAACCTATCACCCAAATCCATATTCTGTGCAGGGAACAAACACTCCTGCCAAGGAGTGTGGTGGAGTCTCCGTCTTTGGAGGTCTTTAAGCAGAGGCTTGACAACCATATGTCAGGAGTGCTCTGATGGTGTTTCCTGCTTGGCAGGGGGTTGGACTCGATGGCCCTTGTGGTCTCTTCCAACTCTATGATTCTATGATTCTATGAAACAAAATCCAGTTTATGGAACATGTCATGGTAACACTAATTGCCATTGGTGCTTGATTGTATGTGTGTGCTTTAGCAATAAAAGAAAGAACTTAGCAAGTCAGTAATGCTTCTTATTGGTGGCACACCTGCAGCTTAGCTCTTAAACCCACCCAATCTAACTCCCTGGGGCAAATCCTTGTACCACATCACAGACTTGCTTAATTCATGACAGTTGTCCCAGCTGTTCTCCCTGCTATCTCTGCACTTTCAGGCATGCAGATACTCTTACACCTTTTACAGGGTGGAAAAATATTAACCCTTCCCCTGCCTTGCACCCACATGCTGGATTTGGCACAGGCTCACAGCGAAGGTTGTCACCCTCCCATTCCTATCCAGCACAACCTGTAGGGCTGACCAGGGGGCTTTCAACATCGTAATATATCACTAGCCAAACATTGTGATATACCAATATATCACGATGACTGAAATAAGGATGTAACTGTGTAGAGGCGAATGGGGTAATGTCCTGGAAACTGTTACTACTAGGGGTTTAAAACTGATACATTTTTGAATCCACGCAACAGGGTGAGCTCCCGTTGCTCTGTCCCAGCTCCTGCCAACCTAGCAGTTTGAAAGCACGTCAAAGTGCAAGTAGATAAATAGGTACCTCTGCAGCAGGAAGGTAAACAGCGTTTCTGTGCGCTCTAGTGTTCTGTTGCGGTTTAGTCACACTGGCCACATGACCTGGACAAACGCCGGCTCCCTTGGCCTGAAAGCAAGATAAGCGCCGCAACATATAGTCGCCTTTGACTGGACTTAACCGTCCAAGTGTCCTTTACCTTTACCTTTGCCTTACTTACCTTTAACATATTGTTACAACTGTTATTTTATAGTACCGAGCAACAGGGGAGGCAGAAATCATGAGAGAAGTGGTGACAAGCTTTGCAGTTTGCCCTATATCATGGCTTTTTACATACTACATGCTAGGGCTGTCAGGCTGTCAAATGCCTGGCTTTTCCCAGACATTACTGGGATTTCTGAAAGGCGGCACTTTGTCCTGGATCTTCAGCAAGTCACCCAAAAAATTCAGTGTTTCCTTTTTTAAAAAAGCTCAACAACTTTGGGGACTTACTGGAACAACAGGAACCAGGGTATCACCATGTTGAATATTATGAAATCCTCACCACAATGTGGACTTCAAACCAATTTTTGATGATGTATTAATTCATTACCCAGCCCTAACCACACGTGCTGGTAGTGTGCCAGGGTAAAAGCCCAGTAGGTCCTCAAGAAATGGACTGAATAGCACAGTCAAGAGTCAGGGGTGATGGGAATTGGAGTCCAACAACATTTGGAGGGTACCACAATGAGCACCCTTGCTTTAGATTCCCCTAGAATGATTCACAAACCTGTTCTCATTGATTTTAGCAAGCAGCACCTTCAGCAAAGACAAAATGCTTTAAACTTTCAAAGAAGGCCAGCTTCCTTTCATGTTTCTGATGGGCATGCATACTCCATTGTTAATATGTATTTTCAGCACATGAAGCAGCCTGGAGTGCTGCAGTTGGCCCGGGGACAGGTGTTGACATCACAGCAACCAGCCCAATGATTGGCATTAATTGTGAACACGCTTGGCAGTTTTCAGCAAAATAGCTAAGCAGGGAAATGATTTGGGAGGCATCCAGAAAGATCCCCTCAAGGTCATGACAGGCAAAGATAGGTATGGTGATCCAGGAAGCCTTGAACTGATGCCATCCATACAGATGGTGTGTGTGTGTGTGTGTGTGTGTGTGTATACTGTGCCCAGCATCAAGATAATGTTTAATTTTTTGTTGGGTTGAAAAACTATACGGTATTATTGTATCAACAGAAGTATAGTGTCCCGATCAAGGGAAGTAATAGTACCACTTGATTCTGCCTTGGTCCAACTTCACCCAGAATACTTTGTACAATTCTGGGCACCACAGTTTAAGAAGGAAGATGACAAGCTGGAAGGTGTGCAGAGGAGGGCGAACAAGATGGTCAAGGGTCTGGAAACCAAGCCTTATGAGAAACGTTTGAGGGAGCTGAGTATGTTGAGCCTGGAAAAGAGAAGACTGAGAGGAGGTATGACAGCCATCTTCAAATATCTCAAGGGCTGTCACCTGGAAGAGGGAACAAGCTTGTTTTCTCCTGCTCTGGAGGAACTCAAACTAGTGGCTTCAAGTTACAAGAAAGGAGATTCTGACTAAACATCAGGAAGAACTTTCTGCCAGTAAGAGCTGTTTGACAGTGGAACGATCTCCCTCGAGAGGTTGTGGACTCTTCTTCATTGGAGGTTTGTAAGCAGAGGTTGGATGGCCATCTGTCATGGAGGCCTTAGTTGAGATTCCTGCATTGCAGAGTGTTGAGCTAAATGATCCTCAGGGAACCTTCCAACTCTACATTTTTATGATTCTGTGATTCTATTATTCTTCTATTCTTATTCTAGTAGAACGGGCATCCCCAAACTCAGCCCTCCAGATGTTTTGGGACTACAACTCCCATGATCCCTAGCTAACAGGACCAGTGGTCAGGGATGATGGGAATTGTAGTCCCAAAACATCTGGAAGGTCGAGTTTGGGGATGCCATTAGTAGAATCACAGAGCTGGGGGTAGGGGGCTTGTAAATTATAAACCACACTTTCCTACACCATATAACAAGGGCGTGTGTGGCATAAAGTGGAGAGTGGTCTATTAGGGCAACTGGGTCATTACCCCATTAACCACCGTCTTCCCTAAACCAACCTGCTTCACTTCTTACAACCAGTCCTTGGGGTAGTACTGCGAGTCAGCTCCCTCCTCTTTTACCATCTCAGTGTTGCTGTTGTAAAAGTCAGCAGTGGGGAGGATGGAGACCAGATTGGCTCTTCCTGCCATTAACTCTAGCACCACCTTCTGTTGACCTCTCTGCCTTCTGCCCTACCAGTCCCAATGGGCACCAGCATTAAAAAGAAACCCCACAATGCTACAATAATGTTCAAAACATCAATAAGCATTAAAACCTGGTTGGTAAAAAAACTCACATTCCTAAGGTCTGTTTGCAGAACACTGTTTCAAAAAGATAACAGAGAAAGCAGGGGTGACTCCTGCTGAACGTCTATGGGCAAGGAGTTCCTCAGGGCAGGGTCTGCCATTTTAAAGACCTGGCCTCTGCTAAAGACCAACTAAACCTCTTTCAGGATTACAATGCCTTGCTTGAGTTATAATTTTAGCAGAAAAGTAGTTAATGCAGAAAGAAAGAAAGAAAGAAAGAAAGAAAGAAAGAAAGAAAGAAAGAAAGAACCCTCAGGCATTTTTGTTCGGTCTATTTTTGCAGATACAGTGGTACCTTGGGTTACATACACTTCAGGTTATAGACTCCACTAACCCAGAAATAGTACCTCGGGTCAAGAACTTTGCTTCAGGATGAGAACAGAAATCGCGTGGCGGCAGCGGGAGGCCCCATTAGCTAAAGTGGTACCTCAGGTTAAGAACGAATTAAGTTTATAACCAGAGCTACCACTGTACATACATTTCTGTCCTCCTGCAGCACCCTAGGAGGTCCATGTGGTCTTCATGAGAGTCCCAGGGGATCGCCCAGCAGAGTACTGCACATTCCAGTTTGCTGGATTTCAGACAGACCTTTACCAAGTTTGGCCATCACCCTCTGGGCCTGGAGAGCATCCTTCCGATGTCCTCCAGGCCGTGTGTGAATGTGAAGTCACACAGCTGGACGCGCTCCAGGCTCACATGCTGAATGCGAGGCGTTACAAATGTCCTGCACAAACAGGTGCTTGTCAAATTGCTCTGTCTTGCTGCCAGATTCGAAGTGAGTCATGAGAACACAAGAAGAGCCCAGCTGGATCAGGCCGCTGGCCAATCTAATCCAGCATCCTGTTTTCACAGTGGCCAACCAGATGCCTGTGGGGAGCCCAAAAGAAGGAATCGAGTGCAATAGCCCCCTCCCCACCTGCAATTCCTAGAGACTGATATTCAGAAGCACACTGTGCTTTAGTCAGTTGTTTTTCACCCACACCTCATCATGGCTTGGGGGGAAACCAAACCCCTCTGTTCCCTTCCCCTTACAGTGGTACCTCAGGTTAAGTACTTACGGTAATTTGTTCTGGAGGTCCGTTCTTAACCTGAAACTATTCTTAACCTGAAGCACCACTTTAGCTAATGGGGCCTCCCGCTGCTGCCGCGCTGCCAGAGCACGATTTCTGTTCTCATCCTGAAGCAAAGTTCTTAACCTGAAGCACTATTTCTGGGTTAGCGGAGTCTGTAACCTGAAGCATATGTAACCTGAGGTACCACTGTATTTCCCTTCTCTTCCCTTCCCCTCCCCTTTTTATGAAGATCACCCGCTCTGAGACCCCACAGCTAATTCTCCCCTGGTCTCCTCGCTGGCCCAAGTAGGACCAATTTAGCCAGCTAGCCCTGGGGATTATCTGATTGTTTTTTGAATTTTATTGTTATTCATGTTTTTATACCATATTTTATGTTGCTTTTATAATTAAGTGTTTTAGTGTTTTAAATTTATTGTTAGCCACCCTGAGCCTGGTTTTTGAACCGGGAAGGATGGCGTATAAATAAAATTATTATTATTATTATTATTATTATTATTATTATTATTATTATTATTATCATCATCATTGCATCAAAGCAAGTGAATGGCCTGTTCAGCTGAACTTTTACTGGACCAGGGGTTTGAGATGCAAATAGCAATTCCACCTTGATGATGGCAACAGTTCAGATACATTTCTCTGAGATCACCAGTTTGCATCTTCCTAAAGCAATGTGGCCCCACCATCCTGGCCCCCTCCCCCAGTATAAAAGGACCCATTTCCTATACAGTGGTACATTGGGTTACAGACACTTCAGGTTACAAACGCTTCAGGTTACAGACTCTGCTAACCCAGAAATAGTACCTCAGGTTAAGAACTTTGCTTCAGGATGAGAACAGAAATCGTGCAGGGGCAGTGGGAGGCCCCATTAGCTAAAGTGGTGTCTCAGGTTAAGAACAGTTTCAGGTTAAGAATAGACCTCCAGAATGAATTAAGTTCTTAACCTGAGGTACCACTGTATAGTATCCAAACTTCACAGCGTGTCAGGAAAACGCCGTATGTTGCTGCTGACGGATTTGGTGTGCATGTGTTTAAATATTCAGCTAATTCCTGGTGACTGCCATCGTCTCTCTCCCACATGCTGTCTCTGGCATTGTGCATGGATTACATCATATCCCTCAAGGTTTACTTCCTTCTCAACTGCTGGGACTCTCCACTTCTTTCTATTCCAATGATGTTCATTATAATCTCCTCTATTGTATCATGGCCAGTTCTGCCCCTGAGACTCCTGCTGGTGCCTTTCCTTCAAAGGATATCTGCTAGCTAGACTCGACTCCAAAGTGCTAAGGTGCCTGATGATTTAATTTGTATCTATTTATAATAGCACGAACAAAGCAAAGAAAGAAAGAAAGAAAGAAAGAAAGAAAGAAAGAAAGAAAGAAAGAAAGAAAGAAAACAACTTGTACAAAGTGTGCATCTTTGTGTTGGAAGAGTCAGCACAGGCAAAAGAAAGTACAGTGGTGCCCCGCAAGACGAATGCC
This sequence comes from Podarcis muralis, assembly GCF_964188315.1. NCBI lineage: Eukaryota > Metazoa > Chordata > Lepidosauria > Squamata > Lacertidae > Podarcis > Podarcis muralis. The sequence goes on from NC_135668.1 coordinate 43,675,535, forward strand.
TTGCAAGACGAAAAACCCGCTAGACAAAAGGGTTTTCCGTTTTTCGATGCGCTTCGCAAGACGATTTTCCCTATGGGCTTGCTTCGCAAGACGGAAACGTCTTGCGAGTCTTGCGGTTTTTTCCGCTCCCCCCCTTTTTCTAAGCCGCTAAGCCGCTAATAGCCTTTTAACCGCTAAGCCGCTAAGCCTTTAATAGCCGCTAAACCGCTAATAGCCTTTTAGCCACTAAGCCGCTAAGCCGCTAAACTGCTAATAGCGCTAATCCGCTAAGCCGCTGATAGGGTTGCTTCGCAAGACGAAAAAACCGCTAGATGAAGAGACTTGCGGAACGGATTATTTTCGTCTTGCGAGGCACCACTGTACTTTTTTGCACAGCACAAAGTTAAACTGTGGAACTCCCTCACACAGGAAGATATGATGGCCACTGTGGCGTTTGCCCTCCTATGTGTGTGACATCATACTAGGTTCATAGGGAAAGGGTTAACTAATTGTAAAATGACTAACCAATGGGAACCCAAGGGGCAGAGTTAACTGTGTATATAAGGTTTAAGCACAGAGGTTTTTTAGAGAGTTAGAGTTGTTGGGAAGACAGTCTGGGGTTAGAGGAGACACAGAAGATAAGTCTGTGGGTTGGGCTAGTCTGGTGTGGGAGAGGGAAAGAATTTGTTAAGAGGATTCAGTCCAACAGTTGAGACAATCAGTCAGAAGGTATTAGGAAGGTATAAGCCGGTAAAGAAACTAAAGTTAAGATACTGACAGGAATATTATCTGAGAAACCATAAACTTGTTATTGTTTGTAAAATAAACTTGTTTTTTTGGTTCACTTTTAACAACTGACTGGACTCAGTGTTTTACCAGAGAGTAACTGGTTGGTGGCAGCGGGGAAGCGAGCACAGTGGTGGCACAGGGATCAATAGACCGTTAAATGTCCGGGGACCCTGTGTGATCGCCACAGCCACCAACCTAGATGGCTTAAAAAGAGCATTAGACAAATTCACGGAGGAGAAGGTTGTCATTGACTGCTCATAGTTATGTACTGCCACCAGAGTTAAGGCAAAATGCATACCTTCCAACATTCCTCAGATGAAAATAGGGACATTTCTCACTCCCCCCACAACTGACCATCCTTGACCCCCCCCCATTTTTGTGTCCCCCCCACAGGGCATTTCCCATCAGAAGAAGTTCAAGTGCCGCCACTGCTACTACAACAGGACACAGCACACACACCCTCTGTTGTCATGAGAAAACACCTTAATCCCAATTTTATTTTATAGAATAAAATTATTTTATTTAATAAAAACAAGCGTCGGCTCCTCCTGAGCTCAGGGGCAGCAGCACTGGCGCTGAAAACAGGGACATTCCAGGGTCAAATCAGAGAACCGGGATGTCTTTTGTAATTCCAGGACTGCCCCTGGAGGACATTTGGAGGGTATGGAAATGCTTCTGAATGCCAGCTGTTGGAAAGCACAGGAGAGCAGAATGCACTTGCACACAGATTCTGCTTGCAAGCTTCCTACAGCCATTTGGCTGGGCATTGGGAGAACAGGATCCTGCATAAGATGGGCCACTGGCCTACTCCAGCAAGCTCCTATATCCTTATCTGCTCCACTTCTTAATAAAAATTTTTTCCAGATTGCTTTTCATTCTCTGTTGAACAATTATTAGTTTCCCTTCTAGAGTAGTGGAGAGGATTGGGTTGAAAGTTATCTAGAGTCTTATCAATGCATGAGTAGATCCTACCTTTCCAAAAAAATCTGATTTCGTAAGTATTTCTTCCAGTTCCAACTTGTTCTGCTACAGTGCAATCCTTTTAAATAATAATAATAATAATAATAATAATAATAATAATACAGTGGTATCTCAGGTTACATACGCTTCAGGTTACATACACTTCAGGTTACAGACTCCACTAACCCAGAAATAGTGCTTCAGGTTATGAACTTTGCTTCAGGATGAGAACAGAAATTGTGCTCCAGCGGCGCGGCAGCAGCAGGCGGCCCCATTAGCTAAAGTGGTGCTTCAGGTTAAGAACAGTTTCAGGTTAAGTACGGACCTCCGGAACGAATTAAGTACCTTAACCTGAGGTACCACTGTAATAATAATAATAATAATACATTTTTATTAAGTTTCTTTGTCACCACAGATTGTAATTACACATATCCAAATTTTATATTTTATAATACCCACCCTCCCCTTGAATTCCCTCATCTTCCCTTTCTGGTTTCTTCAGTACATGTTATCTTCTGCATGTTAAGTAAATATGTATATTGTTACACGTCTTTCTTGAAATCCTTACCATGTTGATTCAGAAGTAGAGGCAACTGAACTCAACAGGGCTTACTCCCAGGAAAGGGAAGTTAGAATTGCATTGCAAAATTTGGATTTTGGAAGATGGGTGTATTTTTTAGTTTGCGTATTGCTTCAGAAAGTGCAGATTAGGTAAGTTCACCTTAAAATATGAACTAAATTGAACTTCTCCCTGCACCAATTCACTCATGTCGAATTTGTAGCCCGCTCTGGTCAGGAGGAACTGATAGGCTGGCTATGGGAAGTGGGTGGAGCCATGCTGTGGCCTCAAAACTACCGTAATTCTTGTTTTCAAGTGGGCCACCGACAAGGAGACTGGGCAGACCTGCTGTAAAATGCTTATCAGTCCTGACAGCTCAGCAGCTTCAGTGTTCTTCACCTCTCCTCACCAATTCCCCACTTGTCTGCTTAGACTTCACACACTGACACTATTTCTGTTGCTTGTCCCAGTTCTTTAAAGTAAGGAGGCACAACAGAAAAATCTGGTGCCAGGTCTCAAAGGGAAAAAAAACACCCAAGGAAATTGCACAATGGTAAAGGTTGTGAACATCCGGCTTTTAACCTGAAACCATCATGAAATGTTGAAGATACATAGATAGTTGCCTTGTATTCAGCTTGGTCTTAGGGCTACCTGAGGTCCTGTATTGCTGCTGCTAGTCAGAGTTGTGCTCTCCAGGCAACAGAATGACTCTTCTTTTCTTATCTCTGCAGTTGTGATCTCCTGGGTGACTCAAACACTGTTAGGCAGTTGAATGCACACACATCCTCTGTCTGTTTCCCTCCTACCTCTCTGTGCAGCCCCGGGCACTGGCAACCCAGGCTATGCCACTGGGTTTTGTGTGGTTATCTGTCTGTTGGTCTGTCTGTCTGTCTGTGTGCATGGGGGAATGTGGATGGCCACATCCTATTTGTCCCTGCCCACTTCTGGCCACTCCAACCTCCATGTCTGCCCCTGTATTTCCTTCCAACTCTGGTTCTCAACTTGATGGGATTTGGGCATCAGCACCCATGCCCTCAACAGCCTACAGGCCAGCACTAATATGGGAACAGATTTCTAGGAAAGGATAGGGCCCCAAAGACCACTTTCCCCCATCCTCTTACAAATACTGCATTTTCTACTGTTCCGTTTTGCAGCGCAGCCACTGTGTCAACAATGTGTGTATACGCTCGGAGTGCAGCCTACCAATTTTACAGCTATTTTAAGAGCAAATTGGCATTTCCCCCCAGTGTATATATAGTCCAATGTTTTCTGAGTAGCTTACACGATGGGTGTCATTTTATGAAGCCGACTTTCTCATTCTTGACTACTCCTCTTAAGGCAGCGGGCTGCTGCATGCACTCTTTAATGTATCCATTTATATTCTGAACAAAGATCCTAGACTTATCCCATCATCAGAAATGCTTCAGCACTTGATTCCCCCCCCCCCATTTCCATCATGGAGGATTATTATTTTAAGGGGGTGGGGTAGAGAGGGTTCCTTTCTTATTTCTCCACATCTTACAGTTTGTGTTTGAAATTCTGTTTGTAAGAGAGGAAAGCAGAGGGGCACAAATCACAGCCTCGTGTTTTTTAAAACAGTGTCCGAAAGACCTCTGGGTTTGATGGGAGAAAAGATTCAATCGGTCTAGGGGTGGATAATGAATCCCTCCCATTTTGATTTCTCTCAGCTTCTCATTCTTCCAAACTTGCGTTTGGTTTCCCCCAATTCTGCCCGCACTTGCAATTAAATGAAGTCTGCATGAAACATTCTACTTTTTGTTGCATTTCTCCCAATATATGCATTTTTGGGGGTATGCTATTTTGCTTTGTTTGTGCACTTTCCACAAGCAGAATTCATTTTTGTGCATTATTTTGCCATGGCAACACAAGAACAGGCCTTTTCAGTGCAAGTATTGCAAGTAGCTTTGAGGTGCCTTCGTAAAAACCTGGACAACAACAACAACTATTATTATGATTCACATTTTTGTATGTACTTCTCGTTAATTTACACATTCTTGCATGGATTCCTTGGCTGAAGAACTGCACAGGGAGGTCAGTACAGTGCAAGTGCACCAGCAGGAGAACTGTGTTCTGCCAATGTGTTTGCACCATGCTGACCTCCCCATTGCCTCACCTCTTTTCCTCCAGTTAAGCAATAGCAACCCACCCGCTTGGAAGACAACTCAGCCCCCACCTGACAAGCTGCTTCTGAGTTTAAGAAGGCTACTCAGCAAGCTGGAAGGCATTCAGAGGCAGGCTACAATGTTCAAGAGTAGTTTAACAGTCAGTCCCTCTTCCCAGGGAACTCTGGGAATTTTAGCTCTTTAAGGGAAATGGTCATCTCCTAAGGACCCTCAGCCCCCTTAACAAACTATACTTCCCAGAATTATCTGTGGTTATAATTAAAGTGGTATTACGTATGGTGCCGATATGGCCATGGACTAATGATTTATCCACCTCTAGTTTGGATCAACACAAAATATGCCTTGCCCCCCGCCCCCCCCCAATACCCCGCCATTTGCATTCTTATGCCACCTTTGTTTGGATTTCTTCCTCTCAGGCCCTCCCTGCAATATTCTGTGCTGGTTTTGCCTGACTGCAAAGAAAATCTCCTCTTCTTTTCCTATTATTATTATTCATGCCTGTTTTTCTCTGCCAAGAGCAGCTGAATCAGAATAACCATCGACAGTTCACAGGCCACACTTTATGGCAGGAAGATATTTTTGGTTCCTCAACATTATAATTTGTTGCAACTTGTAAATTGACTTGGAATGTCTTCCCCCTCCCTTGAGTGGGCTTTCCTGCAGACCAGATGTGAGATCTGGCATGCTGGGTGACTCTTGGAAGCCAATCACAATATGACGTCCGCAGCCTTGTCTCTGAGCTACAGGATTATCCCCATTTGTGGGGGGGGGGGGGGAGATGCAGTTTACATATTGGCACCTCTTTGTCCTGCCCTCTGGAAACCGAAGAACTTATTTTGGCATCCTTGCTGCAATGTGCTGTTTGGAATTATTGTTTCGGGGTTTTGGCGGTAGTTTTTAAAAACAATCGTTTTAGCTGCCTTGTGTTTTTATTTACAGTGGTACCTCGGGTTAAGTACTTAATTCGTTCCGGAGGTCCGTTCTTAACCTGAAACTGTTCTTAACCTGAAGCACACTTTAGCTAATGGGGCCTCCCGCTGCCGCCATGCCGCCGGAACACGATTTCTGTTCTCATCCTGAAGCAAAGTTCTTAACCCGAGGTACTATTTCTGGGTTAGCGGAGTCTGTAACCTGAAGCGTCTGTAACCTGAAGTGCATGTAAGCCAAGTTACCACTGTATTTGATAATTCAATTTCTTACCCGCTCTTCACCCTCAGGTCCCAGGGTGGGTTTAAACAATTTAAATTTAAATATTGAAACAGTTTAAAAGAACTTGCAGTCATGGGTGGGACCTTAAAACACATATACTGGGAGTCAAAGGCCAGTTTAAAGAGGTGTGTCACCCACCTGGGACCGTTTAGTGAAGGGTGGCCAAGAAATAATGATTAAGCATCATACTCAATACCACCACCCCTCCTAATATGGTTTGAATCTCATTTAACAGTAATAGTCCTCTTAAGCAACAGTTCCCAGGATTCCAACGTGACTTATCATTCCTTCGTCATTGGTTCCACCACCCGTTCCTATTTTTGGCTCCAAATTTAGCACACGTTTGCACTTCTGGGTGTATGGATGGACAGCTCTATGTTTTCAAATGCTTGTCCACCTCCTCAGTTGGAATTTTGACAAAGTCCTCCCAGGCCAAAGAACAAGAAAACAAGGCTGGGCATGGATCCAGCTAGCAGGAAAAAAAATGCCAGAAGGAACCTTCTCTCAAATCAGTTCAGAGAAAAAGACTAGGAAGATAAAGGGAGGGTCGTACCGGAAGCTTCACTCTGTAGAAACACTCCAGAACATACTTGGCTGAGTAAATTGCTGGGACAAAAAACACCCCATTCATTTGCAGGGATTTAAAATGGCAACGGGATACTTGGAAAACCTTGTTGGCGCTTTGGTGTAGAGGTGGTCAGCGGCGTAGCGTGGGTTGTCAGCACCCGGGGCAAGGCAAGTAATTTGCGCCCCCTAACCCATGGATTTGCGCCCCCTAACCCGTGGATTTGCCCTAACCCCAGATGTTGCGCCCGGTGCGGCCGGGCCCCCCCTGCACCCCCCACGCTACGCCACTGGAGGTGGTGCATCTGAAAGAGGATGGGATGTTCAAGTTCGTATGCTGGTGGGGAAAAGATTCATCCCATGGTGATGTCTCCCTCTTCTACCCTGAATTTATCACATACAGCATTGCAGATTCCATCCTATCAGGAGGTCCGTTTTACACAATATCAGAATCAAGCCTTTTGTGTGGCAGAACCTACCCTTTGGAACTCCCTCCCACTGCATGTCAGACACACACCTTCTTTGTTTTGGTTCCTGCTAAAGCTTTTCTTTCAGCTGTGCCTTCTAAGTTCTTTACTTTACTTAGTATTTGTCTTGAATACAAACTGATGTTTGAGATGTACTGACGTTATTTAAAAATTGTTTTCATAATTGCTTTTATACTGTTATAACTGGCATTGTTAAAATATGTTATTATTACTTATTTATTGAGTTCTGTTCCACTTTTTCCTCCAAGAAGCTTAAGTGTCAGGGGTTAGGGAGAGGAGGAATGGTGCAGAGTTCCTCCCCAGCTTGACCCTTCCAGAGAAGAAGACAGTTCAGAATTACAACAGGGGTTTGAGGGAGGTCACAGCTCAGAGGCAGATGAGGGGGAAAGCTGGGAAATAATGGGAGAGGAGGAAGAAGAAGCACCAGAGGGGAGACAGCTGACAGACACAGTGTTTTTAGAAAGCACTCCAGACCCACCCCCCTCTCCCAGAACCCAGCAGGCATTGAAAGTAGGAGAGCAGAGAACTCAGAGGCAGAGGGAATATCTCAGCACCTGTAGTGATGACTCATAATGGGAGAGAGGGAGGGGGTGGAGACTCCCTCGGAGTTTACCACACATTGTAATTGGAGTGCTATTTTGTATCATGCAGCTTTTCGGATTGATGAAGCGTGTAGCAAAACCTGTAATATATCCGGAGAACAGGTCTCCGTTTGCCCATTTGCGTTATTCTCACCAGGGTGGTGGCTTTGATTTGCCTTCCTGTGATTGATCCATGTACACGGCTTTGTGTTTCCAACTCAAGACCCATTGAAGAATATCTCATCCAGTTCAATCTTTGAAAAACAGCTTTGAAAAACTTTTCCATATTCTCCAGTGTGCTACCCTTGCCGTTGTGGCATCACGGAGTTGCCATTCTGTGACTGGACTTACGCTACTTGTTGAACGGTTCATTTATCCAGTCTGTATAACGTTTACTGCACGTGTAACTTGTTAAGATAGAGTTGTACATTTATCCACTCCAAGTTTACAGTATCTCCAGGCTTTGTCTTGCACATGGCACCTTAGTATGTTTGTTGCTTGAATGGTTATATATCTCTATTCTAGCTATTATTCTAGTAAATTTGGTTTTAGACTTATAAGCCAGTTTGTGGTGTTGGTTTGTTGTATTATTATCCCTCAGAGCAATGCCATTACTCCAAGAGGCTGCATTTCTAAGCCTCTCTCTGTGAGTATTGAACAAAAAGCAGTTGGTAAGAATGTTCCTTGTCCTATCTGTTCCTGGCAACCTACTATAGGGGTTGGATCCTCTGACATTTTACATTAAGGTGGCTTACATGGTTTCCCCTCCCCATCTCATTTAATCTCCACAACAACCCTGTGAGGTACGCTAGGCAGAGAGGCAGTAACTGCCCTCACCAAGGTAACGAATGTTGTTCTATTGTAAATTGCTTAGGGGTGCCTCATGGGAGGCAATTCAGAAATGAAGATGACAAAAACGACATCAATGGGAGAGAGAATTCCTGCCCTCATGTCCTTTGCTGGTGGTCTTCCCACAGGCATCTTGACCATTCTAGTTATTTATTTACTTATATGTTTGTTTGTCTGTTTGATTTATATACCATCCTTCATCATAAGATTTCAGGGTTGTTGTTGTTTAGTCGTGTCCGACTCTTCGTGACCCCATGGACCAGAGCACGACAGGCACTCCTGTCTTCCACTGCCTCCTGCAGCAAGGTCAAACTCATGCTGTAGCTTCGAGAACACTGTCCAACCATCTCATCCTCTGTCGTCCCCTTCTCCTTGTGCCCTCCATCTTTCCCAACATCAGGGTCTTTTCCAGGGAGTCTTCTCTTCTCATGAGGTGGCCAAAGTATTGGAGTCTCAGCTTCAGGATCTGTCCTTCCAGTGAGCACTCAGGGCTGATTTCCTTCATAATGGAGAGGTTTGATCTTCTTGCAGTCCATGGGACTCTCAAGAGTCTCCTCCAGCATCATAATTCAAAAGGGTCTATTTCAGGGTGGTTCCCAGAATAACATTCTTGCAAACAGGACGTTGGGAAAGATGGACCATTGACTTGACATGAGAGGGCTCCTCTAATAATAATAATAATAATAATAATAATAATAATAATAATAATAATAATAATAATAATTTATTTGTACCCCGCCCATCTGGCTGGGTTTCCCCAGCCACTCTGGGCAGCTTCCATAGAAACCAAAGATACAGTAAAATATCACAGATTAAAAACTTCCCTGAACAGGGCTGCCTTAAGATGTCTTCTGAATGTCAGGTAGTTATTTATTGCTTTGACATCTGATGGGAGGGCGTTCCACAGGGCGGGCGCCACTACCGAGAAGGCCCTCTGCCTGGTTCCCTGTAACTTTGCTTTTCACAATGAGGGAACCGCCAGAAGGCCCTCAGAGCTGGACCTCAGCGTCCGGGCAGAACGATGGGGGTGGAGACGCTCCTTCAGGTATACTGGGCCGAGGCCGTTTAGGGCTTTAAAGGTCAACACCAGCACTTTGAATTGTGCTCGGAAACGTACTGGGAGCCAATGTAGGTCTTTCAAGACTGGTGCTATATGGTCTCGGCGGCCGCCCCCAGTCTTGCACAAATTGTTTCTAGTTTCTGCATATGAGTTTCAGTTTAACGCCTAGCCTTGCCCCTAATTGGAAATTGGACAGAGCGGGTGTTAACAGTTCCGTTCCCCTTGAAGCCTTTATTCATCGGATTCTTAGAGGGTTCTTCCCAAATTAAATTACTGGCAGTGGAGGAAACTCCCACAGCTCGGAAATGCGTTTGGAAATGGCAACTCTCTGTATTTCAAAGGCTGCCTCTTTAATTGAAAAGAGAGCTGTTTCTTTTCTCACCGCCACCCTCCCCATTTCTCGGAAGCATTTCAGGTTGGTTCAAATATTCATGGAAATATTTTAATTAACAACCCCAGAGGACAGATTTCCTAAGAAAACCGACGTTTGCAACAAGGTAATATTTGATGCTTAGGATGAAATAATTCCAAGAAGACAATAATAAGACACAGAGAAAGCTAGGCAGTGACAGAGGAGGTGTGTGGAGGGGAGTAGGTGGAAATTATGCTTCGGGGAGCTCTCTGTTTGATATGAAACTGCAAGACAAGACAGCGATTAGAACCAGAACAATAGACTTTACTTAATGTGGGATTGATCACATGCGACAGAGTGGGCTGCAAACCGTGGCACTGCTGGAAATGGGCTGTAGCTCAACAGGAGAGCATCTGCTTCGCGCACAGAAGGTCCCAGATTCAATCCAGAGCATCTCCAGGTATGCCTGAAAATGCCCCTTGGCTGAAACCCTGGAGACCAGCTGCCAGTCTGTGCAGACAACACTGAGCTAATTGGACCAATGATCTGACGCAGTCAAAGATAGCTTTCTATGCTATTCCTATTACCAGAAGTAGCATAGGCAGTGGAGCTCCTGTTGAAGCCAGAGTAAAGAAGCTAAATCATAAATACGACTGACACTCTTGTTTGAAAATCAGAACAATGTCCAGACTTTAACATTCAAAAACTTTACTTGCAGAAACTTATAGATGAATGAAAACCTAATATTTACAGCCACATGCTCCCCCAAGCATGAGCTTACTGTTAAGTTGTGGGTGAACATATCAGATGACACAGCGATTCTTCAAACAGCTCTTGTTTATTCAGAGGCCAGAACAGAAATGAGCTGAAGGGTTCAGTCAGCCTGCTTATATAGAGCTCCAGTACACATAATTGTAACAACTTTCTAAAACTATCCAATCACTGAACGTCACTTTCGATCCCTTATTTGCATAACTATCTACAGTATCCCCCTGCTGGCCCAGGGTGAGAACTTCAGTACATAACACAGTCTCTTTTTCTAACTTCCAAACAACTGTACCTCTCTTTTCAGAGGTGGATATTGAAAAGAAGTGACAGATGTGGCAGAGGTTGACAGAAAAGGAGCACAGATCTTCAGGCAGGAGAAAGAACGTGGAGATTGGGTATGGTGTGGGAGAAAAAGTGCAGATTGGGAGGAGGGGGTGTTAAAAAGAGACCAGGAATGGGACAGGGGCTGACAGAAAGAGCGTGGGGATCAGGTGGGAGGAGGGGGCATGGCAGAATGACTGCACGGATGTGCTGCTTTCCTGTCCCCAAAAGTTGGGGGGCATGCTGCAAAGGTTTCAGGGTGGCCATATGTGATGGCCTGGGAATCCGATTCAGAGGATGAACCGGAGGAATCCCAGCCTGCACAGGAGTCCCCGCCTCCAGGGCCAGCTGAACTGGGGCAGGGCCTTGATTCTGAGGCGCCTGCACCTGTGCCGGATCCTCAGGAGCAGGCACCAGGTGAACCCATTCTGGCTCCAGAGGTAGTTGAGGACTCAGTGTCTACAGGTGAGCCTCCCCCTGGGCCCAGTAACCCTTCGGCCTCTCCTGAACTGCAGAGGCTCAGGGCAGAGAGGCGAAGGGAACTGGTTTCTCCCAGGAGGAGTGCTCGCCTTAAGGCCAGGAGAGGCGGGTCTCCTGGGGGCTGGGACCGCCCCTGGCCTCAGAGAAGATAAAGGCCAGTCAGCCTGGTCCCAGGTTGCGGGAGCAACGTCGTCATTGAAGAGCTGTTTCGGCCAGCACCCAGTCCTGTTCCTCCAGTGTTCCTGTCCTTGCCCGGCTCCTCGCTGTGGACCCCGCTTCGCCCGTGGAGGACTGTCTGCCGACCCTCGACTCAGGTCCTGGACCTCGCCCCACGGTAACCTCCCCCCCGGGACCAGCACACCGTACTACTTTGGTTCCAAGTGGTGCATATCCTATAACTTGCTGCTGAAATCCTACAACTTTTCATGCCATTAATAGTCAGTTTGGCTCTGCACAAGAGTCCTGCTCCAGATGGCGATAATGGAGAAGCCTGGCAGGACAGCTTGTCAAAGAGTCAGAGTCAGGAGCAGGTCAGCAATAAAACACCCAGTGTCAGTGAAGTTAACACTTTATGCAAAGAAACTAAAACAGTGCAGGCCTAGTGATCGCAGCAACTCTTCCAAGTAGGTCCCAATGAGGCAGTTGCAAGGACTGACGGTTCCCGCCTTCCCACCGCTCTCTCTCTCTCTCTTTATTATTATTAACAATTTCAACATAACAAAATATCAGAACATATCATCTTCATTATTTCCCCCCTTCCCCCCACCTCCCCAACAAACCCTCCCCCCAAGACATCCCTCAGCCCCTCTCTCTGATTTCTCAACGCATATTGTTCTCTGCATACTGTAAAATTGTATAAATCCTTATATTATCTATCTACTATATTAACCATCAATAGATTTGTGTATGTTTATTCAAAACCTGCCAAGGAGTCCAGTTCATTTTGTTGTCTTTTAAAATAATTTGTAAAGAGTTCCCATTCTTCTTTGAAGTCACATTTGTCCTTATCTCACAGTTTGCATGTCAGTTTAGCCAGTTCTGCATAGTTCATCAATTTCTCTTGCCACTGTTCTTTTGCTGGGGTTTCCTTATTCTTCTCCGCTCTCTAAGGCTCCTCCCCTGGTTCCTTCCCCAGCAGCCTATGGCTCTGTCATCTTGTCTCTCGCCGGTCTGCTCTCTGCATGTTCTGGGAGACCAGGGGAGAGGGAAGCTGGTTGCAGCAGGAGAGGGAGACTGCCTGGCTTCTTCAGCACCCAGCCTCCACTCTGCCTCTTGAACCCCTCTGCCTCTGCTTCTGATTCTGAACCACCCTCTGCCACAGCCTCTTCCTGCTCACTAAACCCTGTTGCCTCTCCAGCTTCAGACACCTGCTCCTTCCAGCCTTCTCCCTCTTCCCCCTCTGACCACTCATTGTCATCTTACCACCAACCCCCTGGCTGTGAGCCTTCTTCCCGTGGGGGTTCCCCAGCTGGTGGTCCCCACCATTCTTCTTCATCCAACCAGTCCACATCACCACTCAAGCAGTATTATTGGTGGACCACTTAATGGTTTTCCTGCCTATGGGAGACATTGCAATTCCAAAGAATTCAAATTTCAACACAATAAAATACAGTTTAAGAAATAAAATAAGCAACCAATGTGAAAATCAATATAAAGCAATGTGTGTGCTGTGTCCCACCTTCAACCACAAACCCACAGACACACTGCAGACCACAGGGATGAAGCTTATGGACCACTGGTGGTCCACAGACCACAGTTGGCAAACCTCTGTTTCAGAATGCAATCACCCCCCAAAAAAAAAAATCTAAAGGGGTCCTAATTCACATAATCTGTTCCCAAAGATGTTGGAAGACTTCTGTAGGAAAGAACAGGTTCTATACTCTGCTAACCTATGCACCTACACTCTCTAAGTCTGATATCACAGGTCTGCCCCTGAATGAGGTTGCTGCACATCGTGCCCTGTGGAGATGTTAGAACATTTCACAAATTTAACCTCAATGCATGCTAATGTTTAACTCAAATCCCTCAGGCTACACTTCTGTTTGTCACTTGTGGGAGAAGAAGGGCTGTCTCTCCCCACCCTCTTCTGCCACCCTCCTGCTTTCTCAGCCCCTTCACACTTTCTGAGGCGAGGGGAGGATGGTTAGTGAATTGGCTTGTTATAAATATTTACATAACCACATCTCTGCATTTTCATTACACTTCTTCCCGTCTCAAGTCGCATGTAGGCCGTGCTCTTAAAGTTGCCTAGAAAACTCTGCAAGAATTTTCGCACATCAGATGCAAGTGATAAAAAAAAAAGTCTCTCCTTCCTTCTGGTTTCCAGAACATTTTTAAAAAGCACTATAAAGGGAGCCAAGACTTCACTCATTGAGGTTAGGCGGCATAATTTATCTGTAAGAGATGCAGATCAAGATTCCTTGCTTTGCCAAAATCTGTTCCTCCGTTTCTTGAGAAGGCTTATGCATATAGATTTATATAGAACAAATATGAGGAACCTTTGGCCCTCCAGAACTACAGTGTCCTGCTGAACTACAGTGTCCATCAGCTGCAGCAAGCATGGCCAATGCCCTAGGACGATGTATCGCAGGAAACCCCCCCCCCAATCATTCAGTTTGTACAAACTTCACACACACTCACACTCACACACTACATATGCTACGCTTCTGTTATAAATTCATAGAAAATCAACCATACATCGGATGTGCACTGTTCCACTTTTATTTTACTCCATGAAGGAAGGACTACAAAATGGGGAAGGTCTGATACAGGGCAGCCATAATCCCTTCAGCATACCAGCACATACACAGGAGCCCTGCCCAGTTGCTATGCCAACCCTGATGGTCCTAGACAGAAGACCATCAAGATCACAAAGAACTTGCATATGGGAGTGGATTCAGCAGGGACTGGAATAAAGGACAATAATCAGCTCTTCCCTCTGGGGGCAGGAAACTGCAAACTCCCCTCTGTCACCTGGAAAGTACTCATGGGGAGGGGGAAAGGGGGAACCAGCCAGGTGACAAGACACTCAGGTTACCACCACAACTCCTCCCTCAACCCCTCCTTTCTGTGATGTATCTGAGGGGTGGTCTTAGGTTACACCCCTTCTGTGATGTATGTATGATGTTTCTGGGGGTGGTCTTGATCTACAGGGTGGCAATTTCAAAAGTCTTTATAAGGCCTTGCAAACCATTTTTCTGGGTCCCTCCTCTCACCTGCAAGTGAGGGGAGCACTCTGTTGCAACAGTTCAATAAAGGCCAAGCCTACAGGCTGCTGTTTTGCTCCAAGTAATCCTGGTTGGTGTCTTTGTTTTTGTCCAAGGGAGCCCTCGGATTTTTCCGTTAACAGATGGAAGTTGTAGTTCAGCAATGTCTGGAAGGCCAAAGCTTCTTCACCTCCGAGGCAAAACAGTACACAGAAATGTTTGTTTTAGGAGAATTTGAACTAAGATGCTAATGGATTTCCATGAGGATTTCTTAAAAACACAATCACACATTGCGGTTGAAACAGGAAGAAGGGAATTTAAGGCTGGGGAGAATGAGAAACTGTGGGAAAGTGTTTATTTAGCCATTGTTCTTTCCCTGGGGTTTCTCTTGAAGAGTATGATAGCTAAAATAAGAAATCTAGATGATAAACAGACGAAGAGTGAGTGGGGGAATTTAGGGGAATACTTACAAAAAATTGATCTTAAATGCAAATTCCAGGTAGGGGTTATCTTGTGACCAACAGTTGATCACACAAAGGATATAAGACGGTAGAAAATAAGGTGAAGGAATCAATGCAGCTAAGCAAGATGTACAAAGAGCTGTCGTGAAGTGCTGGGTGGGAAGTCGAAAAGAATTGTATAAGAATGGGAAATGATATAACTGTAAACCTGAAAACTTATACGGTAAATAAAAATCTTCAAAATGAAACTGAGGTGAAGTGAAAGGGACAGATTCCTCTATCCGTACTACTTTTGTAAACTAAAAACTGTTTTAACGCATTCAGGACTCAGCTACATCAGTCAGAAAACAGTGTTTTGAATGTGTTATAAACATGCAACACCAGAAGGTGCTAGAGAGCAAAATAAAATTCTAAGCGATTTTCCATAGCATTTCCCCCCCTTTTGATATTATTTCTGACCACTTTGCAAATATTTTAAAGGACCCCCCCCCCCCCCCGCAACATGGATTTGGCATGGGATGGACTTGCCCATCTTCTCATGGGCAAGCAACATGGAGCAGATCAAGGCTGTTTCATCCATCTCTGCTGGTGGCAAAGACCTGCCCACTAAACATCTGCCTTGTGCTGATTCTGCTGTCTCCCAGGTGCAAGTGAAGCCAGCGCTTTTCTGCACCGTGAATTGTTGATAGTCATATTATTCTCCTACTGCTGCTTCTCCTTTAACCCAGTTCTTAAAACAGTTTTCTTTGAATTCTGAATTCCTATTGTCTCTATTTATAATGTGATCCTAAGGAGTCTTGCAACTGAGAACAAGTGTCAATATTTATAGCCCTCCACGATAAGAGAAGCTTGGGAGCACAAAGAAGACAATGGGAAAAGAATTTCCGAGACATTATCTCAAGAAACTTAAAAGGGCTCCAAGCCCAACGTAATTTCAAAAGGAAGATTTTTCAAAAAGGCTGTGATAGTATATAATGAATACATAGCAGAACAGTTGTGGAAGATGGAAGGTGCTTGGTCCTTTGATACTTGCTCTACACCAGTGTTTCCCAAACTTGGGCCTCCAGCTGTTTTTGGACTACAGTTCCCATCATCCCTGACCACTGGTCCTGCTAGCTAGGGATGTTGGGAGTTGTAGTCCAAAAAGTTCTGGAGACCCAAGTTTGGGAAACGCTGCTCTACACCAAGTTATGGGATCCTCAGGTCTGGGGGCTCTTCAAGGTTGTCTGCCTGGCCCCCGCAGGGCCCTCACTAAGCTATGACCCCTCTCCAGGACATGCCCTTCAATGGACCTGTTCCACACTCTTGGGTGCTTTTGCTTGGCTGGAATGTGCCTGTGAGTCAGGATGATGTTTCTTGCTTGGTGGAATGTATGTCTGTGTAGAAAACCTTGGAATTTCATGGCTGGAATGTGGCTGTGGGAAAACCCTCTACCTGGAGGTACGTCAGACACCTTCATGATGCAGTTTCTGTGGTTTGCTGAAGACACACCTTTTTACTTGGGTCTTCGACACCTGATAGATATCTTTGCCGGACACACCTTCTTCAAGTTGTTTGAAACTGCTCTTAATAGTGTCTTTTTAAATTGCTGCAGCCCACCCTGGAACTTTATGCTGAAAGTTAAGAAGGGTAAGAAATCAAAATTGACGACATCATCTTCTTCTTCCTCCTCCTCATCTTATATAATAGCCATATCAATGGCCTTGTCTCAGTATACCTGAAGGAGCGTCTCCACCCCCATCGTTCTGCCTGGACACTGAGGTCCAGCACTGAGGGCCTTCTGGCAGTTCCCTCCCTGCGAGAAGTGAGGTTGCAGGGAACCAGGCAGCAGGCCTTCTTGGTGGTAGCGCCCACCCTGTGGAATGCCTTCCCACCAGATGTTTAAGAAATAAACCACTATCTGACTTTTAGAAGACATCTGAAGGCAGTCCTGTTTAGGCAAGCTTTTAATATTTGATGAATTATTGTATTTTAATATTTTGCTGGAAGCCGCCCAGAGTGGCTGAGGAAACCCAGCCAGATGGGCAGGGTATAAATAATAATAAAGGTCAGCACCAACACTTGTGCCTGGAAACAGGTCTCCAACCATTCCATGATCCAGGATCTCTACATACCTTTTTCAAGGCTCATGGTGCTTGAGAACAGAAAGTTTCAGGAAAGGACTTGTCTCCAGGAACTATGGAGTGACTTGAGCACACAGCCCCAAACTCTTCACTTTGATTCCTACTTCTTTGCCTTGGGAAAGTTATTTGGAGTTGCTCTCCATGCCTGGCTACAACTCCCCAAATGACTAATTTGACGTGACACGTCCTAATGTAGTATGATCAGACATAATTTGATCTTATTAACTCCCATCGTAATATATTAGGAAACATCAGATTCCATTTGAGAAATATGTGTGCGTGCTACATCAGGAGGCACCTTGAAATCATGCTGCCTTAATGGAATTCGGCAGTTGCATGGGACGTTTTGACCAGGTCCATATAGTTAGGCAGGGAGATGGAAGCTGCAAAGGAGGAGGAAAGGCCACCACCAACTGCACCCTCAGACGAAACTTGCAGTGCCTTGGAGGGTTCAGGTCAGAGGAATGCTATAGGAAGTTAAAACACCTTGATAAAAATTTGCAAACAGTCTTGGGAAGCTTTAGCTTAGCAATGGGGAATCGGTGGCCCTACAGATGTCTTGTATAGTTTGACCATCAAGCTGAAAACCCTCATGGAGTGTGAGTCAATAAAAAGGCTAGTTTTATCCAGAAGTGCCTGCTTATACTATGAATATGAACCTCTGGGTGGGCGATAAGTGACAGCCCTCTTCAAATATCTCAAGGGCTTTCACATGGAAGATGGAACAACAACAAGAAGAAGAGTTTGGATTTGATATCCTGCTTTATCACTACCCTAAGGAGTTTCAAAGCGGCTAACATCTCCTTTCCCTTCCTCCCCCACAACAAACACTCTGTGAGGTGAGTGGGGCTGAGAGACTTCAGAGAAGTGTGACTAGCCCAAGGTCACCCAGCAGCTGCATGTGGAGGAGCGGGGAATCGAACCTGGTTCACCAGATTACGAGACTACCGCTCTTAACCACTACGCCACACTGGCTCCCTTCAGATGTCAAGCTTGTTTTCTCCAGCTCCAAAAGGTAGGACTTGAACCAGTGGCTTCAAGTTATAAGAAAGGAGATTCTGGCTAAACATAATGAAGAACTTTCTGATAGTAAGATCTCTTCGAGAGTGGAATAGTCTTCCTCAGGAGGCTGTGGACCCTTCTTCCTTGGAGGATTTTAAGCAGAGGTTGGATGGCCATCTGTCATGGATGCTTTAGTTGATATTCCTGCATTGCTGGGGGTTGGACTAGGTGACCCCTGGCTTCCCGTCCAACTCTACAATTCTGTGATTCTAAGTGGACACAGGGCAGCCTTCCCATGAGTACAATACTTTAATGCTACCGCAAGCAGTTAACTACAGAACTCTCCTGCGTTATTATCAGGGAAAACTGACTCTTTTAAAACACCCATCAACATGGACATGTTGCCCAGCTCCCCTCAAAGCTCATACAACAGAAAATAATATTTAGAATATACTGGACCCCATTACATTGTTTTAAAAAAGGACTATCCAAGGTATCTAACTGTTGGAGATGCACTAAGGAAAATGCTTCTCTAAACATATGTTTTTTCATTGTCCTAAATTGAAAGATTTTTGGCCGAAAGTAACTGAAACTTTCAACAGAACTGTACGAAACAACTTTACATTCACCGAGCAAAATATCCTCTTGAATTCTATACCCAGCACATGGAACCTTACAAAAGGACAATACGAGTGGACTCTCCATGCCCTTATCACAGCAAAAAGACTGATACTGGTGAATTAGAAAAATAAAAAGGAGGCTCACTTGTACGATTGAATTGAAGACTTATACAAACTGGCAACATACGAACAACTTGCATATAAATGCAGACTTGCCATGGACAAATTCAGTGATATTTTGAACCCATGTTTACAAATACTGTAACAGGTTAAGATCTGGTGAAGTACAATAACAACCCTGTAAAAGTATACAGTTTTGAGTTTCCCTCCCCTTTATTTTCCCTTCTACATGGATTCTCTTTCTCTTTTTCTCTCTTTTATTTACATCTCACAATGTTTAATGCACATATAATTATGTACTTTTTGAACTTTCAATAAAGATGCTTTTTTAAAAAAAGGATGGGCATCTGTTATGAGGTTCTCCACTTCTGATCCAGACATTATATCAGTATTCTTCTATGACCACCCCGGGATTCCCAAACCCACCATGCCAGCTGACTTTTCTCACCGACTGTCTTGGAATATTTAAACAGAGCGCTCGGAGGCCTAATTTGGAGAGTTGGCCTTTCAGACAATATCTTATATTCTCCCCCTTGCCCCTGTGCACACACGCACGCACACACATTTTTTAACCTTACAGACTTTTCAACTCAAATCCTGTTTCATACCTGACCTTTCCCTGATGCATTAATGTAATGGAAAATGCTGAGGCGAGCAGGGTCGCAACGTGGCGAGGTGGATGTTAAACTTGATTGCTTAAGGTTAGAAACACTCAAGGACCAAAACAGGTGCGTGGCTAAGAGATTACGTGGCTGCTACATTTAGAGGGCGAACGATGCTTATTTGAAAACGGGGGCAAGTGGGAGACCTCTGACTCTGAAATCCATTTTTTTAATGCCCTGCCCATTTACATACATCTGGGAGTTTGCAAGTCTATTCTTCTGTTCATTTAGTGCTAAGTTGCATTTGCTCTGCCCACCAGCCTGTTCAGCCATAGCATCCTTGATGTTTGCCAAACTGCATCGGTATTCATAGAGGTCAGATCTAACAATGGCTATTGGCCATCATCATTGAATAGAGCCTCCAAGTTTGCATACGGTATATCTAACAGTATACGTGTGCCAATACACATACAGAAAAGGAGAACTATTGCCTTCACGTACTGCTAAGGAGCTTCCTGAAAGCACCCAGTTGTTGACTACTGTGGAAAACAGGGTGCAAGAGAAGCTGGATCTTCAGTCCAATTAAGCAGGGGGTCTCCAAACTGGATGGTAAGAAGGCCATCTTGATGTGATGGGATATTTCCTGAATTTCTGAAACTTCTCCATTTCAGAGCCATCTGCTCTTGTGAGGTCCTTTTCCCATTGGTTTGATTCTTCTGGTTTTGGAGTGGGATGCTTATTGCCTGAGGGATTCTTGTTGGTGGATGGTATATATGCATCACTGCAGATGGTGATAGCAGCAGCCATGGAATTAAAAGACGCCTGCTTCTTGGGAGAAAAGCAATGACAAACCTAGACAACATCCTAAAAAGCAGAGACATCACCTTGCCAACAAAGGTCCGTATAGTTAAAGCTATGGTTTTCCCTGTAGTGATGTATGGAAGTGAGAGCTGGACCATAAAGAAGGCTGATCGCCGAAGAATTGATACTTTTGAATTATGGTGCTGGAGGAGACTCTTGAGAGTCCCATGGACTGCAAGAAGATCAAACCTCTCCATTCTGAAGGAAATCAGCCCTGAGTGCTCACTGGAAGGAAAGATCGTGAAGCTGAGGCTCCAGTACTTTGGCCGCCTCATGAGAAGAGAAGACTCCCTGGAAAAGACCCCAATGTTGGGAAAGATGGAGGGCACAAGGAGAAGGGGACGACAGAAGACGAAATGGTTGGATAGTGTTCTCGAAGCTACCAGCATGAGTTTGACCAAACTGCAGGAGGCAGTGGAAGACAGGAGTGCCTGGCATGCTCGGGTCCATGGGGTCACGAAGAGTCGGACACGACTAAACGACTAAACAACAACAACAATATATGCAGAAAGCTGCCCATTGCAGTATGGGTGGGGAAGTGTTTCAGCCCCAGGACCACAGTCCTTCATGGGCAACCTTATTGAGGTGGAAACATCCCAGTGATGGGCATGGCTGGAGGCCAAAAGTGGATTCATATTAGGCTACATTCAGGACATTCAATCCAGATCTGTTCTGCACACACCCCTCTTCATGCAGGTAAGCAAGAGACAGTGTCACAGTTCAAGGACACACTCCAGCCAGGGGGGAAAATAATAATTAATGAGCGAGTGGGCCAGAGAGGGGTGTGGCATGGGAAGGGGCATGGCCTAGAGACAATCCCAAGGGCCAGATGAAGAGAGCTGGAGGCCATATTTGGCCCCTAAGTCTGAGTATCCCCATCCCTGCCCATGCAGCTTATACCTAGTAAGACAACCAACCGGTGAGATGCAAATAGATATGTCTCAATGCAGCCTGTTATTCAAAAGAAAGAAGCAAAGGGTGGAGAGGAAGAAGATAAATCCCACAGAGAACACCTAAAACAGCTCTTTGGAGCTTGGCCAATGCTGATTCCCATCTCCCAGTGAGCCCAGTGCCAGAGTTGCTGCGCTCTCATAGATACAAATTAATGCTGAATAAAACACAGGTGCCGGCAGAAAATTAGGTGTTTTAGATTAAGTGGACATATGGACTATTAATTGCATTTCCATTGCCAACATTCTTGTCTGTCCTTACTCCCCCCCCCCCCCTTTTAAAGGATTCATTGGAACCGCTGCCAGTAGACATTTGAATACCATTTTAAATTAAATCCAATCCATTGCTGGTACATGACAATGAGCAAACAGGCCAGGGATGCTTGTGTGATGGATTGCAGGTGTTGAGTGGGCAGCCATGTGGAACAGCTCTGAGTTATGAAAGCCACAATTCAGTTCAGGGCTTTCTTGGCTGATGGCAGCGCACCGCTTTCCACGGGAATCCATGGCTGGCTGTTTAAAATGCCCTCTGTCTTACCTGTCCCATTTGAAGAAGCAGCACACCACTTTGAAGAGTCACGGCTTCCCCTCAAGAGTCCTGGGTGCTGAGAGAGGCTTGGAGGCCTTCCTATTCCCCCTCCCACAAAGTGTCTTAGCAATCAACCTCTATTCAGAGGGAATTCTGGAATTTGAAGCTGTGCAAGGGGATTAAGAGGGTCTCTCATCAACTCTTGACAAAGCTACACTTCCCAAGACTTTTTGGGGGAAGTAATGGCTGTTTTCATCTTACAAGTAAATTTAATAAAGTTGCCCAAGGACAATTCGTAAACTGGCATTTTATTAGTAGAAATGACCTGAATCCAGCGCCAGATTTGCGTATAACAGGCTTCCTCTAACTCGGCCCTCCAGATGTTTTTGGCCTACAACTCCCATGATCCCTAGCTAGCTAGTCAGGGATGATGGGAAATGTAGTCTCAAAACATATGGAGGGCCGAGTTAGAGGAAGCCTGGCGTATAAGCTAAACAAGCTATAGCTTAGGACCCCACTCTCTTAGCGGCCCCCAAAAAATTTAAAGGAAAAAGAAACCTGGATTTACATTTCCAAAATATAACTTAAAAAACAAATAAAATAAAACCTACATACAGCAAGAGTGTTTTGTGTTGTGTAGGCTCCTATGATGCTCCCTGAAATATCACTGGTTTGCTCATTTCTATATATAGGGTGCCTACATTCTGCATGGACTGGTTGCACATGTGCAAATGGCTTTCGATACCTATTAGGTCCATAAATTACCGTATAGCATATATTCGACACACAACAAAGCGACAATTTGTTGTTGACAAAGGGACAGCTGGACATATAAAAGGCCCCATTATCTCAGTAACTTAGGGCCTCATCAAACCTAAATCCGGCCCTGCCTGAATGCATTTAGGGCTCCTGAGACAACCTGTTTATTCATCATCTATCCTGTTCTGCTTGCACAAAGCTTATGCGCTGGTTAGACTATGGCGCCATCTGCACAATACACATGAAGCAGTATCATACCACTTTAAACACCCAAAAGGAGATGATGAAGTCAGAGTCTTGCCTGCACCAGCCACTTCTCCACCCCTCTCTTTGCTGCCCAACGCCATCCTTCATATCCACCCCACTTTTGACAGATGTAGATCACTCCAGATTTCCCTCCATCCCTATGCATTTCTGTTGCTCTCCTACTGTTTTGTGGCCTTTTGTTCCTTGGGCTGCCGTTGTTTCATGACAGCCTCTTCTTCTTTACCCTCACTGTCCTTCACCTCATTTGCCCAGACCTCCATTTAATTTGATTAGCCATGTCGAGTCGCACTGTTTTCGTCAGACGCATTCCATCCCCCCTAATATGATGACCTTGTGGATGAACAAAAACAGATTTGCAGTGGTTGCAACAACCGATTGGACTAAATGGGCACAAATGAGACACCAAGAATCAGCCACCGCCAGGGGAACCAAAAAGTGCCTGATAATTATTCAGAACTATGCAAGTGTTAAAACAAGGGGAATATTCCTCTCTCTCTCTGCCATGTGTCTGCCTGCAGCTTGCATTCATTTCATATTAAATGCCACTGTTTTCTCTTAGATTCAGCACACACAGACCTGGTTGTTAGCTTCTGAAGTGCTGACTTCACTGGGATGACGATCATAAAAATGTGTGCAATTACTTGCGCTTAATTTCTAAAATGAAATTGCACAGGGCTTAGCTTAAGTTGATCAGGAAATGTCTCCTATTTTGGCATCTTGGCTGAACAGACTAAAGAAAGAACTATGGGATCAGCTCCCACAGGTGGCAATGAGGACCACCAACTTGGATGACTTGAAAAGAGGATTAGACAACTTCATGGAGGAGGAGAAGGCTAAAAATGACTACCAGTCAGGATGGCTATGTAGCACTTCCACAGCTGGAGGCCGTATGCTTCTCAATACCAGTTGCTGAAAACTTCAGCAAATGCATCTGGAAGGACGCCATGTCATGTGTGCAGACACTGGTGCCAACTCCAGGCACCCACAATATTTTTGCCATGGCTGCCCAGCCTCCGCCCCTGCTGCCATGCACCACCCACCACCATCCACTGCCACCCACCGCATGCCACTTTACCTCTGGCGCTCTGGCACTGGGGCCCTCTGCCACTGTGGAAATACTTCCAGGGTGCGGGTGTGGCCACAGTGGACCCCAACCTAGGCCCTGGGCCAAGGTGCTGCCTCGTCGCAGGAGTGCGCACGCGTGCCGTGCCATCATGACGTCGCGACGTGACTTGACATGATGTCAAGGCTCTGTCAAGGCTTTGGGAAAGCTATTCCTCCCCCGGTGGCAGCAAAAGCAGAGAAAACAAGGTACAGTCATACCTCAGGTTACAGACGCTTCAGGTTGTGTGTTTTTGGGTTGCGTACCATGCTGAACCAGGAAGTACCGGAATGGGTTACTTCCACGTTTCGGCGCTTGTGCATGTGCAGAAGTGCTAACTCACGCTTTGCGCATGCGCAGAAGCGCCGAATCACAACCTGCGCAGACGCGGCGCTGCGGGTTGCGAATGTGCCTCCCGCACGGATCACGTTCGCAACCCAAGTGTCCACTGTAGAGTCTCTCTCTCTCTTTTTAATGTATTTTTTTTATTAAAGATTCCTTGGTTTACAAAAGTATGTGCAATGTCTCTTTTTCTAAGTTACATTGGAACACCCATGGTGTGGACACTGGAAGGTTACTGGCAGGGAACGTTCTCAGACCTACTTGAAGCTGGGGCCTTCCACATGCAATGCAGAGGCTCTGCCACTGAAACAGGACCCTCTGCCCTTTCATGCATCTGAGATAACTGAATGAAGATGGTAGAGCTGCAGACCAGGGGCACTCAGGGCACAAGCAGAAATGTATAGAGTGCCCCTGGGCAAACGAAGGTGAGGAAAGGTGAGATCTCCTTGGGATTGCAATTTTTAGCACACCCTGTTTGCCATTTAAAGCATTCCCACGCCCTCAAAAAGGGGTGCTAGAAAGGGAAAGGGGACAGGAAGTATGGGGGTTGGCCAAGAAAATACCTGGGTCACCACCTAACAATACCCTTGCTGCTATAGATAGGATTCCTTCTCCCAGAGTTCTTCTGGTCATTGACCAAAATAGATATATACGAAATCCCGGAATACAATTTGCCTGGAATAAACACAGGTCAGCTGATCTTCCTTCACTCTCCCTTGACAACAAGAGTTGTGGTTTCTCTCATTCCCTCCCCCCCCCCCTCTGGTCAAAGCCTCACCTCCTCTTTCTTTTTTGGTCTTTCTCCAAAGGCATAATTGGAATGGAAAGTGAAGTGTCTGAACTCCTCTTCCCTTTGATGAAATCAAATCAAAAGACTTCCACCTGTATTCTTGAGAGTCTCGGGGTCAAAGCACACCTCTGCTTTCCCCTTTGAAGATGCAGATGTTCCCCTGTTAAGCTGGGTGGCTCGTCTGTCACACAAGGGATATCACAAGGCTTGGCTTGCCTTTGCGAAATCTGCTGATCTTCAAATAAAACTTCAGCGTTTAGACACTTGGGAAAACGGCACTCTGGTAAGTCACTATCACTTGGGCTGCATGACTCCAATGATCTTGATGGTGAAGGATCTTGGAGATGGAATCCATCACAAGAAGGGATGTTAGAGGATTTCTTTTTTTAAAAAAAGATTTGCTTCAAACTTTGCCCCTTGCTGTCAGAAGTTAATCTGCAGAATAACTGCAACTGACTAGGTGAGTAAGTCAACTTATATATCCCAGTTGTTTTAAACTGGGGGACAGTGGGAATCTGCAGCTCTCAGCCAAATTTCAGTAGCCCTGGTAAACCTCTAAATTGTGCAAAGGTTCACGTTTTTCAACTCCGTTCACCACCATTGCTTTTCCTGCTGTTTGGTCACCATTTGTTTCCTTCGGCGGCCTCTCCTTCCTGCATCAGTACCACAGTTGATCCCAGCCAGTGAGGGATGCATGCAGGATGGAGTAATGATGCTCTGTAGCCAGTCAGACTTGACAGCATGCTGATTTCACAGAGACCAAACTAGTGTAATATTGTCTACACCAACTGGCAGCAGCTCTCCAGGGTTCCATACATACCAGAGTGGTGCATGCTCTAGTTATCTCCTGCTTGGACTACTGCAATGCGCTCTACATGGGACTACCTTTGAAGGTGACCTAGAAACTGCAACTAATCCAGAATGAAGCAGCTAGACTGGTGACTGGGGGTGGCTGCCAAGACCATATAACACTGGTCCTGAAAAACCTACATTGGCTCCCAGTACGTTTCCGGGCACAATTCAAAGTGTTAGTGCTGACCTTTAAAGCCCTAAACGGCCTCAGCCCAGTATACCTGAAGGAGCGTCTCCACCCCCATTGTTCAGCCCAGACACTGAGATCCAGCTCCGAGGGCCTTCTGGCAGTTCCCTCCCTGCGAGAAGTGAGGTTACAGGGAACCAGGCAGAGGGCCTTCTCAGTAGTGGTGCCTGCCCTGTGGAACACCCTCCCATCAGATGTCAAGGAAATAAACAACTATCTGACTTTTAGAAGACATCTGAAGGCAGTTTTTAATGTTTGATGTTTTATAAGGTTTTTAATATCATGTTGGGAACAACCCAGGGTGGCTGGGGAAACCCAGCCAGATGGGCGGGGTAAAACAAACAAACAAACAAACAAACAAATTTACTACTACTACTACTGTACACAAGTCATTTCCTATCCCTACTTGGAAATGCTGGAGACTGGACCTGGGTCTTTCTGCGTGAAGATAGGTTGCTTTGTCACTAAACTACAGCCCTTTGCTATACTCAGGCCATTGATCAATCTAGCTCATTGCAGCAACTCTCCAGGGTTTCAGATGGGGAGTCTCTCCCACGACTCCCTGGGGATGCCAGAGATTGAAACTGGGACCTTCTGCATGCAAAGCAGCTGCTCTACCACTCGGCTACGGCCCTTCCCAAGAATGGACAGGAATGACAAGAAGCGGATCTAACACAACCCTTGTCTGTAGCCCATTAAGTCGCCCAGAGCTGGAAGGTCCCAGGGACGAGAGCCGAGATTCCAAAATAGCACTGCTCCCTTCCCTTTGCCCTTCCGTCGCTTTGCTTCCTCGCCTGTCACGTGGACCACTGAGCAAATCGCCTCTGCTTCGCTTGCAGGGATTTCTGCTCTCCAGAGGTCAGCTGGTGCCAGACCCCCTGCAGCAGCCCTGCTGGGTTTCGACAGCACTGGGTCATTTGGATGCCTTTCTGCCAGGCTTGCACAGCTCCCTAGGGCTGACCTTTCCCTGGTATCTGCAGACACGCCGTTTCCTTCCAGCATGCCACTGCCAATTTGCAGCACAGCCCCCTGGCAGTATGGGTTCCATCTGAATTTCCCATTCAAGGCTGCTCAGACACACGGCGAGCAGCAAAAATGCCCAGGATAGTCCAAGAGGAGATCACGACATCAACAATATTAACACAATTAACGGCGAAGGCATGCAGAGAGGTCAGTAAAGAAGACAATTTGAACCAGAGAGAGGGAACTGAGCACCAGGGTTGTAGAGTGCAGAATTGTCTATGCTGACTGGTTGAAGCTCTACAAAATTTCAGACAGAGAGTGTCTCCCAGCCCCCCTGGAAGATACTGGGGTTGAAACTGGGACCGGCAGAGGCTCTACCACCGAGTTTAACTCAGAAGTCTGGAGTTGTGAGATTATGTGTTTTCTTGAAAATTCTCTTGCTCGGATTTTATTCCAAACCGGAAACAAATTCCACTCCTTCTCTCCCATCACCCACCCAGCCTTTTGCAAAAATTACATATCCCACATCTTTGTGAGCAAGGCACCTTGGGGGCAGGGGGAACCAATATACAAGAAGAAGAAGAAGAAGAAGAAGAAGAAGAAGAAGAAGAAGAAGAAGAAGAAGAAGAAGAAGAAGAAGAAGAAGAGTAGTAGTAGTAGTAGTAGTAGTAGTAGTAGTAGTAGTTTGGATTTGATATCCCGCTTTATCACTACCCGAAGGAGTCTCAAAGCGGCTAACATTCTCCTTTCCCTTCCTCCCCCACAACAAACACTCTGTGAGGTGAGTGGGGCTGAGAGACTTCAAAGAAGTGTGACTAGCCCAAGGTCACCCAGCAGCTGCATGTGGAGGAGCAGGGACACGAATCCGGTTCACCAGATTACGAGTCCACCGCTCTTAACCACTACACCACACTGAAGGAGCGTCTCCACCCCCACCGTTCTGCCTAGACAATGAGGTCCAGTGCCGAGGGCCTTCTGCTGGTTCCCCTGCTGTGAGAAGCCAAGTTACAGGGAACCAGGCAGAGGGCCTTCTCGGTAGTGGCACCCGCCCTGTGGAACACTCTCTCACCAGATGTCAAAGAGAAAATCAACTACCAGACTTTTAGAAGACATCTGAAGGCAGCCTTGTTTAGGGAAGCTTTTAATGTTTAACAGACCATTGTATTTTAATATTTTGTTGGAAGCCTCTCAGAGTGGCTGGGGAAACCCAGCCAGATGGGCGGGGTATAAATAATAAAGGTAAAGGTACCCCTGCCCGTACGGGCCAGTCTTGACAGACTCTAGGGTTGTGCACCCATCTCACTCAAGAGGCCGGGGGCCAGCGCTGTCCGGAGACACTTCCGGGTCACGTGGCCAGTGTGACATCGCTGCTCTGGTGAGCCAGAGCTGCACACGGAAACACCGTTTACCTTCCCGCTAGTAAGCGCTCCCTATTTATCTACTTGCATTCGGGAGTGCTTTCAAACTGCTAGGTTGGCAGGCGCTGAGACTGAACAACGGGAGCGCACCCCGCCGCGGGGATTCGAACTGCTGACCTTTCAATCGGCAAGCCCTAGGCACTGAGGCTTTTACCCACAGCGCCACCCGCGTCCCTATAAATAAATTATTATTATTATTATTATTATTATTATTATTATTATTATTATTATTCTCCAGCCCACTTAATGCATTCAGAACAACAGCAACACCTGCTGCCAAGTGAGTGAGTGGGAAGGGCTTGGAAGATTGTGGGTGAGTCAGAGTTTGGGGGACAAACTGGGTGGGTAGAGACAAGGTGGCATGGGAAGCTCCCCAGAAGTCACTTTTCCCAGAGCTCCCTCTGGCAGCAATGCTGGTTTAAGTGCTGATTTCATGCCGGGATATTGAGCACTCTATATTTCTCCTTCTTTAAAAATAAAAAAGCAGCAAATGTCACTGGTTTGGCATTAGCACAAAGCAATTTGATGACCAGAGCATGCTTTTTTATTCCTCCCCCCCCCTTTTTTTTTTTTTTTTGCTTTCACCCTTTCTCTGTTTCCCTCTCTGCTCTGCAGGATTAAGAACTTTCAACATTACACAGCTGAATATTCTAATATATTCTTGATCAACTCTTATTGATCTCCTTCGTTATCATAATTGATCCTGTGTCCTACTGTGCAATAGGGGCTGCAAGTTTTGAGCTGCAGAGTTGCAATTGGCAGGAGATATGGAAAAAGCAACCTTCAGAAAACCTAACCTCTGAAGGAGAAGAAAGCCACACAGGTAGATAGAGCTGGAGGCACTTGTGGAATTTAAACTCTGCATATTGTAGGCTGAACAGATCTGATCCACACCTGTTAGAGAAGTGTGTGGCCTACAGGCAATGAGGCAGGTAATCTAACCTCAGGGATCAAGGAGTTCCACATACATGGAACCACCACTGAGCGTCTAGGAAGGCAATGGTTTGCAGTAGAGAAGAAGAGTTTGGATTTGATATCCCCCTTTTTCACTACCTGAAGGAGTCTCGAAGCAGCTAACATTCTCCTTTTCCTTCCTCCCCCACAACAAACACTCTGTGCAGTGAGTGAGGCTGAGAGACTTCAGAGAAGTGTGACTAGCCCAAGGTCACCCAGCAGCTGCATGTGGAGGAGCGGAGACACGAACCTGGTTCACCGGATTACAAGTCCACCGCTCTTAACCACTACACCACACTGGCTCTGGTAAGGAGGAGGAGCTGGTAAGATCTGCACCAATAACTGGAACTTCCAGGGGACTGGGGAAGAGAACTTGCTATCATTGCCCTCTCCAGTATTTCCCTTTTGCTGCTGTTGGTCTCTCCTGGAAGAGAGATGCAGGAGCTTCCAAAATGATCAAGGAAATAGATCAGCTCACTTATGAGGAATGGTTGCAGTTTTTGGGACTTTAGTGTTAGTTTAGTGCAGGGGTCAGCAAATTATTTCAGCAGGGGGCCAGTCCACTGTCCCTCAGACCTTGTGGGGGGCCGGACTATAATTTGAAAATAATAATAATAAATGAACAAATTCCTATGCCCTACAAATAACCCAGAGATGCATTTTAAATAAAAGCGCACATTCTACTCATGTAAAAACATGCTGATTCCCATTCTGTCCATGGGCTGGATTTGGAAGGCAATTGGGCCAGATGTGGCCCCCAGACCTTAGTTTGTCTACCCATGGTTTAGAGGACTCCTTGTATTAAGAAGAGAGGCAGGTGTGGGGTGGCTAAAGGCAGACTGAGGTTGATGGACTGTGTCTCAGTTTCCCCAACAAAGCAACTGTCATTAGATGATCTGAAGGATGGGAAGAGATGGTCCTTCAAGAAGTTTGGTCCATAGATGTCAACTTTCCCTTTTCTTGCGAGGAATCCTGTTCTGAATAAGGGAATTTAGCTTTTTAAAAAAGGGAAACGTTGACAGCTATGGTTTGGTCCCATTGCAGAGCAGGTTCTCTGCCACCCCACTGAAGACAGATAATTATTTAGTACATGAAATGTATATACCACTTGACTGTAAAGCAACCACCACCACCTCAAAGTGATTTATGAAAAGAATAAGACAATGAAATTATTAGTTGTTTTTTTAAAAAAAGTTTAAAACAAAAGTACAGGCTTGAACCCAATTACCCTTCATGTCACTTCCAGCTCTACAATTAGGTAAGTCTATGTGTCCCATGCAGGGATGAAGAAGAAATTCAATTTTGTTTGCATGTTAGCTAATTGTGCTTCTCAGAACAATTCCACAAACTGAAAGCGAACCAAATCCTTACAAAGTCCTTTGAATTTCATGAGGGAATACTCCAACCGAATGATACATATACAAATGCACACGTCAGGATTAAATGTGCACAAAAACACACATTTTAGTGGAAGTAACACACAAAAGTGCATTCTGTTCAGGAAATTGCTTGCATAACTGTGTATTAGTTAAATCTGCCAAAAAAAAAAAAAAAAAAGTTCATTAGGAGAAATTCACACAAAAATGCCAACAAATTTTCAAAGGGATTTTTTGGCTGCAGAAATGTAGGGAATTGAATTTAAGATTGGGAAAATGAAGGAACTGAGAAACTGACATATTCTAGTGTCTAGCCCTGAGACTAGGCTCAGGACCTGAGATTCCCCATCCTGGTTGCAACATCATCCCAGAACATCATCTCAGAGGCATTTATGTTTCCATATCCAAAGTTCACAGGAGTTCTGCTTTTAGTGGGTGCTCAATCAAGCCATGGCATACACTTTTAAAAGTTGAGGAAAGGGTGTGTGTGTGTGTGTGTGTGTGTGTGTGGTTAGGAAACCCACAATTTCCCTTGTTATTTAATGTGGATTTAATCCTACCACCCCACCTGAACTTTCATTCCCCTCCCAGAAAGGCCTGTTCTCCACGCCCAATCTTAAGGAGGATTCCCTACACACAGACCTTGCAAATGGGGTGAAATTAAAGGGAATAGAATGCTCAGATCAGCCCTAGAAACCAACCCTGAGGAACAAATGGATGCAAGCTGTGTGAGTATCTTAATTAAAATCTATTTAAAATGGGTTTTTCCTTTGTTATTAACATTTTATTAGGGAAAAATTGTGCACAAACAGTTCCCACTTTCCCATTTGTTTTTAGTGCTATAATGAATCTAATAATAAAAAAAATAGTTTAAAAGGCTCCCTACATGTGCAACAATCAGTGGTGACCACCAATATTATTGTAATTATGCTTCCCCCTGGAACAATAGGTAGGCACTCAAAAGATTAAAAAAAATTAAAATGACAATGAACAGCTGTCATGAGCATGGTAGACAGACTCACAATCTCCCTTTAGCAAGAACTTATGGGTGACTGAGAAGACTCTTTATTAAGATGATTATTTATTATTATTTATTGCATTTATAGTAGGACGCGGGTGGCGCTGTGGGTAAAAGCCTCAGCGCCTAGGGCTTGCCGATCGAAAGGTCGGCGGTTCGAATCCCCGCAGCGGGGTGCGCTCCCGTTGTTCGGTCCCAGCACCTGCCAACCTAGCAGTTCGAAAGCACCTTCGGGTGCAAGTAGATAAATAGGGACCGCTTACTAGCGGGAAGGTAAACGGCATTCCATGTGCGGCTCTGGCTCACCAGAGCAGCGATGTCATGCTGGCCACGTGACCTGGAAGTGTCTCCGGACAGCGCTGGCCCCCGGCCTCTTGAGTGAGATGGGCGCACAACCCTAGAGTCTGGCAAGACTGGCCCGTACGGGCAGGGGTACCTTTACCTTTACCTTTATTGCATTTATACCCTACCCTTTCTCCAGGGAGCTCCTTTAGTTCTCACAACAACCCTTTGAGGTTAGATAGGCTGAGAGTGAGTGACTGGTCCAAGGATTTGCTTCCAGACTTCCTGTTAACTGAGCATTCATCCTGATTTCTTTGTGGAGAGTTCAGACAGAATGCTAGTCAGTTGGCATTCATTCTGATTTGCTTGTGTTGAGGCATCAAAGCAAGTGCTGTCCTACGCCCCACTGCATTTCCCCTTCTCAATCCTTATTGCAAATAGTCCAGTCTTTTGGGGAAGCAGGTTGGCTGTGCAAGACCTCTCAATCGTGTCGCCTGAATTTGGCAGTCTTTGACTGAATCCCACACCCCAAAAAGAGATAACCAAGAAGGTTAGCCCTGGAGGAAAAGATATTCGCAGAACGTCACCAGAAGTTTCTCTCCTGTTAGGATATTTTTCAAATGCCTGTTTTTTCACTTGTTGACAGAACACTAAGGAAAGCGCTGAATAAATTTTGCAGCCCAGCACCAGCTGAACGAGCAGAAAGCGAAACGATGAGGAGAGTCTGAGGGAAAATGTTGATGACCAGCCTAAATATCATCATTATCATCATCATTTTTTAATTTGTATACCGTCTTTCTATCTTATGATACTCAAGGCGGTTTACAAGCCGAAGAAACAAAAAGTGCACATCTTATAACAATCTAATGCAATACAAAAATGTGATAATAAAACTTTAAAATAGGCAACCTACATCAAAAAAGTAACATTCAACAACCAGTAGGATAGTATTAAATAATAATAACATATAAAAGTTAAACAGAAATCCACTGAACAGTTACAATAAATAATTTCTAAACTATAATCAATAAAACAATGGCAAGCCACAGTACATAAAATAATACAATACAAGTTGAGAAGCAGAGACTAGAGGGTGGGGCAAGGCAGGTGGAAGGAGGCCTTGCCTGATGGAATCTCTCCCCTCACAGTTGTTCTTCCAGGACCAGCTCCCTTATGAGGACTCCTAGGGTCGGAGGGTGGGGCAAGGCAGGTGGAAAGAAAGGCCTTGCCTGATGGAGTCTCTCCCCTCACCACATATATGCATATATTTGGTAGACCTTTATGACATATCTTAACAGTCACCCCATCTCAACATAGTCTCCACAAAGTATGAACTCACCAGAAATTAATTAGCATTTCCCCGATCAGTGGCAGAGGAAGGACAGGGCGAGTGGGCAGTCACCCCGGGTGCCATCTCTGAGGGGGGTGACAAGAAGGCACCCCACAGGGGGCTCTCCCCACCACTCCTGGGCATGGCAGCATGAGCTGCCGCCATCGCGCTGCCACAGCCACGTGCAGAGGATCCTCCATTCGTGGCTGCAGCCGTGAGCAGAGGATCCCGCTGTCGTCCGTCCGGCACTTGAGCATGCGCCGCCTGGGGGTTTACCCCGCCCCCTGCCCTGAGTGCCAATTAGCCTTCCTTCACACCTGTCTCCGATTTCCTACCCTTATCTAAAACTTCCCTCAGTGATCTATTCCCCCCCTTTACTCTTTTCCTTACAATTCGATGTTAACACTTTTTAATTGGTTTTTGTTAAATGTGCGATATATAGATAGACATAGATATTTAATCAATGTAAAATCTATTATTTATGCTATTTTTTCCTCTTCTGTATACCTACCATGTCTGCGATGTGCATTTTCTGTCTTTCTCTTTCCTTCTTTTTAAAGATGTATGTCGGATATATATATATATATATGCATGCAGTTAAATTAAAAACAGAACACCTCTCACCATAACATTATCTATTTCAAAAAGAGATATTAATGTCCAGTGGAACAGGTGGTGTGACTTTGGTGGCCTGATCTAGTTTTGGAACAGGGTCCTCCTCCTCATTTCAGCAGGGTTTTTTGGGGTGTTTTTTTTTAAAGAAATCATCATGCCCTGTTTTCAGTGAAGACAAAGATGCAAAAACTTTTGTAGCTGCAGCTGCTCTGTTCCCAGGAACACTGTGCTACTGGAAGCTAGAATGGTGAAAGCTCCCCCCCCCAAAAAAAAAACCAACAACCACAGGCTACCTCCACGGTACCTTTGGGGTTAATTAAAATTTGCCTGCCAAACTCCCTAAAGTTGCAAAGATCAGACCTTGGGCCAAGCCCAGAAGTGGCTGCAGGTGCCCTTAATTGCACAAGACAAATCGCAGCCTTCGAAAAAGATCCACTCCTGAGGGAAGCAAAATGCACAGGTGGAGGAGAAGAAATGAAATAAAAGGTTGGGTGATGCGTTGAAATGAGGGAAGGGGAGGGAAGGGCTTGTGGCTCTGATGGGAGGAATTAAACCCTCCCGCAGCTCCTATACCAAGGAGAGTGATTTTAATCCCGCTAACAAAAATGTGTGCGGCATTTTAACACCTCCCCATTACAGTCGTTCCGGTTTAGCAAGAGATTTAAACTGTAAGAAACCCAGTGGGGAAGATGTGGAGGAAACCGAGGAGAGGTAAACAGAGATATAAACCACTACGGTTGGGTGAGCTTCTGTTTTATTGCTCTAAGGAGACTCACTTTTAATACCTGTAATGGAGGCTCCTTGTTTTGCAAGCCTCTCCTGCCTTCTTGGGCACCTACCTATCAAACGGTCTCTGGACCCCAGGAGTTCATTTGCTTCTATGTCCTTGCCAGACTGTCAGGCTTGGCCCTACCATTGGACAATAGCAGAACTCAGTGCCGGATTTATGTATAAGCTAAACAAGCTATAGCTTAGGGCCCCACTCTCTCGGGCCCCCCAAAAAAATGCAAAGGAAAAAAACCTGAATGTACATATCCAAAATATAAGATAAAAACAAATAAAATAAAACCTACATACAGCAACAGCATTTTGTGTTGTGTAGGCTCCTATGATGTAAGTAATGGTCCCCGCCTGCTAGCCTGCTCCCTAAAATATCACTGGTTTGCTCATTTCTATATATAGGGTGCCTACATTCTGTATGTGCAAATGGCTTTAGATACCTATTAGGTCCATAAATTACCACATAGCATATATTCAACACAAAAAACAGTGGCAATTTGTAGTTGACAAAGGACAGCTGGACATATAAAGGGCCCCATTACCTTCAGTAGCTTAGGGCCTCATCAAACCTAGTTCCGGCCCTGGCAGAACTCCAATGAAGCTGAAAGTAGGAAGACCCAGGACAGACAAAATAAAGTACTTCTTCATGCAGCAGATAGGTAAACTATAGAACTTGCTGCAGTAGGAGGCAGTGATGGCCACCAAGTTGTATGGCTTGAAAACTCATGGAGGAAAAGGCCATTGATGGTAACTAGCCACTATGGCCAGCCTACCCGGTCACAAGCTGTAATGCTTCCGAATGCAAGTTGCCGGAAACCATAGAAGGGAAGAGGGCTCTTGCTTGTGGGCAACTGGCTGTCCACCAAGAGAAGAGGATGCTAGACTAGATGGGCCATTGGCCTGACTGAGGAATGTTCTCTTTACATTATTGTGTAAAGCAAGGCACCTGATGCTGGCAGAGCCGTGTCAAGGTAACATGGCGTACAGTTTCCAGCTGGCTGAGTTGCACTTCTAGCTCTGCCATTTCTGAATTTTTCTCCCTCCATTTTAAGAGTGGGCTAACCGGATGTTGAAAGTGTTGGTCTTTGGGCTGCTGATTGGCTACCAGAGCTCTGTGTTGGCTGGCAGGCACAGAACGTTAACAAGTTTTTCTTTCGATAACAATTTATCACATGCATATCATTTTGTGCTTGTAGCACCCAGAACAGGAACAGACTTCCTTTTATCACTCCCGTTTTTCTTGCCAGATTATCCAAATTAGTCAAATCTTTAATTATTTTCTCACCTTCCAATTGGCACAATTGTTGGAATGGTGCTCGCTTGCGCTGGTGCCTAGCTCACCGGCTCCTTCGACTTCCCACCCCCCTCCGTTCCTTTTGGGACGGAGGCAGAGGTCGGTAGATCTGCGGGCCATCTGTGAGTCTGCAGGACCCTGAGGCACCCCAATACTCCTCTTGGGATTTGGGGGGGGGGCGCATCACTCTTGCACTCTTCCCCTCACTCTGCAGAGCCAAATCTGACGGAGCTGTCAGATTCTCAGTCCAATTGCCATTTTGCGAGAACCCGGAAGCGAGAGAACGTTAACAAGTTGTCCACCTTAGCAAGTGATGTCTACTGGAGTTGTATCTGGGATTTTGCTGGCCAAAATGCATTAGCAGTGTAGTATCAGGGAGCCATTGACTCTACCTGCCCTCCAGCGGCATAGCGTGGGGATGCTGCTGGGGTGATTGTCCCGGGTGCATTTGACATGATTCGCTGGATGAATTATTCAGATCAGATCCTTGCCTCACAAAGTGGCTTGGGGCTGGCAGGGCAGCATGGGAAGGATGCAACAGCTGTGTGCCCTTTGATCCCAGCCTCGCACTCGCTTTGTGAGTCTGGGATCTAAGGGCACATGGCTGTTGCGTCCTTCTCAGATCCGAGCCACTTTGTGAGACTAGGATGATCCAAGAACCGAATCAACTGGCTGGGCTCCCCTTGTGAGATTGGACAGATGGGCCAACTTGGCCCAGGGGTGGGGGAGGAGGGTTGCTCTGGCAGTGTTGGTGTTGAGGGCCAGGCTGGCATGGTGGGCTCCATTCACCCTCCAAAACCTGCTCACCTGGCACAGGGTCCCCACCCCGGGCACCAGCAAACCATGCTACACCACTGCTGCCCTCTCCTCCCCATAAAAAGCTAATTTATTTTGAAACGCAATTTCCCTTTTATAAAAGCAAAGCAGAGGCTTGGTTCAAGGTGCTTTTACCTCTATGCCCCTGGGCCCGACCAAATGCCCCAGGCCTGGCGCAATCGCCTTTGAAGTGCCTTGCCTGTCATGTCTCATTACCTGACTATTCCACTGAGCGCTGTGCCACGAGTGTCTTTTGAAAAGACTGTCATCTTGATCCGAAGCGTATTTAGCACTACCGAAATGATTTGACTTCAGAAAAGGCACTTGATCAATAATGCATGGCAGAAGTCTCTCTTCTAACAAACGGGGCTGAGATGGGAACAGTTTAGGGTTGCTTTTTTGTTCGCCCTGACACAATGACATTTTGAGAAGAGCTTGCTTATTTATCTCGCTCTTCTCTGGCGTGACTTCAAATGACTTCTGCTGTGCTAGTCTGGCGTTTTCCGCTCAGCACCTCAAACTTGTTTTAACACCTGGCAAAGGAGAGGGGCCGGCTCTACTGTTAGGAAGAGTGAATTGGCGAACTCAGGGAGAAGGTTTTGGGGGGCAGGCAGGGCATAGCTGTGAGGTGTTGGAGGAGACAGATGTAAGTATCATGCAGTCTACCTGCCTTGTACCCACTAAGACAGCCTCCTGTCCTTCAGTTCAAATGAGGATGTTATCCCATCATCACTGCTGAAGAAGGATAAACCGTCAGCCCCATCTATTTCTGTACATGGACCTTCTGGGGTAGGGAAGGTGGCCAGAGGTGCACCATTTTGCTCTTCACAGAAAAATGCCTCAGAGCAACTGAGGCAGTTTCAGTGGCATTAAGTAGTTCTCAAATCAGAAATGGATCTAAACAAAACATTAAAACCATAAAAAACCCCACACACAACCCTACATCTATTTCTGCTTGCAGTGGTTACCCTGCTACTGAAATCTCCTAGAGTAGCATACATTTTTTAACTGCTGGTTTTATTTTGAAAAATAAATAAATAGGCTAACTTGCTTTTAATATCTGATTTTATCAGCAATCTTTAATGGATATTTTATGTAACCCGCTTACAGTTTTTTATGATCAAGCAGGAAATAAATAACCAATATAGCATAATACCGTATTTTTCGGACTATTGGACGCACCGGTCCATAGGACGCACCTAGATTTGGGGGGGAAAATAAAGGCAAAAAAATTTATTCCCCCCCCCCCCGCCAGGCGCGGGGCTGGGGCGGGGAAGCCCGAGCTTCCCCCTCCCCCAGAACGGGACCCAGAGCCATGCCGAAGCTGCGCGCAGCTTTGGCATCGCTCTGGGAGCTTGCGGGGCTGGGGGAGGAGGAAGCCTTCCGCCAGCCTCCAAACCATGTCGGGAGACAGCGGGATGGCGCGCTGCGCCTCTCCCGCTGTCCCCCGAGTTTGCGGGGCTGGGCCAGCCTTCTAACCAAGTCGGGGGACAGCGGGAAGGGCGCGCTGCGCCCCTGCCGCTGTCTCCCGAGTTTGCGGGGCTGGCGACGGGGAGGAGCAGGCTTCTCCCCCCGCCAGCCTTCTAGCCAAGTCGGGGGACAGCGGGAAGGGCGCGCTGCGCCTCTCCCGCTGTCCCCCGAGCTTGTGGGGCTGGCGGTGGGGCTCTCCTGAAGCCTGGAGGTTGTGGGGCTGGTGGGGGGGAGAAGCAGGCTTGCTTCTCCCACCCCCAGCCTCCAGATCAGGTCGGGGAATAGCGGGATGGCGGAGCGCCGCCATCCCACTATTCCCCGACCTGATCTGGAGGTTGTGGGGCTGGGGGGGGGGAGAAGCAGGCTTGCTCCTCCCACCCCCAGCCTCCAGATCAGGTCGGGGAATAGCGGGATGGCGGAGCGCCGCCATCCCGCTATTCCCCGACCTGATCTGGAGGTTGTGGGGCTGGGGGGGGGAGAAGCAGGCTTGCTCCTCCCACCCCCAGCCTCCAGATCAGGTCGGGGAATAGCGGGATGGCGGAGCGCCGCCATCCCGCTATTCCCCGACCTGATCTGGAGGTTGTGGGGCTGGGGGGGGGAGAAGCAGGCTTGCTCCTCCCACCCCCAGCCTCCAGATCAGGTCGGGGAATAGCGGGATGGCGGAGCGCCGCCATCCCGCTATTCCCCGACCTGATCTGTAGGTTGTGGGGCTGGGGGGGGGGGAGAAGCAGGCTTGCTCCTCCCACCCCCAGCCTCCAGATCAGGTCGGGGAATAGCGGGATGGCGGAGCGCCGCCATCCCGCTATTCCCCGACCTGATCTGGAAGTTGTGGGGCTGGGGGGGGGAGAAGCAGGCTTGCTCCTCCCACCCCCAGCCTCCAGATCAGGTCGGGGAATAGCGGGATGGCGGAGCGCCGCCATCCCGCTATTCCCCGACCTGATCTGGAGGTTGTGGGGATGGTGGGGGGGAGAAGCAGGCTTGCTTCTCTCACCCCCAGCCTCCAGATCAGGTCGGGGAATAGCGGGATGGCGGAGCGCCACCATCCCGCTATTTCCCGACCTGATCTGGAGGTTGTGGGGCTGGGGGGGGGGAGAAGCAGGCTTGCTCCTCCCACCCCCAGCCTCCAGATCAGGTCGGGGAATAGCGGGATGGCGGCGCTTCGCCATCCCCCTATCCCCCGAGCTTGTGGGGCTGGGGGGGGGAGAAGCAGGCTTGCTTCTCCCCCCGCCAGCCTCCAGATCAGGTCGGGGAATAGCGGGGTGGCGGCTCTGCGCCTCCCCGCTGTCCCCAGCTTTTGGGTGCAGGCTGCTGCCCGCAAGCCTTGCGAGCCCGCGGGACATCCCGCCGGGCTTGCAAGACTTGGGATAGCTTCCTGAAGCCTGGAGAGCGAGAGGGGTCGGTGCGCACGGACCCCTCTCGCTCTCCGGGCTTCAGCAAAAGCCTGCATTCGCACCATAGGACGCACACACATTTCCCCTTCATTTTTGGAGGGGAAAAAGTGCGTCCTATAGTGCGAAAAATACGGTAATTAAACTATGTAATATAATCAATAAAAAGAGCAAACGCAGCTAACAACCATTTTCTAATATAAATAACCTGGCATCTAATTCCACCAACACTTTTAACAACGGCAACTCTTTTAGCAACAAACACTGCCCAAAGTGCTGTACATTTTTGGGACCAGGGTACTTGAAGGATGGTCTCACCCCTTATATACCCAGACAATCTCTGAGCTCTGCAGGCAAGAGTCTCCTGCAGATACCAGCTTTCCGGAGGTCTTTTCTGCACAATGTGTAAATAAATAGATAATAACTGATAATAAATAAATGTCATAATAATAATGTTGATGATAATGATGGTAGTAGAGGTGGTAAAACATGCATGAGAATGAACTTGAAGATGAACTAGGAATTGGGGTAGCTCAGAGATTTTTGAACTAATTCAATGAACTTCATTAAATGAGCCAGCTCCTTCTAAGCACTGCTTGGTGTCTGGATAGGACACTGCCTGGGAACCAAAGGCTGTCATTTTCCAGGGATGGAGAATGTTGGGGCATAAATGTAAGAAAATAAAGACTTGTTTCAAACCGAGTCCTACTTAGATTAGACCCACTGAAATTCATGTAGCTAAGTTAGTCATGCCCATTAATTTCAGTTGGTCTACTCTGAGCAGGACTAGCATTGGATGCAATCCAAATACAGTAATTCCCAGACAAGAATTTGTGTTTCACGCTAGGTCACCAAAGCTCTTGAGATACTGCTGTTTTTAATTTTTTGGCAGATAGGAGCAAGCAGTCCTTAAATCATGGGTGGGAAACTGCAGGCCCTTCTGCTTAACCCTTGGGACTCTCCTCAGGCTAACCCTCCTCCTCAGTCACACCCCCTCTGCCTAGGTCACATCCTACACCAACTCTACATTGCATCCTCCTTGAGTGTTTTTGCCCGGCTGCAGTGTGTCCTTGAATTCTGACCACGATTCCTACTTGTCTGGATGGAGGCTATAGAGTGTGCGAGAGGATGTGTAAGACTAGCCTATTTTACGAAGGTAAAATTAGCATTCATTGCTCCACCCACAATTGCCTCTGGCCCTGCACACCACTCAGGACATGTGGTCCCAGTGGCGTAGTGTGGGGGGTGCAGGGGGTGCCGGCCGCACCGGGCGCAACATCTGGGGTTAGGGCAAATCCACAGGTTAGGGGGCGCAAATCCACGGGTTAGAGGGCGCAAATCCACGGGTTAGGGGGCGCAAATTACTTGCCTTGCCCCGGGTGCTGACAACCCACGCTACGCCACTGTGTGGTCCTTATAAGGTTTCTCAGAAGTGAACATGGCCCTATATTCTGTACACATCATTTGGCTGGAGAATTTCATTGCAAATTGCAGGCCAAAAACATGCACATTTTGAAGGATAGCTGTATTTCAGTATGGATATTTGTTATGTCTGGAGCTGGATCTTAGAATAATTGTAAGGTAGGATTTAAGAATGTAGTAATCTGATTGGCCGTAGGAGCCGTCCAATCCAGTTTCAGATGGGAAGTTTGAATCACCCTATTCCCTAAGTGTGAATACAGGATATATAGCCTGGGATCTGGGTGGGGCGAAGCGCAACAAACACACACGAGGACTGACTGTTTTTATTACAACTGAAATAAACTCCATGATACCGATGACTCAACACTGAGTACAGTGGTACCTTGGGTTATAGACGCTTCAGGTTACAGACTCTGCTGATCCAGAAATAGTACCTCGGGTTAAGAACTTTACTTCAGGATGAGAACAGAAGTCGCGCAGCGGCAGCGGGAGGCCCCATTAGCTAAAGTCGTACCTCAGGTTAAGAACGGACCTCCGGAACGAATTAAGTTCTTAACCAGAGGTGCCACAGTATATTTCAGTATTGGTTGGAGAAGTGTGAATTGCAGAGATTCGTACTGAACTGCAAACCTAACCACATTCCCCATTCCCACATTGGATATGCTCTCACTTTAGAATTCTGTGTTTTCACTCAAAAGGGAGCGATCACTTTCCATTTCTTCATGTCTGAAATGCAAAGCAAACCTTTTCAGATTAGCATAATTAAAGTATCAGAGATAAATCCCAGGATAGCATCTTGGAAATCTAAACATCTGCATTTCTTTCCATTTTCCTCAAGAGAGAGAGAGGGAGAAAGAGGAGGGAAAAAACCCTCATCATAATAACTATTAATCTCTCTTGACTTACACTAAATTTAACATCTCAATAGCTGTTTTCCTTTTGCTCCGGATACTGTCATATTACTCCTAGGAATTGGGTCTCAAGACTTTTCCTTAGTATTTATTTGGTAAGTGCAAGTTATTATGTGAAGTGGAATTACTTGTGACATTTTCCAAAGCTATGAATAATTATGCATCACTGAAACGTGACTAAATTATTGCATTGCCGT
Source organism: Podarcis muralis (assembly GCF_964188315.1). NCBI lineage: Eukaryota > Metazoa > Chordata > Lepidosauria > Squamata > Lacertidae > Podarcis > Podarcis muralis. Next base: position 43,717,645 of record NC_135668.1, read on the forward strand.
GACATTTCAATCTGTGTAACAAATAAATCCCCCCCCAACCCTCACCCTGTCAACAAAAATCCAGAACAAGACGTAATTCCTTAGCATGCCTATTGGAACTAATGCTTCTAAACCATGGCTAGGAAACCTTTTTCAGCCTGAGGGCTGTATTCCTTCTTGGGTAGTTTTCCAGGGGCCACATTCCAGTGGTGGGCAGGGCCAGAGGCAGATGCAGGCAGAACAGTGATCACAAATTCCACACACCCTCACATATCCTCCATTCCATCAAGCAAGAGACATGATCAGAGTTGAAGGACATATTCCAGGGAGGCAAAAATGTCAGTACAAAAACAGCCCCCGGTTCTTCCTCAACTGGCACTGGGTCTGTTGCCCCGATCCCTGGTCCCATAACTGTTGCCAGGAGTTCAGCCTACACTCAAGTAGGAGACAGAGACACCTGCCCGACTGGCATGTTCTCTCCCTCCTGGTCGATCGTTCGGGAGCTTAATAAGCTTTCTTCAGCCCGAACATCACAGCAACCGATGCCAACCGACACCGGCACACTTAGGGATCCGGAGAGTTTGCGCACCTTGTGTGACAGACCTCAGCAACTCAGCATTTTGGCTAATCTACTTTATTTACATATAAACACACACGGAGCATTGCAACATGGCTCCCTCTCTCTCTAGCATCAGACAGCAAAGAGAAAAAGAACAAAGGACAATAGTCTCACTTCACGGAACACAGTAACACAAACATCCTGTCTCCGTCACTTCCCACTCTGTGGAGTCAAAACATATACCGTCATGTGAATGACAAAAATCCTATGACTGCAATCATAGAGCAGGAATTCTAACAAAACATACGCAAGTGTGTAAGCTGTGGCCTGGGAAGAGGGGGAATGGTCAGGGAGTGCTAAACCCACCTACACACCATCTTGATTTACAGAATAACATCCTTAAAAATTTTACTAAGTAAGTAAGAAAATAAACACAAGGAGTTATTTAAAAAGAAGACGGAGGATCTGATGAGTACCGATGGAGAGCATAATTGTACAGTAACAAATGTAGAGTTACAGTGAAGTAAAGACAGAGATATACAAAATGGTAAAGTGAATGATTAGTAGTAAAAGCAGCAGGACTTTTTTTTTTTTAACAAAATGCACACATATAGAAACAACAGCAACTTATTATTATCTGCTGTATAGGAAGGGAAAGTCCCTGCCATGTGGTGGATATGTGGTGGATATGTAGGAAAGTACAGGTATTCTGGGAGAGTATACATGCAGAACTGCAAAAAATGCTAAAGATCTCTTTCAATAAAAAACCAGAGGCCTACCTCCTGGGAATAACAGATTTGGATATTCCACAAAAGAGGAAGGGTATCTTTTTATATGCGACGGCGGCAGCAAGAGTTTTGATCGCAGCAAAATGGAAAAGTAATGAAATCCCCTCTATACAAGATTGGATCCAAAAACTGACAGAATATGCCGAATTAGATGGTTTATCAGAAAAGATAAAGAATAAATCAAAACAGGAATTTGTTTCTAAATGGGAGGTTTTTAAAGAATATCTGAAAAATAAATATAGTAGTTTAAATTCTGTTGCAGCATTCGAGGAACTTCAGTAATAGTTGCTAGGTAGATAGAAGAAATTAGATTTATTGAGAATAAGTTTAATTATGAAAATGTGTATTGGCAATAAGTAATACGAATCTGAAATATGGAATAGACGGGAAGTTGGGTCTTTAGTGTTAAGACCAATAGATGTTGTAATGTTTGCCAAGAAAATTATGTGTTCATGGTTATGTTTGTAATTTGTGTGTAATTGTGTATTTGTGTTTTTTGTGTGTGTTTTAGTTATCGTATAAATAAAGAGTTTTTATATTAAAAAAAAATTAAGAGGAGATACATGCATATGCAGGGGGGAAAGGCATATCCTTGTCTGTATTTCCCTATTTTCATCTGTCGCTATTTTCATCTGTGGGGCATTGGAAGGTATGCTGTGAAAGGAGACCATGAGGAATTGGCAACCAGAACTTCAGAGGTCATGTTTGGACCAGGCTTCTGGTACATCAAGTTTCCCTTCCAACTGAGCCATAATTCCATCTCTCCTTTTTTAATAAAAAAATAAAAATAAAAAATGGAGTTGCAATCGTTCAAAGGCACAATTGTAAAACTCTCAGCTCCAAAACACATTTCTCCTTTTATTGTAGCTTCCTCATACCCAGCAACCTATATTTATAAGGGAGTTCCAAATCTATCAACTTGGGTTACAGAATCCATTTGGAAAGAGATTAAAAAAAGAAAGTGAGTGTCAAAACATCCCCGTCGCGTTGAGTAAATATTTCTGGCATCACAGACTTCACCCCTAGCTTCAGCCACAAGATCACAGCTATTCAGGAAATGGGAGCCAAGTAATATGTTTCACCTGCCTTGGCTGAACTCTTTGATATTTCAGACTTGAAATAGTTTGAACAACACATCCAACTTTCAAAGGTCAAGGGAGGTTTTCTTTTTCTTAAAAAAAGAAGAAGTTATCTCCAAAGATGGTGTTCCTCCAAAGTACACTAGACAGGGTTCTTTCTTTCTTTCTTTTTGAGTTTTATTTATTTATTAACGTTCTTATGTTACATTGGTAAACATTATGATATTACATCACAAGGCTTATTATAATATAATTTTCAGCATGTATACAAAGTTTATATACCTAAATAAAAGAAACAAGGACAAAAAACTATTCCAAAATCATATATGTACCAACACTTTGGACTTCCTGTCTATCCTGTTGTATATTCCTTTTTTACAAATGAATGTACTCTTATTATTGTATATTTCTTTACATTTTATCTAATACATTCCTATATCAATATGTACCCTTGGTCTTATTTCTCAACTCAGTCTCTCTCCAACGTCAATCGTATGCTAGCATAGATAGGGAACCTTTACTGTATTTTTGAACATACATCTTATATCTATCCCCAGACAGGGTTCTTTCAGCCAAAGGCCATAAGAAGAGCCTGCTGAATCTGGCCAGTCCAGCATCCTCTTCTCAAAGTGGCCAACCAAAATGCCTGGGGGAAACCTACAAGCAGGATTCAGACAGAAGAACACACTCCCTTCCAGTCATTTCTAGCAGCTGGTGTCCAGACATATTACTGGCACTAACTGTGGCGGCCGAGTTTAGCCATCAGGGCAGACCCTCCAAGTGTCCCTATTTTCCAGGGACATTCCTGGATTTACAGAAGCCGTCCCAGTTTCTGATTTGATCCTGGAATGTCCCGCTTTTCCTTAGGACGTCACTATTTTCATGGGAGAGATGTTGAAAGGTACGGAGTTATTCAACCCCTGAGCCAAGGAGATACGGAACTGTACAACCTTTAGAAGACATCTGAAGCATAGCTGTCAGCCTTCCCTTTTTTTGTGGGCAATTCCCTTATTCCAGCACTGTTTCCCGCTGCTTCCCGCTGTTATTCCAGATTGTTAGATATCCCGTAGACTGTCCCCGGGACAGGTGAGGCTGCTGATCCCTTATTTTCGAGGCTGCTGATCCCTTATTTTCAAATCTGAAAGTTGACAGCTATGATCCGAAGGCAGCCCTTTATAGAGAAGTTTTTAAATCTTTAGTTTCATTATGTTTTTTATATATTGGAAGCAGTCTGAAGTGGCTGGGGCAACCCAGTCAGATGGGTGGGGTAATAATAATAATAATAATAATAATAATAATAATAATAATGGAATAGGACATCCCTATTTTCATTGGAGAAATGTTGGAAGGTATGTCATGGCTACTAGCCATTGGTAGCCTGATCAGATGAAGCAAATATGGAGGCCATTACAAGACAGTCAGTTAGGTGCAGAGAGAAAGAGAGGAGAGGGAAAACAATCTGAAATCGTGAAGTCCATCCGTAGCTTCTTCTGCACTCTGTAATTCTGCCTTCCGGGAGCTGACGATGGCAAGTTAAATGTCACCAATATTGCAGGCGATTTGCTGAGCAGAGCAGCAGCAGCAGCAACAGGAACAAAAAAGAGTTGCTAAATGATCTAATTGCTCCCAGCAGGCCACTGGAGCTTCACTAACCAAGCCAAGATCTCCAACAATTAAACATAAAGGGGGGGAGCAATGGAACCATTGGGGATGGTGGCAAAGTCTTCTGCTCGTTTGGAGCGAGCGAGTAACGCCAACGACATTTTCGTGGAGCTTAACGAGAAATGTAAGGCTGCTTGTTGCTTACAGGTGCTGTTCGTCGCTTTCCATGTTAATATGCTTTGTGTCAAATTTAAATGCTCATTATACGAAAAAGGTCAGGCTGCAAAAACACATTATGCGCCAAGAGTTTGTTAATTTAAAGAGCACCGGAAAGCTTCTGCTTACTGCTAAACTTACAGGAGCCAGGCTGTGGGAAGGGTAGGTGAGGGATAGAGGACCTGTAGGCCTGAGGACCCTGAGCATCAGATCATGTTGCCTGGGGCTGATGGGAGCTGGAGTCCTACCACATCTGGAGGTCTACAGGTTCCCCATCACTGCAAGCCCTAAAGGGGCAGGTTGATCAACATTTGACACAAATGAGCAAAGAAGCAGATCTAGGTCACTGGCAGAATACAAAGAGATGACACCGTGTAGTTAAGCCTGTTGCTCACTAGCTAGAATCGCCCAAAGCTACCACCTCTACAGACACCTGTAATATAGAGTTAGCCAAGGTAGTGCTTGACAGAGGTTGCTGGACTGCAACTCCCATCATCCCTGACTACCATGATTCTCTTGACACCGTTGGGCTCAGTCCCAAGATGGCGGACTCCAGAGGGTTATGAGGAGCTTGGCGTGGTTGAGCTGGATTTGAGGGTAGGGTTCAGCACTCTCAACCAGGACCAGGTGCCACCTCAGGAGAAGGGACAATATGCGCCGACCTAGATGTAGTGCCTGCTTGCAGGAATGGAGACTCTGGTGAGTAAGGGCTGTGCCTGCCTCAGCTTTAAAGCTGGGCAGGCGAGAGTGGAAAACTTGTTGGGACAACTTCTCAGCTCCCATGTAGTCTTGGACTTCTTGAACTTGGCCATTGTTCCTAGACCTGGCCAATCCCTGCCAACCCACTGCCTTGTGAGAGCAATGGGACTGGAATAGTTCTTCTTCCTGCTACTGAGCCTGTTCCATTAAAAAGGTAAAGGACCATTAGGTCCAGTCATGACCAACTCTGGCGTTGCAGTGCTCATCTCGCTTTATTGGCCGAGGGAGCCAGCGTACAGCTTCCGGGTCATGACTAAGCCACTTCTGGTGAACCTGAGCAGCACACGGAAATGCCATTTTCCTTCACGCCGGAGCGGTACCTATTTATCTATTTGCACTTTGATGTGCTTTCAAACTGCTAGGTTGGCAGGAGCTGGGACCAAGCAATGGGAGCTCACCCCGTCGCGGGGATTCAAACCGCCGACCTTCTGATTGGAAAGTCCTAGGCTCTGTGGTTTAACTCACAGTGCCACCCATGTCCATTACTCTGCCTTAATAAAATTCCTTTGCTTGCTCATAAGTAAGGGCATCTGATGTCATGTTTGGGGATGGGAGCTGGGATACCAACCATTGGTGATTCTGCTTCGATGCTGATGGGAGTCCAACAACATCTGAAGGGTCAGAGGTTCCCCATCCATGCTGCAGAAGCTCAACACTCTTAAAACTAAGTTGTCTCCTAGTTGGAGCCTGACGTGTGCATGCTTTTAAATTGCAGCCACCGAAAAGTCCTCCACAACAATCGGCCACAACTAAAATAACAAGCAACTGCCCCAAATATCCTGCTCCATAATAGGTGAACAGGTGGAGTTATGTCAATGAAACAAATGGAGCTACAAAAAACCCCAACACTTTCCTTTTTACCAACATCAATTGGAAAGCCTAACAGAACGGCACATCTTTGGCAAATAGTAACAATACTTCTAATGATAACATTAGTTTGGGATGGAGTACCTGTGTCCCTACAGACATTGTTGGACTATAACTCCCATCATCCTTTTTGCTGATGGGTGTCAGAGTCCAACAACATCTAATATTCCCATCTATAGCACAGGCCTTGAGGATTTTGACTATATCACCTTATTTGGCCATCTTGTTTACTAGAGGTTATTGAGCACCTTCTGCTACCCTGAGCCCAGATAATCTGCCTTTTTTAAAAAAATATGCTAGCAAAGAATTGATGGAACATGATCATTCTTCAAAGGCCCTTCTGAACTTTAATGAGGTCTATTTGGATTAAATTCCCCACTGACGATGCATCTGAAACACAATTGAACCTACCACTTTCTTTTTCCATAAAGAATTTTATTTTATTTTTGTCCCAGAAGAACCTTTAGACTGATCAAAAAGCACAGCTGTGCATCCCAAGTCTAGAGGACAGAAAAAAATCCCTATAATTTAAATATTACATTATGGTGATGTGGGTTGGGTGGGTTTTTTCTGTTTGCCCCCGCAGAATCTCTAATCTCATTAAATAAAAGACCATTTTGCAAGATGGAGATGAGCCGATAACAACATTGGCCTCGTGAGATATTTTCTGTTTTCCATCCATCAAGCAGGTAATTGTGGGAGTTATGACTTTGTTAGCCAGAAATGTACAGCTCTAAAGAACCGATAACTAAGCCTCTCAGCTCACCAGACAATGGAGCAGCACCCAGTAATTGAATACATCAATAAGATTTCACATCTCGTATAACTCCGGCACGCCGGACAGGCTAGCATTAGACATAATCATATTTTGATCAGGAGAAAATAGAAGTTGGATGAAATAATATCAATTTTATTTACAGAGCAGAGGAGAAGCCGTCCAGCCTGCGATGGGAGAGGGAGGGCGATTATGTCTTCTTTTTCACACAAAAACTGGCTTTGATCTTGCTCTCTGGTGGCAAATAGGGGTGCCATCCATTTGCACCAGCTGCCGACCTGTTTCGAAGCAGGGTATGTTGTGGAGAGCCCCACTTGGAGGAATAAATATACAACCAACGTAATAAATGGTGACAAAACAGGCAGAACTCATGCTTTACAATGCTAAGCTGCAGCAGCCCTGTGGGGACCACTTGATATTCTGGACAAATGCAGTTTATTGATCCGCCTCCTCCTCTGGGCCAAAGACCACATTTAGTGCTAGATGTTTGAATAAGCGTTTAATTTTTCTTTCCTCCCAGCTGAAACCTTTGTGGATGAAACCTCAATTTCTGGGAGAATGAGCGTTTCGACAAATATTTTGTTCCTAGTCCCTGACTGATGCATATATTAGGAAGGCTTCAGTTAAAAGGGATCAATCTGTAAAACACTGGCCCTATCAGATTAGCTTGGACAGAAGAGAACTAGTGTGGGTGCTGTTAATAAAAGCTGGGACTTCTCCCTCTCTCACAAGAAGAAGAAGAAGAAGAAGAAGAAGAAGAAGAAGAAGAAGAAGAAGAAGAAGAAGAAGAAGAAGAAGAAGAGTTTGGATTTGATATCCCGCCTTTCACTCCCATTAAGGAGTCTCAAAGCGGCTAACATTCTCCTTTCCCTTCCTCCCCCACAACAAACACTCTGTGAGGTGAGTGGGGCTGAAAGAAGTGTGACTGGCCCAAGGTCACCCAGCAGCTGCATGTGGAGGAGCGGAGACTCAAACCCGGTTCCCCAGATTACGTGACTACCGCTCTTAACCACTACACCACACTGGCTCTCTAGCAGTTCAAAAGCACACCAGTGCAGGTAGATAAATAGGTACCACTGTGGTGGGAAGGTAAATGGTGTTTCTGTGCACTCTGGCTTCCATCACAGTGTTCCGTTGTGCCAGAAGCGGTTTAGTCATGCTGGCCACATGACCCAGAAAGCTGTCTGCAGACAAATGCCGACTCTCTCGGCCTAAAAGGGAGATGAGCGTCACAACCCCATAGTCGCCTTTGACTGGACCTGACTGTCCAGGGGTCCTTTACCTTTATCTGCTTCTGAATGCCAGAGCTGAAATTTCCAGAGTTCCCTAGGAAGAGCAGAGGCGTACCTAGGTTCTCTTGCACCCTTGGAAAGGACTGATATCAGTGTCTCCAAAACCAGGAGAGACCATGAACCAGAAACTCAAAAGTTTGCTTTTGGTCACCTTCATGCACTGGTGGAGGAAGAGGAGTGCGGGGGGAGTGCACCGCCCCTAGCGGAGCGATCCTGGTGGGGTGCCATCGTGGCTGCGGCCCCCCCCATGCGCTGGGTGCCACGCCACACCCCCAGGACACACGCCACATCCTTATGTGCAGCACACCACGCCCCTGGGATACACAACAGCCCCGCCCCGCCTGCTCTCTGCCCCCCGGTGTCAGAGCATGAAGCTCCACCACTGCCTTCATGCTCTGCCAGTGACTTCCTCCACAGCCATCAGGATCAAGTGTGCTCGGCCCTGCCTCTCTCCCTTCTCCCCCTCTGCCTCCTCTTCTGTTGGTCTGTCTGTCTGAGCACACGGACAGGTGAGAGGGCTCCTAACCACTCCAAGCCAGAGTAGAGAGGCACGATTTTTGTGCCCTCCTGGGCCTACACCCTTGGCTGGGGCCAGCCTAGCCAACCCTTAAGTAGACCCCTGAGAGAGATGGACTGGTTGTTAAACTGCTCATGGTAGTAATAATAATAATAATAATAATAATAGTAATAATAATAATTTTTATTTATACCCAGCCCTCCCTGGCCAGAGCCAGGCTCAGGGCGGCTAACAACAGTAAAATTACAGTAAAAACAGACTTCCGGGTTGGCGCCATCGCCGAATGACGGACTCCCTCCGAGCTGCGGAGGGAGCCTGCTCGGCAGGGGCTGGGTCCTACCGTGCCGGCGACGCGGGGACCCTCAAAAACCACGGCCACGGAGGCCGTGGACATGGGTGACTCAGCTGGCACCGTTAGCGCCCTCCCGACTCGTGAAGGAGCCTTTTTAAAGGCTACGGATCGGGTGCCGGGGAGCGGCGTGGTGCTTTGAGTCCTCTGCTTTCCCTGCCGAGCGAAGCCGCATGCCATCCGGCGGAGAGCACTGACTTCTTCCATTGAAAATTCGGACTTTTAACAACAACCCGTGAGTAATTTGGAAACTGGGTTTAAAAGGAGAAAAAAAGAAATTTTTTTCGGATTTGGCACGAGCGGGGGGGGGGATCCAAAAAGGAAGTCAGTCCCCCTCCCTACTGTAAACACTTTAAAACAAGGACTGAGTAACCAAGGTCCAGAAAGAAGTCTATTTCGGACAAAAATTGAGAATTCCATGATGGGAAACTACAAGAACTGTGCTGGAGGAGAAGAGTGGAGGGAGAAGAAAAATGTAACCCCCCCCCCCCGGGAACCGGGGCGATTCGCGAGAGAGCCTGGTGAAAAGAGACGGAGGCCTTGACAGCTGTCAAAGTAGCTGTCAAAGTCGGAAAACTTAAAGAGGACTTTGTTACGAGGGCTTTGCTAGTTAATTTCGTTACAATTTGCCACGATTTGGATATAAAATGTCAAAAATATGGAACAACAATCGGACTTTTGGATCAGAGGAAACAAAGTTACCATAATCCCCCTAGAGGGGTTTCGGGACATTACAAAGATGGTCGCAAGTAGAAAAATACTCTTGGAATTTTACAGGACTTGTTATCTCTTGGGAAAGCTGCAAAACTGAATTAGTATTTTGTCTACAGGGGTGTTTATATTAAAGGAGACAATAGAACTTTTCTATTGAAGAAAGGAAGGGACTGAACGTAAGTTTTTGTTCCTGAACAACAACAACTCCTGTAGAATTACTAAATTTCTGAATTAGGACGTTTTAGCAACGGAACAAGACAAGAAACTGGACTACAACATGGAAAGAACAATGGGGGAGCTTTAAATGACTAAAGAAATTAAAGGCCCTTAGGGGCCGTTTTTGGACTGGAAATTTGAAATTAAATATTATAAAAATAACTTTTTAAAAAAAAACTGGCAAGGAATTGAGGGAAAATCTGATTATGGATCCAAGATCTTCAGGCAGACAACAGACAGACTGACGGACATGGGGAATTTAAACCGGGGAAGAGGGGGGGGGAGATTTAGAATCCAAAGGCTGTGTAACTATTTTCTGAACTTTTTTTTTTATATATACACTTCTTATCTTTTTTATCTTTATATAGTTTTTTATATTTTGTTGGGGCGTTTCTATTAAAAAAAAGGGAATTCGTGGAAGGAAAATGGGGTGGACCCTGGGGAGAGAATTTTTGATTTTTATTTAAGGCAATGATGATGACTGTATAAAATTAAATTTGAATATGGGGTTAAACAAATTAAGTTCTAAATTGGGAGTGAGAGCTTGTAGAATCAACGTTATAAAAGGGGAATATGGTAGGGATGGGGGAGGGGGGAGTCCCAGAAAGTGGGTAATGAAAATAAGGTTTTAAAGGTATTTCATTTTTGTTTTATATTTACTTTTTGTATTTTGGAAACTTTAATAAATATGATTTATAAAAAAAATAAAAAAAATAAAATTACAGTAAAAAAATAATAGGGGGGGGGGGAAACCAATTTAAAATACAGGTTAAAATGCAATTTAAAATGCAGCCTCATCAAAACCATAAGGGGAGGGAAACATAAGGGTCAGACTGAGTCCAAACCAAAGGCCACTGTATTTTAAGTGTATTTTTGATAATAAAGATTTACAGTGGTACCTCGGGTTAAGTACTTAATTTGTTCCGGAGGTCCATGCTTAACCTGAAACTGTTCTTAACCTGAAGCACCACTTTAGCTAATGGGGCCTCCCGCTGCCGCCACGCTGCCAGAGCACGATTTCTGTTCTCATCCTGAAGCAAATTTCTGAACCCGAGGTTAGCGGAGTCTGTAACCTGAAGCGTATGTAACCCGAGGTACCACTGTAATTCCTCACTCTGGACATTCTTGTCTGACTGCACCATGACAGCAGAGCAGAAGTATAATATAACGGTTCTTTATCCTTCAAGCAGATTTGGGCTGGAGAAAACAAATACAGTGGTACCTCGGGTTACATATGCTTCAGGTAACATACGCTTCAGGTTACACACTCCGTTAACCCAGAAATAGTGCTTCAGGTTAAGAACTTTGCTTCAGGATAAGAACAGAAATCGGGCTCCGGCGGTGCGGCGTCAGCAGGAGGCCCCATTAGCTAAAGTGGTGCTTCAGGTTAAGAACAGTTTGAGGTCAAGAACGGACTTCCGGAACGAATTAAGTTCTTAACCTGAGGTACCACTGTACAGTAAAGAGCAATAAAACAATTCCACCAAAATAGTATTATTATTATTATTATTATTATTATTATTATTATTATTATTATTAAGCAATCCTTCATTTCTGGGTTTGCTTCTATTATTCAAAGATCTGTGAGGCCAATAGATTTCTGATGGATGACCACTTGGCAACTTATTTTACAGGGTAGTTAAGGCATCCGCAGGAAATTATTGTGAACTACCTCATGGCTTGGTGAAGTCTCTTCAGATGTGCAGGGCCAAATGTATTTTATTATAACTGACAGCTCTCATTTGGAAACATTTCCCCTTATTATTAAAGAACATCAAAGCTCCTTAGAAGATAATGGATATCTCCTTATTTCAGAAAATCAAAAATTCAAAAGCAGTCACAGGTGTCACCACTCCCCCTTGCTTTGAAAGAACATTCAAAGCACTTTTGTCCCCTCAAAGAATTCTAGGTGCTGTAGTTTACCCCTCACGGAGTTATAATTCCCAACAACCCTTAAGCAACCACAGTGCCCAGAATTTTTTGATGGGGGAAATATGCTCTGAATGTGCTTTAAAGGTGTGGCAACTTGTGACGTGCTATATAACAGCTGAGTGGAGGCAGGGAAGCAAGAGATTTAGACAAATGGTCAGAGAACAAGGCTATCAGTGACCGATGGCCTCTTTAGCCATGTCCTGCCTCCACTTTCAGAGGCCATATGACTCTCAATATGGAGCCCAGGTGAGGAGAGGGTTGCTGTTCTCTGGTTCTGCTTATGGGCTTCCCATAGGTACAACACCAGATTTAAGTTTGATGAGGCCCTAAGCTACTGAAGGTAATGGAGCCCTTTATATGCCCAGCGGTCCTTTGTCAACAACAAATTGTTGCTGTTTTTTGTGTTGAACATATGGTAATTTATGGACCTAATGCAGGCATAGGCAAACTCGGCCCTCCAGATGTTTTGAGACTACAATTCCCATCATCCCTGACCACTGGTCCTGTTAGCTAGGGATGATGGGAGTTGTAGTCCCAAAACATATGGAGGGCCGAGTTTGCCTATGCCTGACCTAATAGGTCCATACACAACACAAAACACTGTAGGTTTTTATTCTATTTGTTTTTTATCTTATATTTTGGAAATGTACATCCAGTTGTTTTCCTCCTTTACATTTTTTGGGCGCCCCCAAGAGAGTGGGGCCCTAAGCTATAGCTTGTTTAGCTTATACGTAAATCCGGCACTGCATAGGTATCTGTTTGACCAATGAAAGAACAGGACACTGGACTAGGTAGCTCCTCGTCCTGATCCAGAAATCTCTTCTTACAATCTAAATTCAGGGAAAGACATGATCTCTATGTTTCAGCCTGTCAACTCCTGATGTCGTTCTCTTGTGGTTCTTCTTTCTTCCTCCAGCCCCGTCACCATCAAACTTCCCACACAATCTTCTTTAGATGGGGATTATAAGCAGGGCAAAGGTATATCAGGATTGAGAACCTCTTGCACTGTTCTTTTCAGAGAGAGAAAAAAGGGAAACTCCCAAGGATGCCCATCCTGTTTAAATCATAATATATTCCACAGTTTTTGAACTCATCAGGGCCCGGAGGCAGCTGTGCTGTTGAAAAAAGTAATGAATCAAGCATTTTCCTCCCTCACATCGAGGGCTGAGTGTCTAATAAGAAAACCACTTGAGGATCTTATTAGCATGGCCACATTATCAACCAGCGTGCTCCATAATGATGAGGTGCATTAACAGGAGATGCTCTTGCAACATGGAATGTCTTGCTGGGTACATTCGCACAAGGAGAAATGAAATAATTCCACCCCCTCACCCCTTGCAAAGTGCAGGTGTAAAAACCATTACAATATCCGCAATGGTGGATCTCAGGGTGCTCCTGGGCAACCACTTTACTGAGTGGTTTGCGCGGTTGGACAGCTTTGGCTATTTATCGAACTTCCATTCCGAATTGTTGGTGGGGCAGTTAGACAACGTTGCATCGAGCAACGGGTTATTTGTCTGTTTTGTTGCATTTCCATCCCACCTTTGCCACCAGTGACTTCAAAGTGGTGTACATGGTTTCTCACCCTCTTCATTTAGTTGAATTTAATTTAATCCCCACAGCAACCCTGTAATACCTCACAGCTTAGGCAATGACTGGCCAAAAGGTCACCCCAGTGAGCTTCATGGCTGAATGGGGATATATTAAAGTATGTACATATATTGCCCATTTTTGGGTTGCACATAGTGCTGATCCCAGAAGTACTGGAATGGGTTACTTCCATGTATCGGCACAGGCACATGCACAGAAACACTAAATTGCGCTTTGCGCATGTGCAAAAGCACCGAATCATGACCCGCATGTGCGCAGATGTGGTGCTGCAGGTTGCGAACGCTGCGGGTTGCGAATGTGCCTCCCACACAGATCATGTTCACAACCCAAGCGTCCACTCTACATCAGTTCTCTCTCCTTGGGTGTCCCAGGCAGGGCTGTGCAAATGAGAGGATGGTGTTGTGCAGTTAGGGATGGGCTCAGTTCTCAGTTGAGTTTTATGGGGGAAAGAAAATGGGCGCAAATCTGGCACAGAGGAGGGCAAGCCTGGCCCCATTTCCCTGCCCTAGACATAGGAATCACCTGATTCTAACACCTTAATTTAACTAGGTACACCACTTAGGTACACCATCAGGGAGAGATAAAACTGGAAGGCAACTACCTTCCTTGACAAGTACCTTACCACTGAGATCATGCACATGCACACATATGAATGCCATGTGTGTGCAAGCTGTCTTTTTGCAATTTGCATAACACAGCACCTATTGTATCAAAATGCTGGGCTTATCATAAGACTGGGAACCAGTGGCATCACAAGGGGGCGGGGGGGGCGGTTCACCCCGGGTACCATGTCTGGGGGGGTGACAAGAAGGCCCCCCCCACAGGGTGCTCACCCCGGTGTTGCACACATGTGCTGTACGTAGCGACGCCGTACCTGTGCCCTATGTAGTAACACCACACATGCATCATACATAGTGCAACGCGTGCACAGCCAGCAGTTTGCCCCGGACCGGGTGTCGGTTAGCTTTTGTTCGCCCCTGCTGGGAACTGAAGGACCTGTGGCCCTCTAAAGGTTGCTGTTCAACTCCCAGCAGCCCCTGCCAGTGTGGCCAATAATCAGAGATGGACGCTGGAGTCCAGAAAAGCCTGGAGGGCCACAGATGATCTCTCCTGTACATCAGGGAGGTTCATTAAATAAAAGAATTTACGTACCTACTTACTTACTTAGCAACCACCCTGTACCCGGAGGTCTCAGGGCTGTTCACAGAAAATCAAAATATAAAGCCTCAAAATATATAATCAAAATAAAACAACCCAATACCCCCTCAAGAAAACCACATTTTAAAAGGGCATAAGATGTTTTGCTGTGGGTATTCATGGTTTTATGCCGAATGTGTATGGTGGGCGAGAGGAGGAGGAGGGGGTGTACAATGATGTGTGTGTCCTCTTCATTAATAAAAAATGGTGCTACTGATTTTGTCAGGATGCCTGTTTATCAAAAAAACCCTTTCATCTCCTGAATCTGTGTAGCAGATGTATTGGCTGCAGAATATCCTGCCAGGAAAGTGGGGGAGAGGAATTACCCCTCCCTACCATATGACCACACTGTGGGGTTTTTTGGCAGCTGGACCTGATTGACAACAGCGTTGATGGCTGCAGGAAGGCTGGCTCATGAGAAATGCCAAATAAGCACAGAATTCTCGCTCAAGTCATTATCGGACCCATGGCCTTAATATGTTAATTCAACAAGCTGTTCTCCATCTGCTGAACTGTTGAATTCAGATCCAATCCAGAGAGAGAGAGAGAGAGAAAGAGAGAGAGAAGAGGGGTGGGAAGGTCACACACACATCTTACTTCAATGGAAAAATTTCACACACACCCCTTAGAGCTGTTGCAATTATTTCTCTTTTTAATTTTTTAATTTTTTATAATAACTTTTTATTGGTTTTTACACATATTTTCCAGCATATCATTCTTTTGACCATCATTTCAAAATCTTTGGCTATCACAGCCTGAGACTTCCTTCAACCTCAACTGATGGTTTTCTAAAATCTTTTCTCATTATACATTTTGTTACTCTAGTTATTGCTATAATTTCAAAACTTAATACCTATTCTTAATTCTTTTCACAATAATTTATATATTACTCCTTACAAAACTTCTTCTAACCCTACAAGCGATGTCTGGTCCTGCTGGTTCCAAATTTTCCCGGTTTATCTCGCCATCTCAGCATAGTTCATCAATTTCTCTTGCCACTCTCGGTTGCAATTATTTCTCATTTTCCTTGTGTGTGTTGAAAAATCAGTAACTTTTGTAGGATCAACACCCGAACCCATCCAGCAAAGCCACTGAGGCTGCTATCTTATACACACTTACTGGAGAGCAAGTACCATTGAAATAACCTTGATGGCAGAAAGTGAGGAGGAATTAAAGAAGCTTTTAATGAGGGTGAAAGAGGAGAGTGCAAAATATGGTCATGGCCACTGGTCCCATCACCTCCTGGCAAATAGAAGGGGAAGAAATGGAGGCAGTGAGAGATTTTACTTTCTTGGGCTCCATGATCACTGCAGGTGGTGACAGCAGTCACGAAATTAAAAGACGCCTGCTTCTTGGGAGCAAAGCAATGACAAACCTAGACAGCAGCAGCCTCAGCAGCCCGGAGCAGTTGGCTCTGGCTGGTTTCAGGAGCTTCCTGGGAGATCCCTGTCCCCTCCGGCTTGCACGCAAGTAGGAATGGGATTGGGGATGCTCCGATGGGAAGGGAGGCATCGTGCTGCCCCAGCCTTGCCACCGCCGCTCTCGGCCCTCCTCCTCCCGCACTCAGATGATGGTGAATTTTCACAAGGACATGTTGAAATGAATGAATGGAAACTGATGTGGAAATGTGGAGAAATGAACTTCAGACTGAGAAACTGAGAGACACCAAAATTGGCAGATTCACCCATCCAACATAGGCAGCAATGGTAATGCAAGGCAACCCCTAAAATGAGGGTTTTGGCAGGGTGGGTGGGGAGGTCTGCTTGCTAATGCCTGTGGCTGATTGGTTCACCAGACATTTAAATCAATAGGCTTTCTCCAGAGTAAGTAATTTGAAGTTTGAACCCTAATGATTTCAGATCATTGTGGTTCATACCAGAAGACCCCCCTCTGGAGTTAATAACTTATGCACCACATTTCAAATGAGCTAGAATTAACATTGGGCTCTTTAATGGGACATAAATCTTACAAATAGTGGCACTAATAATACATTTTAAAGGAAAATGCTTTCTGAAGTTGCAAAGCCATGGGAATAATTAACTGTTTTTTTGTGACTGCATTAGCATCAGTGACATGCTTAACATTTATTATTCGGGTGTTTGTCTTCTGCACACTTTGGCAATTTATATTCTGAAACCCTGGATTCCTGGCAATGTGGCAACATAAAGACTCATGAGTTCTTTGCTTGATAGTGTGCACAGGTTTTAGTCCTGGGCCATTTATACTGTTGCCTGGCTTTCGATTTCCCCCAGCAATCCTGCGGAAAATTCCATCTATCTTCATTGGAAACTGACTTTACCTATAGTGACTTGCAGATGTTTTAAGGCCGTAACAGTATAAGGAGAGCAGTGCTGGATCAGGCCAAGGGCCCACCTGGTCCAGCACCCTGCTGATGTGGTGGCCAACCAGATGTCTCATCCCAGAATCACTGACTTTGAAGAGAAGACATATGAACCTCATGAGTATGGACAGCAGATCCACTTAGTGATACCAAAGGGGGCATCTCTGCACATCTTTTAACACTGGGATCCATTCTTCATTGCTGATGAAGAATTGGTGGACTATGGGAACTAGTGTACAGAGCAGAGAGAAAAAAGGGAACACCAATCATTTTGATAGAAAACAATCTTTTCTAGCCCAAAAATCAGTTTTGCAAGACGGAACACTGGACACCTGCCAAACTATTTGTCTGTTTTCAAAAAGAGATGGTGGTTTAAAAAATGGAATGTCTTGTAAATTTAGCTCAGATAATTTCTATTTTACACATTTTTAAATATATATATGGAATTGTTACATGCACATAAAACTTTTTGGTAGATTTGAACTCAGCTTTCCTGGGTCCAGAACCATTTCGCTCTCTCAGATTGTACCTTTGCAGCCAAATACCATGCTTTTAAAAATGCATATATCAAACCTGCAAAGCAAACCCTTCATGACAAATTTTAATGAGATGTTCTCTCCCGGCCGCTGCATCTCATCAGACCTGGAATGAAATGAAACAGTCAAGCATTTTGACCTGAGTGTTAATGATCTGTCATGAAAAACAGGACCACCTGGTTAGCAAAGCCCAAAATATGTGCTCAGTAGAGTAAGAGGTATAAAAACACCACCACCATCCTGAATCCCTTTGGAATGTATTCTATAGTGATGTTGAAACATCTTGCCTGTCATTAGTAGATAAACCTGTTGCCCCATAACAGTTGTTCAGGGAATTCTTGAGAGGCCAGGATGAATCTCCTCCAAATTCCTCAGGTTATTTCCAAATCATTCCAGTGATTTGCAGCCTGCAGCCGTTCCCAATATCAGGCAGTCATCCGATTCTTCCAGTAGAAGGGGGGGCACATTCAGCCTCCAGGCCTGAGGTTCAACATAAAAAGAGCTTGCTGGATTAAGCCAACAGCTCATCTTGTCCAGCATCCTGTTCCATCAGTGGCCAAACAGATGCCTGCTGAAAGCCCACAAGGAGGACCATAGAATCATAGAATCATAGAGTTGGAAGAGCACTCCCACCCTCCTTTGTCTTTCAGGAACTGGGCTTCAGAAGCATGGTAGCCTCTGACCATTAGGGCAGAGTGTGGCCATCATGGCTTGAATGGATTCCCCAATCCTGATGGTGAAATGAGGAGGGTGGAATATGCAACTGCTGCACTTGTGAGCCTCGTCCAGATCTGACTTAAAGCCAGAAGCATTCCAGCTGAGAACTATGGCCCATTACCTTCCAGTAGCCACAGGCTAGTGGGGGGCGGGGCCAGAGGAAGAAGTGGGCGGAGTGACAGACATGAATTTTACTGTTGTACAATGGGCTATTTTCGACACACTTACTCACATGCCCCTTTCTATTCTCTATTAAGGCAAGCAAAGACCATTCTCAGTTTTCAAGGGCGCATTCTAAGATACAGCAGTCGCCCACTATTCATACTTTCTGGAAACAACCGAAGACATTTCTGTTTGGACAGGCCATTCCAGCTGGAAGAAAATGCCTCTGTGCTTCAGATGCTCATTTTGCATGTTGTATTGCTTTTAATGCTATCTTTAGTACTATTTTTAATCCTATCCTCAATCCTTTGTAGGAGCGACTGTTTTCAAAACTATACTTAGCTGTTTTTGTGTGATATGCTTGTAAATCGCCTCAACGTGCATGTAGACAGCAATTCATAAATTAGTGAAAGTAAAAAAAGAATACCATCCAGGGAAACTCTCAGGATGTGAAGCTAGGCTAGTGAGGGGGAGTGGCATAGAGAGAGTTTTGGGGGCCTAATATAGAGACCTGTGGGATTACACTTGGCCCCTAGACTTGAGGCTTCCCCAACCTTGGAATAAGGGAGAGAGGTAGAGAGGGAAGATGTTGGGTTGTCTTCCATTTGGCAACGTCTTCCAAAGTCAAAGCTCTTTCATTTGGTGCCTTTGTGCACACGCTGCCATCCTAACATGATTGGGCAGGGATGCCCATATAGGACATTCCTAAAAGGTGGCGCTGTGGTCTAAACCACTGAGCCTCTTGGCCTTACTGATTGGAAGGTCAGTGGTTTGAATCCACATGATGGGGTGAGCTCCTGTTGCTCTGTCCCAGCTTCTGCCAATCTAGCAGTTCAAAATCACACCAGTGCAAGTAGATAAATAGGTACCGCTGCAGCGGGAAGGTAAACGGCGTTTCTGTGCACTCTGGTTTCCATCACAGTGTTCTGTTGCACCAGAAATGATTTAGTCATGCTGACCACATGACCTGGAAAGCTGTCTGTGGACAAATGCCGGCTCCCTCAGCCTGAAAGTGAGATGAGTGCTGCACCCCATAGTCACATTTGACTGGATTGACCTGTCCAGGGGTCCTTTTCCTTTACCTCCCTATAGGTCCTGTCATGGTCCTTCTCCAAGGGTTGGCTCTTCCAGCTTTCCTAAATGGGGCAGAGTATAAGATAGGACAGTGTTTCCCAACCTTTTTTGGGCAAAGGCACACTTGTTTCATGAAAAAAATCTCGAGGCACACCACCATTACAGCCCCGTGACGTCAGCGCGCAGCGTCACGCCGGGAGGGACATGAATTGCTAGCAAATTACATAATCACCTCCTTGAGGGCTGGCTCATCTTCTCCGAAGGCAGAACCCCATTAATTAACAGCACAGACTCACACCATAGCCAAGACGAGGGGGGAAAACCTCAGTCATGCACAGTCATGCACATGTGGGGGCTAAATGAGGACGAAGACCGGGCAGAGAGCAGGGTTCAAATCACCCCACCTGGCCAGGACAATCCCTGGGTGCTCCCTTGGGCCACTCGCCTGACCCACCTCACAGGGCTGTTGTTGCGAGGATAACACGGGGAGAACCACGCGCGCCCCCGGGAGCTCCTTGGAGGAGAAAGCGGGCGATGAATGCAATGCACGAAATATATGAGAGGCGACCAGGTTTTGCAGGTGAGGGGCCCCTGCCAGCCTCCGCTTCCAACACCCGGCGCAACGACGCTGAAGTTTTCCCCCGGGCTCGGCTCGGGGAGCAGCGCTGCTCCCCCCCGGCTCCCCTTCGCCCTCCCGGCTCTCTCTGCCGCCCACTGGGGACCCCCCTCACCTGCCAAGTCCGGAGCGCCGGTGGAAGTTGCATGCATGCATGCAGGGCGCCGCATTGCCATTGCATTGCACTGCACTCCATGCAACGCCTGCACGCATGCATTGCCTTGCACGCCCGCCAAGGGGTCTCCCCGCGGTCCGATGCGTCCCCTCCGGCGCGGATGCAGCATTGCAAAAATAAAAAAACCCCGACGCAGCCCTACCTGGGGGGCAGCCTCCGCCTCCGCCGCTCCGCCTCCGCGGGGATCCCCGGGCTCCATCCTGCCGCCCAATCTCCGGGGGGCGCAGGCAGGCTGCGCGGGGTCTGCGCGGAAGAGCCCCTGCCCGCCTGGCCGCCGCCGCTGCGCTCATTCCATGGCCGGGAGAAGAGCGCTTCAAACAAAACGCCCGACCCGCCAGGCCACGCTGGGAAACGTAGTTTGCGCACCCCGCGCGGGCGCGGAGCCCAAGGGCGAGGGGACTACGGATCCCGGCAGCCCCCGCGCCGGGGACGGAGGGGGAGAGGCCGGGTGCAGGGATGGAGGGACGGGTGGGCGAGCGAGTGAGTGAGTGGCAGCCGCCAAGCCTTGGCCGAGAGCCAGGAAGGGCCTCTCCGGAGGAGGAGGAGGAGGAGGGAGGCGCAGAGCGGGAGGGAGGGAGGGAACCCCAGGGGTCATCTAGTGACGGCGCCCCAATCGAAAATTTGACTTTAAAAAAAAAAAATCTTTCAATTTTTTAATTTTTCCCGCGGCACACCAGGCAACATCTCGCGGCACACTAGTGTGCCGCGGAACAGTGGTTGGGAAACACTGAGATAGGAGGAGTGGAGGCAAAGACACAAAAGACAGCAGTTTACTTCCAATGCTGGCTGGAGCAAGTGGCTCATCGGGAGCTCTCCTTGGTGCTGTGAAAACCAATGAGCTTTGCCTTTCAGGCTCCTCCACAAGACCAGAAGAGGACACTGCCTTTAAGTTTCTGCATCTATGCATATATTTTGGCAAATTCTATGTAAATCTGGGTAATTGGGACAGCGGCAGAGGTGATGTTTAAGTAACCACCCTACCTAAAATATTGTTGGGCTGCGGATGAGACTATTGCCGTGCAAATGAGTTGGCCACTCCTATATTTTACTGGCCTGACTAGGCTTGACTAGAAGATGAGCATTTAGTGTCAGCTGTCTCAAACTGTGGAACATTCTTGCAGCAGAAATAACTTTTTATGCTGACAGGCGCATGCAGTTGTTTAAAACTTTTTTTATTTTTTGATTAGCCAGTTATTTTAATGTTTCCTTTGTACAGTTTTTTATGCTTCATCATTGTACACCACCCAGATATTTTGTGAAATGGCGGTATAGAAATCGGTTTATACATAAATAAAACAAAATCTTATACTCAAATGCTACTCCCCTTTGTGGAAGGAACACTGTTAGATTTCTCTCCTTTTAACTAGAAGCCCCCTTCGATTTTATAGCTGATTGTAAGTAACATTTATGAATTGTCCTCAGCCTCCTTTAACTTCTCCAGATCTATGCAAGCCACTGGATGCCCTTCCATAACAATATTTTCTGGTGTCTGGATCAATATTTCTCAGCGATCGAGTGCTTTTGCTATGAAAAGGCTTTTAGTACGGTTATAAGGCAGTCAATAATCATGGCTGACCTTTCAAAACTCACTGTCACCCTTTTATTCTATATCCACCTGGAAAAAAGGAGGAGGGAGGAGAAAAGAAAGGCATTCTATAGTATAATCACTATAAAGTGTTTTCTTTTAGGGCAGGGTCAGTGAAGTGGTGGCCCTCCAAAACAAATCCAGTGGCATGCCATACTTATTTTGATTTTATTTGCTACATTTATTTCTTATTAGCAGCCTTGCACCTGGAATTGTATCTGGGAACTCCTATAAACAAAAAAATCCAGACAGATTTGAAAGGTTCATTCCACCATCTTGACTCAAAATGGCACTCAAGTGTATACAAGCATGGATGAAAGCCTGCTCCTTGATCTCAGGAACCAACATTAAGAATTTGGTTATGATATCTTAAGAGGCGCCCAAATACAGAGGAAACAAACAACATTCCAAAACTTGTTATAGATTTTAATCCCTTTCTTTGCCAGTCTGCAACACAAATATTTTCAGGGTGGCCTACAAATAAAACAGACATACAAAGCAAAACCAATACAAAATGAAATCGAAAGAGACAACAGAGAGCAGGATAAAATTGTATAATCAAATATTGAGTTTGCATACTGCCTTTTTCAAGATTACATTTTTAATCCCTCACCTTCCTGCAAGGACTTTTTCAGGGTGATTTTGGATTATAAGTATTTCAGCCTCACTCGGATGGGCCATCCCCATTAAGGTGACAGAGATGGGGCATGACTGGGTCTCGGAAGTATCATCTGAACTAGCCTAGAAGTACAGACCCATCAAAAAGTACCTATTACATTTCAATGGAGCTTGCTCTGAATTACTCTGTGACAGGAACTGCTGGTTATTACTCCATGTGGTGGGCTGCATAACCACAGCTTCTGAATGAAAAACTTTCCAAATCTAGACCTGCTACTCCATGGCAGTGTTTATCTCAACAATTTTGTCTCTGGCCTTACTCCTCAGCCCTAACTTCTCATCCACATTGTGCTTTGGCCTTGACTTTCTGCATATAATCAGTTCTTGGAGTATCTTGGAGTGGGGCAAACCAGAAGTGGAGCTGAAATGAGGGTAACTTGGAGATACCTATGAGAGCTTGGTAAAGAGTTGTTATTCCAGCAAAGGCCCAAGAGAGACTAAGTTCCTCTTCCTTCCTAGACATCTGCAGAATCTCAATGCACATCTGGTTCTTTTCCTTCTTCTCAAGTAGCTCTCTCACAGCAAAGCCCTATGGCTGCCAGGTGAAGACTTCCTTGCCACCTCTGGACACCTTTTTAGAGATCCTGACACTGTTTCAGCTTCCTGAAGGCTGTAGGTGAAGGTTGAAAAGCTGAGGCTGAGGCAGGGATGCAGGTGCAGTGGGTGGGGATTATTGGGGTGCCAAGCAAGATGTTTTTAGAGCTGGGTAACTCTGGCTGCTCTACTGCAACAGTGGGCCTTTCAGAGTCCCAGTCTTCTTAGGATAGGGTCCCTCCCACAAGTAAAGGTCAGGCTAAACCTAACACTTCTGAATCCCAGTCTACTCCAAACTGTTGTGCATATCCCAGGCCTGAGTCACCATTCCAAATGGCTTGTGCTCAAATTTTCAGAGCTTAAAGGTAAAGGTAAAGGGACCCCTGACCATTAGGTCCAGTTGTGACTGACTCTGGGGTTGTGGCGCTCATCTCACTTTATTGGCCGAGGGAGCCGGCGTACAGCTTCCAGGTCATGTGGCCAGCATGACTAAGCCACTTCTGGCAAACCAGAGCAGCGCATGGAAACTCCGTTTACCTTCCTGCCGGAGCGGTACCTATTTATCTATTTGCACTTTGACGTGCTTTCAAACTGCTAGGTTGGCAGGAGCAGGGAGCGAGCAACGAGAGCTCACCCCGTCACAGAGATTTGAACCGCCGACCTTCTGATTGGCAAGTCCTAGGCTCTGTGGTTTAACCCACAGCGCCACCAGCGTCCCTTTGCAGAGCTTACTGTACCTCTTAGGCATCTTCAAATCTCTCAGCAGTGAATAATGGATGAGAAATAGAAGTAACGAGTAGACGGGATGTCAGCTATATAGGAAAAAGTCATCTTTATGTTAAATGTATCGTGAGCACTATTTAATGTATTGGTGGTGTTGTTGTTTTTTCTGAGTTGTTAGGAGGTGATGGATATTTGTTTATCTTCATATTTCTTTTTTGTATGTGATGTAGTAAAATGAAATAAAAATAATTTTTTAAAAAAATTCTTACAACCCCCTGGAGGTTTCTTCTATGGCGTCCTCCTCCATTAGCTCAAGAAGTTGCCTTGCAATTAAAAGGGGAAATAAAAATAATTACCAAAGGCATGGTTAAGGCTTTGACATTTTTCTACATAGCACATCAAAGTTTTCACAGTTAATTGTTGCCTCGTTTATTAGACTAATGAGGAAAGATAGAGCCAGGTATGAATTTCAGCTGGCCCCCATAGTATCATCATCCAACATGTACCCATGCAGTGATTCATCAATCAACCATTTCATTATTCTAACATGACAGTTTCCCCCCATTCCTTCCCACTCAACGACACATAAAAGCTTTCCCTAGCTGCTATTAATTGTGTGACCCATTGTTCGGGTTCCTGGTAATGTAACCCTTGGAGGATTTGAAGCCATGTGATGTGACCAAAACATAAATTTTTATTGCTAGTGCTTTAATGTTCTTGAAGTGACATTATTGTGAAAGAAGCATATTTCTGTAGTCTGTTCCTAGCAAGTGCACCATACTAGTAGGACTGGAGGACAACCCTCCTTGAATGGTATTATTTTATCTTTTTTGACATCTTCTGCTCTTTACGTTTCTCACCCCCCCATTGTCCTTTCTCTTCTCGTAAGCATCCTGGGAATTCTAGTCCTAAAGGCCAGGTTACAGAAATTCTAAAATGACAAAGTTCACATCACAAAGAAGAAAATAAATTTCAGCTGGTAGGACAGAACACATGTCTTCATCCAAAATTTGCATTATCTAGCCTCTTTCAGACGGTGAATGCAGGGAGGAAGACCACATTTACAGTTCCTGACCTTGCCATTATATATTCTATTGACCCCACTTCCAACCTTTGAACATACCACCAAGAGTGGTACCCGTATACATGGACAGCTACAGAAGGATTTGCCACTTTTGTTTCTCTCTGTTCCTCATTTTATTTCAGTTTCAATTCTGTACATTTTGCAGCAATTTGCCTTTTTTTAAAAAAAAAAAAATCCTGATGACAACTCATTGGCAGTTGAGTATGAATTTCTCCTAGTATGATTGTTTTTATATGCAGTCTTGACTAATGCACACGTTTTTGCAAGCAATTTCCACTGACATAATGCATCCTTGTACGTTATATTCATTGACATATTCATTTTTATGCATAGTTTCCCCCGAGATATGAATTTTTGCAAACATTGTTTGATTGAAGAACTGCAATGCAACATTTGGGTAAGTGTGAATTTCAAAGGATAGCTGCATTTGAGCTCACATACTGTTTCAGGAAGTGAAAATTTGGTAGATTTGGCTTTAGATGCATACTGAATCAGATTTCTCCCCTATCCGTGCAGGGTTTAAAATCAGAGGGCGCACTTAAGGTTGGATGGTCATCTGTCAGGGATTCATTAGACTCATAATACAAGGACAATTCCAGGACAATAAGCCACAATTTGGAAAATATTATTATTAATAATAATAATAATAATAATAATAATAATAATAATAAATGATTCAGGTGTCCAGGGAATTATCATCAGTCAGTGTTGTCTGTGATGCCTTAAATCCCTCTGTCTGGTGAATACGATTGTTCGTTCAACATTGGATATATGATGAGAGAGAATACTGCAAAACTTCAGCTGTTATGCTATTGCAGTTGGCAAGCTTTCCCTTGCTTTCTATTTCTATTCGCTTAACTTGCAATTATGTTTGATACATGTAAATAATTGTGGTTAAAAAAATCTCCTCACCATGGCAATGATTACACTGGAGACATGGCGTGTGTTTACCCTCTCTCCCCCAGCACAACCTTTTACACCACCATATAAAACATCAACTATTCCTTACTCTCACAGGGCACAAAAACAGCAAATGTTGTATTTCCAGAATACCTTTGCTTTTTGCGTCATTTTAATATTTTTTATTGTCATTTTACAGCTGTGTTGTGTAATAAAAGGCAGCAAAACCAAAGAACTACAATTCCCCACTCTGGAGACATCTTTAGCCTTGTGTTAATAATCATTCCCACGCAATAATATCAGACATTTCTATAAGTGTGTGTGTGTGTGTGTGTGTGTGTGTGTGTGTGTGTGTGTGTGTAAAAAGTCAGTTATCATGAAATCCATATATTTGTATAAATTTTAGGGACTGGTTTTCCACATTCTGGTGTATATGCAAAGACAATAAAATCCCACCGCTCTCCAGCAAAAGTCTCCTTATGTTTTCTTCCTCTTGCCGGTCATAACTTGTGTGTCAAGTTGAGTTTAAAGATGAACTGGAAATTGTTCAAAATTCTGCTAATTCTCATTCAGTTCACCCAGCAATTATTGGAACTAATTTCGGATGGAGATTTTTGAACTGCTTCTGTGAGCTTTGTTATACCAAGCTAGTTCATTCCAAGCAATGAGACTCCTGTGAATGGAAGTCCCTGTTTTCAAACTTCTTTGCCAACCAGAGACTGTCAGGGCTGCTGAGGGCACAACCAACTTAGCCTCAGGCTTTCTGTCACAATCCTCCTTCCGATTCCGTTGTTTATTTTTCTCATAATGAGGACCATCGTCCCAATTGGCCTCCCTACCTCTTGAGCCCCCAGGCTTTGCTTATGCCCTTACCAAAACTTCTGTCCTGAGGGAAGGATGATGTTTTGATAAGGATTGAATCATGTTGCACATAGGTCTTAAGATGAGACAATAAAAACAGCAACAGGCTTAAAAAGAATACAGATAAACACCCATGACAGAAGCATAAAAAACAGAATTCAGCCAGCCAGAAAAGCTTGTGGAACCAAAAACGTCTGCCATTGTTTCTGCAAAGGATCAAATAGTGGGTACCTGTTGTATTTCACCAAGGATGCTGGTCCACAAACTGCAGGAAGCCAAACTGAAACTCCTGCTCTGAGCTGCTGTGGAGCAGCCTTCTGATATCTTTGTGTCTTCAAGGAGAGACTCTCCTCAGTTGCAGACCTACATTTCTGGGGCCCTGGAGCTTGAACTGTTATGGAGGACCCTTCACAACCAGCAACAAGTTTTGGATGGACACTGTTATTTTCGTCGATGGGCTTGTTCCACATCAGATCACCACATTAAAAAAACACACACAAAAAAAACTATTACATCTCAGATTTTGAATAAATTGCTGTTTTGGATTATCTCACATGTCAAAGTCAATGAAGTGAATAAAAGAGTCCTATACCTTATAGTTTTCAAATTATGGGGGGATGAAAATTAGGGAAATGTTATATAAATGCACAATGCCACACGGGGAAAGCTGTAGATACCTGAATTGCAGGGGATTGGACAAGATCAGGGTATCCCAAACTTGGGTCTCCAGCTGCTTTTGGACTATGGCTCTCACCATCCCTAGTTAGCAGGACCAGTGGTCAGGGATGATGGGAATCCTAGTACAACAACAGCTGGAGACCCAAGTTTGGGAAACCCTGGACTAGATGATCCTCAGGGTCCTTTCCAACCGTGATTCTATGAGATGAAATTGAGTCTACTAGACCCATTGAGTCTACTAGACCCTAGGCACCTGGGGCCCCTCTGAGATTAGTGCCCCTGAAGCTTAAGATTCATTGTTCTCATAGTAGTCCCTGGCGCTCCTACAGAATGCAGTGCCTGGATGAGTTATAACCTCCAACATTTCTATCCAAAAATCCAATGTCCTATTCAATGATAATAAAAATAATAATATTTATACCCCACCCATCTGACTGGGTCACCCCAGCCACTCTGGGCAGCTTCCAACATACATATAAAACATAATAAAACATGGGACATTTAAAAACTTTTCTATACAGGGCTGCCTTCACATGTCTTCTAAAGGTTGTTTAGTTACTTATCTCCTTGGCTTGGTGGTCGCATAACTCTATACCTTCCAATGTTTCTCTGATGAAAATTGGGGCATCCTAAGGAAAACGGGAGGGACGCAGGTGGCGCTGTGGGTAAAAGCCTCAGCACCTAGGGCTTGCCGATCGAAAGGTCGGCGGTTCGAATCCCCGTGGCGGGGTTCGAATCCCCGTGGCGGGGTGCGCTCCCGTCATTCGGTCCCAGTGCCTGCCAACCTAGCAGTTCGAAAGCACCTTCAGGTGCAAGTAGATAAATAGGGACCTTACTGGCGGGAAGGTAAACGGCATTTCCGTGTGCTGCGCTGGCTCGCCAGATGCAGCTTTGTCACGCTGGCCACGTGACCCGGAAGTGTCTGCGGACAGCGCTGGCCCCCGGCCTCTTAAGTGAGATGGGCGCACAACCCTAGAGTCTGTCAAGACTGGCCCGTATGGGCAGGGGTACCTTTTAAGGAAAACGGGACATTCCAGGATCAAATCAGAAACTGGGACAGCTTCTGCAAATCTGGGACTGTCCCTGGAAAACAGGGACACTTGGAGGGTCTGCTGAATATGTAAGGGGTAAGGGTAGTCTTTCTTATGCCACCTGCTCCTGAGCCGTTTGAGGCCTTAAATGTTAAAGAAGTTCCCTCAGACGCAGACTCCTAATTTCCCTCGCACACACGTGCTCCCTCACACATGAGGGCTGGAATAATCACACATGCGGCAGCGTAGCACGATTATAAATAGCAGGACTGCCTCTTCTGCTGCAGATAATGAAATAAAAACAATGCCGGCAAGTAAATGTACAACTTGTTATCCAATCCTCTTGGGAGGGTTTTGGAGCAGCCGCGTTCCATTCGGCAGCTGTTCCTCTCTCACACACATACACACACACACACACACAACCAAAAGAAAAGGCATGTGCTCCAAATCATAATAATAGCTAAGAAAAGCTGCGGAATGTGCTAGAATGGTACATTTCCCTTTCTGAAATGTCATGGAAATTGAATAATTATATTTTCCCATTTGCAACCTGTCTCTCCTCTGAAATGTCGGTTTCTATCCTGTTATACATTTTACCATATGCAATAATACTAATAATACAAATCTGTCTGTACCTCTCATTGTATATTCTGACTTCCTAGAATGAGAATTTGGTTAGTAGGATTAAGAGAGCTGAGGGACTTGGGCAGCAATCCTACATATATGGAGGGTGAAGCTACACATTCCATTATTTCCCATTATATCCCTATTCCTGGAGGTCTTTCTTTGATCAGGTAGAATAACTGTAGGTTTCAGGCTGAGCAGCAACCAGGATGAGAGATCAGGTGAGGAAGAAGGGGCTGTCAAAAACTTTCATTCCAAGAGCATGCAACAATTGGTGTGGTCCTCAAATTCACCCATCTCATGTCCAGATCAGCACACTTCCAAGTTTCCTAATGTGAAAGTCAGTACCTCATTAAGCAGGATCTAACTTTCCCTCAGTACAATAGGCCTCATTTGCTTCAGACAAAGTTACTGCATTAGCTATCTACCCTAATACACGATTTCTGTCGCATAAATAGTGTGGCTATTGTGATAATCGAAGAGGCATATTATTGCTCCATTGTTCCATTGAAAAAAAGAGCTTAGCCCAAACACACATTGGCATTTGGGGCATTTTAATGAGAAATTCATGCAGGGAATGTTATGACTTAAAAAAAAAAATCGTATTTGTATTATTTCAATTTCTTTCCACTGTTGGATAAATCTATGCCAATGACACAAATCCCAATTACTGTTACAGCCACTTCCTTGTCATATGCATATGTATGTGTGTCCATCTGTTCTGCAATCCATATCAACAAGCACTTTATGAGGATGGTTTTTGTGCCGACCCAAATATTCAGCAACTGGAGATGGGCAAATCTTTCCATTTCGGTTTCTCTCAGTTCATTTTTCCACTCTTGAGTTCAATTATTCACATTTCTACATCAGTTTGCATTTCTTAAAGAAGCCCTCAAGAAAATTAATGTGTATTTAAATGTGACTCTTTCCTAATAGATACATTTTTGCTAATATACACATTGCCTAATATCTACATCTGGTTTAATATACATATTTTGGCCTGTTTGCACCGAATGCAATGCAGTTTCATATGTTATTTTCAGCAATGTATGCATTTTTGCATGCATTGCTCAGCTGGGGAACTGCAAAAATGTTTATATCAATTTTATTAAGAGTTTTCAACATATGATACAATAAAAACCCAACTAGTCTAAAAGTAATTATAATAAACAATATAGAAACAGAAGGACAATGAAGAACAGAGGAAAGAAATAGAGAAAGGGAAAAAGAAGAAGAGAGGTAAAATAATATAATAAAGCACAAAGTTGTGTTTATATAGCCCTCCCTTCTATCTTAATTTTCGATCCACATACAGAGAAGTGAATCCTCCCAGCTCTCACCTGGGAGAGCATCCCTCTCCTTTAGTCGTACACCCTGAGTGTACGACTAAAGCCACTCTGGCCTGCCTCTCACACAGGTCCCTTCTTATTTTCATTACCTATCTGTATGTATCTTCATTAAATTAAAAGACGCTTGCTTCTTGGGAGAAGGGCAATGACAGGCCTAGACAGCATCTTGAGAAGTAGAGACGTCACCTTGCCAACAAAGGTCCGTATAGTTAAAGCCATGGTTTTCCCAGTAGTGATGTGTGGAAGTGAGAGCTGGACCATAAATAAGGCTGATCGCCGAATAATTGATGCTTTTGAATTATGGTGCTGGAGAAGACTCTTGAGAGTCCCATGGACTGCAAGAAGATCAAACGCATCCATTCTTAAGGAAATCAGCCCTGAGTGCTCACTGGAAGGACAGATCGTGAAGCTGCGGCTTCAGTACTTTGGCCACCTCATGAGAAGAGAAGACTCCCTGGAGAAGACACTGATGCTGGGAAAGATGGAGGGCACAAGGAGAAGGGGGCGACAGAGGACAAGATGGTTGGATAGTGTTTTCGAGGTTACCAGCATGAGTTTGACCAAACTGCGGGAGGTAGTGGAGGACAGAGGTGCCTGGCGTGCTCTGGTCCATGGGGTCACGAAGAGTCGGACACGACTAAACGACTAAACAACAACAACAACAACAAATGTATCTTCATTTATCCTGAATTTAAGCCTTCAGAGATCAAAACATACATATGAATAATATTAACAGAGAAATATTAGTAGAGAGGAGAACTGCACAGCAAAATTCAGAGAAGTACGAATGGCAGAGGAGGGTTGTGTCTCTGTTTGCATATTGTTTTGGGAAGCAGGTTAGATAGATTCACCTTTAAATGCAAACCGATCAAATTTCTCCTCTCTGTCAGCAGTCCAACCAATGGAGACTTGGTAGCTCAATTCAGTTGTGCCTGATTCCATCCTCCAACCAATCCACACCAAGGAATTCAAGAAGGGAGAGTTGCAATATCCAACTTTCCAGCTACTTTGCATTCCTACAGATGTGAGTCAAGCTTCCCATTCCTTGGCATGGGTTGGGTTCCCCCACCCAACCCCCTCCTGGCCAAGTTATTGGTGAGTGGGGGAGGGCGCAGCTGGAATTTTGAAGGCAGCTAATGGACTTATTTTCATTCAAGCTTTGAGAAATGTGTGTTTGAGTCTCTGTGTGCAAAATATACAGGAGTTTAGCAGGCAATGCATACATGCAGAAACCTGCAAACATGGAAAATGAAGGCCAGGCAATGGCCCTGATCCAGGAAAGCATTAACGTTTGCGCTTAAACCTACCTTAGAACGAAAGCTGCACATATGTTTAGCATTAAATATGTGTTCTATTAATTCTTTTCCCCCCAGGACATCAGAGAGGCTGGAGCCAGGCTTCTGATTATGGGCAGGTGCTATAGGCAAGTAGCCTTGCCAAGATATCTCGTTCTCAACTGGAAAATTTCCATACGATTCCAAGCTGAGACCTCGTTTGGAACAGAGGCAGGCAAAGGCATCCACATTTGCATCTTGTGCCTACGTCTCTCTCTCTCTCTCTCTCTCTCTCTCTCTGTCTGTCTGTCTGTCTTTGTGTGTGTGTGCCCTGCGTGTGTTTGAATCGCCAGCCAAAATCAAGCCAACAATTTACTCGTGTGACCCGATGTAGTTCCCGGGGAGAGATCGGCTCGCTGGTCTTGGCCCTCCCTTTTCTCTTACACACATGCCAGAGCGTTCCTAATGAGGCATTAATGAGATGTTAATTGCTTATGCAAATTTCAGAAGCATAGACAATGAAGGTTGTTGTACCAGGAGTTTAAGGGCCGTATCATTGCTCTGAATGTTCACAGAACTCCCATTACCATTAATTGGAATTACTTGCACACCACTAGAAGCGAGCGGCGTGGTGCGTGATATCTCAGAGCTCTGGGGTACACACACCCAGCATAGCAGGTTAATGGCAGCGTTTCTACCTGGGCCCTCACCTCCTAATATACACCTGCATGATGGGATGGCAGTGAAGCTGCCAAGTAAGCTATCTGGCATTAAAACTCTCTCTTGCCAGAAGGAGATGGGAGGGAAGCACAAATGAAGTTATCTGAGGGGGCTTCCATATGTTTTCAGGCAGCTTCAGTTGTCAGGATCTTGGGAAGCTCCTGGATCATTTCACTATTGTTTTATCTAACTGTTGTATTTTTCCTCAAACAGGACCTCCAAAGTCACCTGAAAATGTCACATATTGGGTGAAATTCAGTGCTAACTCTCGGAGTCAGCATCCTCTGTAGCCACACTGACACCATAAAAGTAAAGGTAAAGGGCCTCTGACAGTTAAGTCCAGTTGCAGGCAACTCTGGGGTTGCAGCGCTCACCTCACTTTACAGGCGTTTGTCCGCAGACAGTTTTTCCGGGTCATGTGGCCAGCAGGACTAAGCCACTTCTGGTGCAACAGAACACCGAAACCAGAGCAGCGGATGGAAACATCATTTACCTTCCCACCAGAGCGGTACCTATTTATCTACTTGCACTTTGACGTGCTTTCGAACTGCTAGGTTGGCAGCAGCTGGGACCAAGCAACGGGAGCTCACCCCGTTGCGGGGATTCAAACCGCCAACCTTCTGACTGGCAAGCCCAAGAGGCTCAGTGGTTTAGACCACAGCGCCACCCACATCCCACACACACGTTGACACCATACGTACTGTAAATAGTGCCACTGTAAATAATTGTGGCTTTCTCCAAAGAATCCTGGGGGCTGTCGTTTCTTAAGGGTGCTGAGAGTTGTGAGGAGGGCCCATATTCCTCTCTCAGAGAAACAATTCTCAGAATTCCCTGGAAAGAGGGGCTGACTGTCAAACTGTTTATGAGAACCGTAGCTCTGTGAGGGGAATAGGTACCTCCGAACAGCAGCACCCTCAGCAAACTGCAGCTCCCTGACTTCCTTGAGGGAAACCATGGCTGTTGAAAGTGGTATCTTTGGTTTCAACCTATGGTGTGAATGTGTGCCTATTTCTCCCCATACTCCACACTGTCTTTTGTTTGTTTGTTTCTGCAATAAAGTGTTAATAGGATTTCTTTTCTTTCTGAACTCCATCTGCCTGGCATGGGCCTGTCACCTTCAGCACAGCTGGGACAGCTTGAGGGCGAGGAGTGGCAGCGGCAGCAGCAGCAGCAGCAGACACAGGCATTGGGTTGCTAGACACAGTAGGCAACACCTGGATGGGGGTTGTGGTAGGTGGGGTGGCAGCAGCAGCCATGGCACCACCAGCAGCTGCAACAGCTGTGGTCTGGGGAGGCGGGGTAATGCCCATTTGTGCCAGGGGCTGCGCTGTAGGGACAGGGGCAGCTGCAGCTGGAGCGGGGCTCTTGGGGGGTTGACAGGCACTGAGGGCACAGGATTGGCAGCTGGCGAGGTGGCAGCTGGGATGTCATACTTGCAACAGATAAGTGTCAGCTGTTGGGACAGAGCTCCAGCTCACTTCCAGGGAATTGGTGTTGTCACGAACCAGCTGCACCCGTGAAGGCGACGGAGGTTTCTCTGTCTCAAGGTACCATAGATCCTGGCAGCAAACCTGGCTATTCCAAGCTTTGCAGTACCCATCAGAGCCACTCCAGATGTACAAGCGGGTATTCATAGCCACAGCACAGTGCCCAGCTCTGGCCCGTGGAATATTGTGCCTGACATGGATTTCTGAACAACTCACCCAGTTTCAATCCCACTGCTATTGCTAGTGACATCTTTCTGAAGGAGAGACTAAGGACCTATGAGGATTTTCTCCTGCATCCTAAGCTGCAGCTTATATGTGCTGGAGAATGCATCACTTATCACATATGCAAATTTCCAACCCTGATTTTCTTGATTTGGAAGACTTATTTACCTTTTGCTGGGAGAGTGACTCCACATCACAAATAGGAACAGCAGTAAAGTAAAGGCTCTGTCAATGCACACTAAAAGGTCATTGCAACAGCATCAGCCAGCCAGCCTTTTCCCTGTACCCTTCCTCCCTCTGCATTTTTGGAAAATCCCTAGCTCACAGCAGCAAGCTGAGACATGCAGTGGAATTCAAATATGCTCACCATTTGCTTGTAATAATCATATGTTTCCAGCAGTCTGAGCCTGTATGCCTGCTTTTGCCCCTGTAGCATGATCAGTGTTTTGCAGGGCAGCAGCTAAAGCTTTTTTCTTTTTCTTTTTCAAAAACAGCAGCAGCAGCTGATCTGCAGAATCACATGGTGCAGCTTTGCCTGGACTGGCCAAGACTGGGGTGGGGAACCAGTGGCTCTCCACCTGTTGTTGCCCCCAACCAATCAGAGT
The DNA here is from genome assembly GCF_964188315.1 of Podarcis muralis. Classification (NCBI taxonomy): domain Eukaryota; kingdom Metazoa; phylum Chordata; class Lepidosauria; order Squamata; family Lacertidae; genus Podarcis; species Podarcis muralis. Next base: position 43,752,073 of record NC_135668.1, read on the forward strand.
TGTAGACCAGAAACGCCTGGGGGGGGGGGGCGCGCTCAGGTTCCCCCATCCCTGTCCTAACAGGAAGGCAGGCTGTAGCTTAGTGCAGGGGTCAGCAAACTTTTTCAGCAGGGGGCCGGTCCACTGTCCCTCAGACCTTGTGGGGCGCTAGACTATATTTTGGAGAGAGAAAAATGAACAAATTCCTATGCCCCACAAAAAAACCAGAGGTGCATTTTAAATAAAAGCACACATTCTACTCATGTAAAATCACCAGGCAGGCCCCACAAATAACCCAGAGATGCATTTTAAATAAAAGGACACATTCTACTCATGTAAAAACACGCCGATTCCCAGACCGTCCGCAGGCCGTCCGATTGGGCCAGATCCGGCCCCCGGGCCTTAGGTTGCCTACCCATGACTTAGTGATATGAGAAAAATGGCGTCAGGTTCAATCCTCAGAACAGTGACATAGCATGGGTTGCCAGTGCCCGGAGCCATGCAGAGGGAGAGAGGGAGGTAGATGGAAAGAGCTTGCATGCACATTCAGCTGCCTAACAATATTTGCATCACCCAGAGATTGCAGCCACAGAGATAAGAAAAGACAAGCTGTTCCATTGTCTGGGGAGGTCACTTCCTGATTCACATAGAGAAGCTTTTTTCAATGGAGCCCAGTGACAGAAGTGCACAGCTGCACTGAGGCAGCACCGGGTATTGAAATTTTGCACCCCTAACAATTTTGCCCCGAGGGCAACTGCCCCTGTGCCCCACCCTCCATGCTACACCACTGCCCCAGAAACACCAGATATGGCTGAGATCAACCTGTGCCTAAAACCCATGAAAGCAGCTGACGGTCAGTGCAGACAATATGGAATTAGATAGGCCAGTGGTATAAATAAGGCAGGTTCCTTTGAGCAGAGAGTCAGGGGCTGCTGGTTTAACTGTGCGATCCTGTAACTGCAATTGGTTTTAATTGTCGGTAATTTCTGAATTGTAAATTGTTCGGACCCACCTGGGGACCTGCTGGCGAAGGGCCGGTAATACTATTACTTTACTCCTACAAATAAGTGACAATAACAGCTACTTAGAAATAAGTCTCATTGTTGTCAAGGAGCTTTACTCCAGATATGGGGGCTAGTGGGGGTGGCAAACTCTGGGCTATTACACTGGCTACTAACCACACCATCCTCACCACCACCACTTGAATTGCTTCTTAAAATGTCAATGTATGGGGCTGCACGTAAAAATGAGATTTTCAGCAGTTGCTGAATCCTCTGCCCTCTCCACCCCCCACAGGGGCTGTTCCCTGGCAACAGACTCAGGACACTGATATCCAATCTGCACCTCTGATACCCAGCCCCTCGCAGGACTTGATGCTGAGAAGCTATTTCATTCATTTAGCAATAGATTCAGTGCTATTTGTCTAGGAGGAGAGCAATTTCCATCCCCCCAAAACAGCTTCAAAACAGTTTACCTGGTATGGTGCTTTCCTTTCCTACTGAAAAGTTATGGATTCATCTTCTATTAGCGGGTTCTGAGAACACAGAGAGCCATACGATACAGCCATTAACTGTTATTTGCCTAATAACGATACCTGACGTTAAGAGGTTTGCTTCCTGGAAGTGCATCCAAAGCAGACGGAGACTGAAATGTAGCATAAATGTTTTGTCTTTCTTTTCCTTTTCCTTAAAAAGAAACACTTTCAGTTGGGAGTAAGGATGGAAGAAGGCATCGTTTTCTGATATTTCCTGTATTTACTGCGTGCAACACTGCGTTTAAAGGTGATAGACTCCTCTTTCTTGGGTGTTTCAGGTGGAGTCTGGACAGAAAGGATCACATACATAAAATCAAAATACAAACAACAACCCAATAAAAAAAAACCTTGAAAAGAGCCAGCATTTAAAAAAGGATATAGGATGTAGATCAGGTCTGATGATGAAATTAAGAGGAAGAGATGATAATGAATTTAAGGAAGAATGGAAGATGTTCATTGCATTTATACAGAAAGCAATGTACACAGATACATTAGCAGGGGTTTAAGATTACTTGTAATTTCATTAGGAATGGATAATAGGTGATTTAAATATGTTATAAATTTAGCAATGGATATGCAGTAGCTTGATAAATAATAGAACCAATGAAGGAATTAGAGGGAAGTCAATTTGTTTTGTTTTGTTTTTGCATTGTTGGTGTTTTATTTTTGCTATTTTTGGGAAAATCAATAAAATGTTATTTTAAGAAAAGGATGTAGATCAGGTCAGGGAAAGGCCTGGTTAAAAAGGAACGTTTTTGCCTGGCGCCTAAAGGTGTATAGTGAAGGTGTCAGGTGAACTTTCCTGCAGAGAGTATTCTACAGACGGGGAGCCACTGCAGAGAAGGCCCTGTTCTCGTGTTGCCACTGATCTACTCTGAATCATCTTGTTTGGCCCTGGGTTATGTTTCAATTTTTCCCTATTTACCAGGGAGAGTCACTCTCTATTTTACACAAGCTGTTCCTGGGAAATCACTAGACAGGATGATTGTTTTCCATTCTGCCCTGAATTGGTCGCATGCAGAATTGTTTCTGTTCTTCTGAAGTTTGTCTTCCGACAAAAAACACATTATTAAGTCCTGGTGTCCTGGGTGGCAAAATTATGGAACTTACATATTTAAATACATATCACCAAGTATTTCATCCCATTCATTTCAGTAAGAAGGAAACACAATGCAAATGGGGATTCGGAGGTAGGAAAGGTAATCAATTATGTTCAGGGGTGTCAACTTGAATAAAATATTGTGGGGGCAGGTGAGCCCCACCCCACATAATCGGTCCCAAGATACTGGTGCCTGTGATGTGAGGGATGTACATTTTAAACAACCTATGCAGTAAAAATAATATCCTTGCAATGTTGAATTGATTCTCCTTCACACATACACACACCCTTCCCTGTTATAATGACAGGCCTTTTAACAAGCAAATATAAGGTTGTGCCATGATTTTTCTACGACCCCAAATTCCTTTCTCTTGCACAAGATCCAGTCTCTGCTTTCACAGCCCTTCGCTGCGTGTATTACAAGACTCGGGAATCTGATTGCGTTTGTTTGAGTACAGCTAAGTAGTCTGTTAATGCTGGCTCTGACCTTTTGCATGCCAAATACTTGCCTTTGCTAATTTCGGCGTCATTAGCAGCACATAAGTTTTGAGAATCTTCTTATGCCAAAAAGGCAGGGATGGTTATCTGCTATGCTTACTTAATGAGCCATAAAATGAAACGGTAGAGGATGGATTCCACATGCTATCAATCCGCTGGTTAAGGAAGGGCCAAGATTGCAGAAATGGGACAATAAATCCTATCACCTCGACAGCAGCTCTTAAGTATTGACTTGACTAATCACGATTGATTAAAAATCCTCTCCCATTCCACCCCCCCTTCTTCTTTGCAAAGTTTCAATAGCAATTAGAGCGCCTTCCATCATTCCAAGGTGCATCAGCACTATTGATCGTGCCATATATTAATCATAGTAAAAAGCTTGAGGGTGTTAGCCACAACCCATCAGGGGGGGTGGCATGACTCCTGTTGATTTCAATGGGCTCTGGATTGCATCCTTAGTTCAAAGGGGATAAATTACAACACTAATGAATAGGCCCTTTGGTGATTCACAAATCAAGTCAGTGTGCGTAGACCACTGCGTTATCCATATCAGCGGCCATATCAACAAACTGTATGGAAACAATGTTGGGATAATGGAGATTTCTGTTATATGATACAATGATGAATGGGCTTGTTGGTTTATTAATTTTATGGCCATCTCAAATGCCAATAGTGTAAGATTCTATGTTCCAGTCTCAAGCTCAACCACCCTTTGCTCCTGAAATATATAATGAAGGAAACTCTTGGAAAACTAGTGAAGAAATGAGCTGGGAGGCAGGGTCTCTGTGTTCCATCTCAGTACTTTGATGCTTGCACAAAAAAAGAATCCAGGAGTTTTAAGAGATCACAAGTTAAACATGAGTCAGCAGTGTGATGTGGCAGCTAAAGATGCAAATGCCGTTTTACATTGCATAAGAATAGTGTCAGATCACATGAAGTAATAAAAACACCAGTCTGTTCTCCTTTGGGCATATGTTACATAAACTAATGTGAAACAACCATTACCTTGTGTTAGATGTCTAAACATCCCTTTTTGCCCCTTTCTCCTGAACTGGTGTACCAACGGAGGCAAAAATATCATCAAAAGTAGAACCAAAAAGTTCTTTTTAACAGAACTTTCATCTCAAAATGGGTGGGCGAGTCCGGGGACTTTTTGAGGGGGAGAGAAGTCACTGGGCTTCTAATAACTCCAATCAGTTGGTGTCTGCTGTTTTGATTTTCCCAGAATGCCCAGTTCTCAATCAGAGCCCCAGTAGTTTTGCCATGACCTGAAAGCCACACCCCTCATACCCCCCACAATCTGATGAACAGATTTTCAGCGATGAGGAGAAAGTAACATTTATTAGAGTCCCTGTCATATGGGGGAGGCAGATTGCCAGCAGCAACAGTGAGTGAGAGGGAAATAATAATATTCACTGTGTTTAACAGCTGGAAATAGTAATATTAATTATCATTACAACAATACTTAATTCAGAAGGCTGGAAAAATACGCTCACAATGTGTGAGTGGTTAAATAACAGTAAAAACAATTCTTAGCAATAGGATTTTAAAAAAATTGTGTACCACAGAACTAGGCTGCTCTTGCAACATAAAGATGTTTCAGAAGAAACTAAATGGCTACAAAGTCTTTCTGAAATTAAACTGGCCTCACTTGATACTAAATTGAAAGAAGTGAAAGTAACAGCTTCAGATGCAATGGACTTGGGTTTACAACGAATGAAAAGTTTGTATAGACTTAAAAAGGCAAATCTGGATCTGCAGCTTAAAATAATTATAATAATACTAATCATAATAACAACAACAGAAGCATGTGGTCAGCAATTTTTTAAATTAAAAACAACAACAAAGTACTGGATTGTGTGCAATGTACTCAAGACATACACACAACAAATTCCTAAAAAGACAAGACAAAGAAGACGAAACACAACTGCAAATAAACCTTGCCTAAAAACTTGAATTACAATTGGTGGTGGTGGGAATGTTAAGACACAGACAACAAACTTTATACAGTATATACTGGTTATTTCCCATCCTTTCCCAAACACAAATGCCACCCAACTTTGCCAAACATTTTTTAAGAATATGGAGAGCGTAGGGTAGGGTGAGCATCCTAGACCACGTCGACAGCTGTCATTAAGCAAAGTGCAGCTCTTCTCCACAAGCACTGTGACTGAAGAGTGTTTGGTGAGTGAGATCCTTCTAGGCCTCCTCCAGCTCCTTAGCATTCTCCTTATATGGTGTTACAATTAATAATTTCAGAGTTTGGAGAGACTGTCTGGCTTTCTGAGGGACTGTTTAGAGCTACAGATCAGCACAAATCAGTTTGGGACAACCCCCATCCGCTCTGTAGCGATTTGTAGCTGCTTCAGCTCAATCACATAGGTCTCAAATTGGCTTGATTCAGTTTGGGATTTAACTGAATCTGGCACACAACTCTCATTTTGAAGGACAGCTGCAGTTCAACTTGAATATTGCTTTGGGAACTGCAAGTCAGGTAGCCGTGCATTTGAATGTGAACTGAACTGGATTTCTCCACCCACATCTATTTCCAGTGCATTCTCACTATAATTGTGGACCAGGTTACAGTCCCCTTTTCAAAAGCAAAAGTAACAAGTTGTGCAGGTCTGTTGCAAAAACAATGGAGGACTGCAATGTTTTAAAGGTCATAAAGCTGTTAAGACCATGATATATATATATATTTAATGGTTCAAGGGAAAATCCTCCCTTGGGAAGATTTTATAGACTTACTGGAAAGGAATCTTGTAACTTTGCCTGCAAGACATATTGTTTTACCTCAGCTGCTCTTGGTCGGTGAGGAGGGGGAGGGGCAGGAAGAACAGATAACCAAAATATTGAAAGTAAATTCTAAATGCTTCATTGGGTTTAACTGTGCCAACCATCTGCAGGCTTTTTCCATTTTAGTTATTCCTGTGGTGGGCAACTCCAGGCCTGAGGGCCAAAAGCTGCCCCTCCAAGGCCTCTCTATCTCATAGAATCATAGAGTTGCAAGGCACCCCAAGGGTCATTTAGTCCAACCCCTGCAATGCCCCTCTCCTAACCACTGTTTTAAATCTATGCTGTCCTCCTGTTCTTGGGAAGGTTTATTTTAGGAGAAGGGGTGGCAGCCCCCACCATTCCTCCTCAGTCCAGCCCTTGACAAGGATATTGAGAAGTGGTATATAAATTAAATAAATAAGAATAAGAAGAATCTGGAGTGTGTGCAGAGGTGGGTGACCAAGATGATAAAAGATCTGGAAACCAAACCTTAGGAAGAACGGTTGAGGAAGCTGGATATGTTTAGCCTGGATAACAGGAAACTGAGAGGAGATATGGTAGCCAAATTCAAATGTCTAAAGGGCTGGAAGATGGGAGGAAGCTTTGGTTGCCCTTTTTACCGCCTTTCAACAACAAGCCACTGAACCTGTTTCTTCATGTGTAGTACAGCACCATCAAGCTCCCTTTACAACACGCACCACCAATTCACAGAATCATCACCAAGTCTGCACTGAGCTTTGGTACACTGGCTCTTTTGCAGTCGGTTGTGATGGTATTTCTTTTCTATAAGAAAACTATTTTGTATGAAAATCTACACTAACAAAGGAAAGTGCCAGATGAGTTAAAGATAGTTCATCTTAACTAAATACAAAGAATATTCAGTGTCACCTCATCCATCACCTCATCCATGCCCATCTCCCCCCACCCACCCAAGAATTTTGTTTTCAGAAGAAATGTTGTATAATATCTTTGGAAGAACATGAGACCCATGTGGTTAGGAAAACAATTTTCATTACCATCAATTTCATTGATTGGGAACAGTTTGGGGAGAAATAAAGCTTTTTATGGCGTAACAAAAGGGAAGATTATGGGAGCCAATCTTGGCAACAATCGTCCCGGCTCTTGGTGATAAAGGTTAACCAATTTAGCAACGGCAGCTCCCTGACAGAGCTTTCCGGAATAAGTCTTTCATTGCTTTAGGACTAAATGCTTCGCTTGGATTCGGGAAAGCAAAAAAGATTGATTTTGTCTGCCTTTTGATTAAGAGAACAGGATTTGAACACGAGAATCCAATTAGGAGATTGCAAGGCGGGTGGCAGGATGAGGGGAGGGAAGGGGCAGAAGGGAAGGGGGAGAAAGAGAGACGAAGAGGCCCACGATGAATAAATCTACGGCAAACATACCCTGAGAACTTCATCTCCACCAGCTTCAATTAATTTCAAAACAGCTCTTCTTGCAATCAGATCAACCAAAGAAATATTAAAATGATAATCCCAGTTCATTTGTCCCATGTCCTCAGATTATTTGCGGACTAAGCTCTGAGCCACATGACCTTTTGGCTGTTTAAAACAAACACACACACAACACAACAAGAGCAACAACTTCCCTTGTGTTATTTCCAGCTCCTTCCAGCCTATTGTGGTGCTATAAGTATTCTTAAGGAAACTGAAAAGATTAGTAGCATGACTATTGTCACGAGGGATGCCTCAACACCTTCTACATGCACTGTGACAGGAAGATTTTGGGTAACATGTGGCAGGACAGAGTTTCAAACAGCTATAATGAAATATGACAATAAACCATGTTTATTTTTTATTTACCTTAGGTTCCGTCTACACTATACATTCAAAGCAGTATCGTACCACTTTAAACACTCATGGCTTCCCCCTCCAAAGAATCATGGGAGCAGTAGTCCATTAAGGGTGCTGAGAGTTATCAGGATGTCCCCTATTCCCCTCCCAAAGCTGTTGCCTCTTACTTGCCTTTTCTGGCAACGAAAATGCCTGTGAATGCCAGTCATTGGGAATCTCAAGTGGGGAGAGTGCTGCTTTGTTCAGGTCCTGCTTGGGGGCTCCTCATAGGCACTGTGAGAGCAGGATGATACAGGAGGGACTCTGCTACATTAGTCAGGAAACAGTGTTTTGTATTTGTTATTAACATGCAACACCAGATAGCTCTGGAGAGCAAGATAAAAGTTTATTTGTGATTTTCCATAGCGTGTTGTTGTTATAACGATTTAATTTCTGACTTATTTATAGTGTTTCTTTCCTCTGTGTAGATCCACTGGTGGAGCAAAGGGGGTGCGGTGGGTGCGGCCCACCCTGGGTGTTATCCCTGAGGGGAGGTGACATTGCCCCCCCAGCCCCCTGGGCCGCTCGCCACTCACTGTGGGCAGCTAGCCCTGCCCCCAGGTGCACAACTTGTGCGCCTCTCTGGGGACCGGAGCAGCTAGCTCCGGCTCTGTGTAGATCCACCTTAGTTGGGCCTTTCACCAGACCCCAGCAGGGCCTTTAGATTCTCATGGCGTTCACTATCACAGGATCAGAAGCAGTTTGGCTCCGAATGGCAGTTGCCAGAAATGACAAGTTGGAGAGACTGCAGCTGCACTCAGTTCCTGTTTTTGGGCTTCCCATAGACATCTGGTTTGCCACTGTGGGAACAGGATGATGGAGAAGATGGCCTTTGGTCTTATCCAGCAGGGGAATTAGGTAAAGGTAAAGGGACCCCTGACCATTAGGTCCAGTCGTGGCCAACTCTGGGGTGGCGGCGCTCATCTCGCTTTATTGGCCGAGGGAGCTGGCGTACAGTTTCCGGGTCACATGGCCAGCATGACTAAGCCCGTTCTGGCGAACCAGAGCAACACATGGAAACACTGTTTACCTTCCCACCGGAGCAATACCTATTTATCTACTTGCACTCTGACGTGCTTTCAAACTGCTAGGTTGGCAGGAGCAGGGACTGAGCAATGGGAGCTCACTCTGTCACAGGGATTCGAACCGCTGACCTTCTGATTGGCAAGCCCTAGGCTCTGTGGTTTAACCCACAGCGCCACCCGCGTCCCAGCAGGGTAATTACTGTGGTCTTAATTATCCCCATATAATGCATTTTTGTACCTTATGTTCATGAATATAAACAGGTTTGTGCACTTTCTCCTAATAGGAATTTTTTCTTCACCCTTTTTGGTGTAGTGGTTGGAGAACAGCATTGCAAAATCCAGAAAAGTGTGAATTTTGAAGTCTAGCTGTGTTTCTGTTTGTGCATTGGCTTGGGGAGTGAAAATTAAGTAGCTTCACATTGAAATGCAAGCCAATTCAATTTCTCCCCCACCCACAGCCATATTCCTGTTTTGCCCTTTCAACGACATTTAGTGAAGTACAGAGACAGTATAGGCAGAGTTCAGTATATATATTTCCTCTTTGAGAGATTGCTGTTTCTGGCCGACCTTTTATTTTTCTCCTATAACCCTTCTCCCTTGGGTCTACAGATGAAGAAATCCAACAGAGTGCTTAGAAAGGCCTCTTGTGTGGCTCCTGTTCAGGGATTCCTCTCCCCAAAAATCACCCTCAAAACACCGTCCTTTTGATCCTGCTTACTGAACAAGGATGTTTAGAGTTTATGGGGAACTCATATGAGGAACCGGGGCAAGCTGGCGGTGGAACTACTTAGCAGAAATTCGTCGTGATCCCATTTCACTTTATATGAAGCTCTCTGTTGCTAAACCAGGACAGTGGTAGGAAACCTTCGTAAGTCAAAACAAGCATTTTGAATTGGGCCCAGAAACTAATTGACAGCCAGTGCAGTCAGGCCAGGATTGGTGCAATATGCTCAAACCGGCTTGCCTCGGTGAGGAACCTGGCTGGAATTTTGAACCATCTTCTTTTGAACCATACCTACAGCCCATAAGTATAACACTTTGCCAAAATCTAACCTAGAAGTTACCAGATGTCAGAGACCAGACTGAGGAGTTGAACTCTGGTGAGGAATGGTGGGAGCCTACCCCTCTCCCCCGCTCATGGCCAGGATCCTGAAACTCCACAGGAGCCGTGGAGTAGTGTTGATTTGGAACAATGGTTTGCGGAGGGGCACAGTTTGCAAGACAACAGTTGGGCAGAACTGGGAGGTGAACAGCAATAAGAAGAATGGGAAGCGAGTGAGCTAGCAGACTCTCTCTCTCTGGAAGATGCGTGCAGCCTCTCAGTCCCAAGGCTAGGAGATTAGATAAGGTGGCTTCTCAAAAGGCTCAAAGGTTGAGCGATCAGGTGGCTAGGAGACGAGAGGGCGGAAGTGACTAGAGCAGTGGTTCTCAACCTGCGGGTCCCCAGATGTTGTTGGACTACAACTCCCATCATCCCTGAGCTCTGGCCTTGCTAGCTAGGGGTGATGGGAGTTGTAGTTCAACAACATCTGGGGACCCACAGGTTGAGAAAGGCTGGACTAGAGGGAAGTGGGTGAAACCTTAATTGGGAGCACCTGCACTCTGAGAAACTTCACTTGTTCTTTTGCTGCATTCATTAAACATTTCTGTTACTGTAAGAGACTGCTTTCTCTTTGTACTGCTTATCTACGACCAAGCGGGGAGGAAGCAGAGCCCCTGAAGCCTGACCCCAGAGCATAGACAACAGTACTTTGCCTGTCCCTGTCCAGATAGGGGTGCAGCTGGACCACCAGATGTAGCTGATGGAAGGCATTCCCCATGCTACTGAGGCCACCTGAGCCTCAAGCAGCAGCAAGGAATCCAAGATAGTGAGTACCCCAAGATAGTGAGTGAGGTCCTCATATGGCCTGTGGGTTCCACACCTGTAGATGATGGTCTTGCACATATCACACAAGGTAAGAAATGTTACATTGGAAAAGCTGGAGAAGCATTATTTGGGGAACGTTTGCTAAGAAGAGAGAGGCTTTGTGCAAGAGAGTACAAACTAGCATCAAATCGGGGAGATTCTTAATAGTAAGGGAGATTGTGCAAGGATATTTCAGGATATGACTCAGTTATCACCTAGAGCTGCTCCTCTCTTTGTACGTGGCCACGATCAAGTTCTCCTGCCTATAAACCTGGGCAGCTGCAATGACATTAACCAAAAAATAAAGTAGCAATCTGTCCATACCAGATATGATCAGAAACAAGTCTATCTGCATGCAAGCAGCAGGATATATTGGGAGGTGATCCAAGAAGCAAGCCATAAAGTCTAACAATCAGGATCCAAAGGCTCATTTTCCATTTTCCATTTTTATTTTATTTTTTGAAAAAAGATCAGAGGCAGCTGCTTCATTGTTTTAATAGTGATAATTATGATGGCACACAAGCAGAATGTTAACCTTTGGAACGTCTGGAGCTCATGCTGTCGAGTAAAGATGCTGATATCAGAGCTGCAAAAGGGAGGCACAAGCTGTGTGATATAGTACACAGGCACAATAGTCTCAATGCTTTGTGGCATTCGAAACACGCGTGTGAGGTGTGATACTATAGTGCAATATCAAAATGAGATCCCCCTCAGCCATACCCCCAAGAGGGAGTCTCAAAATTCAGGCAGGTATGCCAATCTATCTCACATACACACCAATGAGGGATGTAAAGGTAAAGGTAAAGGGACCCCTGACCATTAGGTCCAGTTGTGGCCAATTCTGGGGTTGCGGCGCTTATCTCACTTTATTGGCTGAGAAAGCTGGTGTACAGCTTCCAGGTCATGTGGCGAGCATGACTAAGCTGCTTCTGGCGAACCAGAGCAGCACACGGAAACGCCATTTACCTTCCCGCCAGAGTGGTACCTATTTATCTACTTGCACTTTGATGTGCTTTCAAACTGCTAGGTTGGCAGGAGCAGGGACCGAGCAACGGGAGCTCACCCCATCGTGGGGATTCGAACCGTCGACCTTCTGATCGGCAAGTCCTAGGCTCTGTGGTTTAACCGACAGGGAAGAGGGAAGAGTGTAACCTTGGACAGACCTGAGGGCCAGGTAGGGGAGCCTAAAGGGTTCTTCCGGCCCCTGGGGTCTGAAGCTTCCATTTAAAAAAATTATTATTATAAACTCAATTTATATACAGTCGTACCTTGGAGGTTGAACAGCTTAGTTCCCAAACGTTTTGGCTCCCAAATGTCGCAAACCCAGAAGTGATTGTTCTGGTTTGTGAACTACTTTTGGAAGCTGGTGGGGCTTCCAATTCTTTTCAGGAGCTTCCTGCAGCCAATCAGAAGCTGCGCTTTGGTTTCTGAATGTTTTGGAAATTGAACGGACTTCCAGAACAGATAGTATGACTGTACTACCCTTTATCAAAAGATCTCAGGGCAGTGTACAATATTAGAAACACATTAGAAACATCAATGACAACAACAACAACAACAACAACAACAACAACAACAACAACAACAACATAGTAAAAACCATGCTGAGGCACAGCCTAAATGTAAAATCATTATCATCATCAACATCATCATTTTAATAGACTTCTCCCCTACACTTTCACAGGCCATAGTCATAGGTCTAGGTAAGGAGGAATGTCTTTGCCTGGCATCTAAAGACACGTAATGATGGCTCCAGGCGAGCCTCTCAGGGAGAGCATTCCACAGGCAGGGAGCCACCAGAGAAAAGGCTCGTTCTCTTGTTGCCAGCCTCCAAACCTCCTGGGGAGCGGGGACGTAGAAAAGGGCCTCAGATGCCAAGTGCAGGATCCTGGTCGATTTGTTTGGGGAGAGACAGTTCTTAGGCTATTGAGGTCCTGAGCCATGTAAAGCTTTATAGGCAGGTCAACACCAGCACTTTGAATTGGACCCAGAAACTAATGGGCAGCCAGTGCAGTTGTTCCAGGATTGGTGCTATATGCTCAAACTGTCTTGTTCTGGTGAGTAATCTGGCCATTGCCTTTGACACCAGCTGAAGTTTCCAGCCCCATGCATAACTTCAGAGGCAGCCCCACGCATAACTCATTGCAGCAGTCTATGCTGATCAGCTATGCCTCCTCCCCAGACCACACCCCTCATCACTCCTGTTTTTCAGTCTCCTTACTAGCCTTGGTGGAAGACAGACAGGTGTGTGTGAGAGTGTGTGTAGCTACTAGCCCACTGTATACAAGGTAGAATGTACAACAGATGCACCAACCAATTTTGCCTCTGGCCTCACTCAGCACTGGCCTGAGGACTCCAAAATGTTGCCTAAAATGGAATGTGGCCCTCTAGCTGAAAAACTTTCTCTTGTCCTACATAAACCTCAACCATCCTGATTTGAGCAGCACATCCCAGAATTACAGAAGCCACCCCAGCTTCTGATTGGATCCTGGAATGTCCCATGTTTTGGTCCGATGTTCTAGCATGAGTCAGCTGGCTCCCATGAGAGCTTGGAACCAAAAAAATGAGCATCCTGATTTTGATCAGCTGGATGTGGGGTGGTATTCTCCTACATTTCATTCTGACAAATCAATGAAAGCTAGAGCTAGAAGAAATGGGAAGGGCCACTTTTATTTTATTTTTAAAGCAATTCAGCTCCTCTCACAAACAAACAAACAAACAAACAAACAAACAGACAGTGGTCTGATAGAGAAGGCTGAAATCCTATACCCATTGAAAGGGTGGCCAATTATACAGAATATCACAGAAAAAGAGTATAAAGGAGGAAGGTGCTGTGCATAAAATTCGTGCTAATGTATACATATAGATGCAAATTTAGGAATACTTACCATCATCTATATGGAAATGCAATATGTCTCACCTTTCTGGGGGAAACGGATGAGATTACCTCTGTGCCTGCTCTGTCTGCTGTCCAGCTGCAAACTGCAAACAGGCAGCTTCAAAGCACCTGCTGCTCTCCTTTCTTAGGGGTCTTATTTGAAACCAGATGTGGATCAGGCAGACCTTCAGGCCCTGTCAGCATGGACAATGCCCAGGATAGACAGGAATTGTAGTCTACTGCATCCCTTAAAAAAACAAAAATACTTGTATACTACAATTTCACGTAAATGATTAGAGTGGTTTACAATTAAGTGTGTGTGTGTGTGTGTGTGTGTGTGTGTGTGTGTGTGTGTGTGTGTGTTTGTAAAAGGTAAAGGGACCCCTGACCATTAGGTCCAGTCATGGCTGACTCTGGGGTTGCGGCGCTCATCTCGCTTTATTGGCCGAGGGAGCCGGCATACAGCTTCCGGGTCATGTGGCCAGCATGATTAAGCCGATTCTGGTGAACTAGATCAGCACACAGAAACGCCGTTTACCTTCCTGCTGGAGTGGTACCTATTTATCTACTTGCACTTTGACGTGCTTTCAAACTGCTAGGTTGACAGGAGCAGGGACCGAGCAATGGGAGCTCACCCCATCGCGGGGATTCGAACCGCCAACCTTCTGATCGGCAAGTCCTAGGCTCAGTGGTTTAACCCACAGCGCCACCTGCATCTGTTTGTGTAAATATATCTCTCTCTAGCAGTGCTTTTTTCCTTAAAAAATGTTTAGGGGTACTCTCATTTTCCTACTCATACTGAAATACTGCCCCTCAATGAGGCCAAACTTAGATTCACAAAATGTTTAGGGGTATGTGTACCCCTGTGTTCCCCCAGAAAAAGTACTCTACATATGTACATACTCATACATTGAAAACCACACAAAATTTTAACATTACAAATCAGCTAAGTATTAAAGATGTTTTCCTAATTGTCTGCATAAGTTTGGGAGCACAGAAAAGGTCCAAGGGCAGCCCCACCAAGAGTATGTTACAGTAGTCCAGCCTTGAGGTTACCAGCCTATGGACTACAGTGCTCAGGCTATCCCTTTCCATGAATGGCCATAGCTGGTGAACTAGCTGTAGATAGTATTGCTGAGGATTGCACACTTGGTATTGATATAGGCAAGGCAGCATATTCTGGGAAGCATATTTTAAATGCTAACAGCATCAGTCCCTGCACCCTCAATTTACTGTTAAGAACTCAATGAGAAGATGAGTCTGTGCTGTCACTGTGTGCAACTCAATGAAAATCCTTTTCAGTTTCTATCATGGACCGGATAACTCCATTTCAATCAAGATTTAGGAAAACACATGAAAGGGAATGGATTTCTCCTTAAACGATAGATGGTTTTTCCGTGATTTGACTTGTATTTATCAAGTTTGCAACATCTCCACCCCCCCTTTTTTTTACCTGTGGGATTCAAAAGGCAATAAGAAAAGAAATATTCAAGGCCGAACAGAAGTGCTGACAGACGTGCTTAAATTTCAGGCAGTTACGACCTTTGGGGAATGTGCATTGATCAGCAGCAGCTTTTATGAGACTGGAAATGCAGAAATTGAGACTGCACATCATCTGAATCACAGAGTTGGAGCAGACCTAAGCCTGGCTTCCTGTCCTAGAGCAGGGTCAGTGGTGGCTGTTGCTCATTGGGGCTGGTGGGGCAGAAGGCAGGGAGCCCAAACAGCAGGTGATGCCACAGTCAACAGCTGTTTTTTATGAGTTATTACTTGGTTACCATCTTAAAGGAGTATTATCAATTTCTTTATAAATCCATTTTTGTTATGTAGTATAAATACGGTCTCTTGAAGAAGTAATGTACGGGAAGTATTACCACCTGTGATTGTAGTCAATATTCTCTATATAAAGAAGCATCAGATTAATGGTTGTTATAACCTACTGGACCGCCTCTCCTGGTATGTCCCACGGAGGACCTTACGGTCTTCAAATAAAAACATATTGGAGATCCCGGGCCACAGGGAGGTTAGGCTGGCCTCAACCAGAACCAGGGCTTTTTCGGCTGTGGCTCCGATCTGGTGGAACGCTCTGTCACAAGAGACTAGGGCCCTGCGGGACTTGACATCTTTCCGCAGGGCCTGCAAGACAGAGGTGTTCCACCAGGCCTTTGGCCAAAGCACAGTCTGACCCCCTCTCTCCTTCTGCAATCCTCATAGAACTCTAGCCCAATGGTTGTCATTAATTTGACTCTGAATTGATTTTAGAATGTATTTCAATTAATTGATTGTGATTTTAGGTAAACTGTGTTATTTTTACTGTTGTTAGCTGCTCTGAGCCCGTTTTTGGCTGGGGAGGGAGGGATATAAATATTTTATTATTATTATTATTAATTCATGTTCCATGTCTTTGATATACAAGTATAGGATATGAAGAGTTATTATTTTCTATGTGTGTTATGTTATTTATCTTTGTATAAAACTATATCATATCATGTTCGTTTATATAATCCAGAATATTCACGGCTGACGAAGCCTGGTTGGGCGAAACAAGGAATTATCCTGGAATCCTTGTTTTATTTTCTGCATGTGCCATTCTTCTAAGTCTTTTGCCTGAAACCTGCATACAAAGAATGCTAGAATTCTTAAAAGCATCTTCACGTGGAACATTACGAGACTGATATAAGAATTTCACATTGTGGATATTGCTAACATGAGAACTGAATAGATTGTATTTCCTGGTCAGTCTGCTGTACTCTAATTTCTTACAATATGTTTGGTTTATATGATAAGTTGGTCGACAGAAGCACATATTTTGATATGACATGTTGAATTGTATGAGGGGGATTCATCTAGCTCCCCTTGACATTTTTCCTATGTAGTCCTGGACACAAAGCATGAATTCTGGAGAGGTCTCCAGGGACCCCAAGAACACGGTTGCCCAGACTGAGAAGCAATGTGCCCTCCAATCTGAAGGGGTGCTAGAGGACATACTGGGGGCAGGTAAGCCACATCCCACATAATCAATCAACTGGGGGGGGGGCTGGTCTCCTCAAATATTTTATGGAGGCCAAAGCCCCATCAGCCCCTAGGAGTTGGCTGGTATGCTAGGTACTGATGCCAGGCCTGCTTGCCAGCACCTACATCACCTGCTTTTCTCTGGGTGGTCATTTGGAGAGAGGACAGAGCTTTGAGCTTGAAGTCAAGGCTTAGCTGCACTGCTGGACTTAAGACGCTATTCATTCTCTCTCTCTCTCTCTCTCTCTCTCTCTCTCTCTCTGTCTCTCTGTCTCTGTCTCCTCCCTCCTTAATCAAAATGTTTATTCTGATCCCTCCAGGGAATGCACTCCTTTTCACAAAGATGCAAAGCCTGCAATCAAATTAAAATTTCTTCTCTAAATGGGATCTAAAGGACCCTCTGAAATAGGCCAAGATCATCTGAATGCCCTATGCAAATTAAGGAGGAGACATTTTTGTACCGGGCAATAATGAGTTCCATCAGATGTGGAACAGAGAGGACGATACACTGGTATCCTTCTGTGAAATAGCAAAGATGCTACACAGGGTACAATCCAATAATTTAAGATATCAGAAATATCAGAACCCTCTTTACTGTATGTACGCAACCGCAGTGGCTAGGATTTTCATAGCAAAGAACTGGAAAGGCGATATAATCCCCACAAAAACAGACTGGCAAGCGAAAATGATAGAGTATTTACAACTTGCGAAAGTGACCGGGAGAATAAGAGGAAGCTCAAATCAGAACGTTAGTAAAGATTGGATAATATTCAAAGTATACCTCAAAAATTATTTTGATAAAGCAATTCTCCGGCAGACCTAGATTGAATCTTGAAACACAAATAAATTATAAAACAAAATTTCTGTTGATAAATAATGGGAAAGTAAAACAACAATAAAGCAGCTGCTGCTGCTGCTCTGCTTGTGAGTACAGGGGAGGACCGCTCCCCCTTGAAGCCCATTTTCCACCTTGGGCCTGGGGGCAGGCCCCATACTCACCAACACAGCCTATAAGGCTCCAAGGAGGCCTAGGATGTGTGGGGGTGGGATGGATGTTTAGCCGGGTGTGGGAATGTGTTTAATTATGGTGTGTCTGTAACTTTATTGTTTTTATTGTTTTGTTTTGTTAGTTTGTTATTTGTATAGGTTTTAATTTGATTTTAAGGGGAGGGGTCAGGGCTGCCTGGGAGTGGGTCTCAGCTAACAAAATGGCTGGGGCAGGTTCCACGGGGGGGGGGGGGAGGCACTGGGACAACTGATCTCAGTGATCACAGGTAGGAGGAGGAGTTACACTAAGACCAGACCACGCCATTACCAAGGAGGCAGGCTTAGTCATTGTTTGAGGACTGTCCCTGCCTCCGGGTCTGGTCTTGACTGGACAGATACTGGAATCAGCAAGGGATACCCACACCACCTGAAGATGCTGCTGTGCAATGCCAGGTCAATGATCCATAAGATCACTGCCATCCATGACTTGAATGTGGATGGAGGACTTGATCTGGCATGTGTAACAGAGACTTGGTTGGATGAAGCAGATGGGTCTGTCCTTGCCATTGCTTGTCCACCAGATTTCTCTTATGCACAGCAACCCAGGTCTTGTGGGCGGGGAGGGGGGGTTGCAGTGATTTTCAGGAAGTCATTAGTTTGCACTAGGCGTCCTATTGGGAAGGCCCAGTTCTCTGAGTGCATGTTCTGGAAGTTGGGCAATAGGGGCAGTACAGGATTCCTTTTGGTGTACCGACCTCCCCGCTGCACCAAGGATTCCCTGCCTGAGCTGCTTCAGGTCGTGGTGGATGTTCTCCTGGAGACACCTAGTTTGGTTGTCCTAGGGGATTTTAACATCCACACTGACACGACCTTACAAGGGGCCGCTTGGGACTTTGTGGAAAACATGGCCTCCATGGGGCTGTCCCTAAATAAGTCTGGCCCAACTCATAGCTGTGGACATGCCTTAGACCTGGTGTTCACCTCTATGGATGTTGGTGATCTGCCGCTAAGTAAAAGCGAAACTAAATAAGTGCCATGGTCAGATCACTTCCTGGTTATTAAACTGGACTTCTCCATGACCCTTCCCCTCTGCAGGGAGGTGGGACCAATTTGGATGGTCCGCCCCTGCCATTTAATGGATCCACATGGTTTCCAGAGAGTGGTAGGGGATGTTTTATCCCATGTTGATGGCCTTTCAGCTGATTCCCTGGTGGCCCACTGGAATGTGGAGTTAACCAGGGCTATTTACTGTTTGGCTCCGAAGCGCCCTCTCTGATTGCATGGAGCCCGGACAGCCCCGTGGTTTTTCACGGATCTGAGGGCAATGAAACAATCGCTGAGACGGCTAGAGCGCTGGTGGCGAATAACTCATTCTGAATCTGACCGGACATGGGTTAGAGCTCAATGTTGAGCCTACCAAGTGGTGATAGCGACGGCGAAGAAGACGACTTCTTCACCGCCTCTATTGCATCTGCGGAAAACAGCAGCGGGAGACTCTTTCGGGTGGTTCGCAATTTAGCAGAACCACCTGCTCAATCAGGGCCCACATGATATCCTGCAATGCTTTTGCAAAGTTTTTTGCAGATAAAGTCGCTCAGATTCGGGAAGAGATAGACTTCACCATGGGAGCAGGGCCGGGGCGGGAGACTGCTAGAGTCCTGTCTAGTCAAGTTGTGTGGGATCAAGTCCAATCTGTTACCCCTGAGGATGTAGACAGGCTGCTTGGGCAAGTGAAACCAACCACCTGTCTCCTTGATCCTTGCCCATCCTGGCTTATAAAAGCTAGCTGGGAAGGGCTGGGCGATGGGCTTCGTGGGGTGGTGAATGCTTCTCTCTGTGAGGGAGCCTTCCCAGACCTGCTGAAAGAGGCGGTTATTAAACTGCTTCTTAAAAAACCATCTTTAGATGCGGCCACGATGGCCAACTATCGCCCAGTCTCAAATCTTCCATTCTTGGGCAAGATGATTGAGTGAGTGGTTGCTGAACAACTCCAGGCACGCCTGGAAGAAGCGGACCATTTGGATCCCTTCCAGTCGGGATTCAGGCCTCATCACGGGACTGAAACTGCCTTGGTCGCACTGGTTGATGATCTCCGGTGGGCTAGGGACAAAGGTGAGAGTGTTTCCTAGTTCTGCTGGATCTCTCAGCGGCCTTTGACACCATCGATCATAACATCCTTCTGGACCATCTAGAGGGGCTGGGAGCTGGGGACACTGTTATATGGTGGTTCCGCTCCTTTCTCCTGGGCCGTGTCCAGAAAGTGGTGATGGGGGATGAGTCTTCAGACCCCTGGGCTCTCACTTGTGGGGTACCTCAGGGTTCCATCCTCTCCTCCATGCTTTTTAATATCTGTATGAAGCCGCTGGGAGAGATCATCAGGGGGTTTGGGCTGGGTGTCCATGAATATGCGGATGATACCCAGCTCTACCTCTCTTTCAAATCAGAACCAGTGAAGGCGGTGAAGGTCCTGTGTGAGTGCCTGGAGGCGGTTGGAGGATGGATGGCGGCTAACAGATTGAGGTTGAATCCTGACAAGACAGAAGTACTGTTTTGGGGGGACAGGAGGCGGGTGGGTGTGGAGGACTCCCTAGTCCTGAAAGGGGTAACTGTGCCCCTGAAGGATCAGGTGTGCAGCCTGGGAGTCATTTTGGACTCACAGCTGTCCATGGAGGCTCAGGTCAACTCTGTGTCCAGGGCAGCTGTTTACCAGCTCCATCTGGTACGCAGGCTGAGACCCTATCTGCCTGTGGACTGCCTCGCCATAGTGGTGCATGCTCTGGTTTCTCCCGCTTGGACTACTGCAATGTGCTCTGTGTGGGGCTACCTTTGAAGATGACCCGGAATCTACAACTAATCCAGAATGCCACAGCTAGACTAGTGAGTGGGAGCGGCCACCGAGACCACATAACACCGGTCTTGAAAGACCTACCTTGGCTCCCAGTACATTTCCGAGCACAATTCAAAGTGTTGGTGTTGACCTTTAAAGCCCTAAACGGCCTCAGTCCAGTATATCTGAAGAAGCGTCTCCACCCCCATCGTTCTACCCGGACTCTGAGGTCCAGCGCTGAGGGCCTTCTGGCAGTTCCCTCGCTGCGAGAAGCCAAATTACAGGGAATCAGGCAGAGGGCCTTCTCGGTAGTGGCACCCGCCCTGTGGAACGCCCTCCCACTAGATGTCAAAGAGAACAACAACTACCAGACTTTTAGATGACATCTGAAGGCAGCTCTGTTTAGGGAAGCTTTTAATGTTTGAGGCATTACTGTATTTTAATATTGTGTTGGAAGCCACCCAGAGTGGCTGGGGAGACCTAGCCAGATGGGTGGGGTATGTATGTATGTATGTATGTATGTATGTATGTATGTATAAATAAATAAATAAATAAATAAATAAATTATTATTATTATTATTATTATTATTATTATTATTATTATTATTATTATTTGCATATAGACCAATAAAATGTAGAAAGTACAATGAGGTGACTCAGAAGTTAAAAATGTGTGTGAGCTACAGACTTTCAGTCTCTGTCTGAAAACAAAAAGCATGATGCATTTACTTTTGGCGTCTGCAGTTTTGAATTTGTGGGCGGCTTCATTGCCAGGACTTGCCTCACCTTTACCTCAGTTTCTGGTGTGTGTGTGTGTGTGGAGCTGAACTTGAATGAACAATAATTCTGACAACATTTCATTACAGTAAGTGGGAAAGTGGGAAACTGCTCAGACAACAGGTCTAAGCTTAATCTTCTTTTCTCTTTTTAAAGGATTAGACAGCATTCTCTTGGCTTACATCCTACTCTGCCTCATGCACCATCTTTTGGCCCTGCCCAGTGGCTGATCTCATGGTTCCCGGTTCCAGAATGCTAGCAGCCTGTCCCTCCCCAAAAATATTCCTACTCAGCCCCACAAAGGCAACCAGCTACTCCTGCACTGTGGGTGGGCAGGTGGCAAAAATCTCAAAGAGGCCAGAGAGAGGTGGGTTACTGAAGCTGCAAATTTCCGAGCACAATTCAAAGTGTTGGCACTGACCTTTAAAGCCCTAAATGGCCTTGGCCCAGTGTACCTGAAGGAGCGTCTCCATCCTCAACATTCTGCCCAGACACTGAGATCCAGCACCAAGGACCTTCTGGCAGTTCCCTCAATGAGAAAAGTGAGGTTACAGGGAACCAGGCAGAGGGCCTTCTTGGTAGTGGCGCCCGCCCTGTGGAACACCCTCCCATCATGTCAAGGAAATAAACAACTATCTGACTTTTAGAAGACATCTGAAGGCAGCTCTGCTTAGGGAAGTTTTTAATGTTTGATGTTTTATCGTGTTTTTAATACTCTTGTGAACCACCCAGAGTGACTGGTGAAACCCAGCCAGATGAGCAGGGTATAAATAATAAATTTATTATTATTATCATTATTATTATTATTATTATTATTATTATTATTATTATTATTATTTCTCTCTCCAAAAACAAAACAGAAAAAACTGCACAGAAAGAAACACACAGAGAAAAAGCTGCCCAAATGAGGAACCAATGGGGGGCAAAGGACCTTGAAAGGAAGGACATGATGATGAGGCTGTGATGTAGAGAGCAGAGACTGTTGTTTGCTCTGCAGGAGAATGAGGTTTGATTATGGAGTCCTTCACAGCTATTATCTGTGGTAAAAAACTATCATGTCTCAGCATGGGGACTCCTCATCAGAGGATGACATGAGCCCTCCCAGCAATGTACCAAGTCTCAGAGACCAGGCTCAGTTTGGGGGTGAGGAGCCAGGATTCTGGGGAAACCAAGCCAGATGGTTGGGGTATAAATAATAAATTATTATTAATAACAGTATTATTATAAATAGCCCCAAGACCCTGCCCCTTAACTGGTGTCCACAGCAAAGGATGAAGTTGCCCCTTCCCCAGCTATGGTTGAAAAATCTGCCCCATCACTACCCTAATCGCTTTGGGTTTGGCAATGAAGTGAGCTCACCCTTCTATAAACCTAGCAGAATAGCGGCTAGCATTTCTCTAAAGATGACAAATGGTTTTGTCCTAGTGGCATATTGAAAGAGGTTGGCAAGCTAAGCAAAGCGCCGTTTCATTTTTATCGCTCAGGTACATTATAATACTCTTCCTTGGAGAATTGCAGTCTGGCTCAAAATTGTTCAGCACGTCGATCGCAGAAAAGTCCTGCAGCGCTTTGCTCTTTTATTAACGGCTCACGGAAAGAGCGTTCCCTGGAAAGCTCTGCCAGGGCAACTTTCTCCTGCGGACATTCCGCATTTGCTAATGAGACTTTCATAAATTAAGAGTCCCAAGTCAGCGGCGCTTGCGCGAGTGCACACAGACACACATAGCACTTGGCTGTTGGCCATTTATGTTTGCCTAGATTCCTGAAGGCATTATTACGCACAAGTGCGGCTGGGTTCGTATTTATAAAAAGGTCAACTGTCTTGGCGAAGCGCATGAAAAGAAGAAGCGGATTTGCAAAGGTGAAACCGATCCACTTTCCCCCACCCCCTCCCCTGAAATTCTGAGAGAGAAGATGGGGAAGAAAACAAGGCAGCAAACAAAACACAATTTCTCACTCTGACCTGCTTCGCTTCTCTGGCTATAAATAATTTACTTTGGAAGAATTAGTCTATACTCTCTCCTCCCGTGCCCACTGGAACCAAGCAAGAAGGTTGGCCATCCATTTCAAAGCATTCAGCTCCGGGAAACCTTCTAGCAACCTTCAAGGGGGCCCGCAGAGAAGGTTTAAAATCTCTTTTTCAGAAATAAAACTTTAATTCTCTGCTTATTTGCTCGTGTTTCTATGTGGTGGATGTGAAAGCTAGTGTGGTTTTTTAAAAAGTTTATTGGAGAAAAATCTCTCTCTCTCTCTCTCTCTCTCTCTCTCTCTCTCTCTCTCACACACACACACACACACACACAGTTACCCTTTTTGAGGGGATAAAGCCTGCCAGCTTTCAGAGCAGCAGGTGCATATCTGTGACTCATGAGTATGGTAGAAAGAACTCAGAATGAGCACCAGCATTGGGTGAAAATTCTAGTAGTTGCCCAAAAGATTGAAATATGAACATATATTTTTTCATTGTTCTATATTGAAATTATTAATTATTAATTATTAATTATTATTATTATTATTATTATTATTATTATTATTATTATTATTATTATTATCAGAAGGTAACTGAAACTATCAACAGAACTGTATGGAAATATCCTCTTGAATTCTATACCCAGCACATGGAACCTTATGAAAGGACAATACGAGTGGACTCTCCATGCCCTTACAACAGCAAAAAGACTGATACTGATGATTTGGGAAAATAAAAATGCGGCTCCCTTCTACGATTGGATATGAACAACTTGCATATAAACACAGACTTGCCATGGACAAATTCAATGATATTTAGAATCCATTCTTACAAATACTGTAATAGGTTAAGATCTGGTGAAGTACAATAACAACCTTGTGAAGTATGCAGTTTTGGGTCGTCCCCCCTCTACACGAGCACCAGCATTGGGTTAAATCAGGCTACAACTTTGTTGACTAAACAGCAGGGAAGCAGGGCTGGCATGGCAGTAGGGCAACAATCAATTCCTTATTGCACTCAGCCCTTCCTGGTGGCATAGCGTTCTGCTCAGGGCTTGGGTAGCAGCTGAATCCCCTCTATGGGAGGTGGCCAGCATTGAACCTTGGCATGGTGCAAGCCAAGCATCCAGGTTCAACCTGGATAACTGGGGGAAGATATTCTAGCCAGGCTCATGCCCTACCCAAGGTCAAGGAATGCCTTTAGTCTGTATTTCCCACAGCATGCTGCATGCTGATGCAGTATCATCAGTATCAGTCTTTTTGCTGTGGTAAGGGCATGGAGAGTCCACTCGTATTGTCCTTTCATAAGGTTCCATGTGCTGGGTATAGAATTCAAGAGGATATTTCACTACAGTTCTGTTGATTACTGCATGCTGATCCTGCCCAATGCCATTTCCACCCAAAGTTGTGACAACATTCTAGTAGTTGCCTAAAATAATGAAAGATTTCATTGAGGGAAAGCTGAAAAGGACCCCAACCAATGGACAAAATGAGGTTGGGAAAACAACATTTCCATCCTTGTCAGTCAGTGATCCAACAAGGCCATTGAGACTCTAAACCAAGGGTAGGTGGGAAGGGGAAGGAGGAGGAGGAGGAGGAGGAGGAGGAGGAGGAGGAGGAGGAGGAGAGTTTGAATTTGATATCCTGCTTTATCACTACCCGAAGGAGTCTCAAAGCGGCTAACATTCTCCTTTCCCTTCCTCCCCCACAACAAACACTCTGTGAGGTGAGTGGGGCTGAGAGACTTCAAAGAAGTGTGCCTAGCCCAAGGTCACCCAGCAGCTGCATGTGGAGGAGCGGGGAAGCGAACCCGGTTCACCAGATTACAAGTCTACTGCTCTTAACCACTATACCACACTGGAAGCTTGTGTGGCAAAATGGCCTCAAGTTCTTGTGGGTTTTTAAGGCCTCACCCCTTCCTTCCCTCTTGTGAGGTATGATCCCCTTCCCATGAGATCTCATGAGAGCTCAGAAGAGAAAAGCTCACCCCATCTCCCTCACTGCTTCTGAGCCCCTGCACTGCTTGGCGAGGTGTCCTACACTCAGATTAGGACTTCTGCAAGGGCAGGTTTTCATAGAATCTGTCAGTGTTTGTAAAAAGCAAAAAAAGAAGGAAAGGGTTCTGACCTCCCTTTGTCTCCTCAGCCTGGTCCTCGGACTCTTGTCGGCATAAAAGAGTCCACGAGAATATCCTTGCAGAGTTTTATTCTTAAAAGTCTTTGTGCAAAAACGACTGACCAACTATATACACAACACTATCAGCTTTCACTAACCAATCAACCAACCCAACTCAACCTTCAACCGAACTAACATTTCTCACTCTATATATACAACTTGGTGCAGGCCACTGAGTCATGCTGACCCAGCTTTATTCACATTAAAGAAACAGCGGCCATTTTAGCCCAGACAGAATCATGTCGAATTGTAGAGTTGGAAGGGACCCCAAGGGTGATCTAGTCCTTGCAATGCAAGAAACTCAGCTAAAAAGCATTCCATTTTGGGTTGGATAAAGCAGGGAGCACTCAACCTCGGCCCCCACCTGCACTCGACATTTCAAGCAGGATCAAACCACTTAAGAAAGTTATGGCTTCCCCCAAAGCATTCTGGGATTGCATATTGCTTGCTAAGGGTGCTGAATGTTGTTGGGAGACCCCGCCTCTTGTCACAGAACCACAAAGGTGGTGTAACAATGAATCTCTCTTCCCATGAAACTCAGAGAACTGTAGGTCTGTGAAAAGAATAGGCAACCCAGATTCGAAGAGCTGGTTTCTCGATCCAGCCTGAAATGCTTTCTTAAGAGCACAATGAAAATTGTGGGGACTGGCGCACCTCACGAGGGAGGGAATTCCACAACTGGGGAACCAGCGCTGAAGAGGCCCTGTCACAAATCAGCATCAACCAGGGAGCCTATCGGATGCCTATGGGACGCCAAGACGAACCTGAGAGCAAAAGCACGCTGCCCAGTTATCACTCCAAGCACCTGGTACTCAGAGGCATACTTCCTCCAAGAGTGCAGGGAAAATATAGCCTATTCCATGAATGTCTCTAATCCTCGTTCAAATCTGCCCAAGCTGGCGACTGTCGCCTCTCCTCGCCAGCGATAAAAGAAAATTTTGATAAAGATGTTTTACAGATGGTATTTACTACACTACACTTGATCTTAGCCAAAAGATCAGCCATCGCCAAGTGACGATCCTCCCAAGAGAAATGCGACACACAGACAAACAGAGACAGATTTAATTGTCTTCGACTTAAACCCCCTGATTTCCTTAGCAAATGTCACCAAGGTCCATGGATTAATAACCGATGCCCCAGAGGTAGTGGAGGAAATACATTAGGATCCACCCGGGGCTTGAAGTGATAGCCAACCTTCCGATATGCACCTAGATTGACTTTATGCCATGGCTAGGAAGCTGGTGCAAAATTCCTCTCTGCAGTTGTTATTGTGGAATGTGGCAGGGTGGTTTTCTAAGCTGTGTCTCCCTGATTTTACAAAGTTAATAAGGGCTCATGATATAGTCTGTTTACAAGAAACCTGATCATCATGTCACATCGAATTTGCAGATGGTATTTAACAGCAACCAAGATATGTAAAATGTATAAAACAAAATCAAAATTATACTGGAGGTGCAACAGAGTTGAGGTTTCTGCATATGTGGTGGTTATGTGATAAAATCAAAGGCTTCTGGATACGGTGTATGAAGAACTAAAGAAAATGTTTAAACAAAATTTTGCCCCCAAAACCCAGAAGCCTTTCTGTTGGGAATATTGGATGTAGATATAACGAAGGAAAATAAGAAAATTTTCTTTACACCACAGCGGCAGCGAGAACTATTAATTGCTAAAAATTGGGAAAAAAGAAATAACACAGACAAAAAAAGAATGGCAAGATAAATTATTTGAGTACACAGAATTGGCTAGAATGACAGAGGTAATTAGGGGTCAGACAAAACTAAAATTCTGAAAAGAATGGGGAAAATATAGAGAGGACCTTAAAAAGCAATGCCCTCAAATTAATACTTGGACTTGTTTTGATTAACTTTTGCAAAACTAATTATGGAATAAAAGCTAATAATAGAAAGGAAAAAGGTAAAAATGGAATCAGATGGAAACAGTGTACCAAAGAAGAAAGAAGAACCGCGCTGAGGATGAAGGAAGTCAATTGGAAGGAAAGAAGAATTGTTCAATATTTGTTTAGTATAAGTCTTGTACTTACAATTGACATTGTTTTTTATCTTTCTTTTTCATGTTTTTCTTTTTTTCTTTTTGTGAGTGTGTTGGTGTTGCAAAATAATAAAAAAAATTATATATATATATATATAAAAAACAAATTGGCGGCTGTCGCCATCTCCTGTGAATGCCATATGTCACGTGGAGAAAGGGCTTCCTTTTGTCTCTCCTGAAATATCTAAACTATTCAGTTTCATTGCATTGACCCTGAGCTCTGCTATTATGAGAGAGGGAGAAAAGCTCTCTCTCTCTCTCTCTCTCTCTCGCCATCCAGAGAAGAAGAAAAATCAGTTACAGCTCCGTAACAAAACACTTTATACGATGGAGGGTATGTGACCAGAAAAGCAAAATATCAGTCAATTTATTTCTACACATGAAGAGGGATTTCTTCTAGCAGTAATAATGACAAAGTGCCCCGGGAAAAGCGGCACATACCATTACAGGGCTTGACGGGAGAAAGTGCCAGTGCCAATAGTGCTCAGACAGGCTTTGGATCAGAGCCACAAATAATAAATAACAGAGTTGTATTTCTCCAGGAGCTATTCCCCCTCCCTTTATTTCCCGGGATAACTTTGCATTTTTCATAGATCAGGATTCAAACAGGGGCCATCCTTTTCATGTGTATGGAGGGAAAGTGAGAGAGTTAGTTCACTTGTAAAAGAAAAGCATATGTCTTCTTTGAGGGAGTAGAGTTTTCCTCCATTTTATCATTTTTCCTCCTCTAGAGCAATGCCCTTCTAAAATGTGTTGGGGGTTGTTTTCGTTTCTATTTTGATTATAAATTTGGGTATTTAAATTGTGATTTTATCCTGTGAACTGCCCTGAGACTTGCGTGTATACGGCCGTATACAAATCGGGTTCTCCCTTAAAGAGGACACATATTGCGGTGAGACCTGGACAACCGACACCCTGTGTTGTGGGTGGGAACAATTGGTCAGCCACAACAACTGATTGGTAGGTCCCTCGAAGCTGGGTACAATCCGGCCAATGGGACACAGTCCAAATGGTTCGAGGGACCTATTTATGCCCATGCATGTGACCCAGAGCTTCCTCTTTCTGTGCGTGCATTCGGAACACCCGCCCATCTCTCCCTACTTTTAGGGCTTTGCACTTGACCTTGCTATGCCATCGTGTGTCGTCTGTCATTGGGACAGGGGCATGGCAGGAATTTCCCCCACTTAGCTGCAGTAGTAGCAACAGAAACTAAGTTCTATGGGGATGAAGACCCCCTTTCCCTTAACAGATTCTTTTTCCATGAGTTCTTTTTTTCCTGTTAAGGTTTTCATTAAAGTTTTTCACAATACGGTAAGAGAGAGAAAACAAGCAGGCAGAAAAAAAAGAAGAGAAAGCAAAAATAAAAATAAAAAGGGCTTTCGATTTTCCACCTGCCAGCTACATTTTTAAAAAGTTATTCAAGACATTCAGTCCATTTGCCACCTAGTAAATTAGCAAAAATGTCAAAATCCGATAAATGCTGCAAATGTAAGAAGAAAGAAGGTACTTTTCATCATATGTGGTGGTCTTGTAAGATAGCAAAAGTTTTCTGGGAGATGGTTTATAATGAATTGAAGAAAATGTTTAAAACAACATTAAAAAAAACCAGAAGCTTTTCTTTTAGGGATAGTAGGTACAGAGATACCCAAAGACCACAAAAACCTGTTTAGGTATCCTGCAACAGCAGCCAGAATGATTTATGCTCAGAGATGGAAAGAAGATTCTGTCCCAACCAAAGTGGCAGATTAAACTAATGGTCTATGCCAAAATGGCAAAACTTAATGGAAAGGTAAGAAACCAAGAAGAAAGAAATTTCATTAAGGAATTGGGAAAATTTGGGGAATATCTGAGAAGTTCTTGTATACAATTAAGTTCATTAGCAGGATTAATGTAAAACAAGCAGTTAAAAGTAATGTTAAAGAAGAATTAGGGAGTAACTAATAAATGAAATAACGTAGGAAATGCAGTAATAAAAATTAAAATTATAAGAAACAGCAAAACGGGTGAAGTCGAAATATGTTTATTGGGAAGCTATTTGTATGTATGTAACAAATCTTTAAAACTTAAAAATAAGACTTATTTTTAAAAAGACATTCACTCCACTTTCTGTTAAGCAGTATTTCTTTTAAATTCAAATGTCTGAAAACCATTCATTTCCTTTTCCCCATGAAAAATCCAAGAGGGATTCTCAAAGTATAATCATTACAAATAATGGGTGGCCAGCCAAACATCCCTAGGAACTATCGCCCCATCAGTTTATTATCTATTCCGGGGAAAATATTTGCCGCTGTTTTACTGGAAGAACTTCTTTCATGGGTCCAGGAGAGGAACATTCTACCGCTAGAACAGATTGGCTTTCGAAAGTCAGCATCAACCATGGACCACTGTCTAACTCTCTATCACCTTGCCAGTAAATACACTGCACCAAGGCAAGGCCACCTATTTGCCGCTTTCATGGACCTGGAGGCCGCCTTTGATTCCATTCCTAGGCAGAGATTATGGTCCAAACTTGCCCATCTGGGAATTGATCCGCACCTCCTCTCCCTAATTATTTCCCTTTATTCAAACACCACAGCTTGCGTCCGAAGTGATCCCAACGGCTCCCTTACCACTCCATTCCCAACAGCCAAGGGCGTCCGACAAGGTTGTCTCTTGGCCCCTTTACTGTTTAATCTCTATCTTCATGATGCAATTACCCCTTTGAAGCTAGCATCTAAGTATCCTCCTCACTTAGCAGGCCACCCCATTGTTTCCCTTTTCTATGCAGATGACGCCGTCATCTTATCCAGAACAGCTGCGGACCTAGCAAATACAGTTAATGCATTTATCGCCTATTGTAAGGCGGAAGCTCTTAATATTAATTATAAAAAATCGAAAGTCCTCCACTTCACTCGTTCCCGCAAACTCAAGCTGGAGCCGCTTAAGATCACAGGTGGCTACTTAGAAAAGGTAAAAGCCTTTAAATATCTAGGCTTAATATTCACCTATAATCTCTCCTGGACCACCCATCTACAATCTGCCTTTCTCGCTGCAACCACGACCTCTAATGCCATTGTCCAATTTTACCACCAGAAGGGCGGCAAACACCTTCCAGCAGCAATTCAAATATTTAATGGCAAAGTTGTCCCTAAATTATTATATGGCTGTGAAGTATGGACTACAGCAATATCAGGTAACTTGGATCGCCCACTTCATATGTTTCTGAGATCTCTTTCTGGCGTCCCGAGATGTGTCTCAGGTGCAGCCCTACGACTTGAGTTCGCCCAGCCCTCAATTGTAAAACGAGCATGGAGTCGAGCCATTTCCTATAGCTCCCACCTACTAGC
The DNA here is from genome assembly GCF_964188315.1 of Podarcis muralis. NCBI lineage: Eukaryota > Metazoa > Chordata > Lepidosauria > Squamata > Lacertidae > Podarcis > Podarcis muralis. The sequence goes on from NC_135668.1 coordinate 43,782,738, forward strand.
ATCGGATGCTCGAATTAGAGGTGGTTTTTCCAATCTGATCCTAAGAGATATTCATAATTCCCCCTGGAAAACTACAATTAACCTCAAACTCCGATCTTTTCTCAATCTGAATTGCAAAACTGTTCTTAACTTAGAGTGTATCAGTCCGGCGGCCCTACCTCCAATTAAAAAGAAGCTACAGCAACTTGACTTCTCTAATACAGCTGCCCATGCAAGAGGGCCGTGTTCAGGCCTAGCCCTAGCTATTCCACCCCCTGAAGGGATCCCTCTATACTGCTTCACAATTTCTTCGGAGGCTAAGCGAAGGGCCTTTACCTGTGCCCGTCTCAACTGTTTTCCTACAGCAGTTCTGTCGGGTCGTTATTCCAGAGTTCCCATCGCAAATAGAACATGCACCTGTAATGACACGGCTCTGGAGACTATGGAACATGTAATGCTCTTCTGTCCCAACTGGACAGATGAAAGATCTCGGTTTTTAACTCCTCTCGTGAACAAGCTTCATCTCCCAATCCAGCCCTGGATAGTGTCCCTTTTTTTTTGCAGGATTCTGATTGTTGGATTACCGAGATGACAGCTAACTTCCTGCTCAGTGTGATGAAGAGGAAAGCGGCACTAACTTCTTCTTTAACACCACAGCTGCAGTCGATATGCCGCACAACCGAACGAAGTTCCAAGTAGCCTTATTATACAAGGACAATGGAGCTAGGACAAATCTGAGGAGCCGAAGGACCCTTTAATGATCCTCCGCCAGCCTCAGCAGTTTTTTGTCTTTCTGTTTTTGTACTATCTGTCACTCGATGTTTTAAATCCCCTGTCCCTTTTGTTATCCCCCCCTTTCCCCCCCCTTTCTTTAAGTACTCGCCCAGGACGATATCTACCTTTATCTCCCCACCCCCATTTTATGTTGTTATTTCTATGTATATCATGCTATGGCCACACGGCTAACGCAATAAAATCTATTGACAAATAATGGGTGGCCACAAGGTGTTAAATGAGAGAGAGGATTTTTCTCTCCCTCTCCCCAATTTCTCCATAGCAGACACAGTCTTACAAACTTCTCTCCCATCACCTCTTACTCAACTTTTCTCTAAACTAACAAGTCCCAAAACACCGCAACCTTTCTTCAGAGGGGAGTCTCTCCATCCCCTCAAATATCTTCATTGAATATGTTTGTGAACATTTTCTAACTCTACAATATCACCTTTGAAGCGAGGTAACCCAAATTGTCCACAGTGTTCCAATAATGGTCTCATCATAGATTTATACAAGAGCATTACAATATTGGCAGCTTTATTTACAGCCCCTGTCCTCATCTCTTTCCACCGCTGTAACACAGCCCTTGTGGTATGTAAAACTCGAGGAACACGGATGACAAATGTTTATTTACGAGCCAAAGCTGTAATTTGCTGTTTTCCACTTTCACAAAATCCTAAATAATTTATAATCTGCCAGCTTTAAGCGTTCCAGAAAATGCAGGTGGGAATATGTGGTGACATTTCACTCCAGCTTCCAGTTGGCTTTGGTTCTTGGGGGGGGGGGGAGGCAGTGCCCCCCGAAATACTTATGGAGCTTCTTTTATCAAACTGTTTAGGAATTATTAATAAAATGCCTGACTTGTGTGCTACTCCATCAAACTTTGCAATCCTCCAAAGTCTGGTTTAGGCTCATATTTATAATTCAAACTGTAATGGAAAAGGAAATTAAAATCCGCATAATTTATCAAAAGAATGAAAACTGCAGTTGAAAAGAGAGGAAAAAAAATAAGGAATCAGTCCATTGGGAATTTAGAAAATTACTTTGCAAGTGGTTTTCTCCCTACCTCTTCAAGCAAATGAGCTATTAGTTAATAACGTTAACATATTTCTTTTGTCCTTTCCACCTTGATATTCTTAATTCATGAATGTTACAAATATGCAACACACCTCCTAAACTGATGTGCCATTTATCTTGGCATATATATTTTTTCTTTTTTTGGGGGGGGGGGAGATGTTCTTTGCCTGCATTTTTTTTTTTCTCAGCAGGAAAAGTGCATGTTCCATAAACTTCAATTAAAAAAAGAATAGTGTTATCAAAAGGAACAGAAGGAGAACATAATAACTGTCTGGTGCAAATAATCTCCACATATTTCATTATATTTAAATCCATTGTATGGAGGATGTTTAATATAGTGAACTAAGCCTGCATTTATCTTTCTTTCGTGCTCTCTCTCTCTCTCCCCCTCTCCCCACATATAGAGAATCAATTGCTTCCAGATATTCTAAAGTGGGGCTTTGAAGAAATAATAAATAAATAAAATTTAAAGGCAAACTTATGGAATTCGCACTTTTGGAAAACAACAACACTTAAACCAAAAAACAAAAAAAAAAGCCTTCTGTTGAAATAGACGTTCCTCTGGATTTTGTAATAGAATTATCCAGCCAAGTAATGTGTACAAGAAGGCACACAATGCAGTAAAAAGTACAGTATATTTAAAATGCATATATTGGTGAAAACAACATCCAAAAGGCATTATATTTGGGGAAATAGCTTTGCAAAAATGTAAATAGTTGGAAAAAACTGATTTAAAATGCTGGTAAATTTTCATGAGGCTTATTTAAAAATAACAATTGCATATTTCTGTAGAAATGTGGGTAACTGAATTTGGAAAACTGCAGGTGGCAGATTCATCCAAAACTTTACCAGGTGCAAAAAAACAAAAACAAAACCTTAGCCAACTTCTCTTTGGGGGGAGGAGGAAACCTCTTCCAAGAATTTATCTAAATCCTCCTTCAAAGTTTGGCAAGTTGGTGGCCATCACTGATCTATGTGCTGTCTGAACTACTTTCCTTCGTCTCTCCTGAATCTTCCAATATTCAGCTTCATTGTCACCAAGCTCTAGGATTATGAAGGAGGAAGGAGAGAAAAAAATCTCCCCCCATCCACTTTCTCTGCACCACACATCATTTTGCAACCCTCCATCATGTCCCCTCTGGCTTGCTTTTTCCCTAAGCTAAAAACCCCCAAAAGCCATGGAAGGCAAAGACCCAAACCAGAAGCTTCAAATGAAAGAGTCTAGCTTTTGAGCTGCTTCCTCCTCCTTCCTTTTCTATGTTCTGCTGGGAAGCTGGAACAAATCAGGAAGCACAGAAGCTCAAGTGGCCTCAGGTGAGCTTCCTAGCCAGAGCAGGGTGGGGCTGAGGAGTGGTGCCTGATTGTTGCAGGTGGAAGTGGGATGGAAACAGCTGCAGCTTCTAATATACATTTAGGTTCCTTTCCTTTCTAGGTAAGTATTTCAGGCTGCTGCTCCCAGGACGGACATTTTACATTAGCAGTTTCTCCTTTGGCATAGAATAGGCATGTCCATCTTCCAAGAGATTGTGATCTACTCACAGTATGTTAAAAAAAAGGCAGTGATCTACGTCATTAGAGGATTCAATCGCCCAGGGTCCAAAGATGGTTCTGGTTCTGGTTCTGGTTCTGGTTCTTCTTAGCTGAAATCTGATGGGCCTTTCCATTTCTCTCTCAATGGTACATATGGGCAAAGGAGACCTCAGGGACTTTCTGAATGTCGCAACATGAAAATAAATTCATGAACAGTTGGAGAACTCAAATGCTCAGAGCATAGAGTGTTGTAGCTTCCAGCAGTTATTCAGTGTTGGGGGGGGGGGATGAGATAGTAATGGCAATAAACTTTGGGGTCTCATTTAGGAGATAGCAGATGATGGGAGACCCCTTTCTGCTCCAAACTCTGGAAAGCCACTTTCTAACAAGCAGGGAAGATGAGGTACAAGGCTTTTCCACCCCCTAAGATTGGCCCTCCTTCAACTGTTACCATTCCACCCAGCTGTCTGAACCTGTTTTTGTTTTTTTCACACCCCAGATGGTTGTTATCAGAGCTGTAACTTTAAGCATGGGCGCCTAAGCTTGCATTTCTCCCTCCCTCTTTCCTTGGCATTGTGTATTTTTGCTTTGCAATTCTTGAGAGCGGGGCCTGCCTTACTACTGATAGCTGTACTACTGATCTTTAGGGCTAAAGAGCAGGATATTTTGAAAATTGCTTTAAATGAATAATACCAAGAAAGAAAGGTAGACAAATATTCTGACCTGGTCTAAGGCAAGATTCTATGTTCCAGTGAATTATTTTCTGCTGCACTTTGCTTGCCTAGACAGACTTGAGGTGGGAATAAGTACAAAGACACAGACACACACATTTTATTTTTAAAACCCAGCTATGTTTTCCCCAGAAGGATACACCATAAGTGCTTGTAGTTTTCAATGAGTTTTTTAAAATACCCCTTTGATTCTATTCTAGTCATTCATGTTCAAGCCCTCCAGAAAAGACCCTTCCCAGTTCCACTTTCACATGTGTAATGCCTCGAGCACCACATAGTCAGTTGCGCTCTAGTCTTGTTCTTCACAAATTCTGAGGGAGGACTCTCCTCCAGGTCTGATGAAATGAGATGCTTTCTACTTTGTGTGTTGAGCTCGACCTCCTAGTTCAGTGCATCTCTCTTCTTCTGAGCTGACTTCTTCATCCTGTCTGCAGGCTGTGAAGTTGCTTGTCGAGGTCCCCAAGCCACCCCAAATAAACTCACATGGGTGGTGCTGTGGGTTAAACCACAGAGCCTAGGACTTGCCGATCAGAAGGTCGGCAGTTCGAATCCCCGCGATGGGGTGAGCTCCCACTGCTCAGTCCCTGCTCCTGCCAACCTAGCAGTTTGAAAGCACGCCGAAGTGCAAGTAGATAAATAGGTACCGCTCTGGCAGGAAGGTAAACGGCGTTTCCATGCGCTGCTCTGGTTCACCAGAAGCGGCTTAGTCATGCTGGCCACATGACCCGGAAGCTGTACGCCGGCTCCCTCGGCCAATAAAGCGAGATGAGTGCCGCAACCCCAGAGTCAGTCACGACTGGACCTAATGATCAGGGGTCCCTTTACCTTTACCTTTTATTACACATCAATTTTGTTTAAGGTTTTGGCATGATTTTGGCCACAACTTTATTTAAATACACACATGTGAGTGGTTGCTAAGGCACTGGTTATGTCTATCTGTCCTTGCCCCAGGGACAGAACTGACTTCCGGATTCCAGCAGAAGCCAGTCAGGGAAAACAATATTGGGGAGAAATGAAGCTGGGCATCAGATCCTCACTTCTCACCCGCATGCTCCCGGGGGCTTGCACAGCCCAAGCCCGATGCCAGGGAATTGGACAAAAGAATGGCAAGCCCCTGGATTCCTTTAATGGAATTCCCTTGCAGCACTACCATCATAGGGGTAGGCACTTACCCCTCCACCAACCAATTTTAACCAATGCTTAACCGCCAAACTTACAAGTTGTGACGATTTGCTATGCAGTAGGCAAAAACCAAATGGCACCAGCCAATCAGCCAAATGGACAAAATCCTTACCAGGCCCCTGCCCCAAAAGCAGACGACCCCATGACGGGCATAGCAAGGTCAAAGCAAAGAACACCCCCCCAATTCAGGGAGGGTGGGCAGGTGATCGGTGCACGGAGCCCAAGAGGACCCCAAGGCTGTGTGTTCAATATTTAAAACATTTGACCCCTCCTCCAAATTGGCAACATCAAAATCTCCCCAGAGACTCAAATTATCCAATCACTGCCTGTGGCCATTCAAATGTATCCGCCCAGCAACAGTGGGGTGGCCTACTGGCCCCCACCGCAACACATGCTCTCTGTTAGGGAGAACACGCTTTGTAGAAAGGGACATTGCACATGAAGCTGCCTTATACCGAGTCCATCTAGTGGACTCTAGTGGCCTGCACTGTCTGGCAGCAGCTCTTCATGGTTTCAGAGAAAGGTCACTCCCAACACTATCTGGAGATGCTGAGGATTGGGACCTTCTGCACGTAAAATAGATGCTGTGCTACTGAGCTATGGCCCAGTGGGACAATGAGAACAGGAGTAAAGGATGGGGCCAACTTTTCTTTTTTCTTTCTTTTTAAAAAAATAATCTTTATTAATTTAAATTACACACATATACAAAGAATTTACAAAGAATTTGCAATCTCATACTACAAAAAGAAAATTAAAGAAAAAGCAACTAAGAAAAAAGAAAAGAAGAAAATACGGAAAAAAGAAAGAAGAAAAAAGCAGATTTACGTGCATAAAAAACCTTAATCTTCCTAATTAATACTTAAATAAACACTTGAATAAAAAAGACTTCTGACAAAACGAGTCTTTCAATCATTCTCACTGTACTGTTTATACCGTCGTTTTTTTCGCACAGTTTTATATTCTTTAATATTGTTCCCGTCTACTCCACAAACGGTATTTGTTGTGTTTACAAGTATCACTCGAGTTCTGCTAAAATGGTGCGGTTGGTACAATATGATCTTATTTAATCCTTAAATATTCTCCATTCTCCAAATATTTTCTGGTTCAATACTCCTCTAACTCTTCCCGTCAGTTTTGCTAGTTGTAAATATTCTAACATGAGTATCTGCCAATCTGTGTATCTGTGTTTTGTTTCGTTTTTTTCCCACTCCCTCACCACAAGAATTCTTGCTGCTGTGGTGGCATACATGAACAGTGGTCTTACGTCTTTTTAGATTTCTAATGGTAAAATGCCTAAAAGAAAGATCTCTGGGGGTTTTTTTAAAGTGAGTCTGAATAATTTCTTGAATTCATTATAGATACTATCCCAGAATTCCCTAATGATTGCACAAGTCCACCACATGTGGTAGTATGACCCCACATCTATTTTACATCTCCAGCCAGTCGGTGACCCTCCCTTATATATTTTCGCTAGCTTCAAGGGGCTATGATGCCATCTATATAACATCTTCATAATGTTCTCCCTAAGGGGGATGGGGCCAACTTTTCGGCTGTCACTTGTGTCATCCTTGACTGCTGCTGCTGGCTGCCATTTCTCGCTTTCTTGTGAACAGCGATGGAATGTGTATTGGAAAGACATAAAATAATATTGTGATCATTTGGAGATAAATGGCATCCAAAAATCTCTTTCCATGATGCCTCCCCCCCCCATGTGGAGGGAATTTGGATCCAACCAGATAATGCATCAGTTCCATATTTAAAATTAAGCATTTATTTTAAAAAATGTAATTTGCCAGTGGTGTATGTGTGCATGGTGAGTGTGATCTGGATCAGAACCCTTTGTTCCCAATCTAGCTAAGGCCCCTGCCCCAAGAAATTGCTTGGGGAAGGAGTTCCCATTGAATTGGATCAGAGTCCCTCCCCCCAAAAACAAACAAAGGGTTAAAGATCCCTAATCCACACCCCAAGAAGCCTGTCTGGATCTCTCCACATGGCAATTTCTGTTCTTTCTTTTAAAAAACAACAACTCTGCAATTAAAGAGACATAGATCGAGTTCACTTCTTGTCTAATTTTTGTGTCTCTGTTTTGTGAGAAGTCGGTCCTGTTATTCACCCGTTCTGATTCGCCACCTTCTGTGGCTGCTTTTCATTAAAACGATACCAGCGGGAGATTGTTACAGTCGCCCAACGCACAACATCAGCCTTGGCCCTTAGTGAAACCCTGTGCAAAATCTCAAATTGAGTCTGGTATCTCAGTTTGACAGACAGCAAATTGGAAGAGGAATGTCACAGGACGGAAATGGGGGGAACCGGCTAGGAGGAGAAAATGATGTCCTTAGCTGACCAAACTTTCACCGCAGTGTGAAAGAGGATCTTTTCAAAGGAGAGTCTGGATGTTGGGAACAGCTGCCCAAGCTTGAGTGGGAAGATGAAGTCCTTGGGGTAATGCAACTTGCACACCTCTCTCAGTTGATCCGTACCAAAATCCCCAGCTGTTGTGGCCTAGGAGGTTGACTTAATACCTGAATTGGAAGGGCTATAACCACTTATCATAACTGGTTCCTAAGGCACAAGGCCAAGTCAATATCCTCAACATATGCTTTGAGCAGCAAACAGGAAATCAAGAATGTGTTGGCAGGACAATCCCAGCTTCATCCTTGCCAAACCTCAGGGAATTCTCCATTCATTTTCTCCAAGCAGACTAGAATGTAAATGTCCACAGAGGCTAAAAAATAAAATAAAAGGCGGAGGATTCTGCATAGGGCTGCCAATAATTGCATTTCACTTTCTTTTTCCTATAGTATCTTTCTTTACTGAAATCTTTACCAAATATGCTTCAACTACATAGATAAGGTAAAAGGTAAAGGACCCCTGGACGGTTAAGTCCGGTCAAAGGTGACTATGGGGTTGCGGTGCTCATCTCGCTTTCAGGCCGAGGGAACCAGTGTTTGTCCGCAGACAGATTTTCCGGGTCATGTGGCCCGTATGACTAAACTGCTTCTGGCACAACAGAAACAGTGTGACAGAAACCAGAGCACACAGAAATGCTGTTTACCTTCCCCACACAGTGGTACCTATTTATCTACTTGCTCTAATGTGCTTTCGAACTGCTAGGTTGGCAGGAGCTGGGACACAGCAACAGGAGCTCACCCCTTTGCAGCGATTCAAACCACCAACCTTCTGATCAGCAAGCCCAAGAGGCTCAGGGGGTCAACACTTAATTGACTGGGGCTGCCCAGCTTAAGGAGGGCAGTAACTAACCAGTGAGACACGATGATCTCTCCCACTGATGAAGGCAACCCATAGTGCTCATACCTTATGTCTATCAGCTTGAGCTTATAACTCGTAACTGTTGTCCCCCATATTGTTTTTCCTGCACCAAAGTGACCTCTTCAGGGCACAAGCCTGGGCAGAGTGTATAAAGGTCCTGGACTACCCAGAACCCTAACAGTTTTCTCTCTAATATGGCACATGTTAATTTCACCAATAAATACATTTTAATGCAACGTTTACTCCAGTATAAGTGTCTTTCTGGACACTTGACTTGGCTGCAGAACTGTGCCACAAAATTCAGAGAAGGGTGAGTTTCGAAGGATGGAGGAATTGGGGGGAGCTAAGGGGGCAACTGCTTTCCACCTGCACAACCGAATGAGCATGCTCAGCATTCTTGAAGCCCATAAAGGCCCATCCAAACATGGGGGGGAAGCCTCAATTCACTGATTAAAAAAAACATACTTTGCACACAGAAGTTCTGAAACCCTGGAGAGGTGCTGACAGTCAGTGTTCTTCTTCTTTGATGATCACTGGTAGCCGAGTAAGATTGTCTTCCATAAACACAGTTTTAACAATGAGTCTGTAGGTGACTGTGGAGGCCAATTCTGGATCCACACGTCCTTCCACAGTGGGAACATTGGTGCCAGGCGGGAGTTGATCACGGTGTGGATTTGCCAAGCGTGCCTTCCTCTTAGCACGTTTCTCCCTTGCGTCCTGAGTTTGAGTGTCTTCAAAGCCCATGACACCTTTGGTCAAGGCTGTTCTCCAACTGGAGCACTCGCAGGCCAGTGTTTCCCAGTTGTCAGTGTTTATACTACTTTTTTTTTTTAGATTTGCCTTGAGACAGTCTTTAAACCTTTCTTGTTGACCACCACCTTTCCATTTTTAAGTTCGGAATAGAGTAGTTGCTTTGGAAGACGATCAATCCTGAGCTAGATGGATCAATTGCTTGATGCAGAATATGGCAGCCTCTTCTGCCCAGGACTCTAGTAATAATAATAATAATAATAATAATAATAATAATAATAATAATAATAATAATAATTTATTTGGACCCCGCCCATCTGGCTGGCTTTCCCCAGCCACTCTGGGCAGCTTCCAACAAGATGAAAGATACACTAAAATTTCACATATTAAAAACTTCCCTGAACAGGGCTGCCTTCAGATGTCTTCTGAATGTCAGGTAGATGTTTATCGCTTTGACATCTGATGGGAGGGCGTTCCACATGGCGGGCGCCACTACCGAGAAGGCCCTCTGCCTTGTTCCCTGTAACTTGGCCTCTCGCAGTGAGGGAACCGCCAGAAGGCCCTCAGAGCTGGACCTCAGTGTCCGGGCAGAACGATGGGGGAGGAGACGCTCCTTCAGATATACTGGACCGAGGCCGTTTAGGGCTTTAAAGGTCAGTATCAACACTTTGAATTGTGCTCGGAAACGTACTGTGCATGTTATTCCATCACAGGAACAAATTCCAGGGGAATAACCACATCAGCCTCTTGCAGCAAAAAGAACAAGATGTCTCGTGGCACCTTAAAAACAAACACACACACACACACACACACACACACACACACACACACACACATATATATATAGTGGCATAAACCTGTGCAACAATAAATTTGTTAGTCTTTAAGGTGGCATGAGAGTCTTCTGTTGCTTTTTATTACTCCACGGTGGCTCTCCGCATAGTGCACTCAGGGCAAAGCTCAAGTTTTTGGTTTGCTTGCTTCCTGGAATACCAAATTATTCAGCCTGAGTGTGAAGCAGCTTTTAATATAGCTGCTGGGGGAAATCATCTCATTTCAGGAAGGTGCAGAAACAACCTCTCTTCCTGCTCTGGATATTTTGTTTTGTTTATTCCATCTATAATGAGAACTGTGCCGGGTTCTGTAGCCCTTTTTAATGAAACTCTGAGCACGGCGTCTCGACATTTGTGTTTGCATCCTCCATCCTCCAAAGAGCATGACATTTGCACAGGGAATGCAGCAAAGGGGAAATGAAAGATATAGATATATATTTGCCTAATGAGTACCTTGACTAAGGGAGGCAGCGAGGAGAGAGAGGATGACTCTATTACAGCATCCCCACCCACCCCATACACACCTCCCGCCAAATAGATATGGTTGCGGTAAACTAGGCGTTACTCAGAGTAGACCCACTGAAATTAAATTCACATGACTAAGGAAGACGCCACTGCAAGAAGATCAAACGTATCCATTCTTAAGGAAATCAGCCCTGAGTGCTCACTGGAAGGACAGATCCTGAAGCTGAGACTCCAATACTTTGGCCACCTCATGAGAAGAGAAGACTCCCTGGAAAAGACCCTGATGTTGGGAAAGACGGAGGGCACAAGGAGAAGGGGACGACAGAGGACGAGATGGTTGGACAGTGTTCTCAAAGCTACAAACATGAGTTTGACCAAACTGCGGGAGGTAGTGGAAGACAGGAGTGACTGGCGTGCTCTGGTCCATGGGGTCACGAAGAGTCGGACACGACTAAACGACTAAACAACAACAACAACAAAGGAAGACAGCATAGCTGATGATGGCTTAAGTTGAGACAGATCCTTATTATTCATTTATTGCATTTATATCCCATCTTTTTCTCCAAGGAGCTTGATGTGGCGCGCATGGCTGTCCTCCTCACAACAACCCTGTGAGGTAGGTTAGTCTGAGAGGCAATGACTGGCCCAGAATCACCCAGTGAGCTTCATGGCTGAGCAGGGATTTGAACCCTGGTCCCCCAAATCCTAGTTGGGCATTCCAACCACTACACCCCACTGGCTCAATTGGCTTAGCTAGTGATGGGCGAGTTTTCCAACAAGAGTGTAAGACAGTGGAGGAATGGCAGATGAAGATGATGGACTTTTTGGAGCTAGCTGACCTGACCAGAGGAATCCGCGACCAGAAGGAGGAGGAGTATCAAGAGGAGTGGAAGAAATTCAAAGACTATTTAGTTAAATATGTTAAGATAACTTAAATAGAAAGACTTGAGAGTAACAGATTGGTTTAGGATTTAATTATGTGAAATTATATAATACAGTGGTACCTCAGGTTAAGTACTTAATTCGTTCTGGAGGTCCGTACTTAACCTGAAACTGTTCTTAACCTGAAGCACCACTTTAGCTAATGGGGCCTCCTGCTGCTGCTGCGACCGCCGAAGCACGAATTCTGTTTTCACCCTGAAGCAAAGTTCTTAACCTGAAGCACTATTTCTGGGTGAGCGGAGTCTGTAACCTGAAGCGTATGTAAACTGAAGCGTATGTAACCCGAGGTACCACTGTATCATGGATAGAAGTCAAAATGAAAAGAAAGAAAGATGTTAATTCAACAAGTAAATTTTATATGAAAGTCGTGTTGGAAAACTGCTACAATGAGCTATATGGAAACTCAGCCAGAGGGATTTGAGGAAGTCATTTAACAATGATAACAAAAGTGGATTATAACAGTTAAGATCAATGTTTTTCTGTTTGTTTGCTTTTTCTTGGTATTGTAATTTGTTGTTGTTGTTGTTGTTATGTTTGTTATAATATTGGAAAATTAATTAAAAAAAATTGGGGAAAACAACAACAAAAACCAATAATCATAGAATCATAGAGTTGGAAGAGACCACAAGGGCCATCGAGTCCAACCCCCTGACAAGCAGGAAACACCATCAGAGCACTCCTGACATATGGTTGTCAAGCCTCTGCTTAAAGACCTCCAAAGAAGGAGACTCCACCACACTCCTTGGCAGCAAATTCCACTGTCGAACAGCTCTTACTGTCAGGAAGTTCTTCCTAATGTTTAGGTGGAATCTTTCTTGTAGTTTGGATCCATTGCTCCGTGTCCGCTTCTCTGGAGCAGCAGAAAACAACCTTTCTCCCTCCTCTATGTGACATCCTTTTATATATTTGAACATGGCTATCATATCACCCCTTAACCTCCTCTTCTTCAGGCTAAACATGCCCAGCTCCCTTAGCCGTTCCTCATAAGGCATCGTTTCCAGGCCTTTGACCATTTTGGTTGCCCTCCTCTGGACACGTTCCAGTTTGTCAGTGTCCTTCTTGAACTGTGGTGCCCAGAACTGGACACAGTACTCCAGGTGAGGTCTGACCAGAGCAGAATACAGTGGCACTATTACTTTCCTTGATCTAGATGCTATACTCCTATTGATGCAGCCCAGAATTGCATTGGCTTTTTTAGCTGCCGCGTCACACTGTTGGCTCATGTCAAGTTTGTGGTCAACCAAGACTCCTAGATCCTTTTCACATGTACAATGTAAGACAAGCATGTTGGATCCTTTTCACATGTACAGTGTAAGACAAGCATGCTGGATCAGGCCGGAAGCCCATCTAAGCCCTGCATCCTATTCTCGCAGTGGCCAACTAGATTCCTGGGGAAAGTCCGCAAGCAGAACCTGAGTGAAACAGCATTCTGCTCTCCTGCAACGCAAAGCAACTGAGCGTGATGAATCTGATAGGGGAGGCAGAGCATAGCCATCACGGCTGGAAGCCATGGATTTCCTTGTCTTCCATGACCTTTTCTGGTCTTCTCTTAAAGTCATCAAAGTTGATGGGACCAGCTGCTTTCTCTGGGAGAGAGTTCCATTGTTTAACTGTGCAGTGCATGAAGAAATATTGGCTTAATCAAAATCAACCTGAATCAACCTTTTTGAATTCATCACGCCCCCAATTGGTGATGCAATGTCTTATCTGTACCCCTTCATTTCTACCATAAGCCTCTAAACACCCATTCCCCAATGACAGTGAGTCCTAACTCACTGAGGGTTTGCAGCCTATTGGCTACCCTCCCTGTTTTAGCCGGCCCATAGAAGCTGTTCCTGGGGTGTGGCCATTATCACATGCTGATAGCTCCTAGGAGCCACTGGTGAGAGCTGAGTGCAGGGCCTCATAATAAACACACATTTGTATGCAATTCTGCCCAACACACACATTTTTGCTGTGCAATTTTGCCTAATACAATTTATTTTTTGTATCTTCTTTTCGCTAATATGCAATTTATGCATGTTTTCCCCAGTATATGGGTCGTATCCCATGCTGGTCCTACTCAGAGCAGACTCATTCAAAATTAATATACATGACTCAGTTCCATTAATTTCAATGAGTCTACTCTGAGTAAAATGTGGGTGGCTACAACCCTATGTATTTTTGTACATCTTATTGGGTTGGAGAGCTGCATTGCAAATTCCAGAGAAGAATGAAATTTGAAGGACAGCTGTGTTTCAGTTTTTTGAAAATGCGAATTAGGTATGTTCACTTTTAAAGGGGACCTGAATTGAATTTCTCTCCAGTTCCTGTGGACAGAGATTGTGAGAGTGGTACTATAGCAACATATAGAGAGCCACAGTCTTCCACCCCGGCTTAAGCATTACACAGCCTGTTAAGTGTCAGAGGGGTGAGGGAAGGGGCAAATTAATCCCTTCTCTTTGCCACCACTAGAACAGGAGCTAGGTAGCTAAGCCTGTGGAAAGCAGGCAGGTTCATTGGTGGTTGAGTGGTTGAGAGAGGAATAGGAGTTTAATTCCTTTCTAGCTTGGATTAAAACCTGAGCCAGCGAGGGATTTGCAGCTTGCAATGTATGCCTTGCATTTGTGCTGAGTTTTTCAAAACTCCTGTGACTCCTCAGCCAGGAAATATGAATCTCATATTTGGAATGTGCAACCTCTCCGCTTTTAATTCTAAGTACTCTGCACATGATCTCAGTCAAAAGGTTGAGAAGCAGTTAGTTCTGGCTGACAATGCTGCTGAGGTCCAAAGTTACCTGCTTCAGAAGGAGCACTCACACTTTACATTGTGGGTGCCCTTTGCGGGATCGCGCGTGGTGCTACAGTTCCCAGGGAGCTTACTGGCAAACAGGGGCTGGCTTGCCTCTCAGTGTTCATTTTTGGAGGTTCACGCCCAGCCTCAGTAATCAGGTTTCTTGCTGGGAGGTGGGGCCAGCCCCACTTACAAATAGGGGGTGGAGCCGACAATAGCCAGGCAGTCGGCTCTGGAGATTCACCCTCCCTACCCTCCCTTTGTTTAATGTTTCTTGTTTGCAGGTTAACTTTTTCTTCCTGTTTTGCAGGAGCTGCTACGGTCTTTGACTGGTTGCTATTGAAGGACCGGGAAATTTTTTTCCTGCATTGGCAGGTTTTGTCTTCTGTGTAGCAATTTGTCACAACTTTGGCGGTTATGGCCTTGGGTGGAACCCTTTAGCCTTTTCTTTCCTATATGGGGTGTGTGTGTGTGTGTGTGTGTGTGTGTGTGTGTGTGTGTGTGTAGTGGTAACTCACCCCCCTGCAGTGGCAATTCCAGGGTCCCCCTCTTATATATATATATGGGTTATATATATGGGTGTCCCTGGCCATACACTGAAAGGTCGTCAGTGAACTACCCTGCATGCAGGGATACGGGCTTGGCTGCCTGCTACACTTACGTCTCGCAGAGTACCCTCATATCCCATTTACCCTGATGAGCCCCAGTTCTCCCCGGCTGGGGGGCTGGGAGGGATACACGCCCAAGGCCTAAGCCAAGGTCTTCCTACATTCGGAAGTTTAATAAAGTTGTGGCCTAATTTTAATTCCATATAACATTGTCAGAGTCTTTATTCCTTCCTTACGATCCCTGGGGGCTGGGGCTGTCGCCATATGGATTTCTCTAGCTTGTAATGCTAGCCTGCAGTTCCAGACAAGCCACATTTCCCCCTAAGAAGTTCTTCCCTGGCTCAGAATGATAGCATCCTCAGGTCAGCAAGGCACTCAGGGACACTATACAGCTTCCCAGAACACCTGAATTCTCAGTAGGGAGAGCAGGAGCAAGAGTCCTGGAAACATTAAAAACCATTAAAAACATTCCAATACAGGGCTGCCTTCAAATGTCTTCTAAAGGTTGCATAGTTACTTATCTCCTTGACATCTGATAGGACAGCGTTCCACAGGGTGGGCGCGTAACTAAAAACAGAATAGAAACATCAAGCATTAAAAACCTCCCAATACAGGGCTGCCTTCAGATGTCTTCTCAAAGTTGTGTAATTTTTTATTTCCTTGACATCTGAAGGGAGGGCATTCCACAGAGAGGGTACCACTACCAAGATGGCCCTCTGGCCCCCTCACACTCCCATTGAACTTGTTGCAAGCTCAACATAGTTTCCAAAGTTTGGAGAAGGCTGAGAGAGAACACAACAAAGTTTTTCTCAATTTTTGGACAACCGCTCATACAGTGGTACCTTGGGTTAAGAACTTAATTCATTCTGGAGGTCCGTTCTTAACCTGAAACTGTTCTTAACCTGAGGTACCACTTTAGCTAATGGGGTCTCCTGCTGCTGCCACACCACCACCGCACAATTTCTGTTCTCATCCTGAAGTAAAGTTCTTAACCCGAGGTACTATTTCTGGGTTAGCGGAGTCTGTAACCTGAAGCGTCTGTAACCTGAGGTACCACAGTATTAACGGAATCTATTTCAGAATCTAATCAGTTAATTTTAAACTGTGGCCTGAATGGTCTTAGGCCCCACACCTGGTCTTAATAGTTTTACCGAGGGGGGCAGATGGATTCTTTTTGAATAGTAATATGGATTAGTTGAGCAGGTCTTATGGAGATAGGGGTTCCTTGCATGGTTATGTGTATCCTTCAGAATGTGACAAGCCAAACCTGCTGTATATGGTTCCTCTTGCTTACTTGGGTCTCACTCACATGTCCAAAAGTCCTGTCTCAAAGGCTCCACAGGTGCTTCACACCTCAGGTAACTTTTCCTAGCAAGTCTGGATTGTGTTGCTTGTCTAGATATGGCTGCCTGGGGAAAACTTTGGAAGATAGATATGAAATTTACAGCATGCCATGGCTTGAAAGAAAATTATAACAGGATGTTGTACAGATGGTATCTAACTCCAAAGAAGCTAGCTCAAATGTATCAAACAAATTTTGGAAATGCAAGAACTGTGAGGGGTCATTTTATTATATGTGGTGGACTTGCAGGAAGGTCAAGGCTTTTGGGGACATGATACATATCGATATTTTTTTTTAACAGACATTTCCCAAGAGACCAGAATCCTTCTTGTTTGGGATATTAGACAGCTAAATTCCAAAGGAAGCCTCAACTGTATCTATGTATGTAACTACAGCGGCAAGGATTTTCTATGCACAGTGATGGAAGGATGAGAGAACACCCTCAAAGGAAGAATGGTTGATGGAAAACGTGGAATACACAGAGATGGCAAAACTGATGGAACTGATTAGAGACGCAAATTTGGAATCTTTTAAGGAGGACTGGAAAACTTTTATAGTCTGTTTAAAAAGACATTTTCCATATGGGGTTTGAAGTGTAAGAAAATAGCAGAATATATTAAGAAACATGTTAAAGAGGATGAAATTGGATAAAACAGAACTTTGCAATCGTATGTAATTTGGGTTACAAACATCGATGCTGGGTGAGCGGGAAGTCACTAGTTTTGTTGAATTGGAATATAATTGTTGAGTAACAAAATGGAACTTTTAATCTGGAAAAAGAATAAATTTTGATATATTTTCCATATATGACCCATATATATATATATGGCTTGTCTTGCTTGTCCAAGGAATTACTTGAGGAGGTGTATCCCAGTATTAGCAAAGCTTTTGTTTAAGCAAAGCTGCTTGTGCAATAATATTTACCCAGCTAACACTACGTCAAGCAGCTGCCGATGTCGCCAAGATGCACAAATTGTTCCTCTTGCTTGCTTTCCTGTGCCTGTGGTTTCTTTCTCTCTCTTTGTCACTAAGCCTTGCGCTTAAGAGAGGTACATAATTCATCCAAAAAATAGCTCCCATTTCGGGGAAGAATACCGTCTTCTGAAGATTACAACATCGGGTTGGTAATCCATTGTATTTTATGTTATATTTAACTGCCATTTCTTTACTGGAGCAAAGCTATCATCAGCCCTCCCTGGACGCTCATCGCGAAACACTTCACTGCTCATTATCTGCAACTGCAAATTACTACCGGAGAGAAGGCATTATCTTGTATATCATTATGGAGCTGGAGCTGATGGAGAGGGGCAATGAAGTCAACAAAGAGGGTTTGTTGGGATAAATGTGATGGAAAGGATCATTTTAAGGTTGATCACTAGGCTGAGGCTGGACTCGGTTCTACCGATGGAGCTAGAGAAAACAAAGTGCACCCGTCCACACACTAGCGCTTGGTCTTGCGGAAGAGTTATTCATTTCTGGGATAAGCTGAATTGCTGTCAGAAGACAAAGCTTCCTCCAGTTGCCACCCGCCGTAAAAATGAGGTTCCTCTGCTTTCTGTATTCTCCTCCATCAAACTTCTCCCACAAATTTCTCCTTCCAAATTCACTCCTCTTATTTCTGCAGTGGAAGCCAGGCATTCGGAACAGGGCTGTCTTAAGCATATGCGGTGCCGGGGTGCAAAGATCCACCCGGTGCCCGCCCAGTTGCCCAGTCTCTGGCGTGCAGGAGGGCAGAGCCGGCCGGCCACCTCAGTGTCTCGCTGGCTTGGTCGCCCCTGAACTCGTGGCACAGAGCCGCTCACAGCAGAAGAGCCCACTGCGGCGCTCCAACCGATGGGCGGGCTCTTCCCCAGACTCAACTCTTGGGCCCCGGACTCTCAGCCTGGCGCCCCTGAGAGCCCGGCACCTGGGTGCCCCACACCCCTAGCGCCTATGGGTAAGATGGCCCTGATTCAGAACCATCCGCCATTACGATTCTTTTAAAATGTCTGGGTTTTGCACACGCACTGTTTGTGGCATTCTTCCTCCCAAGCAGTTCTGTGTCTGGGAATGGCTTCAGCTCCATAAGAAGAGAGGAAGAGATGGCTGGATCAGGCAAATATCCCATCTAGTCCAGCATCCTGTTCTCACAGAGACCAACCAGATGCCCACAAGCAGGATCCAGGCATAGGAGCACTCCCTCCTGTGATTTCCAGCAATGGGTATTCATTGAGAACATAGCCATCATGGCTCATAGCTGTTGATTGCCTTACCCGCCACGAATTTGTCCAGTCCTCTTTTAAAACCACCCAACTTGGAGGCCATCACTGCCTCCTGCAGGAATGAGTACCATAGTTTAACTATATGCTGTCAAGAAATACAGTGGTACCTCGGGTTAAGAACTTAATTCATTCTGGAGGTCTGTTCTTAACCTGAAACTGCTCTTAACCTGAAGCACCACTTTAGCTAATGGGGCCTCCCGCTACCACCGCACCGCCGGAGCACAATTTCTGTTCTCATCCTGAAGCAAAGTTCTTAACCCGAGGGAATATTTCTGGGTTAGCAGAGTCTGTAACCTGAAGCATATGTAACCCAAGGTACCACTGTGCTCTTTTATCTATCCTGAGTCTTCCAAAAATCCCCTGAAGAGTAACAATTTGTGCACTGAGGGCATCTACAAACAACGCACAGAGGAAGCAAGAAAGGGGCAGTGGTTGGTAGGCACAAGAAAACAAGTACCGATCAGCCCTGGCAAATAAGTGTGCCAGCAGGACCTCACCACAACAGTCTTCTTTTCATTGGTGATTCCTAGCAACTGGTATTCAGAGGCTTACTGTCTTTGACGGTAAATGGAGAACATAGCCTTTGTGGCAATTTTTCAGGTCCTTTTTAAAAGTCATCCAAGTGGCCATCACTACTTATTTTGGGAGCAAATTCCATAGTTCAACTCTGTGTTGTGTCTAGAAGTACTTTGATTTGTCCACCCTCAACTTTCCAACATTCAGCTTCATTGAATGGCCCTTCTAATCTTGTGAAAATGCAAGCATTACCTCTAGTTTATTGGACGGTTCCTCGGTTCCTTTCCAGCCTCCCAAAATCCTCAGTTTGGGGGAGAATAGGGGTGCTAGGCCATTCAATCCTCCTTTTTATTTTACTTAACAAAATTTATGGCTGTCTTAATAAAGCAGCAACTTCTAAGCGGTTTACATACAATGCTATAAAATATTTAAAAGACAACGCCAATAAAATCAACAGACTCATAAAACAACTAGACATGATAAAGCGATCAAGATGTAGATAAAATCAATAGAGATTAAGAACAAGTAAGCATAATAAAAGTATAGGGTTGAGTAGGCTTGCCAAGACAAAGAGGGTTTTAGTTGGTATTGGAAATGAAGGTGCTTGCCTGATATTAATAGGCAAGGCGTTACAGAGCATAGGTGCTTCCACCTTGAGAGTTTGGTTTCCTCAAAGTGAGGAATGAACATTATGTGACTCTTGCAAAAGCAAATGTTCTGCAGATTGAAGGGGGTCAGGTGGGCACTTATGGGGCAAAGAAGGGGTGAGGAGCCCCCAGGTCTAACAAGGCATATCAGGGATCCTAATGCAAGACATTACATACCCTGCAAGTGTCCCATTTCAAGTGGGACATCCTGGATCACAGAAGCCAATCCCAGGTTCTGTTTGGATCCCAGAACCTCCCGTTTTTTGGTCCGGTGCTCTTGTGCGAGTCCTTGTGCCGGAGGACTGGACCAGAAGGCACTTTGGCATGAGCTTATGGCCTAGCACTCTGGTGTTTGTCAGCAGGGTCATACCAGAACACCTTCTGGTTCAGTGCTCCAGGAGAACCTTGCAGACGATTGCTAGAGTACCAGACCGGAAGGCACACCTCTCCTGACACCTCAATTTTGGGGGTGAAAATGTTGGGAGGTATGCCAATATATGAGCAGTGGAGGACTTGGGGGTCTCAACTTTCAGTGGCACCCTGTGTGATACTAAAATTCGGCACCCCCGTCTCTCTCACTCAGTTCGAAATCATAGTTGTGGCACCCACTGCAGCACCCTGAAAACTTGCTGCCCAGTGCAACTGAACTGGTTGCGTTCTCCTAAATCCATCTCTGAAGTGAGACAGTGTGGGTGGTCCCTGGGTTGGCCCAGGGTGAATGAGCCTGACTGCCCCTTCCAGATTGGAGTCATGGAGCAGACTGGGCAGGGGAGCTGTGCACAGCCCTAATAGCTATAACCTGAATATCAGATCCTGCATTGATCAGGGAGTGCAGAGCAATGGCCCATCCCTCAGAGACGGCGGTGATCTCTTTAAAAGCACTGAAGCACTGAGATGGAATGCAGCCACTTCGGCCCAGATAAATCACTCAATGGAGGGAGAAGTAGGGGATTTGTTTCAGTTCAATTCCTTGCAGTTAGCTCTGCCACTCTCCCTGATTTGACCGTCACATTTTAATCTCTCATTGCCCTTGCAGAGTCAGAAATTGCATCCAGGACTGTATGAGGCCAGTGAGTCAGATAGGACACAGAACCACATTGCTCTGATTTGGTCGGCAGCAGCTCCTTGCTTGCATCGGAGTATGATTCAAAGGGTGAGATGTCATCCTCTAAAGCAAGGGAGGGGCACCATTCTGATTCCGAGGGCCACATTCCCCCCATGGGTAACTTTCTGGGGGCCACAAGCCAAAGGTGTGCAGGACCAGATGCAAAAGTGGGCATGGCAGGGCATGTGACTCCAACCTTTGCTCAGCAAGCTATATATTAGGTAAAGGGACTCCTGACCATTAGGTCCAGTCGCGGACGACTCTGGGGTTGTGGCGCTCATCTCGCTTTATTGGCTGAAGTAGCCGGCGTACAGCTTCTGGGTCATGTGGCCAGCGTGACTAAGCTGCTTCTGGCGAACCAGAGCAGCACATGAAAACGCTGTTTACCTTCCTGCTGGAGTGGTACCTATTTATCTACTTGCACTTTGACGTGCTTTTGAACTGCTAGGTTGGCAGGAGCAGGGACCAAGCTACGGGAGCTCACCCCGTCGCGGGGATTCGAACCTCCAACCTTCTGATCGGCAAGCCCTAGGCTCTGTGGTTTAACCCACAGCGCCACCCGCATCCCTTAGAAAACAAATATTGCAGGAAATTTTCAGCAAAACCCAGATAACTGTACTGGGCCAAAGAAGGAGGGTGAACTTCCAGTACAAATTTTGGGGAGTCCCCTACCCAACATGTTTACCACTGCAGCCCTAGATCAGGGATGGAGAACCTGTGGCCCTTCAAAAGTTGTTGGATTCCAACTTCCATCTTTGGCCAACTGTCAGGGGTTATGGGAGTTGGGAGTATAAGAAAATCCAGCCACTCATAAATTCCCCAGCTTAGCCTTTGTGGCTTGAATGAAGCAGTTAGGTTTGAGAGAATACAGTGGGCATTTTAAAGTGCTGGAGCTGGGATTACATCCGTGCAGGCTTCAATTTGGCTTTCCCTTAATTGGTTTGACATTCTTTAAAGGGGGAGTTCAGAATAAAAGCCCATGGTAGTGAAGTTACTGGTCTTTGAAGTGCTCGCTACATCCTTGAGGGACGGCGCCTTATCACACAGATGGTTATATTCCTAAAATTGCCCTGAGGAGATTGGGGCTTGTTTTGAATTTGCCCTTGAGTGAGACATTCCTGAAGGCAGGGGTGGGGGAAATTGCCTTGTACAGCACATTCTTTGCCCCACTTTCTACTTCCTTATTTACTTTATAATATGACCCTCTTGATGGAACATAGGGAGCTGCCTTATACTGTGTCAGATCATTGGTTTGGGCAAATTCCTTGTTTCAGGGGCTGAGTAGGATTTGAGGGGAAAGATTCCTTGATTGGCTTTTTGGACCCCTCTTTTTCACCTCCTCTACACTGCTGAGAAAGTAGGATTTGTTTCTTGGGAGTAGTGTGGTCTCTCTGCTTGCTTGCCATTGAGTCTGGACAGGCGAGAAAGTAAAGAACATAAATTGTGGGATTTTGAATTGTGAGGTTGAGGGCACCCCTTAGGCACTTGCCTTGTGTGGTGGATCATTGAGTGCCCTTCAGACCGGATGTGTACATTTATTCCTGTGTAAAACTTTTTTTAAAAAAAACATTTGTTGCTCCACCCACTTTTTCCTCTGGCCCTGCCTACCACTGGCATATGGCCCTCAGAAGGTTCCGCTGATGGGAGTGTGGCCCTTTCTCTGTAAATGGCTCCCTTCCCCAATCTGCTTCAGGCAGTATTTGCTGGCATGCCTCTTCCTGCTTTAAAAGCCAAGCAAAGTGTTTGCTCCTTTGGCTAAAGATATACGAGATAAAACAGTATCGCACTACGACATGTTAGGAGCAGTTCAAAATAGACCTCAAGCAGATGCGTCGGGTGAAGTGGCAAGTTCTGCATTTTGTGGTGCCTTAGCGTTTGTACACATACTTTGTGTGCTGCCTGCTACTGCAGATGAGAAACGTGGATTCCCCATAAAGACTGAACTCTTAAAGACCTTGGAGATAAAAAGGAAGGAGAATGTACATCAGTGGCAGCTGGCGGCCCTTGGCATTGGTAGGGCAGAAGGTAGTGAGTCCAGCAATAGGTGGAACTTAACATAGGCATGCACATTTCATTAGGGTATGCACCCAAGGTCACGGACTCGCTAAGGCACAGGTGTTAGGGTGTGCCTGGGCACACCTGCCACAACCCACATGCATGGTTGTGTCGCGAGTTCCCGGCCCCCCCCCCGGGAAATAAAGACACAAGACACCAAAGTTTAAGGTTAATGGGTCAAATTAGGCCACAACTTTATTGATTACAGGAATTGAGGGGTATTGGCTTAGGCATTGGTCCTATCAGCTAACCAGCTTCAGCCCGCTTTCATGAAGACCGTCAAGGGTTAACCACCAGTAGGGGGAGTCCTGCTGAGGCACATCAACTAGGAGCTCCCCCCGGGGTCACCACTCGGGGGCGTGCAATTGGCCCACACCTCCATAGGCTTAGGATGAGGCCACGCCCCCAGAATCCTTTACCGGACTACCCTTCGATTTGGGGGGAAGGTGATGGCGCTTCCTCCCCCCCTTTATAATCTGCATAACAATACCCCTACCAATGCCTAACCGCCAATGCCCAGGAAGTTGTGACGATTGCTAGGAGGTAGGCGAAAAACCAGTTAGCTCGTGCCAAATGGAAAAATTCCTACCAGGCCCCTTGACGGCGACCAACCAAAGTCCATAGCAAGGTCAGAAACCTAGCCTAACGGGTGGGTGGGGTGGGAAAACCGGGTCATCTGTAGCACGGCGATCCGAAGAGGGCGGTCCTCGGCCGCGCCGGCCCTAAATATGGTGGGCCACGCCCCCAGACCAGCTGATTGGCTGGCTGGGGGGATGACGCGGCCGAAGATTCCCCTAGTATCGGGGGGAGGGGCTTGAAGCCCGCAACCCCACCTCCTCTCCAGTTCAGAAGTGGCTCTATGGAGCCAGAGCCAAAACGGGCAGCTGGTGCCCACTAAACTTGCTGGGGCTGTTAGGAGGTCAGACTCACAGGATCCACAAATGAATACATTTCCCAGCATGCCTTTGAGTAAAGCCACTCCCCCTTCTCCATCAGCATAATTATGATATATTCTACCAGCTTTTTAATGAAGGTGAATTGCTGCAGGATTAGAAAACACATTTTTCAAAAGAAACAATTTTAAGGCCCCCTCCCCTTCACATCTAATAAACAAAAATGGTATTAGGTAGATGTTGCATGAAGAAGATACTCACCAGGGTCCAGTGGTGTTCGCTCACACAGATAGGCTGTTCAGTGAAATGAAAATGAAGCAAATGAACAGCTGATCAAGGAAGGCTGATCAGGGAGGACAAGCACAAGACAGGGGTGTGACCTTCAAGAATGCAACTCTGAGCATGCTCAGTTCCTGGGTCTACCAAAGAATTAGACCAGTTAACCTGATACCTTGTATGTATTGAGATGTTGATATAGGAGAGAAGGGGAAACTGCACCACCAGCACAAATGACTATTTTCTTTGGTAAGACAAAAGGAGAAGAAGGAGACAGATGGGTTGGACCTCCTGGCCACTGCGATACTTTTGGAATGAGATTTGCTTATTGACCAGAAAATCGGAGGTTGGCAGAAAAGTACTCAGGGACTCTCTCTACATTGAAATGGATTATGGAAGGATGTGTGGAACAGAAAAGAGTGTGGCTTTGAGATTTTTGAAATTTATAAATAAATTGCTGCACATTTCACTTGGTAGGTTTAAGCCCCGATTTCTCTAACAGACCAACCATCACTTAGAGCCAATGACAGGGAGAGCCAACTAATTCTATTTCTGTCCCTGATCTACCCACTGTTGAGTTCTACAAGGACAACACTGAGAATAAGGAATAAGGAATAAGGAGAATAAAGCTAAACGGCAGTGCCAGCACCAGGAATGAATGTACAGTGGTACCTCGGGTTACAGACGCTTCAGGTTACAGACACTTCAGGTTACAGACTCCACTAACCCAGAAATAGTACCTCAGGTTAAGAACTTTGCTTCAGGATGAGAACAGAAATTGTGCGGCGGCAGTGGGAGGCCCCATTAGCTAAAGTGGTACCTCAGGTTAAGAATGGTTTCAGGTTAAGAACAGATCTCCGGAACCCAAGGTACCACTGTATAAAGATGAAGAAAAACGAGGAGAAACAAGGTGGCAGAAAAGAGGGTGTGCGTGTGGCAAAGGGATGATGGAGAAAGAGAGGGGAAAGTGGATGTCCTGTCCATTTTTCCTTCTGGCCCTGTCCAATGACAGCTTGCGGCCCCTGACAGATTACTTCTGGAGGACCGTGTCTCTCCAAAGAAAAAGAGGTCCCTCGTTCAGATCCACCTTCCCTGCTTCATCCACTATGATGCTTGACTGTCAGCATGGACTCAGTTCCTGGAGTAGTTTAGTATCTTCCTTCCTTTCATGATATTTCCCCCTATGTTTGCTCCAGATTTGATTGCGGAGCTTAGTGGAGCACATTGGACTGGAAAGGCCGAAAATCAATTGAATGCTTCCTAATCCATTCTGCTAGAGCCTTCTCCCCACCCCCAGTCATCAACTGGATTGCTTTGGAAAGATTCCTGTAGGTTAAAAAAAGGTCACTTGCTTTTAGGACAACAAAGTAATTCCTTTTTATTTAATCCTGGTAGATTTCCTCCTCTCTCCACTTTCCAATTTGTAAGGTTTCAATTGGTTTTGTTTTGCTTTTTAAAATGCAATTTTATGTGCTCAATGGATGCAACCGCATGCTCACAAATTAAGCACCAGGCTTCGTAGATCCTTGGACCACAGCTTTGAAATCTAATGTTTTCTAACATTTTAAGCTTCATAGCGGTATGCACCTGAACCCCATACTGTTGCCTGTGTCTGGTTTGAGGCAAATGCAGGAAAGAAATACAAGATAAATTTAACATTGTCACTGAGACTCACATTTTGGGCTCAGAGACATGTTCATCTCAAATATGAGGGAAGATTTAGAATCTCCCAAATTCTCCTCCAGCTCGGATTTTAACAATTCTGACTTTCTCCCCACCTAGTCTGAAAGTTTCCATTAGGAAATCTTGTTTACCCGTAGCCTACTGACTCTGACATTGCAGTAGCACTTGGGGAAACCCTGTTTTTGAGGGGCTTATTACTGCACGGAGCACGGCATGATGGAACAGGTGCTGGAAAGCTGCAGAATGAAGGTGCTAGGTACACCTTTGTGGGAAGGAAGTTGCACAATTTAGGAGTTGCCGCAGTAAATGGCTTTGCCTAATGCAACCAGGGATACGGGTGGCGCTGTGGGTAAAACCTCAGTGCCTAGGACTTGCTGATCATAAGGTCGGCGGTTCGAATCCCCGCGGTGGGGTGAGCTCCCGTCGTTCGGTCCCAGCTCCTGCCCACCTAGCAGTTCGAAAGCACCCCTAAGTGCAAGTAGATAAATAGGTACCGCTTTATAGTGGGAAGGTAAACCGCGTTTCCGTGTGCGGCGCTGGTGCTGGCTCGCCAGCTGCAGCTTCGTCACGCTGGCCACATGACCCGGAAGTGTCTTCGGATGGCGACGGCTCCCGGCCTCTTGAGCAAGATGAGCGCACAACCCTAGAGTCGGACACGACTGGCCCGAACGGGCAGGGGTACCTTTACCTTTAATGCAACCCTGCCCCAGCCTCCAGGGACAGGTGAACTTCCAAGAGGACTGCCTCTGCTGAACTTCGCACCTGAGGGGGTCTGTAGGGAAGGAGGCTACTTGTGTATACCCCTCCTCTGTGATTTCCTCTTTCTTTCATTTCTTATACTGTACACCCCATTCTTAAATCTCAGCTCACCTGTAAACTCCTTGTGCAGCCACACTGGTTTATCTAAATGCCTCCCACTTTTCATTCTCGTTGGAAATGTCTGCAAAAATGTACAAAACCGGGTCAAACATATGTTGGAAATGTAAAGAAAAAGAAGGCACTTTTTATCATATGTGGTGGGAGTGTAGAGAAGTTAGAAAAATTTGGGAAATGATATATAATGAACTGGAGAAAATGTTTAAAATGACTTTTGTAAAAAAAAACCAAAAAAACCAGAAGCATTTCTATTAGGGATTGTAGGACACGACCTGCCAAGAAAAATAAAGAACTTATTTATGTATGCTACAACAGTGACAAGAGCCTTGTTAGCACAAGGATGGAAGAATGAGGAAATCCCAATGAAAGAAGAATGGCAAGAAAAATTGATGAGCTATGCGGAATTGGCTAAATTGATGAGCTATGCGGAATTGGCTAAACTGACATAGAAACTGCGTGATAAGGACAATTGTGACTACAAGGAAGAATGGGAACGTTTTACAAATTACCTAAAAAGACAACAAAATGATCTGGACTCCTTGGCAGGTTTTGAATAAACATCCACAAATTTATTAGTTGAACACATGATAGATAAGGCAAAGATATGTACAATTTTATAACATGCAGAGAGCAATATGTGCAAAGAAACCAGAGAGGGGAGCTGAGGGAAGTCCTGGGGGAATGAGAGAGAGGGATGGGGGGGGGAAATAATGTAATTGATTATTTGGACTGATAATTTGCTATGTTGAAATTGTCTAATAAAAATATTTTTTTAAAAAAAAAGAGGAAATGTCTGCATTTGCGCCTTCAGTATTTCACCTTTAAGAAACCATCCATCTTGGATTTCTTTCTCTTTGAGTATTTCTGACCATGAGATCTCATCCAGTAGTTCCTTAAGCTTTTTAAAATCAGCCTTCTTAAATTTCAAAGTGCATGTCCAACTGCACTCACTTTTCTTTTGCCTCTGTACCATGAAACCCAAGAGGACAGGATCGCTTCCTCCCAGGTTTCTCAGTACTTCCACTTCGTTGATCAGTTCTTCCCTGTTGGTGAGGACCAGATCCAAGACAGATGTCCTCCTTGATGCTTCTTCCATCTTCTGGGAAATGAAATTCTCAGAGAGGCAATGGAGGAATTTGTTGGACCTTACTTTCTTGGCAGAGTTTGAGTTCCAACAGATACTGGGGTAGTTGAAGTCTCCTATGGCTATTATGTCTCCTTTTTGAGACCTAAGTGGAACCCCAGCCCAAAGTCTGCCCTTTGCACTTGAAGTTTCCAAGACCTTTTCAGGGCAATCCCATGTAGAGTGCATTCCCATAATCCAATCTGGAAGTTACCAGAGCATGGAGTACAGTGGCCAAGCCATCTCTGTCCATAAGGGCCATAGCTGGTGAACCAGCAGAGCTTCACATATTTTACTCTAGTTTGTGCATTATTATTTTTTACACCTTACTTCCTTTGAGGACTGCACTGCAACGTTCTGAGAAGTGCGAATTCCAAAAGACAGCTGTGCTTTGCTTCTCATCTTGTTTTAAAAAGTGTGAATATGATAAGTTTGCCTTTCAATGCCAACGGATGTTGGCAGCAATCCAATCGGGAGGTTACTGAAGCAAAAAAAAAAACCTTTCTGGCTAGTCCTCCTGGAAATATCTCGGCACAGTCTCATTTACCACTTCATAGAAGCCCTTCTTCCCCTCTCATCAAAACAAGAGCCCTGTTTGCACCCCCTCCCCTGAATTTAATGAAGATGATGCCAACAAGAAAGTGGGAACAAAGGTGTTTTGAATGTGTGGTGGCAGCGAAGATGACGCAAAGGCAGTTTTCAAAGACTGTCATCCAAGTGAGGCCCCTGTAATGACTCGACTGTTCTTCTCCTTAACTTTAAGGGTCAATTCCAACAGGCGCTCTGTTGGTGACCCCTCAGGAAGACTTCATTGCAATTTGCAATGATTAAACGAGTTAACCGGATGGTGGAAACATTCTTTTGTGGGGAGAGGGAAAGGTAAAGGTCAGATTCACCTTGGCAACAAAGCCTAGTGGCAGCATCATTATGCAAAGCATCCTCTCCTCAAATTGGGTGCAACTGTTTGGCTTTCAATTATTAATAGCCTTCAAGGCATCCCTCCTTCTCCCATCAACACCCAGCTGTTTCCTGCTTCTTGTCTGCGGCTCAGGTGCTGTATAATGAAAACTGCATGTCACAGTAGCAAAGTGTGGTTCATTAAAATGCAATCCCTCATCCCCCCCCCCTTTTTTGAACTTTAAAGTATATTGGAACAAGGCCATTGAAAAGATTAGACTAACGGGAAGTTTGCTTGCATTCATTTATAGTTCCCGAGGACTGGGCTCTTCCCCCCTAGTATTACAGTATAATACAGTTTACAACTAGGAGAATAAGATGGTGTAAGCAATACAGTAAGCCATTGATGCCTGGATTCTTTAGGCTAATGCAGCTGTTTTTGATGCATGGCCTTCTGAAGTCGGATTCTAAGGGAAAATATGCAAGCCCAGGTTGTGCAATTTGCTTCTCAGGCAGGCTCCATACTAAACAGTGCAAGCCATCTCTCTGAAAGAAGGAAGGCTTTTTGAAGTGAATTACCAGTGCCCTATGCAATAGGGAAGCTCCCGAACTTTGCAAAACCCAGTGTGGATTTTCATGAGGATGTTAAAAATGAATAAATAAATTGCAAACTCATGTGGAAATGTGGAGAGCTGAATTTAAGCCTGGAGAAATGAGAAACTGAAAGAGAATGAAACTGGCAAGCTCCTTCCATCCCTACTGACCATTAGCCATTCTGGCTGGGATTGATGCTGAGTTGTGGTCCACAATAACTGGATGTTGGGCATTAATGCAGTAGCAAATGGGGACTAGCGGGGCTTATGCTAAAATCGTCATGGAAGGAAGTGGGTTTATTTTACAATAGTTGGACTAGAATAAAGTCAGCCTCCTCCTTTCAGCAGCAAACACATGTGCCTAATTATGCGCTGTTTCAAATCTTCACTTTTTGAGGAACATCTGTCTCTCCAAAAGAGCCAGGTGCTCCCTTTGCTGAAGTCAATAGATATTGCCATCATAAACCGCTAAGCAGAGGGAGGGAGGAATATTATCTTATTAACAGTTTAGAGAAATAGTAGGTCTCTTTCTGGGGATATTTAACTTACCGTATCTATCTATTTATCTCACATGATTTATATACCAGTGGATTGCATTCAGAGGCAAACTGCCTCCAGCAGTGGAGGGTAGGACACAGCCATCATGTTTAGTGACCATTGATAGCTTTATCCTCCATGAATTTGTCTGAGGAGAGTGAAGAAGAAAGAAGCTCAAGGAATTGCCACCATCCAGCTCTCTTAGTGGCCCCCCCTCCCCAACTTCCACCACAGGGATATCTGAAGGACCATCTTGCCCTGAGGGGGGGAGAAGAAATACCAACTTTTTCTAAACAAATAAGTTGTATTTTCCATTCCATTGCAACTTTAAAAAAATGCTCATAGTTGTAATAATCACCTTTAAGAAACCCTGGAGGGTGAATGAAGTACTATAGGGCC
Source organism: Podarcis muralis (assembly GCF_964188315.1). Lineage (NCBI taxonomy): Eukaryota > Metazoa > Chordata > Lepidosauria > Squamata > Lacertidae > Podarcis > Podarcis muralis. The sequence continues at coordinate 43,812,854 of NC_135668.1, forward strand.
TCAGTTGGGATAACTCAGTCAGTACAGCAGGAGACTCTTAATCTCAGGGTCATGGTTTTGAGTCCCATTGTCAGGAGTCCCGGTTCCCATCTTGATAACACAGCAAGCGTAGTTAATTAAAAAGGAAGATTTATTTCAAAAACAAGCAGAGTGCACAGGATGGCTCTAACAAGCCACAAACCTATTCAATCATGATGACCCTCCTGAAGACTTCTTCCTGCAAGAACAGAAACAGCTGAACTTTCTCTTCTGATGTTTTTTGTTTTGGTTCCTGTCTCTGAGACCTCCTATTGGCCGAGACCTTGGACTGGGAGGGTCAGCTCCCGCCTCTTCCCCATTCTCTGAGAGACTGTCTCTGGGCTCTTTCCCGCCTCATGAACTGCTTCCTTCTCTTTCTGCAGCATTTTGCATTTCTCGATAGCATTAGTAGCTCACTCTCCCTTATCAGCCGGCATTCCTAAGGGCAGGGGAGTTGGCACTAGGCTTTGCTCATCCTGCTTGGCAGTTAACTCTCTCTGTTCCTGGCTGGTGCCTTCAGCTGGCTGCAAACCCTCCCTGGGAGCTGGCTCATTCATGGCACCCATGTTGGGCAAAGGTTTTCTGCATTGCAGGGGGTTGGATTGTTGACCTTTGTGGGCCCTTCCAACTCTATGATTCTATGCATGGAAAAAGGAGATCCCATGCTGCATATTTATCACCCATATGGCTGCCCTCCAAAAATCCCGGGAACTGTAGCTTACCCTTCACAGAGCTACAAATTTCCGGCTTCTGGAGTTTGGTTGAAAGAAAAGAAATAAATCCATGGCTTATTACACCTGGAAAACAAAGCCATTCTGAGGACCAGGTTACAGGTGGCCATCACAGAGTCATGATGTTAACAAAGGAAAGGTCCAGCACTAACAATGAAGAAGAAGCAGGAAGGAAGTAAAGCCTGAGAGAGAAAGAGCAATATACAAAGAAGGAGTCAGCCAGGGAAAAATAGGTTGTCTTTCTGGCTACCTTCCCCTCCACCCCAGTTCATGTAATATTACAAGGATTGTTGTTTTACTCCTAATACCAGCATACTTAACAAACTACAGTTCCCAGGATCCTTTGGGGGAACCCATGTGCTTTAAATGTATGGTGTGTAAGCATCCACAGTCTTTAAAAAAACAAACTATTTTTTTAAAAGTAGATCTGGGAAACTACAGCCCAGTCAGCCTGACTTTGATATCAGGGAAGATACTGGAACAGATTAGAAAGGAGTCAGTTTGTAAGCATCTTGATAACATGTCATGATTAGTAGGTATTAGCATGGATTTGTCAAGAATAAATCCTGCTAGACTCATCTTATCTCTCTCTCTCTTTTAAATCGGGTTGCTAGCTTAATAGATTGTGGGAATGCTATGAAATAATTTATCTTGATTTCAGCAAAGCATTTGATAGTTTGGTGAGCAAAATGGTAAAATCTAGAATAGAATGGCAATATTGTCAGGTGGAAAACTGAACTCAGAGAATGCTCATTGGTTATTCCCATTAGTCTAGAGGGAGGTTTCAAATGGTATGCCGCAGGACTTTGTCCAGCCATGTCAGTACAGTATATTTCATTCTCCCGTTGCTGGATGTGTGATTATTACATCACATGTCGGTGTTTACATTCCATGCTTGGAAAGTGTGAGAACATAAGTCAGTCCTATCTCTTCCACTGTATTGTACTTTTGTACTTTTTCTCTCTCTCTTGGAGAAGATGTGAGAGGACGCCATGATTGCTTTGTCCAGTATATATTGCTTAATAAATTACTTAGAATGCCACACCTCATCTCCACATCGTTTCTGCTATATTCTGTTGTGTGAGTGTGCACATATCTGAGAATATGTGTCGCTGGTGCGCACTGGGACTGAAGATATATGAACGTCCCGGGCTGCGCTTCACAAGGAAGACGCCTGGAGAGGTTTGTCTCATTCCGGGGGCTGTGGGTACCCACCTAGGAGTGTTCCAACAAGCCTTTCTCAAACCATACATAGCTTCCACATTCAGTGGACTTGTTCCATCAGTGCAAGGACATCTGGTTATGCAACTGAACTTCATCTCCCTCTCCTCACCCTGTATGCCCCAAAAATCTGTTTTGGGCTTCTCTGCAAAGCTCTGGAGAAGATTTGGGGAGAGCATGGGGCATGCAGGGGGAGAGCAAAGGAAGGGGAAATTCTGTTGCACAAAAGGAAATCCTTGCACTAGGGGAACAAGTGTATTGGATGCTGCCCAATGGGGGCAGTTACAGGAGGGTAGATTTTGGTTAAACATTAGGAGAAATTTCCTGGTGGTAAGAATAGAGCCAATAACCTAGAGGGGTGGTGGGCTGGCTCTTCGTTGCTCAAAGTCTTCAAGTAGAGGCTGGCATCCATCTCTAGGAGGTATTCTAGCTCTGGAGCTGCAGCACCTATCAGGAGATTGGACTAGATCAGTTTGCATAGGGAAACTCCGGCCCTCCAGATATTTGGGACTACAATTCCCATCATCCCTAGCTAGCAGGACCAGTGGTCAGGGATGATGGGAATTGTAGTCCCAAACATCTGGAGGGCTGGAGTTTGCCTATGCCTGGACTAGATGTCTTACCAGACCTGCTCCAACTCTTTGATTCTATGAGAGATGTCCTGCAGGATCGGAACAAGGGGCCCACCCATCCCAGCATCCTGTTGTCCATTGTGGATGCCTATAACTCAGACGTAATGTCAACCAACCAGCTTGCATTCCATAGACCACTCCCTCTTAACTGTTTGCCTGCATGGTCAAAGGCTCGAAAAGCTCCCTGTCTTGTCACAGCAGGTGAGCCAATGGCAGGCAGAGGCTGTGCAACTTAAGCAACTAGCTCACTTGCAAGAGGAAGAAAGACCCACAGGGATTCCAGAAGGTCTGTTGTAGGTCTCAGGTGAAATAGCTGGACAGGACTGATTGACTTCACAGCCATATCTTTACCTATGATATTTGGAAGGGCAAATATTGTAAGAGGTCCATCAACCTCCTGGTTGCCAAGCTGACAAGGTATTAAGTTGGCAAGGAGATAATGAGTGTGTTAACAACAGCCTCTTGTAAAATTTTAATTTAGTAAATGCATGCACAGCATCCTTGAAGTTCCCCTGGATTTCTTTCTTTCTTTCATAAAGCTGCTAAATTATTTAGGGTTGAAATTTAAAATTAGAGCATGTGGCATATAGGCCTATAAATATTTGATAAAGGTTTCTGGGATTCCAGAGTCGCAAGATATACTTTACATGCTTTCAGCCTTGGTCATATGACTGGATGCCCGGGCTCCAGTGTGGCCCCCGTGGCTTCAGGGAGGCAAGGATCTGTCTGCAAACACAACCAACTAACTTGGGGCGGGGGGAGATCTTGCTCGTAAGCTGCAGAAGAAATATCAAAGTTGGAGTGATGCTCAGAGCAGGAGTTTAGGTCACCCATTGCCTGGCCTTAAAGTATTTTAGAGCTGCAGTGTAATGATGAAAAGGGTAGAAATTGGTGTGTGCATATTCCTCTCCAGCTCCCCACATAACACAGGTCTGCAAATCAAACTTTTCCTGGTCAAGTGTCTCATCTCCATCAGTCCAGTATACCCGCTGTTATCACTCAGTGCCACATTCTGTCACTTGCAAAGATCTTCCAGGATGAAGGTCTGTCCTTGACAGAGTGTGAGGGGCATGGCAAAGGGAAGGTGCTGAGGGCCAGATGATGCATCATCTGAAAGGCTCCATCCATCCATCCATCCATCCCTCTGACCCGAGGTTCCCTAGCCCTGCTCTTGACATAGCTTGGAGAGAGCAGTGGAATAGGTGGCGAAAGCAAGAGAAGACCACCACGTGCCTCCAGAGACTGGCAGTCAACTCCCAACAGGGTTGTGGTGCCCTTCAACACCTACCCATGACACAGGTCCTGATTCCACTCTTCCTCCAGCTCTGAATAGATGGTAGGACATCCAGGGGTGCCAGGTATTGTCCCATCCAGACATTGACCAAACTCAGGATGCAAGGTTTCTGCATTATGAGTCTTCAGTAAATGCCCTAGCTGGGGCCATATTTTATGGTCAAATGCATTTTCAAAATTGTATATGGCTACAGGGTTAAATTGCCTTCATCACATATGAAATAAACCTTCAGTAGATGGTGAAGGAGGAACACCTTCCTCGTCTTCTTCCCCTGGACAGCTTGCCAGTCAGATTGCTGACTTTGGACATTTGTGGTGGTAAATATTGCCTGAAGTTGCCTGCACCATCCCTGTCAAAAGGGGATGGATGTTTCAGTTGCTAGTCAGCCAATTTCACGCTGAAATTAAAGTTGTCAGTCATCAGGTGGCCTGCTCAGTAGATAAGTGATATTATGAGGTTTTCATAACCCAACATTTTCCCACTGGTCAGGCTCTGGTGGGGGTGGAGGATTCCTTATGGGTGTATTATCAGGGCATAGAAATGTAGCTATTGGCGCAGGCACTCTTACAATCAAGCTTTCAAAAAATGCTTTCAAAGGTATACTAAATGTGGTTTCCCATTTGCTCGGTGAAATGGCTGTAAACAGTCTTTCATCAGACACACTTCAAGGGATTATCAGTACTTGGACCTCCTATAATCAAATACTGCTGAATGATCTTTAACCACCATTCCTTTCATCTCCAGAGAGTTGGATTTCTTTTTTTTTATTTCTTTCCCCCACCCCCCACCCAATAAGAATGGCGCCATGTATCTCTCCTCTATCTTAATTCTGGAGATCGTGATGTTTTGTTTCTTCAAGTCATTTCTCCAGATTGCTTTAATGCCTCCAGATTCGACATGCTCTTTGGAAAACAATTTCTTCCTTGCCAAAATGACACTCCTGACTTATGAGTGAAGCTCATGAGATAGATTCCATTGTACAGTTCTTTTTGGGAAACTCAAGCAGTTTGTCTTCACAGGGATGAGGGTTGCTTCCCAGTCAGTGTGTCCAAATTGCAGCATTAGTGCTTTGTGAAATGTGCTTTGAGACCTCTGTGTCTTCACAATCGTCCTGTGAGGTAGACTGCTTGTAAACATGAGAGAGCACCTTTCCTCTATATACTATACTTCATCTTTAAGGTTTGCTGAAAACGACTTACCAGTCCTTCCATATGTGTTAGACGGCAGCCACAACTAAAAGAAAATTAAAAGCTTTTTCAAAGGTGCCCCCCAAGCTTTGGAATCAGTGTCCCTGTACAGCAGTTATGAACAACCTCTTGCCTTCACTCTCTGCCAGTGTTTTTCTGCTATTTCAGAAAGGGGTCTCTCCTAGCTGGAGACACGAGAGATTGAGCATGGGGTTTTCTGCAAGCAGATGTTCCATCGCAGCCTTTCCTCATAATTTACAACATGTACTGCTTCTCTACGGGACGCGGGTGGCGCTGTGGTCTAAACCACAGAGCCTAGGACTTGCCGATCAGAAGGTCGGCGGTTCGAATCCCCGTGACGGGGTGAGCTCCCGTTGCTCAGTCCCTGCTCTTGCAACCTAGCAGTTCGAAAGCACGACAACGTGCAAGTAGATAAATAGGTACTGCTACAGCGGGAAGGTAAACAGCGTTTCCGTGTGCTGCTCTGGTTCGCCAGAAGTGGCTTAGTCATGCTGGCCACGTGACCCGGAAGTTGTACGCTGGCTCCCTCGGCCAATAAAGCGAGATGAGCGCCGCAACCCCAGAGTCGATCATGACTGGACCTAATGGTCTGGGGTCCCTTTACCTTTACTGCTTCTCTCACTTCAATGGGGATGGAGGAATTTCTCAACTTTGGTTCCCCCCCCCTCTCTCTCTCTCTCTGTCTTTCTTTCCAATCTTACCTTCAGTTCTCTACATTTCCCATCAGTTTGTGAATTCTGCCTCCCCCAGCAAAAAATAAAAATAAAAAAAAATCCTCATGAAAATTAACCAGTATTTTTGTGAATTTATGCAGAAAATTGTATGCATTTTTGCCTAACACCCATATTTTTGCAAAGCAGTGCTCCCTAATACAACACATTTTTTTTGTAATTTATTTTCTTTAGTATATGCATTTAACTATGAACTGAAGCAAATCCCCTCCCCCTCCATCTCTGCACTTCAGCAGCACTCTGATGGCAGGGCAGGATGCGTATCCAACATTGAAAATGCCAGCCTGAATTCCCTGCCCTGGGAATTGTTTGGGGATTTTCTCCCCTCCTCCCTAATTCTCACACTCTGTCTGAATGATCAAAAGCCTTTGCCACAGGCTCCCCAGTATCTTTTGCTCTACCTCCTTCAACATTTGAGGACATTATTCATCTGAGCCCTGGTGCTTTGTCAACTTTTAACAGTACTAATTGCCTAATTATCTGCTCCGCTGCAATAGTAGAGTTTGAACAATTTTGCAGTCCTTCTTTCCCTGAAGGAAGGTCTATCCCCATCTTTGGAATGATGCATTTGATTCTCCCCCCCCCCCCCCTTTTCACTACTTCTCCCGCTTCGCAGATGGCTTTTTGGAATAAAATAAAGGGGATGCAAAAATTCCAAGAGTGCAAATGCATGGTCTGGAGTTCATCAGCCTTCATTGGAATCTTGCCCGACCTTTGGCAGACAGTGCTGTGAGAGCTACATAGAGAACAGTGGATTGTCTTCTTAATCCCTCTGTTGAGTCATAGGGCAATAATCCCATTCCTCAGAGTTAACGTCCCATCTCAGACGGGAAGTGCTGTTTCCTCTCCACTGGAAGGGCCATTCTTGTACCATGAGATCATTACTTAGGCAAGTACACCTGAAGAGGCAGTCTAAAGAAAATGGGATTGGCCATTATTAGTCTAAAAAATAATAATCGTTGACCTATTTCCTTTAATAAAATATGTTGGCTTTAAGCAAGACGAACAGCACAGAAGACTTCCAACTAATCCCTTTGGCTCAGACCTTAGGACTACCAAACTCCTCCAGCGGGAGTATGAAGCTCTTTTTCAGACCTCCAAATTCCATGTAGAATCAACACATGGACAGGGTTTCTCTTTCCTGTAGTTAACCCCAGACAGACACCAAAGCCAGGAAGACCTCAACAAAAGAACACAAGAGGTATATAATTAAGAGAAAACAAAGCCCCCAGGAAGTCTTGCTCTGTGTAATTAGGAGACGTCAACGTTCTAAAACAGGAAAGAAAGCAAAGAGAGTGTCTGGTGGATTAGACAAGCTCAAATTCATCTCACCTTCTGTTCTGCTTGGAGCAAAATAGGCCAGAGGAGGTAATACAAACAGCCAGCATAACCTTGTGGAAACCGATCTCTTCAGTGGCCCTTATTGGTTCGAAAGATCAGCCGAGGGAGTTTCTCTAGCTCTCAGCTTCTGATGTCATCACACAGCAAATCTTGCTCTGGCTTCTTTTGGTTTAAAAGTTTGTCAGCGTCTCCTGACATTAGCAGAGGAACTTGTGAAATCATAGAATTGTAGCCCCAGACAGACACCAAAGCCAAAGAGACAGCAACAAAAGAACACAGAAGTATATAATTAAGATGACCCCAAGTGTCATCTAGTCTAACTAGTCTAGTTCTTCTCTAGACTAGTTAGAAAAGGCTCCTAGTTCTTGTCTATCAATTTTCGCATTTCCTACAATAAACAATTTTATTATTTCTCTACCTACAAGCATCTCTCTGTTGATGATTGCAACAGGTAAAGTCTACTCTCAAACCTTAATTCAGGAGCCAGATGTTGTTCACACTGCTTAGCAAATAACTTTAATGGGCAGTTGGGCTCGATAATAGCACCCACTTTCAACAGTATGGAACAGAGCAAAGCAATCTTCAGCCTCATGGTGCCCTCCAGATGTTTTGGGCTTCCTATCAGCCTTGCAGGCAGGCAGGTGAAGGGAATTGTAGCCCAACACACCTGGAGGGCATCAGGTCATGGAAGGACAGAGCAGAGTTTCTTTTCATCCACAAGGAGAGGTAGAAAGGGAAAGAAAAGACAGGAGGACAAACAGGTCAAGTAGAAAGCAATCACCTATAGATTCTCTTCCGCGCCTAATAACAAGCTCATGAGAGCTTTGCTGCCATGGTTCCATCCCCATCACAGGTTGTCAGTCGGATCACCTTTCACTTCAGATTCATTACAGCCTTGGTGAAAACAGAGGAAAGCCATGAAGCAGAAAGGGACGCCACTCATCCTGCCACCTTTCATATTTTCAGCTCTGTAACCCACTTAGCAGGGAAGGATGGAGAGAGAATGAAGCTGATGGGCTGACCTCGTGCCCTGATTGGCCTGCATCAAAGCTTTTGCTGCTCAACTGCACCATGAAAGAAAGTTGTGTCCAGCATTGCATCGGATGGATGCTGACAGACCTGCTCAGATCAGATTTCCCTACCTTGAGTTCAAATCGAATCAAGCAGGGAGCCAAGGAATAAAATATGTTGCCCATACTTCTCAGATATAGTATCTGCATGACAGATGCTTTTGGCTTATTGTAATAAACAATTTCATGGTCACTTTTTAAAGGGACCCCATTAAATTATTTCTTTAGTGCTGTATGGATGAACCCACCTGGTTTGTAGGAACATATAGAGCTTATACTAAGGAAGATCATTGGCCCATCTATCTTAGTATGGACTAAACTGACTGGCAGTGGATTCAGACAGGACCCTCATTTGACCCTACCTGAAGACACTATGGCTTGCACCTGGGGGCTTCTGCATGCAACATAAATGTTCCACCACTGAGCTATGGCCCTTTCCTATACTTTCCAAATATTCAATCTCAAATGCAGCTATCCTCCTAAATTCACACTTTTCTGAATTTTGCAATGCATTTTCCCCAACCAAAAAATGCATACGGAGAAGTGCATATTGGAGAAACATGTGCCTGGGCAGAGTGAAGCCAGGGGAACCACTAATGGAGGTCAGCAGCAGACATCCAAATCAGAGGTGCCCAGGAAAACAAAGGTCCCTGTCTGTTTCTCCATCTTCATCACATTTTCTATTTGCAGAAATCAACAGCTGAAACTTCCATGGTGCTGTAACTCACTAATAACTGCATATCAAGCTGCTGTTAAATGTCTAGGGACAGAGGCTGGTAAAATACCTTGGTACCCTGCTCCCAATCTAACAGGACAATTGACACCCAAGATCTACTAGGCTGAGGGAGTCTGGGTTGCGCTTTCCCAGATGAAGTAGGGCTCAGCTGGTGCCACTCCACTGTAAATCCCCCACAAAAGAGGTGTTGCCAGAGAGTGGTGGGGCAGGACAGGGCAAGGAGATGTCTATTCAAAACCCCATTCAGCTCAGTCACATGCCCAGGACCCAATCCTCAAAACTTGGGGGCCGCACTCACCTGCAATCACAGCTCTCCCCAAGGCTCATGAATGGAATTTGGAATGGGGAAACAGGTGTCATTGTAAATCACACTGGTGCAAGTTACGCTGATCTTCCTATAGTGAGGATTGTGACCACAGTCACACACTAACCCAGGCTTCCTCAATCTCGGCCCTCCAGATGTTTTTCGCCTACAACTCCCATGATCCCTAGCTAGCAGGACCAGTGGTCGGAGTGCTGGGAATTGTAGTCTCAAAACATCTGTAGGGCTGAGGTTGAGGAAGCCTGCACTAACCATTTTGGTGCATGGGAACCTTCACATATCATGACTGGCTGCCTGAGAGTTTATCCCATCACATGTGCTGAGCTCAGGCATCGAGAGGATACAGCAGCTGCCTGAGGTGTGTCGTTGGGTGAAAGTGAAGTGAGTGGTCCTTCTTGGTCTTCTACCACTTGAGGTGGGCGCCTCACCTTGCCTCATCAGTGGGATGGGCCTGTATATTAGGGGTCCTCCATTGTTTCACATGCACAGTTTTGGAACAGAACCCTGTACACCTGAAGTTTGCCATGGCTTCCAGTTCCTCCAGCATTCCCTAGCCTGGTGCTTTCCAGATGCAATTGGACTTCAATTCCCATCAGTCTCAGTAAGCGTCAGCGATGTTCAGGGATGATGGGAGCTGTGGTCAAATGACATCTGAGAGGCACCAAGTTGCGAGGGAAGTAGCTTTAAAGCATTTCTTCAACCTTTGGGGCCTGACCAAAGACTAAACAATATGTGAAGTTCGTATCTAGGACAAAGAGGAAGACTCGTTTTTTAAAGAAAAGATAAGAAGAGGAGGAGGAGAAATGTCCAGATGATTTTAAGCAGCATGGTTTAATAAGGAGGGGGAAGAGTAGGAGGGGAACCAAAGCAAATTTAATTATACATCTAACAAGAATAAACAGAATTCTGCTTTCAGCAAACATAACCCAGTTCTTCAAAGAAACAAAAAAGCAGCTGTAATTATTTAAGGCTTTTATCTCTTCAGGATACCATGCATCAGATAAATCTCCCTTCTGAATGCTTAACATCTTTCTTTCCCCAAATGGAAACTCTTCGGCACTTTTGTGCTACATTTTAGGATGCATTTGGAGGGGAAAGAAAGAGAGAAATCTGATGGCTGTGGTTTAAGCTAGTCCAGCCATGACTGCTGTGTTAATTCTGTTTCATGCTTGTGAGCATGTTTGTTAAGGTCACATGCATACTGCTACACGCCACCCTAATCTCCACGAGTGGCGTGAGATTCCAGGCAGTTCCAGGCACTTACCCAGAGCAGTGTTTCCTTTGGGAAGATCAGGGCTGAGCGGAAGCTAGTGTCTTTAAGAAATGTGATTTATTAACACATATATACACCTGGAAGTCTGCAATAATAATCATAATAATAATTTATTTGTACCCCGCCCATCTGGCTGGGTTTCCCCAGCCACTCTGGGAGGCTTCCAACAAAGATGAAAAATACATTAAAATGCCACACATTAAAAACTTCCCTGAACACAGCTGCCTTCAGATGTCTTCTAAATGTCAGGTAGTTGTTTATCTCTTTGACACCTGATGGGAGGGCGTTCCACAGGGAGGGCACCACTACCGAGAAGGCCCTCTGCCGGGTTCCCTGTAGCTTTCCTTCTCGCAATGAGGGAACTGCCAGAAGGCCCTTGGCGTTGGACCTCAGCGTCCTGGCAGAACAATGGGAGTGGAGATGCTCCTTCAGGTATACTGGACCGAGGCCGTTTAGGAGGGGGTGCAAAAATTCAAGGGTGTCTCTCATTGCCCATCTCATACCTTCAGCAAGCTTGGATCCAGAGCAGCAGTCAGTCATGGATCCTGGTCTCTAGGTGCAGCCTTCTCCAGCTAGCGCCATGATGGTTTTGACCTCCAGTTGCCACATTGAGTTCTGGTCTGCCCAGCAGCTCATGAAGGTACTGGCCTTCCCACACGCCCCTTCTTCTTCGCAGCACACCTCTACAAAGAAGCCCAAGTCTTTTGTAAAATATGACATTCCCCCCCCTTCCACCTCACACCTCTCCCCATCACCTTGGCAACCTGCCTAGCCATGCATTACACCACTGAGACACCTGTTCACCTGAATGCCTTGTAACCTGACTCATGTGTCGAATTGACCAGTACATTAAAGCCTTTGGCAAAAAATGAGTTGGGAGACTGAGTACTGCATCCACCACTGAGGGCCAGGACAGATTGTTATAGTTGTAAACCATTTAGAACCTTTTTTGGAGGGGGCACTTAGCGTTATATAGAAATCAATGAATTATGATAAGAATGCCAATTTTTTGTGTGTGTGCTAGTAGTAGCTGGGAGGCGGGGAATCTGCTAGAGGCAGGAAAATATGAAAGGGCCTTATGCCAAGTCACAGAATGTCAGGCTTGAGGAACCGTCCCCATCCCCCTGATGGCACCAAGAGGCAGAGAGGAAACAAGAAAGTTCTGGCATATGATTCATTCAGTCATCAAGGTAAAAGACAAAGAATTCCAGTCATTCCTCCATAATGGAGTTGGTCGCACTAGGCTCCTCCCCCTTCCCCCTCTAGCAACAAGACCTGCTTCTTCGGCATCTGTCTGTGGACAATTGTCTCTGGGCTCTTTGTTCTTGCACCCTTAACAAACGTTGTGTTTTGGGAGAAGGGGGGTTGGGTATGTTGTCCAGTGACATGTCAGCTAGCTGCTCTGCCTCCCCTTGTGCTAGTCCCAAAGGTCAACCGTGTGGTGAGGTCTGAGTCCAGTCCGAGGTCGAGGGTATGATATGGAGGCTGTCCATCAAAGGTGAAGCGGGGTCCAAGGCAGGGAGACGGGTGAGGTCAGGAACTCTGGCAGAGGCACAGGACAGGGTGCAGGCAGGAACAGGCTAGCAACAACGTTGCTCCCGCAACTTGGGACTGGGGCTGGCTGGCTTTTATCTGCCCCAAGGCATAGGGTGGCCCCGGTCCACAGGTGACTCGCCTCTCCTGACCTGGAGGCGAGCACCCCTCCTGCAGGAATTTAGTTCCCTCTGCCTCTCTGCCCTGAGCCTCTGCAGCTCAGGACCCAGAGGCAAACTCCTCTTCCCCTGACGGGGCTGAGAGTGGAGCACCTGCAGGCAATGGGTCCTCCCTCACCTCAGGGGCCAGAGCAGACTCAGCTGGTGCCTGCACCTGAGGATCCAGCACAGGTGAGGATCCTTCAGGCTCAGGCCCCAGCCCCAGCTCAGCTGGTTCTGGAGGCGGGGACTCCTGTGCAGGCTGGGATTCCTCAGGTTCAGCTTCTGAGTCCGAATCCCAGGCCATCACACCCCTCCTCCTCCTCCTAACACAGCATAACTCTGCTGTTCACCTGTCTCTGAGCTGCTGTCTTCCTCAAAGCCCTGCTGTAATTCGAGACTGCCTCCCTCCTCTCTGAAAGCTACAGGAGAAGGTGTGGGAGACCACCATTCCTCCTCCTCTTCAGTCCATTCCCTGACACAGAATCATAGACCTGTAAAGTCAGAAGGGACCTTGAGGACCATCTAATTCAGTGCAGGAATATGCAGGGGTTGAATCTGCAACCTTGGAGCTTTCAGCTCCATGCTCTCTAACCAACTGATCTATCCAGGCAGACCACTGCCTAATCTAGCATTGTCTTCTCTGTCCAGCAGGAGCTGTCCAGAATTTCAGGGATGGGGCATGTCTAGCCCTACCTGGAGATGCCAGGGATGAAACCTGGGACAATTTGTAGGCAGAGCACGTGCTCTACCACTGAGTCAAGGCACTTCTCAAATCTATGTCGTCTGTTGCTGTTCTCTGTTGGGGGATGATCATCTACTATAAGTGCGTATTATTTTGACACCTTTGTTGATGTTTTGTACTGTTAACCGGGCCTTTTAATGGTCCCGTGCTGACCTTTGGTTTTTAAGCAAATCAATGACAGGCTGTTAAATGGTGCAGAGTTATGCAAAAGAGCTGGGGGATTTCATATTCCTCTTCAGGCATGACAGATGGCGGTTTGGTGACAACACAACCGATGCAACAAATTACACAAAGAAGTGACATAACCCCCAATTTCAGGAATACCAAACAGTGAATGAGATGCACCGGCATGCCAAGTAGGAGATTACACATTCCACAACAATCAAAGAAGCAGCAGACGTCTCTGGAGACGGGAGAAGGCAAACACAACAAGTCAACGCCGGAGCAAATTTTGGATTTTCAGCCTATGCTCCAATCCTTCTTTCACTTTCCAAGTTGGCCACCAATTTTGAGGGCATTAAATGAGGATTAGACAAATTCATGGCAGATAAGACCATCCGTGGCTACTTACCCTGATGGCTACATAGTGCCTCTACGGCTTGAGGTAGTAATGCTTCTGCATGCTAGTTGCTGGAAACCACAGGAGGGGAGAGGGATTTTGCACTGAGAGCCTGCCAACAGGCTTCCCATAGGCATCTGGCTGGCCAAGGTGAGAAAAGCATGCTGGACTTGGTAGGTCACTGGCTGGATGCAGCAGTTCTCTTCTTGTTCTTATATCCCATTGAAACATACTTGGAGTCGAGAGTGGATTTCATGCTCTTTATTCAGCTCATAGTGGTGAGGAGGATTGGAAGTTCCGCCAGAATGTCTGCTTTTATGTCTGCTCGCTGGGGCTGATGGGAGTTGTAGTCCAGCAACATCTGAAGGGCTGCAGATTCCCCATCTCTGCAAGGAACATCTTCCCACCCAGGAGAGCAATGTACAACCAGTATCCCAAACACAACATGTTCAGTAGTGATAAAGGTAAAGGTAGAGGGACCTGAAACATACTCAGAGTCGAGTGTGGATTTCATGCTCTTTATTCAGCTCATAGTAGTGAGGAATGGAAGTTCCCCCGAAATGTCTGCTTTATATACATTATTTACACAATGGGCCCCATGTGATTGGCTAATTCCGGGATTCTTCTGTAGGCCAATCAGGTCACGGATTCACTTCCACCTGGAGCTGGATTGGGTGGCTCCTGTGGACCAATCAGACTGCTGCATTATGGAGCCTATTGTTCTAGGACCAATCAGACTGCTGCATTTTGGATCCTATTCAGCTCAGTACATAACACCCATCCACCCCCCTTGTGTAGCTAGTGGCAGAATCTAGACTAACTTAGCCTCTGCAATTGGTCAGGGAACCAAGGGTCACTTGCTGTGCACAGTGGTGGCCAGTGCCCATTGGGACTGGTAGGGTAGAAAATGGGGAGGCCAACACTAGATGGAGCCAGAGCAGGCAGAGACTAATAATTCTAATTCAATCCCATTATTCCTCCCTACAGAGTTCTCCAAGACCAACACTGGGACTGTGGGGAAGAAGCCAACAGTCCGGACTGGTTGTAACTAGGAAAGCAGGCAGATGGGGACAGCCATGAAGCTCACTCGGTGGCCTTGGGCCAGGTACTGTCTCTCAGCCAGACCTCCCTCACAGGGTTGTTGGGAGGACAAAATGCATGTACATCACCATGAGCTCTTTGGAAGAAAAGCTGGTATTTAAATGCAATAAATAAGAGTAACATTTGGCAGACAATAATTATCTGAAAAGAAGGATAAATTATTATAGAAATATAAAATAAATATATAAATATAGAGAGAGATGAGATGCAGATTATAATATAATACCAGGTGCAAATATCTAGTTAAAGCCCATGTCACGTCATTCATGGCCCCTTAATGACTGTACAAGACAACTAGGCAATGTGTCACTACTGGGATGTTTGATACTCGTGGCAATTCCTTCCTTCTGCATGGATGAGATGTGCATTTTGCAATGAGAGAGGGAGGGAGGGAGAGAGAGATTACCATACATTTTGCCTTGTACTGATCAAAGAGGAAGGATGTCTGCGCCTGTAATTTGGAGCTCAGAGAGGGTATTTCGCAAGGCAACATGCAACATGCACCCATCTGCTTGCTTATTCTTGTCTGGCGTAGGCATATTCCATAAGCCATACATACATTCTATGAATTCTGTTTCAGCGCAGAGAGAAAAACTACCCAAGTGCACTAAATAAAAAGGGGGGGGGGAGTGATGCTTCTGAAATTCTGATCATCTCAATTTCTCCCCAGATTTTGGAGTTTAGTCTGGACTGATGCTCAACAGTTTTCTCATCCTATATTCTAATTCATAGATTAGATTCCTATATTCTAATACATCTGCTCAGCAGAAGAGGCTCTCCTGAAGGCTCATGCATTAAATAGGTTAAAAATTGGAGCAGCCCAGGGAATAGCCTTTTGAGTGGTGGCTATGTGTTTGTGGAATGAGTTCCCCATTGAGGTGTATCTCACTGTATTAAGGTAAAAACACACCTTTTTTTTGGCCTGGGCTTTTATTGGCTGATAAGTCATTTTCATTGTGTTTTCAGTTCTTTAAAGATGTTACATTCATGCGGAATGGTACTCTGCTCAGAAGTGTGGCTGATGCACTTTGCTTTTTAGGGTAGCCCCATACAGAGCAACTTAAAACATCTGGATGAGGGTCTTCCCCAATATCAACCACCTGAAACCCTATCATTGGCAGGGGAGGCCTTATTGACCCCTGGAGGCTGCGCAGTTGACGTTGGCCTAGAACAGGGCCTTTTCAGTGGCAGCTCCCTGTTTGTGCAATGTCCTCCTTTGTTACTGACTTTCAGAAGGAATTAAAAAAAATCATCCAGGCAACTCAGTAAATAGGAAAATGTGATTGTTTCTGTTTTTAGAATGTTGTCAATGAAAACATTATTGATATGTTCGCCGCTCTGGGCTCCTTTGGAAGGAAAGGTATGATTTAAATTGAATGAATGAATGAATGAATGAATGAATGAATGAATGAAGTATGTTGCAGTAATCCAATTGCAAGATTACCAATGAGGTTACACTGTGGCCTCTAGATCAGCATCTTGGTCACTCAAGGGTCATGATGACATCAAGTTAAGTATTCGCTTAATTCTCCCAATGAAGTCTATAAATGGATTTAGAACACATCAACATATTTTTGCATGGTATATCAGGGATTTTCTTCTGTAACATTAGCCAACATAAATTATTTCCGGAAAAGAAAAAAGTGACGCTTTAGTGCTATGCTTAACAAAAAAGATTGTTTCTCTTATTCTCCCTCCCTTTCGTGCATTTTTGTTTCCTGATTTTCTTTTATGCATTCAGATGACATAAAGGTCTCACACAGAAATGGGGACTTGATTTACTAAAATCTTTTTTTCTTTTAGTTAAAAAAAAAGCATTTCTGTACACAAAATAATTTATGACTGCAAGTGAGCTATTTCAGAGTAAAAAGCACTGAGGTGGGGAATATCAATTTGTTTTCTTAAAAACAAATTATGTGTACACAAAACAGTAAATTCTGAAGGAGCCAATATGAAGCTCACATCTTAAAGAAGGATGTGTGTGTGCACACAGAGGGAGGAGGGAGATAACTTGAGACAGCTAGTCTGTCTGCATATTTAGGCATAGGGTTCCCACCCCCCGCCTCCCCATTTGTCATCAGTCACAGCCTATTTTGGTTCCTCTGAACCATAACAGAGCTTCAGCTGTCATATTGATTTGGATATGGGACAGATGGAAATTGCTATGCACCGAAAGTTATTGGAACTGACCTCCCTGACCTGTTATTTAGCAGGAAATGGTTCAAGGCTGCTTTCATGCGCCTCCATCCCAAGCCCCTTCTTAAAATTCCCCATGCATCCCTAATGGAGGTGGTCTCCTACCCTGCTGATTCCAACTCCAAGTTGTTTGTTAGTCTGCCGCTCCTCCGAACGGCTGGGTGACATGTGCCTCGGACGGATTAATGCGTTACTGAAATGTAACAAATTGGCACAGCGGTGAGGCCTATAGATTTGGAAGGATAGACTCCAGTTCCAGATTATGTGCTCATGAAAGGCTAAAGCAATCAAGCAGACAGTGGTTGCCAGAAAGAAAATGTGAGGGGGAGAGAGATGATGCGCTTCCATGACAAATAAAAGATAGTGATAAAGAGGATATCCATTTTGAGCTCTTCCTCCTGATCCAGATTGTGTGAGAGAAGGTGGATATGACTTGGGGTTGCATCCTAGAGGGTCTTCTTTGGCATGGTGGTAGGCCCGATGGCCATCTTCAAATATCCACGGAGGATGGAACAAAGTTGTTTTCTGTGACTCCAGAGGTGAGGACCCAAACCAATGTATTCAAATTACAAGAAAGGAGATTCCAACTCAATACCTGGAGGAATTTTCTGATGATGGGAGCTGTTTGACAGTTGAATAGACTGCCTCAGAAGGTGGCTGGTTCTTCTTCTTTGAAATATTACTATTACAATGGTACCTCGGGTTACGTATGCTTCAGGTTACAGACGCTTCAGGTTACAGACTCCGCTAACCCAGAAATAGTACCTTGGGTTAAGAACTTTGCTTCAGGATGAGAACAGAAATCGCACAGAGCAGTGCGGCACCAGCGGGAGGCCCCATTAGCTAAAGTAGTACTTCAGGTTAAGAACAGTTTCAGGTTAAGAACAGACCTCCTGAATGAATTAAGTTCTTAACCCGAGGTACCACTGTATATTATTATTATTATTATTATTATTATTATTATTATTATTATTATTATTATTATTATTATTCTGCCCATCTGATTGGGTTGCCCCAGCCACTCTGGGCAGCTTCCAACATATATAAAAACATAACAAAACATTACACTTTAAAAGGCTTCCCTATACAGGGCTGTGCCTAGAAAGGAGTCTACAGTACAGAGGTAGGATTTACATCCATTGCTCTGTCCACTCTTGCCTCTGACCCTGTCCATCACTGGCACATAACCCTTGAAAGGTTGTTCTGAAAAGACTGTGGTCATTGGGTTTAAAGAGGTTTTCTACTCACTCACACACCGCCATCTTCCGTTAAGACAAGTGAGAGCCCATCAATAGCTCCGATGGCTAGAGCATGGCGCTGATAATGCCAAAGTTGCAGGTTTGATCCTTGAAAGGGACAGCTGCATATTCCTGCATTGCAGGGGGTTGGACTAGATGACCGGGACTACGGGACCGCCTCTCCTGGTATGTCCCACAGAGGACCTTACGGTCTTCAAATAAAAACATCTTGGAGGTCCCGGGCCACAGGGAGGTTAAGCTGGCCTCAACCAGAGCCAGGGCTTTTTCGGCCGTGGCCCCGATCTGATGGAATGCTCTGTCACAAGAGACTAGGGCCCTGAAGGACTTGACATCTTTCCGCAGGGCCTGCAAGACAGAGCTGTTCCACCAGGCCTTTGGTCAGGGCACAGTCTGACCCCCTCATTTGGTAATCCTCACAGAACTCTAGCCCAATGGTTGCCATTAATTTGATTTTGAATTGATTTTAGAATGTATTGATTTTAGAATGCTGTGTTACTTTTATTGTTGTTAGCCGCTCTGAGCCCGGCTCCAGCTGGGGTGGGCAGGATATAAATAAAAATTGATGATGATGGTGATTCTCAGGGTCCCTTCCAACTCTGTGATTCTAAGAGGCATTAAAACATAGTGCAAGTGAAGCAAAGCAAGTAAGGGGTGTGGCATAGAGAGTTCTGAGGGCCAGACAGATAGGCCTAGAGGGCTCAGGATTGCAGCCTGCCTCTCCAGCGGCTTTTATGGCTCACCCGTGTTGTTGGATTTCAAGTGTTAGTTGCATCATTGTGCAGTTTTTCTATGTCTTATCTAAGAGTGCCAACTGGTTACATGGCTGACATGAGATTTGAGTTCCTTCCAGTAGCACCTTAAAGACCAACTAAGTTAGTTCTTGGTATGAGCTTTCGTGTGCATGCACACTTCTTCAGATACACTGAAACAGAAGTTGCCAGATCGTTCTATATAGTGTGAAGGTGGGGAGGGGTATCTGTAAATGAGATTTGAGCTTCCTCTTCCATAGCTGATGTTCTTCACCACTCATGCCACCAGCTTCAGTGCTCTTTATACCTCGCAAAGTGAATGAAAACTGCTCCGCATGAGAAGCAAAAGTTCCAAGCAGAGTTTTGCTTCGTTCTGTCTTCGAGGAAGACACTCGGAAGAAGCTCCACTTTTTTTGTGGCAGGCTCCTCAATCAAAGAAGCAGCAGCAATATTTCTAAACAAAAGTTATCGGCTACCGCTGATGGATCCATTGGTGCTCACAAACGTATCTGACCTTCATCCATTGCACCAGCAAGTTCATCATTCACCCAGATCAATGCTGTCTAAAGGGAGCCGCTAGTGTATGCATTGCCATTTGTTCTTCTTCAGATTGTCCTTTACTTATTTCTGGAATGCTTGATTCCATTTTCTGCTTTAAATTAGGGCTGTGCACCAGATTTGGCTGAAGGAAGCCCAAACCCATTTGGTGCAATTAGGAGGTTTCCAGGCCTCGGCTGGGTTGGGTGCAGACAGCCCTGGGTTGCCCCAAGTTGTGCCTGGCTTCCTGGAATGATCTGGGGCTGTCTAGAGGCAGGGTGTCTTTTGTGGGGAGGGTAAAATGGAGCATTGACTGCGTGTACAACCTAGGACCCTCATACCTAAGGGACCGCCTCTCCTGGTATGTCGCACGGAGGACCTTACAGTCCTAGGTTTTCAAATAAAAGCATCTTGGAGATCCCGGGCCACAGGGAGGTTAGGCTGGCCTCAACCAGAGCCAGGGCTTTTTCAGCCATGGCCCCGATCTGGTGGAATGCTCTGTCACAAGAGACTAGGGCCCTGCAGGACTTGACTTCTTTCCGCAGGGCCTGCAAGACGGAGCTGTTCCACCAGGCCTTTGGCCAAGGCACAGCCTGACCCCCTCATTTGGTAATCCTCACAGAACTCTAGCCCAATGGTTGTCAATAATTTGATTCTGAATTGATTTTAGAATGTATTTCAATTAATTGACCGTGATTTTATGTAAACGGTGCTATTTTTGCTGTTGTTAGCCGCTCTGAGCCCGGCTTTGGCTGGGGAGGGCGGGATATAAATAAAATTTTATCATCATCATTATTATTATTATGTGCCTGTTCCCATCAGGGGAACTCATGCACGTAGTCTTCGGTTGCCATATGTCCAGAATTTTCCAGACATACCTAGAATACTGCAGTCAGAAGCAGTGTCCAGGTGGAAATCAGCAAAATCTCTGAGAAAAAAATCCAGCATGGCAACCCATGTTTGGGTGATTTCCCTTAAAAAAAAAAAAGCTCAACAACTTTTGTTTCTGGATTCAGCAACCCTAATGAGCAGGAAGGTGCAATCCTGCTGTCTGCTGGGTTCTGCTTCATCAGCATCTTCCCCACACAGAATAGTGTTGACCTTTCTGCTCTCCGCAGTGTGTTCAGGAGAAGGTGGGTGACACCCTCCTGCCCCCTCCCCCTCTGATCCTATGTTTAATTAGTGAGCTATTGGCCAGACTTGCTAAGGCTGGTGGGACTGCATTTCAGCAATATATAGAAGGCTGATGGTTCCCCACCCCCGTATGAAATACAGGTGCCATTCCAGATCATGCTCCACAGCCTGAAATCAGGGGCAGAACTTAGGGCTTCATGGGCGGGCAGCACTAAGGAGACTTGAAAGCTTTTAATCCAGGGCTGGGTGAGGAACCTTCGTTCTGCTGCGGGCTGCATTCCCTTGAAGTCATCTGTCAGGGGACTTGACTACAAATCTTTAAGCAGGTTAGATTAAGGCAATTAATTTGTTTATGATCCTCCTGTCTCCTTTGCTGAGATGAGCAGTGGACATTCCAAGTTGCCTTGCTCTTCCCCCTCCATTGGAGACAGAGGGAGGCCTGCTACACACACACACACACACACACACACACACACACACACACATCTGCAGAGGAACAGGAGCCAACGTCTTGGGGTGTGATCTCACAACTGGGAATTGCATGTGAATAGAGCAGCCATGTAGTTGGAACAATTATGTGAGCCTTTCCCATCCAGCCAGCAACCTGCTGGGAGGGAGGTTTGTGAATGGCTGGGAAAACCAATGCAGTTGGCTCCACTCACGTGATTGCTTCATCCATAGATATTCCCAGGCATACTAGAAATGCACTATGGAGAAGTGGTTCCTTCCCCAATACAGGTGTTTAGGATGGGCGAGGGAGAGAGAGGGAGAAGAAGAAGCTATAGGAAAAATTCACAGTTCTCAAAGTTTGCCTTCCACAACACCTGGGGTTTGTCTGCTTGGTTATTAGCTCTGTTCACAAATATGGCTGTGATCAGTGTATGCACAATAGGATGAGAACATGAAAAGTGCCCTGCTGGATCAGGCCTATGTCCTTTTAGTCCAGTTGTCGAGGTTCAGGGAATCTTATCCTTCCCCCGGTAGCAGCCAAAAAAGCAGATAAACACGAAGAGTCCTTAACACGTAATTTATTCAGTATTCACAGAGAGAGACAAAGGAATGTAGTCCCTATTCAATAATGGCTTTCTTCCTCTGAGCTTTCTGTTCTACTACTCTCAATGCATGCCAAGTCCTGGGGGAGGAGGGCTCAGGAATGCTTTCCAAAGACACTGAGTCGGTCAGCTGTCTCTCCCCCAGTGTTTCTTCTTCTTCCTGCCGTTCCTCTTCCAATATCTCCCAGCTTTTCCCCTCTGCAGTCTCTGAACTATGCCCTTCTGCAAACCACTGTTCTAAATCTATACTGTCCTCCTGTTTTAGGAAAGGTTCAGGAGCAGAGGCGGTCCCCACCATTCCTCCTCAGTCCAGCCCCTGACCCCAGCATCTTGTACTCACAGCAGCCAACCAGATGTCTATGGGAAGCATGCAACTAAGACTCTGGCTCAAGAACACTCTCCCATTGTAGCTAGTAGCCAATGATAGCCTTATCCTCCAAGATCCTCTTCTAAAGATCCAAGCTGGTTTCAAGAGTTAGTTCAAGCACTGGGACCTGCCCTATATTTTCCTCTGTGAAGACAGATGCAAAGAGGGGCAATCAAGGAAGCAGGATCAGGATGCCATTGTTTCAATTGCACATCAGAATGTAAAAAAGAGCCCTGCTCCCAGTTAAAGGAAAACTTCATTGGCACATTGCGTAACAACATGCAAACCGAAACACAACTATCTTTCCGAATTTGCATTTCCCTGAATATTGCAATGCTCTTCTCCAACCAATCAATGCATGCAAGAATGCATTTGCCAGGATAAAATGGGCATAAACCTGATATACTGGTGAAAATAAAATGAAAAGTGTGTCGTATTAGGGAAGATTACTTTGCCAAAAAGTGTATAGTTGTGGGGGTGGGGATGGCTTCCAAAAAGGTGCAAATTAGGATAAATTCAAATGCTGGTGAATTTTCTTGAGGGCTTTAAAATAAACAAAGAAATAAGGAAATCTCAAACTGACGTGGAATTGCAGAGAACTAAATTTAAGACTGGGAAAATGTAAAATTGAAAGAAACTGAAACAGACACATTCACCCATCCTTAGTTGGGAGCCACATGCTGATTATGGGTAGGGTCAAACCCCCAAAGGGTTGGGAATACTCCCTTTCCCTCTCTCTCTCTGTCACCCTCTTCTTCTTTTCAACCCCTCATTTCTCATGCACTCCCCCCTCTCTTTCTGAAACCCCCTTTCTCTCCCCCTCTTCTTCCCTCCCAGAGAAGAGGCAACTCTCTTTTGCAAGGAATATGAACTGATCACTTAAAGGGGTTTTGTGTGTGTGTGTTTTTAAGGTCAAGGGATACCTACATTAGACTGGGAGTTTCAATCTGACCACCTCTGGAGTAAAATAATAATTTGTGTGCAAATAGAACAGGGTGGGATATTGCTTTAAAACCATATGCACATAAGTTCTAGACATCTTCCATTTTGCAATGTTCCTGTTTGCACAGACAGATCTTGTGGGCACATCCAGCTTCCCTGAACATCAGCGCTGTTCAGACACCTTTAGCTAGATGCATGGGAGTCAGGAGGAGAATAGTACTCATTACCTAAGGCCACCCTCGTGAGCAAATGGGAGGTTTCAGTTGATTTTGGTTGAATGAAATTAGGCTTGGTTCATCTGCAAAGAAACTGGGCGCAACCATGCTAAAACATTCCCCGTTCATGTAACAATATAGTTGATGCTTTCTTGCAGCTCAGTCATCCATGCAGCCAGCTGTCGATGGGTGAGCTCTTGGAAAGCCGGATTCCTTCTTTTTGTTGAAGGGTATAGCGCAAGGTCACCCAGCTTAAACATTAACTAGGGCTTTGGGATCCTCACAGCAGGATTTCTAAATATGATATTTAATTTCCCCTCCTCTCCTTGGTGTCATTTACTGTTCCATAGCTACAGCTGCTAACAGTATGTGTTTTATTCCTCAGGTGACTAGGGTTGGATTGAAAGTCAAAGACTACCCTGGGGCTCTGAGCAAATGCAATCTCTTGGCTTGATCTAGATGCTATTACCCATTCTTCCACACATGTGAAACGATACCCTGAACTTTCGAACCCAGGAATCTATGACACGGGGCAAAAGTAGACATGTTGTCGAGTTTTCTGGGGGAGGGAACCTCCCGCTTCCAGTATCCTCTGGTTTATGTTATTATTGGTTTTTTATTATTATTTATATCCCACAAAAGGACTTGAGGCGCCTTACAGATGAAAATGCAGAAACACAGATAAAATAGAAAAAGTGAAAAACATAGGAAAGATTAAAAAGAGATTAAAAACCAATAGAATTAAAACAATATGTCAAAAGATCTATTAAAATTACAGCTAATGACAACAATAAAAACATCACAGCACCCACCCTTAACTTAAAAATGGCTTAAAGGGAACTTCCCCTGCTGGCAGAAGGACAGCAACAGTAGAGCAAGTCTAACTTCTCTAGAAAGAGAGTTCCAAAGTCTGGAAGCAGCCACTAAGAAGGTCCTCTTCTGCATCTGTGCCTGTGCCTGTGATTCCAAACGAACTAATTACAGGGATCATGACAGCGCCAGAGGATGGGGCAGTAGAGGCAAAAGTAGCCAAAGCAGTGGATGCAAATTTTACATTCCTTTTTATTTATTTTCATTAAATTATTTCAACATATAGCAACATCACACAGATAAATAAATATCGCACCCTAACCCAGAACATGGCATTTGGGCCATACGTACAAAATAACAACCAAATAGCATTAAGTTCTTATCTCAGACAACTGGTTGTATAGAAGGCGACAAACAGTTTCAGTTAACCAAAAAGTTCTATAAAGTGGGAGGACTTCTCTATGTCCGCTTTGAGTGATGTATATAGTAAAGCTGAGCCATTCAGCTACAAAGAAGTCCTCGTGCTTCAGGCACAGTGCCAATTTCATTTTATTATTTAATGTTTCAACAAGTGCTGTTTGCCATACTTTGCGGTACCAGTTGATCAGAGAAGCACCCTCTAAGTTCTTCCAAGCATATCATTATTATGAGGACCAATTAATGCAAATTGATGCAAAGAAGGGCAGCAGGAGTGCAGGTGTGTGGCTTGTGGGAAGTCCTGAGGGCCAGATGGAGAGGTTTGGAAGGCCACATTTGACCTCCTCTCCAGACCTGAGATTACCTGCTCCTACCATAATTCCTCATTGAAGAGGACATCCTTCAACTGTGTCATCATTCTGATGGCCTTCCCCTTCTTTTTGCACCTTAATGGTGCCCACACGCCTTGAGAAGAAAGGGCTGGCACATTGTGCCCCAGGCTGTGTCCTACACTGGACGCTTTCCATTGAGAACTTTACTTTTTGGGATGTGCCTTTCCTTCCCTTACCCTTCCATTTTATCACACTGCTGTGGCTCTTTCAGGTGGTCTGTTTGACTGGCCACGTGTTTCCTGCAATAGGATTGAAGTTATGGCCAGGTCAGCAACCCCGACGCCTCCTACCTCCATCTCCTGTAATAACGCCTACATTTCTCTCTCCCGCCCCCGCTGTTGATTTGAGTCTGTAGTGTCTTTGGGTCAGCCAATGTCTTGTTTCATGCCACTGAGTCCCAGTTCCAAAGGTCCCTGGGTAGCACTTTGAAATCCAAGGAAAGACAGCCATAAATTCTCAGCTTAGTACTTCAGAGCGGCCCATCCCCGCATCTTCCACTAATAGGCAGTAGCCCGCCAGCCTTACAGAGCTATAACTTCTTCTCCAGTGGAAAATTCTCCATGAGATGGAGTTGCACGCTTAACTGCCCAGCGTAATTCCCTTCTCTTCCCCCTCTCCCTCCCTCCTGCACTGGGCCCTCAGTCTGAGTTATGGTATAAATACAGTTTGTAAATTAAACCCAGGGCTGGATCAATACGACTCTCCTTGCTACAGGGGAGAACTTAATAATGGGAAGGTGTTCTCATAATTGTTATGGGTCCAAGGGGCTGTTTCGCCTCGTGTAGGTGAAATATGTCGTTAAGTCCTTTTAATGATACAAGTTGAACTCTTAAGGTTTCCGTAATTGTGCCGAGATGACAACATTCTGAAAGTGTTTTATAGGGCGGGCTGCCATTTCCAAGCTGAGAAACACTTGCAAAATATTCCTCGCGCCACAGGCCAGCAACTCCAATCTGCTGTTTACTAATTTTAAGTGCCAACCGTTCCAAATCCGATTCCCGGCTGAAATAGATTTTGCCCCTGGAGCGGAAAAGTCACCTGAAGAGCACTTGTTGCTGAGGAAACAGGGAGCGAGGCAAATCTCTCTGCTTATTGGCTTTGGGTGTGCTCAATATCACTTAACATGGAGAGGCTATCCCTTTACGTACACAAAAGAGATGCCCTCCGCTATGGATGCTGAAGAAATGTGATCTCTGCAAATGAAGACACAGAGATGTGGAGCAGGACCTAGAGAGCAATCCAAACCCAGTGAGTTCATCCTAGGTGAGTTTTGGGGCCCAGAGCTATGCTGAGATTCTTCTTCTCCTCCTCCCTCCCCCTTCACCACAAGGCCTCAGTGTGGCTTACAACATTAAAACACAATATAAAAACAGTTTAAAACAACTTACAATCACAATAATAACATGGGTCTTACAAAGATACACCTCAAATGTCAAAATCCATGGTAAATGTCCTGAAAGACCTACATTGGTTCCCAGTATGTTTCCGAGCACAATTCAATGTGTTGGTGCTGACCTTTAAAGCCCTAGACGGCCTTGACTCAGTATACCTGAAGGAGTGTCTCCACCCCCATCATTCACTGAGGTACAGCACCAAGGGCCTTCTGGTGGTTCCCTCACTGTGAGAAGCGAATTTACAGGGAACCAAGCAGAGGGTTCTCTCGGTAGTGGCGCCCGCCCTGTGGAACACCCTCCCATCAGATGTCAAGGAAATAAACAACTATCTGACTTTTAGAAGACATCTGAAAGCAGCCCTGTTTAGGGAAGTTTTTAATGTTTGATGTCTTATCATGTTTTTATTGTTCTATTGGGAGCTGCCCAGAGTGGCCAGGGAAACCCAGCCAGATGGGAGATGGGCGGGTATTAATAATAATAATAATAATAATAATAATAATAATAATAATAATAATAATAATAATTTATTATTTATACCCCGCCCATCTGGCTGAGTTTCCCCAGCCACTCTGGGCGGCTCCCAATCAGTGTTAAAAACAGTACAGCATTACATATTAAAAACTTCCCTGAACCTTAAGATGTCTTCTGAATGTCAGGTAATTATTTATCTCTTTGACATCTGATGGGAGGGCGTTCCACAGGGCGGGCGCCACTACCGAGAAGGCCCTCTGTCTGGTTCCCTGTAGCCTCACTTCTCGCAATGAGGGAACCGCCAGAAGGCCCTCGGTGCTGGATCTCAGTATTTGCTGGAAGCTGTACAATGAAGGTGCCAGGCACACCTCAGTGAGAAGGAAGACTCCCCCATTCCCTTCATAGAACTAAAATTCCCAGACTATATCCCAAAGAAGAATGCAGCAAGTTGCTGAACACCAGCATGCCTACCAATCAATTGCTAACTTTACCCAGGCAGTCTTACTGCACAATTCTTGAGCCTGCACATTCTGGGGGTGCTTTTTTGGCAGCCTGATCTTTTCCAGCCATCTGACAGACATGTCGATTGGGTATGGAGAGGAAATGCTGAAATCCCTTTGGGGGCTAATTAATGGCTGCCCCTCAGAAAGCACTCTAGACCTAATAAATCACCTCTATTTATATTCAAGAAAAGCTTACTCTTTCTCTGGAAAGGCACAGCCTGTCCTCTTATCTCTGGGAACAAGTCATTAGGGATTTTTAAAAGCCGGGGGGAGGGGGGCAGGCAAAAAAGAAAAGAAAGAAAAAGGTGGGTGTCAATG
Source organism: Podarcis muralis (assembly GCF_964188315.1). Classification (NCBI taxonomy): domain Eukaryota; kingdom Metazoa; phylum Chordata; class Lepidosauria; order Squamata; family Lacertidae; genus Podarcis; species Podarcis muralis. The sequence continues at coordinate 43,840,283 of NC_135668.1, forward strand.
GGTATACTGTAATTTGGCGTGGTATGGCAGAAGCAGCAATGGAAAGTAAAGTGAGCAGCTTGGAAGTTACACAGCAGAAGTGAAAAGACAGCGGGCCGATTTTAGAATTACAGGCAATTACCAAGCCTCTCTGTCTGTACAATTCACTTTACATGAACAGCCTTTCTTTATTATCACAGGGGTAGCTACATTTTCACATATTTTCTTATTGAGGGACAGCTCACACAGCATAACGTGGTCTCCACCAGCACTACAAATTTAAAGCGGTATCATATCACTTCAAAGAGGCATGGTTTACCCCCAAAGAATCCTGGGAACTGTAGTTTGTTGAGGGTACTGAGAGTTCTTCAGAGATACCCTAGTCCTCTCACAGAGCTACATTTCACAGAGTGGTTTAGCAGTTAATCCCTCTTCCCAGGGAATGCTGGGAATTGTAGTTCTGGGTTATCCATTAATAAAAATAACAAATTTGATTTCTGGGTAGGAAGGTAGGAAGGAAAGGTTTGATGTCTCTTCGTTAGGTTTGCCATATGTCCGGAATAATTTCCTTAAAAATAGCTCAAAAAATGTCAATTTTCTTCGCGAATTTGCAAAAAAAGTTCAACAACTTTGGGCAAAACTCATAAAAGCCCAACAACTTTTGTGTCCACATTTCCAGTTTTTGAAATATGGCAACCTTGCCGATCAGAAGGTCGGCGGTTCAAATCCCCGCCATGGAGTGAGCTCCTGTTGCTCAGTCCTTGCTCCTGCCAACCTAGCAGTTCGAAAGCACGTCAAAGTGCAAGTAGATAAATAGGTACCGCTCTGGCGGGAAGGTAAATGGCGTTTCCATGCGCTGCTCTGGTTCGCCAGAAGCGGCTTAGTCATGCTGGCCACATGACCCGGAAGCTCCCTCAGCCAATAAAGCAAGATGAGCGACGCAACCCCAGAGTCGTCCACGACTGGACCTAATGGTCAGGGGTCCCTTTACCTTTACCTTTACACGCCAGCACATCACACTCCCCTCTCTTTTTTGTAGACCTGAACCCAAATCCTAGAGTTATGCAACCACTTCTGGCTACTTCATAAACACACTCTGCATATCCTCTTATTCCAGGACTACATGTTGGCATTGACAAATAGGTCTGCACTGAGCTCCAGAGAACGCTGGATCTAATTAGGCTCCGGCAGTCAGGCTAGCTTCGATGTGGTAGTCTATTAAAGTGAAGGCTTCACAACAGAGGGTGTCCTCAGAATGTTAACAGCTATTCATGAGGCAGGTACGTGGCGTCATCCATATTCAAATGGAAAGTTAATAGCAATGCAAATTCATCAAAATGGGAAAGGAGCCATCAAACTTTCCTTATTTATTAATTTAACCTAATTTGTATGGACACCTCAGAATGTCGGTCCTTTGCGTGTCTCACAAAACAAAGAGCTGCTCCTTTAAGAAGTCACACCTGAGCTTGGTTTCCCCCCTTCTCCCTCCCTTTCCCTTTTTCCTTGGGTGTCATGTCTTTTTAGATTTTGAGCCTGAGGGCAGGAGCCATCTGAGGAACTGTTTTCGTAAGCTGCTCTGGGAGTCTTCTTTTCTTTCTTTCTTTCTCTAAAGGGGAGCAGGACTGAGAGACAGCATCAGACCCTCCAAGTGTCCCTGTTTTCCAGGGACAGTCCTGGATTTACGGAATGCCCTGCTTTCCCTTAAGACATTCCTATTTCCATCCAATAAATATGGGGGGCGGCATGGTAGGATGTTCCTTTTTCATTGGAGAAATGTTGGAGGGCATGGAGTTATCCCCCCCCCCCAAGCCATCTAAAGGCAGTCCTTTATTGGGACGTTTTTTAAAAAATGTTTAACGTTTTATTATGGTTTTTTTACATATAGATGTTAGAAGCCACCCAAAGTGGCTAGGGCAAGCTAGTTAGATGAGTGGGGTATAAATAGTAAAAATATTATTATTATGGAATAGGATGTACCTATTTTCATCAGAGGAATGTTGGAGGGTATGGAATGCTGTTGAAATTCTTGCATTGTAGAGGTTTCCAACTCTACAATTCTATGGTTCTATATTCCTGGACATTAAAACTGTGTTTATGGAAGACAATCTTACTCGACTACGAGTGATCGCCAAAGAAGAAAGAAGAAGTATTTGTTACATTACAAGTGAAGTTAAAATCCTGCTAATGTTTTCATTTGCTTGCAGTGGTCTCCTAGATAACTTATAAAATTTTCCCATTCTTTTTAAAAGTTTTTGCTCTCTTGGTTCCTGAGTTTTCCAGGCAGCTTTGCCATTTTGGCATAGTCCATCAGCTTAGCTTGCCATTCCTCTCTGGCAGAGACTGTCTTCTTTCCATCTCTGGGCTAGTAACAGTCGAGCGGCTGTTGTCCCATACATAAAAAGTCTTTTCTGCTCCTTTGGGATGTTGGTACCTATAACTGCTAATAAAAACAGCTTCTGGCTTTTTAACAAAGTTTCTTTTTTCCATTTCATTATATATCAGTGCTTTAAACTGGGTCAGGAAACTTAACTAGAGTCTGATTTATCATGCAGTAGACTAGTTAATTCCTACACACACTCCTCTCTGGTGTAATGCCAGCAAGAGCCATTGCCAGGCTTCAAGGATGCATTCCGTCCAGGAAACAAACACTCTCCTTGAGTGTGTAGCATGACCAGTGAGGGTTGTGGCCTGGAGAAAGCCCTGAAAGGGGCATTCAGAGAGGCCTGGAGGGCTGCATCAGGAATCTGGGCTCTGTGTGTGTATATACATGGCTGTCATGAATACGCCAGCTCCAAGCAAAGGGTTGCAGCCAGCTGCAAAAAGCAGTCAGGAGCAGAGAGGCTTAGATTTTACTCAGGCAGAGGAGAGCTGACAGCTGCAAGCATTGCCTCCTTCCTCTCCCAACCTTGGATGGCAGGCTGATAAGGCCGTAGCTGAGAGCAGGCCAAAGCTCTCAGGAAGCACAAACAGGCACAAAAAGCGAGAGAGACAGTCTATCGTCACAGAAAGGAACTGCAGATGACCCAAGGAGCCTGAGATGTAGACGTATAGGACGGCTGCTAGACAGGAAACATAACAAGAGACGTAAGGGTCACAGGTTCAATATCTTCTGTTGACGCAGGAAGGACTCCTCAGGATGGTCAATTTAGTGATGATGACGGATGCTTGGCTAGAACAGTCAGGAGCTAACTGCTTGTTTTTGCAATAAATCCTCCTTTTTAATTACGTACATTTACTGTGTTATCAAGCCGGAAACCTAGACTCCTAACAATGACAATTTAAATCCCTGTCATAGAGCAGGGATGGGGAACCTGTAACTGAATACCAATTCCCAGTGCCAAGGAGCCATGGCCAATGGTCAGGGATCCACGTAAGCGAGAAGAATTCTCAGAGTTCAAGGACACATTCCAGCCAGGCAAAACCACTAAAGGAAAGCATGAAGCAAGGGCTGAGGGGTGTGGTTTGCCAACAGAGAGCCAGATGGAGAGGCCTGGAAGAGAACCTTCAACCCCTGGGTTTGATGTCCTCCACCTCTGCATGCAACTTATTTTCCCCAAGTGCTTTGCAGCCTCCCTGGCTGCCCACGCTTCTTGATTTGAAAAAGCTCCATAGGAAGAGTTACTTCATCACATCTACCTCTGAGCTTTAAGAGACGTGTGGGAAGCTGAGGAGGCTGGTCACTGAGCTCCCTGATTTTGTTTTTAAGGGGAGCTCTTTCTTTTACCTTTAAAAACAAAACAAACTTTCCCACACTGACTTCTTCTAAGGTAAAAGGACGTCACCTCAGTGGAGGAGGGGGGAAATAATGAGCAGCTGTTGAGAGCACAGTAGGCAGCCTCCTCATCTTCCCACACTTACAGGAAAGACCAGCCAAGGATTTTATGGGGTTTTCAGGTGGTGCAGGCATCTGGGAAGGCTGCAGAGTCCAAAAGCATGGAGAGATTATTTGCAGAATGAAAGAAAACAATACACAACACCCCCCTTATACTTCCAAATTTTCAAAATTCAACAATTTGCATCCCACTTACTGAAATATAATATTCCCTTTGAAATTTTTGAGTGCAATTCAGTGATGGAGAATGGCAAACGACAAAGAGGAGGAAGAAACCAGCAGCACAGAGAGAAGACTCCCTTTTTTGGCATAGCACTACAGAAGAAAACTAAGATGTTCTAGGGGGAAATTCTTTTTTTAAAGAAGACTATGGGATATTCTCTTTAAAAGAGGGACATCTGGTAACTGTAAATGTAGCCTCCTAAAGATGTCAGTCTGTCTCACTGAAGGCTGTGCAGCATCCTTCTCATTTGATATCGGCTCCATTTCACTGATGCAGAAAATTAATTAGTGCATTTTATTTTCGCACTTCGTGGAGCTCTACACTGGGGGGGGGGGGAGCAAAAAGAAAACCCAACTTCACGAATGAACAAGCACCAAATTTGCCTCTCGCTGGATGGCTTTCGATGGCTTTTGAACAATAATGATGAAATTGGCATGTTAAGGGGAGATGCTGCAATTGAATACTAGTTGGAAAGGCAGGAGATTAATTGATGCTGATGGGCATTATGATGCTGACCTTGATGAGGACATTTAGTGATGCAATTTAAGTCCTGGAGCTCCAAACTAGGGAAGTGGGAAATTCTTCTAGCCTTCTCAAAACCAACTTTTCCTTCAAGGTTCGTAAGCAACTTGATTGAGCAGGCTCTCTAAACTTGCCTTTAATTTTGCATCATTGGTTCCTGTGATTAGATTATTTCCCTTGGACTACAACTCCCATCAGCTTCAACATGGTCAAATGTAAGGAATTATGGGAGTTGCAGTCCAGAAGCAACTGAGGGCCCAAGGTTGAGAAAGGCTTCCATTTATTCTGTTTTAATTTTATATTTTAAAAAAACCCCAAACCCCATCCTGCTTATTCCAAGGGAAGTCAATGTGGCTAATATCAACGATTACCTAAAAGAGGAAGAATGATCCCCAAATTAAACCCAATCGCACCATTATAATATTAACATGAAAGCAGAAGAAATTTAACAATTCCAAAGCAGCCATCAAATGTACTCAAAACTAAGCCAGTGAACATATTAGCCAGTCAAATGCATTTTTAAAAGAGAGACGTAGTTTAACTAAAGCCGTACACCCTCCCCAGCTGCACACTAGTTGAACCTTATAACAGGGGTCAGGAACCTTAGGCCCAGGGTCAACCACAGCCCTCCAAGCTCTTCTGTCTGTTCCTCAGAACTTTCCTCAGTCATTCTCCACACCCTCCTTGAGTGTTTTTGTGTGGCTGGAATGTGCTCTTGAACTCTTATAATGTTTCTTTCTTTGTATTGGTAGAGCCAGAGAAGAGTGTGTGAGTGTGTGCATACCCTCCAACACCTTGAAGCCAAAATGTGGAACGCCATCTTCCCACTTTTTATTGCAAGAGCATGACGTCCATTTTTGTTGCCATGATCTCACACCACGGTTTCCTCCCCACAAAAGTGATTTTTCAGGCACAGTGCCCAAAATTGTGCATTGGATGGGGGTGGGGCACTATACAAGATCAAGGCCCCAGAAAAGGCACCTTTGGGGGGGGGGGTCACACTGCAAAATTACATGAGATCACGACCACCAAAATGGCCATTAAAAACTGGGGTGCCTGTTCAGGAATCGGCAAATTGGGTTGGTTTGTGTGAAAATGCAAACAGAACAAATTTCTGCTGCTAAATCCACATTGCTCTTCTTCACTGAGGCCTTGACTTTGCTGGACCTCTCTCATGGCAAATAGAGTTCCACAGCTATTTTATGCAAACACCTGCCTTGCCTTACGCAAGGTTTAGAAAGCAAAGCAACACTTCTGCATGGTTAGGGCAACCTGGGGATAGTTTTGCACGGCAATTATTGCTGGGGAATAGGCGGCTGAACAATGCCAACTCTGGCAGCGTGCAGAGCGTCTTGCTGTCAAAACATCCATCCTTTTCTCAGCGGCATGTTTGGTTAGAAGGGCTAATGACTTGGCTTTCCAGTTCCCTGCGTGATTTCAGTGGGCCTGCAATTAGAGGCGAATGGAGTCATTGGCGGTGCAGTAGTCATGAAAGCCAAGGGTAGTCTCATAGTGCCGCTCTCATTTTGCAACCTGCTCTTTCAGCGCATGAGGTGGTGTGGTCAGTTTCCCAATTCAGAGATGGAACCGAGTGCAAGCTGGCCCGAGAGGGAAGGTTAGGAAGGGTTGGGTGTGAAATAAAAAGCAAGAGAGAATAATGGATGCCATCTTTCAAGTGATTAAAGAGGGGGAGATGAAAAGTAGTCTGATTTCACATCAAGGGTGCCTAAAAATAAGAAAAAAAGGGTGGTGGCAGGGAGGGGGGTGGTTGCGGGAGATAACAAGATAAATGCCAGCAAGGCGCTGGTTGTTCTTCAAGAAGGATTTAAAACAGAATTTTAAAAGTAGTTGTCATGCTTTGTTTTTAACTGCTGGAGATCCCTTAATAGCTCACAGGCTCGAAAAAGCGATAAAACTGTCCATTGTAGAGGGGAATGGAAAGTCCTTTTTTGAAAGAAAGGAAGAAAAAGCCCAAAGTTCAAAGATTTGGTTTGCGGCCATTAAAAAAACACATAATGAGCTGCTTCCTGTAGTCTTTCCAATACTTGTTTGTAAGCTCGGGGGGGGGGGGGGTTGGTTGGGGGGGGGAGAGGGGAGATAACAATCCTATCCTTCACTGCTGTTAGCAATGTGCTACCAGACACGTTGTCAGTATGAGATGAAATAGGACCATAAAAAACCCAGCCTAAAAATAATAATTGTTGAGGTCAGCGCATGGGCCAAGCAGTGGTCTAAAGGTCTACCCATTGGTTCTTCTGCTAAAGCAAAGTATTCCCCATGCTATTTCATAGAACCATAGAGTTGGAAGGGACCCTGAGGATTATCTAGGATCAACCCCCTGCAATGCAGGAATATGCAGCTGCTCCATATGGGGATCAAACATACAACCTTGGTGTTATGAGCACCATGCTCTAATCTGGTGGTTCCCAATTAACTAATTACTGAGGACCCCCTATTTTTCAAAAGCCAAGCCATGGGCCCCCTCCTTTTGAAAATTTTGATAACTCTATGGTAGTTACCTCTGCAATGCAATTTTTGGAACAAAATGTGGGGTAGCCCCTAATAAGCAAAGGATTTTAGGTATACTAAAAACAGACTGGGCTGGGCGATGTCTGGTTTTCAACATTGTGATATATCAGCAGCTAAACATTGTGATATTCCAATATATCACAATGTTTGAAATTGGAGATCAGGCGTGGGGATGAGGGAAGGAGCAGCCACGGAGATCAGATGGGTGGAGGGAGAAGAGGAAGCGGGGTCACCTCCACCGTGTGGTTTGAGTGGGAGGGGATGGAGGAGGTGCCTCAAACCGCCATCAGTAGGGCAGGCAGCAGTGGCAGCCAGCAAAGATGTATGCCCACTGTGGCCGCTGCTGCTTTCCTGCTGACTGAGAAAAGCTGCTCCGCCTCAGCGCCAGCGAAAGGTGCCTTGAAATGAGGGCGACCAGCTGCCCTGTTCTCTGTCAGTGTGAGGGGAAGGCAGCGCCTCACAATTGGCTGCCCTGTTTTCCCTCAGCTCCAGGGAAGGCAGGGGCGGAGGAAGGCATAGCTGTCAAGTGTTGCCTTTTTTAAAGGGAAATTCCCTTATTATGAATAGGATTCCTTGCAAGAAAAGGGGAAAGTTGACAGCTATGGAGGAAGGGGGTGCAGTGGGTGCGGGCTGCCCCAGGTGTCACCACTGAGGGGGGTGACAAAATGCCGGGCGGCACTCACCGTGGGGCCTGCAGTGCGCCAGAGCCATGCGTCTCTCCTGGGAGAGACACAGCGGCTTGGGCATGCGCAGGCTCTGTGTTGCCCAAACGGTCTAGCTGTTGAGCGGCTGAGAGGGAGGAGGTAGGCAGACTCTGGAGGCCCCACAGTGTGCCCGTCCCTATGGGCGGCTTGCTCCGCCCTCGCTCTGCCCCTATGGGCGACTTGCCCCAAACCTGGGCATGCTGCCCCAGGCGCCTGAGCGGCTTCCTCCACCACTGAGGGAAAGCAGCCCAGATCAGCAGAGTTATCGGCTGATATCATCTTGAGATATTGGCGGTGCCTTGAAATCTGCTGCCCTGTTCTCCCATGCGTGAGGAGCAATATAGTGCTGTGTATTTGCCAGGCCAAAATAATTATAGCAGTGTGATTTCAAAACCAATGTTGGCCAATATATTGAAAAATTTCACAGCGCTAAAACAAGACTATAAAATTTGTGATATTACCATACAAAAATGACAAAAATTTAGTTGAGGGGGAGGCAATGGATGAGGCCATGGACCTCCTGGGTGTGTTCTACAGACCTCCAGGGTCCCCAGACCCCTAATTGGGAACCACTGCTCTAATCAACCGTGCTATAAGGAGTATTCGTATAACTTTTTTATTTTATTATATTTTTACATTTCTACCTCTCCTTCTTTCTTCCAAGGAGCTCATGGTAGCATAAATGGTTCTTCTACCTTTCTATATTCTTCTTCTTCTTTGGCGATCACTCATAGCTGAGTAGGATTGTCTTCCATGAACATGGTTTTAACACTGAGTCTGTAAGTGAATGTGGAGACCAATTCACAGTGGGGACATAGGTTTCTGGGTGGGAGTTGATCGTGGTGAGGGTTTGCAAAACGTGCCTTCCTCTTGGCACGTTTCTCCTTTTCATCCTGAGTTCGAGCATCTTCAAAGCCCATGACAACTTTGGTAAAGGCTGTTCTCCAATTTGAGTGCTCACAGGCCAGTGTTTCTCAATTGTCAGTATTTATACTAGTTTTTAAAAGATTTGTCTTGAGAGAGTCTTTAAACCTCTTGTTCACTACCAGCACTACACTTTCCATTTATAAGTTCGGAATAGAGTACTTGTTTTGGAAGACAATAATCAGGTATCCGAACAACATGACCAGTCCAACTAAGTTGATGTTGAAGAATCATTTCTTCGACACTGGTGATCTTTGCTTCTTCCAGTACACAACATTAGTTTGCCTGTCTTCCCAAGTGATGTGTAAATTTTTTCAGAGACACCATTGATGGAATATTTCAAGGAGTTGGAGATGGTGTTTATAAGTGGTCCATGTTTCACAAGCATAAGTAAGGTTGGTAGTACAATAGCTTTGTAAACAAGCATTTTGGTTTTCCTGCAATTGTCCTCATCCTGAAACACTCTGTGGGAGAAAGCTGCACTCGCAGAGCTCAGGTGTTGCTGGATTTTGGTATCAATGTTGGCCTTTGTGGAAAGATAACTGCCCAGCTAGGAGAAGTGATTGACACTTTCCAAAGTTACACAATTGAGTTGAATTTCTGGTGCTGCAGAGGGGTTGTTTTGTGCTTGTTGGTGCAGCACTTTGGTTTTTTTGATGTTGAGTGATACTCCAAGCTTTTTGTAAGCTTCTGTGAAGATATTTAGGGTGGTTTGGAGGTCATCCTCTTAGTGTGCACACAATTCGTTGCCATCAGCATACTGAAGCTCTATGATGGAAGTTATGGTAACCTTACTCTTTGCTTTTAGCCTACTCAGATTAAAGAGCTTTCCATCTGTTTGATATATGATTTCTGCTCTGGTGGGGAGTTTCTCTTTGACAAAATGTAGGATCATGGCAATGAAAATAATCAATAAAGTTGGGGTGATAACACAACCCTGTCTGACCTGATCCCACTGTGAATGGTTCACTTTGAGATCCAGTGTTATTTGTGATTGTTGCTGTCATATTATCATGGAGGAGCCGAAGGATGTTCACAAATTTATCTGGGCAGCCAATTTTCAGGACAGTCCACAGGGCATTACGATTTACAGTGTTGAGGGCCTTAGTCAGGTCAATAAATGCCATATGCAGCGGTTGGTTTTGGTCTCTGCATTTTTCTGAAGCTGTCGAGCAGTGAAAATCATGTCCACTGTCCCCCTAGAAGGTCGAAAACCATTTTAGGATTCAGGAAGGGTAGCCTCGGATATTGTCAGGAGACAGTTTGCTAAGATCCTTGCAAGAATTTTGCTGGTCGCAGCTAATAAAGAGATGCCTTGATGCAATCCATTCTGTTCTATCACGTTTTTCGAAGAGATTGATAATTTTGGCAACCCTAAAGTCTTCTGGGATTTCTTCTCTTTCCCAGATTTTTCTCCCATTCCCAGATTTTTCCGATGAGCTTGTGAAATTGTTGTGTAAGTTCAGTTCTACCCACTTTGAAGATTTTGGCAGATCCACTGATTTTGTTGCTTTTCATTTGGTTAATAGCTGTACACAACTCTCGCAGATTTGGAGATACTGCAAACTCATTTCTAATTTATTATTGAGGAATTTGTGAGAGGACCTCAGCAACTACGGGGGAGTTGCGGTTAAGGAGATGCTGGTAATGTTCTTTCCAGCGCAGTGCAATAGCTTCTTTATCTTTAAGAAGTGTGGTACCGTCTGTTGAGAGTAGGGGGCATATGCCATGATTTACTGATGGTCTTTGTGGCTTTAAAAAAAACTCTGTACATCACGAGTGTCGGCTAAGTGCTGGATCTCCTGAGCTTTTTTTATCCATCTGGTGTTCTTTAGTTCTCTGCTTCTTCTTTGAACCTTAGCCTTAGTGTTGGCATAGGGTTTTCTTCTTAGTAGCGCAGTTTCTATCCCTTTGCCAGATCTTCCTTTTCTTGTCAATAATGCGTTCAATCTCACTGTCATTCTCCACAAATAAGTCCTGGTGTTTCTTGGTTTGGTATCCAATAGTTAGTTCACAGGCTGCAATAATGGATGTTTTTGGCTTGGTTCAATGTTCCTCGATGTTATCAGGGAACTCCAAAAGCAGATGGTCCTTAAGAGTTGGTTGGAAGCAATCCCACTTAATGGGATCTTGAAGGCATTCATTTTGTGCCTTGGTTTCCTTCCTTGAAGCCTGTGTTGAGGTATAATCTTGATAGCCATCGCGGAACGTATTAATCGGTGATCTGTCCAGTAATCGTCGGCACTCGTCATAGCTTTGGTAAGGAGCACATCACAGTGATCTTACCCTCACAACCACCCTGTGAGGTAGGTCAGCCTGAGCAATAGTGCCTGGCTCAAGTTCCCCCAGGGAGTTTCATGGCTGAGTGGAGATTTGAACCCTGGTCTCCCAGCTACTAGGGATGTGGGTGGCACTGTGGGTTAAACCACAGAGCCTAGCACTTGCCGATCAGAAGGTCAGTGGTTGGAATCCCCACAACGGGGTGAGCTCCCGTTGTTCAGTCCCACCTAGCAGTTCGAAAGCACGTCAAAGTGCAAATAGGCACCACTCCGGCGGGAAGGTAAACAGCGTTTCTGTGCACTGCTCTGGTTTGCCAGAAGCGGCTTAGTCATGCTGGCCACATGACCCGGAAGCTGTACGCTGGCTCCCTTGGCCAATAAAGCGAGATGAGCGCCACAACCCCAGAGTCAGTCACGACTGGACCTAATGGTCAGGGGTCTCTTTACCTTTACCTTTACCTCCCAGCTACTAGTTCAACACTCTAAGCATTATACTACACTGTGGAGAAAAGATGGTTACTGCATGGGGCCAGCTGCAACAGCAGTCTACCATGTCAGGGACTGGCTAGATGATGAGGAGTGGTGGGAGGTACTATCTGGGGAACCCCCAAGGAAAGTCCTAGAGAATCAAAGCTCAGAGCCCAGGGATTGGTGGTGAGACCCTGAGGAGAGGTCAGAGGGAGAATGGGGGGAAGGAATGGTTAAATGCTGAAGAAGCAACAGGCTTTAGTGAGCAAGGGGAGCCTGTGATGGCAGCAGCTCAGACTCAGAGGCTGAAGAAGAGTGGGGGGGGGCAAGAGGATGGGTCTGCCTCTCCTAGTTCTGCCACAAGGTCCCCAGCTCTTGTCTCCAAGGACACTCAGGGTGAAGCATAGGGTGGAACAGAGATTACTGGTGACGTAGTTTGAGGCTAGGGACGCGGGTGGTGCGGTGGGTAAAAGCCTCAGTGCCTAGGGCTTGCCGATCAAAAGGTTGGCGGTTCGAATCCCCACGGCGGGGTGCGCTCCCGCTGCTCGGTCCCAGCGCCTCCCAACCTAGCAGTTCGAAAGCATGTCAAAGTGCAAGTAGATAAATAGGTACCGCTTACCAGCGGGAAGGTAAACGGCGTTCTGTGTGCTGCGCTGACTAGCCAGATGCAGCTTTGTCACGCTGGCCACATGACCCGGAAGTGTCTGCGGACAGCGCTGGCCCCCGGCCTCATGAGTGAGATGGGCGCACAACCCCAGAGTCTGTCAAGACTGGCCCGTACGGGCAGGGGTACCTTTACCTTATAGTTTGAGGCTGCTTGAAGAACATCTGGCAGAGAAGGAGACCTTGAGGAAATAGAAGGCAGGAACCATCAGTCCAAGCAACTGCACTACAGGGGCAAGTCCTGTGGGGAGCTATTGCTGAAGTGTATGCTGTTTTCTTGAATAAATTGACTACAGGTGTGCAGCCTGGGAGTCATCTTGGACTTGCAGCTTTCCATGGAGACACAGGTCAATTCTGTGTCCAGGGCAGCTGTCTACCAGCTCCATCTGGTACACAGGCTGAGACCCTACCTGCCCACGGACTGTCTCGCCAGAGTGGTGCATGCTCTGGTTATCTCCTGCTTGGACTATGCAATGCGCTCTTCATGGGGCTACCTTTGAAGGTGACCCGGAAACTGCAACTAATCCAGAATGTGGCAGCTAAACTGGTGACTGAGAGTTGCTGCCAAGACCACATAACACCAGTCCTGAAAGACCTACATTGGCTCCCAGTACATTTCCAGGCACAATTCAAAGTGTTGGTGCTGACTTTTAAAGCCCTAAATGGCCTTGGCCCAGTATACCTGAAGGAGCGTCTCCACCCCCATCGTTCTACCCAGACACTGAGGTCCAGCTCTGAGGGCCTTCTGGTGGTTCCCTCACTGCAAGAAGCGAAGTTACAGGGACCCAGGTAGAGGGCCTTCTCGGTAGTGGCACCCACCCTGTGGAACGCCCTCCCATCAGATGTCCAAGAAATAAACAACTATCTGATTTTTAGAAGACATCTGAAGGCAGCCCTGTTTAGGGAAGCTTTTAATATTTGATGAATCATTGTATTTTAATATTCTGCTGGAAGCTGCCCAGAGTGTCTGGGGAAACCCAGCCAGATGGGCAGGGTATAAATAATAAATTATTATTATTATTATTATTATTATTATTATTATTATTATTATTACTACTACTACTACTACACTGCTGAACTCTGCATCTTCTGTGCTGACCTGCATCTGAATAAGCTCTGACCACCCATTTGTGATTCTTAACAACTGACAAGCAGCAGAGAGAGATCATAGCCATTGTGGCTAGTAGCCATTGATAGCCTGCAAGATGCTGAAGCAACACTTTGGTTTGGGGTGGAACGAAGGTCTTGCTAACCCCCTTAATTTAATTCAGGCCTTTTGGAAACTCTGGGCATAATTTGTTGAACGTTTGACATCATAACCCCAAATGGGATGAGGTTTGCCAGCATCAAGCTTAATTAGCGATGACTCCCACAGCTCCAGTAATGACTCATATTTGTAAGATGTCTTGGATATGAGAAGTGACATGACTATATTTCAGACAGACCAAGCGTAATTATTTAATGATGAAGCAAAAGTTGATTAAGAAGCCTTGGAGCTAATATACTTCTTCGCGGGATATTTTTTTGCAGTTGCTGACAGAGTGAGTATAACTTGCTTCTCTTAAGCCTCTTTCTCGCTGCTTTGGAAAATGATATACAACTTAACAACAAAGGCCCTCTCCCCCTTTTTGTGTGAAAGGAGGTCTCTCTATGAGCAGGAAGCCTTAAGCTAATGAAAACCCACCTCTGGTGCTTAGCTGTGCTGAAAAAGGTGAGAAACAAATTCTAGGGATGGAATCAATATTTAGACTTTCATTTTCAGGTAGCAAATTGTGATGTTTGGTGAAGTGGGATTATCAGTGAGACTGTGCAAATAGACACCCTTTTAATCACATTTCGCGTCAACCCCCCCCCATGCAGCGCCATTTTCCAGCCCCATTTCCTTCAACCTCTCACTTATTTCTACCAGTTTGATTTTCAGAACTGGAAATTCTGCAATTGCCGCAATTGTGAAAAACTCAGCTTTTAGCGTGGGAACTCCCTGCTACACGAGGAAGGGCCCCTTCCCTTCATTATGATGCCTGCTATAAACTTTTTTGTTTAAGCAAGATTATGCAGAAATGTAGGGTTGATGTGCATTTTAATCTGTAACTGGCTTAGAATGTGTACTGTCAGGTGGTGATGTGGTTGCTCGAGAGCAAACAGGCAAGACTCCAACCTTTTTTACCAGGCTTTACAGTGCAGAGCATCGCAAGTCCATGTTTGCTCAGTCACTAGCAGAATCTGGGAGTGGGTGGTCCTTATACCTTCCCCAGCATAACAGTCGTGTGACCCCCATCCTTCTCCTCCCCTCTCTGCATGCAAACCTACTGCACAAAGTGGGCGTTGGCAAAGGGGGACTTGCCTCCCCTCCGCTTTGCTCAGGCTCGGTTTTGAGGCTCTCCCTAGCATCTTCTGATCTCTGTATCCCTTCCCCACTGGAGGCGTGGCTTCCCTCCTCACCAGAGGAAGAACTGCTTCGCAAGATCTTCGGAGGCTCCCTGTAACACAACTGCCCTTCCACCTCTCGCCTCTGACCTGATGGCAGTTCCCTGACAGTACTGCTATGAGTTTACAGGAGGGACAGACTCTCCATAATCTCTAAATTCAGTAAAGAGCTGGAAGTTGAGCAAACTCTTGGGGAAAAGTGCTAGATTATAGAAATATGACTGTATGGGAAAAGTTTCCACATTGGCCCGAATATAAGCCACACTTTTTGCATGTGTGACTTATATCTGGGCCAATACGGTGAAACTTACAGAGGAGAATATTCTTTTTAACTATAAACCTATTGTGTGGAAGCTGAAACAGGACAACGAAAATGCATTGTTCTCTTATAATAGTAATGGTGCCCACCTCAGAAGTGCTGGAACTGAGTTTCGGTGAGTTCTGGCTGAAGAAAGCCCTGATTTTAAGGCATATTTTATATTCTTTGTAAACTGTTTCGAGATTTTATGTACTGTTTAGCTGTATATGAATTTTTGTTAGATAAATAAGTATGGGGTTGTATGCAACTCCTTTCTACACTGAGCAAACCAATGAAAGAGAATGAACCTACCTAAGTCCTAGAACCATAGAATTTTAGAGCTATTAAGTCACGTCCATTCATTTGAATTGGTCTATCTGGGTAGGACTTGATGATATTGGTGATGGGAACTGAGTGCTTCCAGGATTAGTCACATGGGACGGTCCCACTGAATCAGGGACCATGCACAGTCACAGTGATGATCAGCCAGTCTGAATGGACTACAGGAGGGCATGACCGAGAGCAAGTGAAGTCAGTCGAAAGAGAGAGGGAGAGGGGGGGAAATGTAAAGGAACATCAAGGAGAGTCCAAAAATAGTAGAAAATGAGAGGTGTTCTTCAACATAGCAAAAGAATTAGTTTAGAAATGAGGGATCGGTTTCAGGGTAGAAAAGATGAGCAAGAGGGGATAGCATGATAGAGGTTTATAGAATTAAATATGGTGTGGAGAAAGCACATCTCATAATATATGAGACAATCCAAATATGGTGAATGGTGGAAGCTGCACACCGAGCATATGGGATTTGCTTGCAGAAGATGTAGCAATGGTCACCAACTTGGATGGCTTTTGGAGAGGATTAGACCAATTCAAAGAGGATAGGGTTATCAATGGCTGCTAACCACAATGACTATTCTCAACCTCCACTGTTGGAAGCAGTGTACCCCCATTGCTGGGAATTACAGGGGGGGGTGCTATTGTACTCAGAACCTGATTGCGGGTTTCCCATTAAGGCATCTGGTTGGCTGATGGGAGTACAGGATACTGGATTAGATGGTCCTTTGGCCCGATCCAGCAGGGCTCTTCTTGTGTTCTTAAATAGGAACAATTGCAAGCAATTGTGCCTCGGACCTATCAAACACCTGCTAATGAACTCAAAAACCAAAGCCTACAGGTGCCCGAGTTGAGATGGAAATATAGCAAATTTGCTGGAAAGCTCTGTGGGCTGGAGTCCTTTTTAACACTCACAAGAGAGGTTATTCACAGCTCATAAAGGCCAAAGAAGTCAGACTGGAGATATGGTGCTATTTATATATTGCGTAGTTCATCTTCCAATCAGGAAAGTGATCCACAACTACAGAATCCCCGAAGGGTAGCTATTAATAAGATTGGCTGCTCTGAGTATACTGGCAGTAATAAGATTAGGTATGCTTCTGCCCTGAAAGGGAAAGAGGAGGGGGGAAAACAATGACAAGTTTGTGTGCTAAGATAATGCAATTTGGAAAGAAAATTAAAGGCAAAAGAGACTCAATCTTGGTCGATTGGCAGGAGGCTGGAAAATGGAAGCCTAATTGGTTTATGCAACCCCCAAAATGCTCCTCTATGGAAGAGGATGGGGCCTGTGCGTTCTGTGTATGGTAATGAGGCAATTATAATGGAAGTCTGATTTACTTTAAAGTCTAGTACTCTCTCTATGTGTGTGTTTGTGTGTTTGTGTGACCAGGCTGTAAGAGTGGCTGAATCTGACAATGTTGATTTCTCTCACTTTCTCCTTTCTCCTATCTTAATTCCAGTTCTCTGCATTCCCACATCCGTTTGCAATATATATTTTTAAGTCCTCGTGAACATTCATCAGCATTTTAGTGCTAGTTCATCTTAATAAAAAAGAGAGCCAGTTTGGTATAGTGGTTTGTGTGTCAGACTAAAACCCGGGAGACCAGAATTTTAATCCCTTCTCAACCACAACGCTCACTTGCTTGACTTTGGGCAGTCACTGGCTCTCAGCAATGCCAGGGGTTTTGCAAGCTATGCATGCCATCTTCAGCTCCTTGGAGTAAGAGTGGGATAGACATTAAGTGTTTACGCATTAAGTGTTTGGAAAACTGCAATGCAAAATTCAGAGAAGAGTGAGTTTCGAAGGGCAGGTGTGTTTCATTTTTCATATTGTTTCAGAAAACACAAATGAGGCAGGTTCGCCTTTAAATGAGAACTGTATTGAATTTCTTCCCCTCTCTCCACAAGACTGTTTCAGTAATATATTCAGGTTGAAGGAGGTTGGATACTATCCTAGATTACCCCCTGCACACCACTGAATGTTATAGCCTTCTGGGTGTCTATGCACTAGGTCTCCTTCAGCTAATGCCATCCACTAGTTCCACCTGCCCACAGTTAAAAAGCATGCCACACTATGCTGGCTAAAGCTGTTCAGTGTTCTGATAGAGCCATGTATTCATCACACAGCTCCCTCCCCCCTTTTTTTTTTCTCTAGCCAAACCAATCAAGGCTTCAATAGGGAAAAATGAAGTGTTAATGAGGTGCTAACATCTCCAGGGGAGATGTAAATAGCTGCTAATGGGACTTTAGTGGGCGCTGCCCAACCATCCTGAGGAAGTGAGGAGACAGAATGAGATTCCTTTACTCGGAGAAGCCCTGCTCCTGATTCTATCCTCTCACTACAGAAGATTGTCATCTATTTTTATGTTATTTCCTTGTGGCCTTTCGAAACCAAATTCTCCCAAGTGGGTTGACATCAGGACAATAATACATCTACTGGGAGCAGGGCCTTGTCATAGTGGCCCCCAGAGCCATGGAATGTGTTTCTGTGACAAGCTAGCTTCACTTCCCCCAGGCCTTCAATGTAGGGTTGCCATATGTCCGGAATTTCCTGGATGTAACCAGAATACTGTAGTCGGAAGCAGCCCAGGTGGAAATCAGCAAAATGTCCAGGAATATCTGGGTGTATGGCAAGCCATGTTGGCAGTGTCATTTTTGCTGATTTTCCTTAAAAAAAATCCCAACCAAACACTTTGGTCAAAACTTTTTTTAAAACACAAGATATTTACTTTTTGAAATATGGCAACCCTACTTCAATGGGAAATAGTGTAAGACAGGGAAAGCTTACATTCTGCCAAGGGGCAGAGGTTCTTTTGGGATTCGGAACACAATGAGCACACAAACGAAGTGAAGGCTAAATACTTTATTACATAACTAAAGAGAAAACTACAAAGCATTAGACTTATGCTAGCATCCTTCTGGCTGCTGGGAACTCCACTAGCAACACACAAGACTCCTACAGTTGAAATTTGGCAGGTATGCTTCACATTCCACTTACCATCTTATTTGACTTCTTTGTCTGTAGTGGCCCACAGATATGCCTTTATTAAAGCAAGATTTAACACCTTTCCTTCCAATGTCTTGAAGAATAGATTTTCCAATGGTCGGATCTCAGCGGTGTGTGTATGTGATAATAGATCTATAGAATCTTTACAACATATACTATTCTGTTGTTCACTACATTCAGTTTCTCGGATCAGATTTTTGTCCCCTTTATTATTGGAAATCTCAGGTGACTCCTTGGAAACACAGCTAATACATTTACTGCAAGATTCTGATCCGAGTCGGTCCCTTTCTGTTGCCAGATTTCTGATAACAGTATTAGCCTATAAAAGGAAAAATGGATTACTCTATGATTATTGATTTTGCCTAAATAATATTGATTTATACTGATAATTTGATATTTTAAGCGCTATATTGTTCTTATTTTAATGGAATTTAGAAACTTACGGTTTGAGATGTACTTGATTTAAACGTAATTTAATTTATTAATTTTATCTTGTTATACCTGTTTTGCTGTATGATGTATTGAATATGGGCCCATGGCCGTAATAAACTATCTATCTATCTATCTTCACATTCCACAGTCTAGGGCAGGCATAGGCAAACTCGGCCCTCCAGACGTTTTGAGACTACAGCTCCCACCATCCCTGACCACTGGTCCTGTTAGCTAGGGGTGATGGGAGTTGTAGTCCCAAAACATTTGGAGGGCTGAGTTTGCCTATGCCTGGTCTAAGGCTTTCTCTGAGGTTCAACAAACATGTGGTAGTAAGACTATTCTGTTATTTGGGTTACATAAGCCACACCTGGTATTTACACCAATGGTCTTGATATATCAATGGCCTTGGTGATGTTTATACTATCTCAGCAATGGGAAAGTGATATTTTATGGAACTAAAAGGTAAAGGTAAACTTACCATTACAAGGCCCACAGGACTTCTAAGCAGGAAAGGAGCATTGCTGTATACCACCTAAACCTCCTTGAAATCACAGTGGTCTTCCACAATTTGACAATACAACTTATCTTACCAGATGGTTTTGTTTTATTCTGTTAACAACATCATTGGACTTCCCGTCCCCAAATCACCGAATTTCCCCATGTTATAATATCAAGAAATCCAAAACGTCAGAGGCAAAAGTCTGAAGACGCTTCATTCCGGCAACTCACTGAGAACTGAAAGGAAAGTTAAACTCCATCGTTCTCCAAACACTCTGCCAAGATCTGGACGACTTCAGCTACAAATCCTATGTGCAGATCCGGTTGCCTTCCCTCAAAAAGGACTTTGTGGAGTTGAGAAACACTCAGTAAAGGGCAACCACAGGAATCAAGGAGATTGGAGGAGGAACGGTTGTAACTCTGGGGGCTTTTAAATTGAGAGTAAGGGTGAGGAATAAGAGACACAATAGGAGGAGAGTATCAAATTAGGCGCAGCTCTCATTTGTGGCCTTTCCAGGGTCAAGCAAACTCAAGATGGCGGTGGGGGGGAATGAGGTATGTTTCAAAAGTGTTTCCATTAGCAAGTGGGGTGGGGGAAAGCCTTGTGTAATAGTCTCTAACTGAGAGCAATTTATTCAAAGGAAATAGTTTTCCTAGCAGTCTTTTTAAGATGAACTAGAGCTTAATTCCCATCTGATTGCTTTCCTTCCTTATATCCTTGTGGGCATATATTGAGGATCAGTCTCCCACTGGCTATGTAAAGTAGCTTTAGAATAGCTTTCCCCAATGACACAACTTTTGGAGGTTGTCAGCCAGGCTATATAGGCGATGATTGGCTGCACTGAGCAACCTCTTAAAGTTACCATATTAATTAAAAAATGTGCACTGAATTACACCTGGAAGTAAGTTCCTGGAATTTCCAGGAAAACTTAACACTGCTTAAGTTCCTTTTGAAGTGGAAATTTGGGCGATTTTTAATTCAATTCTGTTTTAATTCATAAACACATACATATGGGTTTCGTCATATTTAACTCTGTTTGATTGTGACTATTGCAGTTCAAATCCCCGTTCTTTGACGAAGCTCACTGGGTGGGGCTCAGGCCAGTCAATACCTCTCAGCCTAACCTACCTCACAGGGTTGTTTTAGGGATTGAGGGGAGAACCACATATGTTGCCTTGAGTTCCTTGGAGGAAAGGGTGGGATATAAACGCAATGCAATAGAATAAATCTATAATGTTTACCTATCTGAAAAGTCCTGCTAAGCAGCACCAAAATTAGTGGGGAAAATAAAGAAAGCAATTATTCACATTTGCTACCCTCAAAAGAACCTGAGTTGCGTGTTCAGACCCAGAAAGCTCCCCCCTAAATAAATTCACACTTGACTCAAAATTTGTTTTGGTTTCTGGCAGAATTTTGGCCACAACTTTATTGATTACAGAAAGTGACTGGTTGCACAGGCTCTGGTTCTATTAGCTCCCTGCCATGCAGGTAGCGCTGACCCAGGGCACCAGCATAGGTCAGCCAAGGGTGAACACCTAGATAAGCAGAAAGCCGGGAATGGGCTAGCTCCGCCAGCCAAATGTCCCCCTGGACTCAGGCACAGGCAAAACCCCCTCACAGGGATTGACCAAACCACTGAGTCCCTGGATTCCTTTAACGGAATACCCTTCACATAGGGATGGTGAGAGCGTTCTCCCATCCCTAACACCTGAACCACAGCCTATCCGCAACCTTACAAGTTGTGACGATTTGCTAAGCAGCAGGCGAAACCCAAATGGCAACAGCCAATCAGCCAAGTGGGGGAAATTCCTGCCGTGCCCCTGTCCCAACAACAGACGACACACAGCGGCATAGCAAGGTCAAGCGCAAAGCCCTAAATTAGGGAGAGGTGGGTGTTCCGAATGCACAAGCCAAAAGAGGAAGCTCTGGGTCACATGCATGGGCATAAATAGGTCCCTCAAACCATTTGGACTGCGTCCCATTGGACCCAGCTTTGAGGGACCTACCAATCGGGTGTTGTGGCTGACCAATCGTACCCACCCACGATACAGGGTGTCGGTTTTCCAGGTCTCACTGCAATATGTGCCCTCTTTAAGGGAGGACCGGATTTGTGGGAATGAGAGTAGGGAAAAAAATGCCCTATTCAACTATTACAGTGGTGCAGGGATTGCTTGCAAAATTCAGTCTAATTTCATGTGGGAAGTGGAAAGAGGGTTGATGCCTTCTTACCCCACACACAGACTTCCTTCTTGTCAGTATCTGGTGCATAACAGAACTCTTGACTAGACAGATCTTTATCCCACTTGCTTGCTGATGTTCTTGATGGAATTGTAATGCATCTTTGCATACAGGAGGTACCAGAGTGAAACTGTTCTGAATGTACCATGGGAGGAGAATCAGGAACTGGGGGGGGGGGGAGATATATATGCAAATTGTGGCCTATATCACCTACTGCCAAATTACAAGATCTGGAACAGGAGCTAGCTGGATTGGGAAAGAGATTTCGGCTCAGTGGTCCCAGATGCCAATGTGATATTTATATCCAAGGACCAATTAGGCATGTTTTTAGATCTTCCCTTCTGGTTTCTGGAGTCCCCATCTTCTTTTCCCCTCCTAAGCTCCCTACAGATTTCCTAGATGTACTCAGTGGTACTTGGGACCCAGTCAAATGGTCTTTTCTTGAAGGATAACTGGACTTCAGAATATACCAGGAGGGCTGCAACACTCTCTGTCCAAAGTTTTTTGCATGGTAACAAAGGGGTCGCAGAGAAACTCCATTATATTAAAAACTGAAGGGCAGCATCCCTGAATGAATTCAATAAAATTTGTGTTGAAAATTCATGGAGAGGTTGTCATTCCCCCTGTTCACTCCAGAATGCCCCCCCCCCAAAAAAAAACCATGGCAGCCAGTCTCCAAAATTTCTGTTGCTGCCATCACCACAGCAACAGCAACAATGGAAACACATGGACACACTGGGGGGCAACAACAACATATTTATTTATGCCCACCCATCTGGCTGGGTTTCCCCAGCCACTCTGGGCGGCTCCCAACAGAATATTAAAAGCACAATAAATCATCAAACATTAGAAACTTCCCTAAACAGGGCTGCCTTCAGATGTCTTCTAAAAGTCAGATAGTTGTTTATTTCCTTGACATCTGATGGGAGGGTGTTCCACAGGGCAGGTGCCACTACCAAGAAGGCCCTCTGCCTGGTTCCCTGTAACTTTGCTTCTTGCAGTTAGGGAACCGCCAGAAGGCCCTTGGAGCTATACCTCAGTGTCCGGGCTGAACGATGGGGGTGGAGACGCTCCTTCGGGTATACTGGGCCGAGGCCGTTTAGGGCTTTAAAGGTCAGCACCAACACTTTGAATTGTGCTCGAAAATTGTGCAACAGCAACAATTAAAAACACGTACACACTTTCCCTACCAATGGTAAATCCC
Source organism: Podarcis muralis (assembly GCF_964188315.1). NCBI lineage: Eukaryota > Metazoa > Chordata > Lepidosauria > Squamata > Lacertidae > Podarcis > Podarcis muralis. The sequence continues at coordinate 43,862,841 of NC_135668.1, forward strand.
TCTCCAGGCCTTTGAGAAATGTTGTTTCCCTGCCCCATGCACAAATTTCCTACCACCACTCTATGTGCTTCTTTCAGATAATACAGCACATCTGAGAACAAGCATTTTCATTTGACCTTTACTTTACTTTCCTGCTTGCACATTTCACAGATGGACCCGGTCGTGGTCTTTACTGGAAGAGAATGCTAGAATAGATTGGAGCTGTGTGCAAATAAGAATTCTCCAGATTCTCCATCCTCAGTTTATGGACAGAGAACTTGAGGGGAAGTGTGGAGATAATTCACCAATTTTCCTGGGGTGGGGTGAGGAGGAAAATGGACTTCTGCAGCTGTTTCTTAGAGGTGGGGCCCACCATCAGCAGTAGCAGAAATTCTACTTATTTCTTGCTTACTAAAGATTGCTTGTTTCATTTTGCATTTCTGCTAGTAGCCTGGCTGCCATTTTGTATCCTCCTGGACCCCATGTCCTTCTGGAGAATCGTGGGAGGAAGACAATGGTTGCTACACACAATGGAGAATATCTGGAGAAAATAACATTTCTGAGGAGAGAGAGAAAAATAAACATCTCATTTCCCCCCCTCATAAAAAATCCTAAGGAATTTCAGGTCAACTCTGAGCCATCTAGGCCCTTGGCATGCTCCAGTATCTCATTTTCTTTTCAAAAGGGGACATTTCTCTTCTTTTGTGTTAATCAAAATCCCAAAACTATTGAAAATTGGACGGGCCCTCTGTCACACATGACCGCCTTCCTGTTGTCATAGAAACAACACTCCTTCCATCTTTATGATGCATAGGTGTGATTGAGCCACCTGAAAAACATCACATCATAAAACTGATACTCACATTTCACGGGAAACTTCTTCAATACTGTCTCTCGGGTAAAAACACACACGGCAAAAAAAACCAAAAACCCACAAAAAAACACTGTTATCTTGCACAGTTTCTCGGGTTAATTTTTGCCTATTGTTAAAGGATTGATCAGATGCTAATACGGCAGGTTGGCTTCTCTCCGTCCTAACCCTGTTCCTGATTAGAATTGCCGGATGAATGCGATGATTTTGTGCCATTTCGCGTGTCTCTTTCACAGCCTAACGACATGTTCTCGCAAAACTCTTGAGGGCAGAGATTCTTTTTCTCTGGATATGAATGCGTGAGGAGAACAATGTTTGGGTAATTACGGAGGGAATGAAAAGAAAGCTTTAACAGGCTGGCAGGGACCGTGAAGTCTGGAAAGCGACATTTGGGTGGGTGTGTTCCTAAGGGAGAGTGGGAGAGAAGGAAGGAGAATTCTCCATGAATCATCCTGCAAAACAGGGCTGAGGGGAACCGGTAGCCCTTGAGGTGCTGCTGGACTCGAATTCCCACCATCTCCAGCTGGTATGGCCAATGGTCAGGGATGATGGGAGTGGAAGTTCTGCAACATCAGGAGGGCTTCCCCTCAACCCTGCTGTAAAGGAAACCCAACTGTAAGTGTTGCAAAGCTACAAGGAAGTCAGAATTAGTGGGCAATCTTTGGGCAGCTCTCAGCATCCTCAGAGAACTGCACTTGTGTGGCAAGTCCCCCTCCCCCCTTGGGAAATAAAGACACAGGACACGGTATTTAAGGTTAATGGTTATTTAAGGTTATTTAAGGTTAAAAGGCCACAACTTTATTGATTGCAGGAATTGAGCGGTATTGGCTTAGGCATTGGCTGACGCTCTGCCTATGAGTCTTGGGGAGGACTGCTCCCCCTGGAAACCCATTCTCCACCTTGGGCCTGGAAGCGGGCCCCATACTCCACCACAGCATATAAGGTTCCAAGGAGGCCTCGGAACATTACTGCTGTCGCTCTGCCTATGAGTCTTGGGGAGGACCGCTCCCCCTTGAAGCCCATTCTCCACCTTGGGCCTGGGGGCGGGCCCCATACTCACCTCCACAGCCTACAAGGCTCCAGGGAGGTCTTGGGTGTGTGGGGTGGGGTGGGTGTTTAGTTGGGTGTGGGAATTTGTTTAATTTAATTATGTTGTGTTTGTAACTTTCTGTTTTTTGTTTTTATAGTTTTATTGTTCTGTTAGTTTGTTTTTTGTATAGGTTTTAATTTGATTTTAAGGGGAGGGGTCAGGGCTGCTGGGGAGTGGGTCCCAGCCAACAAAATGGCTGGGGCAGGTTCCACAGGGGGGGGGGGATGCACTGGGACAACCGATCTCAGTGATCATGGGTAGGAGGAGGAGTTACGCTAAGACCAGACCATGTCCTTACCGAGGAAGCAGGCTTAGTCGTTGTCTGAGGACTATCCCTGCCTCCAGGTCTGTGCTTTTATTTAAAATGCATCTCTGGGTTATTTGTGGGGCATCAGAATTCGTTCTTCTTCTTTTTTCAAAATATAGTCCGGCCCCCCACAAGGTCTGAGGGACGGTGGATCAGCCCATGGCTGAAAAAGATTGCTTTATCACCACAAAAAAGACGTTATTAGCCCTAGTGGAGAAAAAAGCAGACCTGAAAAACATAACTGTATTTCCCCCCCCAGGAGGGGGCTTTAAGCAGGGTATTTCAATCGGAAGATGCCAAGGGGACGCTTAAATATGCTCTTTACCAGCACTGCTAGTGTGATCAAAACTGGACACACACACACACACACACACACAGAGAAAGCTGCTTTCAAGTTTAAAAATCCATCAGAATGTTATTTAAATATGTATCTGTTTCTGGCTTCACTTAGGAATAAATCCCATTGAAGTCAAGGGAACTTACTTCTGAGTAAATATGCACATAATCCTTTTTTTCAATCACCAGGGAGTTCTGATATAATTCATTCAGCTGACTACCCTCCTACTCCCCAGCAATTATTATTTTTTGTATTAAAAAAAATCATCCACAATGCAAAGAAATGTTTTAAAGTCAGAATACTTTGATCTTTCTCTTCACTCAAGGTACATCCCCATTGTAAGGATGCTGAGTAACTTGTTTCCTGACTCTGGGTAATGGGAGCTGATAGGTTATTCATCAGATATAGAGTACAAAAGACAGAGTAAAAGGCTGTACTGGAAAGGTTTTAGAAACAGATGCTTTGAACAAAAAGTTGCAAAACTCCACCTGTCCAAATCAAATAAGGAACGGGAGATGTTGGTGAACGAGGATTGTGTAAAGAGGGAAAGAGAGGGGGCGAGGGAAGTATTTATCCTTGTCTTTCCAACGCAAATAATAATAATAATAATAATTTATTACTTATACTACGCCCATCTGGCTGGGCCACCCCAGCCACTCTGGACGGCTTCCAAAAGGATATTAAAAACACAATAAAACATCAAATATTAAAAACTTCCCTAAATACTTTAATAGTAAAAGGAACAGGTGGGAGAAAATCCTGAACTTTCCTTCTCTCCCATATCTTCCTACAATTACAGATGGCCAAATCTGTCAATTTTGGTTTCTTCAAGTTTCTCATCCCCCCCCCCCCAATCTCTCTCCTGCACCTTAGGGTTTTGTTTTTGTTTTGTTTGTTTTTTTAAGATGAGAAGATTCAAGAGCATTTTAACTGACACATTTCGGCAAAGATTTTCCCTATCATTGTTAATTCATGTTCTGCTTAAGGCCAAATTAAAAAAAAAAAAAGACTTCTAAAACAGTTTCCAAAGTATAAATGTTGGTTGAGCAAAGATGAAAACAAAAATCCATAATGAACATAACTAGACAATAATATTTAAATAATAATCAAAATGCACAAACAACTCCATGAAAATGGAAAAAGGACACTTTATTTTGAATTTAGAAATGACCAGTCATCTGCAAGCAGTGCCGGATTTACGTATAAGCTAAACAAGCTATAGCTTAGGGCCCCACTCTCTTGGGGGACCCCCAAAATTTTTTTTAAGGATGTGCGTTTCCAAAATATAAGATGAAAAACAAATAAAAGAAAACCTGTGTACAGCAACAGTGTTTTGTGTTGTATATGGACCTATTAGGTCAGGGGTCAGCAAACTTTTTCAGCAGGGGGCCAGTCCACTGTCCCTCAGACCTTGTGGGGGGCCGGACTATATTTTTTTGGGGGGGGAATGAACGAATTCCTATGCCCCACAAATAACCCAGAGATGCATTTTAAATAAAAGGACACATTCTACTCATGTAAAAACACGCTGATTCCCGGACCGTCCACAGGCCAGATTTAGAAGGCGATTGGGCTGGATCCGGCCCCCGGGCCTTAGTTTGCCTACCCATGTATTAGGTCCATAAATTACCATATAGCATATACTCAACACAAAAAACAGCGACAATTTGTTGTTGACGAAGGACATATAAAGGGCCCCATTACCTTCAGTAGCTTAAAGGTAAAGGGACCCTGACCATTAGGTCCAGTTGTGACCAACTCTGGGGTTGCGGCACTCATCTCGCTTTATTGGCCGAGGGAGCCGGCGTACAGCTTCCGGGTCATGTGGCCAGCATGACTAAGCCGCTTCTGGCGAACCAGAGCAGCGCACGGAAACGCCGTTTACCTCCCACTGGAGTGGTACCTATTTATCTACTTGCACTTTGAGGTGCTTTCGAACTGCTAGGTTGGCAGGAGCGGGAACTGAGCAATGGCAGCTCACCCCGTCGTGGGGATTCAAACCGCCGACCTTCTGATCGGCAAGTCCTAGGCTCTGTGGTTTAGCTTAGGGCCTCATCAAACCTAAATCTGGCCCTGTCTGCAAGTGTTGCATTTAAGAGCATAAGAGGAGCTCTACTGGGTCAGGTAACAGGGCAGTCTAGCTCAGCATCTTGTTCCCACAGTGGCCAAGCAGATGTCTCTGAGATACCCACAGAACAGCCCTCTCACCATGTATGATAGCACAAAGCTCCTGTTTGCAGGCTTCCCAGAGGTATCTGCCTGACCATCATGAGAACAGGATTATGGACCAGATGGACCTTTGGTCTGATCCAGTGGCGTAGCGTGGGGGGTGCAAGGGGGGCCGGCTGCACCGGGTGCAACATCTGGGGGTTAGGGTTAGGGGGCGCAAATCCATGGGTTAGGGGGCGCAAATTACTTGCCTTGCCCTGGGTGCTGACAACCCACGCTACGCCACTGGTCTGATCCTGCAGGGCTCGTCTTATGTTCCGATGGGCTCAAAGTCAAAAGCAAACTGAAGCACCAATTTGCTGCTTGCAGTAGCCCCGTCTCCTCTCACACTTGTGCTTCTGCGCGGCAAAATGACACGCACAGCTAAGCGCCTTGCAGTTTTTTGTTTCGTTTGCCAAACTGTGATCTTGGTGGGCCATTAAAAGTCGCCATTAACACACCAGGATTTATCATGTTTACCTTTTTGTGCTCTTCTAACTTGTCACATCGGCCGTGTAAAACTAGGTCACCGTTGCTGATCAGACATGACTTTTTGCTTTTTGCTTTTGACAGATGTTTGGCTAGAGGGTTGGAGGAAGCTACAGACCTAACAGTTATTTCCCAGGAAGCCCGCTAGAAGGTTAGCATGACCAGAGCACTGCACAAGCTGCCTCCTCTAAGTGTCTCTCTCTCTTTTTGCTAAGGAAACTGTCATAACAACTTGAATTTAGAATGCAGACTGATCAAGGAATAAAAGCCTCCTGAGAATGGGTAGACTAGGCAAAGTGCTACTTGTGAAGGGGTGAGAATGAACTTTCACGGCATGGAGAAATGCCAGATCTTTTATTCCTGAAATGCGGAACTCTCCATTAGAAAGCTGGTTATTTTTTGTCTCTTTGTACAGGCTGCCATGTGTGTGTGTGTGTACACACACACACTAGGGACTGCTATTTTCTTCTCATTGAGCCTCCATCCCTGCTCAACTCAAACTTCTGCTGCTGTTTTAAGCCATTACTTTCCCCCTCTCAGTGTCCTTCCCTTCTCACTCCCATGCCATAACCACAGCTGTTGTGCAACCTGTCTTTGCTTTTGCTCCCCTAACCCTCCCTGACTTCATGCAAATCATGTGATGTGGCACCGCACATCCTCCAATGGGAGCTGTGCAACTGTGTGTCCGTGAGGAGCATTGGAGGACCTGGGAAACCAGGGTTCAAACCCTGCCACACTCAGCCATCAAGCTCTCTGAGTGACCTTAAGTCAGTTTCTCAGCCTAAGCACTCTCAGAGAGTTGTGAGGATGATGATAATAATAATAATAATAATAATAATAATAATAATAATAATAATAATAATTTATTTATACCCCACCCTTCCCTGTTCAAAAAACCGGGCTCAGGGTGGCTAACAAATTTAAAACACTTAATTGATGCAACAAGAAACAGCATAAAATACAGTATAAAACACGAATAACAATAAATTCAGAATTCAAAAATCAATTTAGGGGGAAAGTCCATCCAATAAACATTAGATGATCACCAGGGCTAGCTGGCTAAATTAGTCCTATTTGGGCCAGCAAGGAGACCAGAGGAGAATTAGCTGTGGGATCCCAGAGCGGGTAATCTTCATAAAAGGGGGAAGGGAAGGGAAGGAAGGGGAATAAAAGATCAGGCTAAGTTCAAATTGAAAGCCAGGCGGAATAGCTCTGTCTTACAAGCCCTGCGGAAGGAAGTTAAATCCTGCAGGGCCCTGGTCCCATGGGACAGAGCATTCCACAAGGTCGGAGCCATCACTGAGAAGGCCCTGGTCCTGGTGGAGGATCATCTGACTTCCTTAGGGCCCGGGACCTCTAAACTACAATTATTCATGGACCTTAAGGTATAAAGTGGAAATGGAAAGGATCAAATGAAAAACAGAAGAACCACTTGTGCAACCTTGAGCACGTTGGAGCAAAGGAAGTATATACATGTACATAGAATCTCAGAACTGTAGACCTGGAAGGGACATCGAGGGCCATCTAGTGCAACCCCCTGCAATGCAAGAATCCCACCCAGAGCCATCCTTGGGTGGGCTCAAACCACCAACCTTCTGCTTAGCAGCCAGACACACTGACCCATTGTGTATATGTAAAAACAATGCCTTTATCATCATCATCACAGCCATACAATAGCTTGCCACTTGGCATCAGTAACTCTTGCTACCAATGGACTGAATAGATTCCCAGAGATTTGTGGGTAAATAATGCATATCCCTTGGTAGAGCCAGCCCTACTGTTAGACAAAAGGAAAATGTTGTCCTGGGAATTGGGGGCTGCAGGGGAAACATTACATGCCAAATGGTCTGTGCCCTAGCCAGATGGGCGGGGTATAAATAAATTGTTGTTGTTGTTGCTGCTGCTGTTATTGTGCACTGGTGGGATCTCCTGGCTGTTCAGCTGCAACAGCAGTTCTCCCAGTTGCTCTCCTTCCTCTCCAAGTTTGCCTCCATAACCACAGGCCGTTGCTGGAATGCTTTGACAGGTGTCAAACAAGGCATGTGCAATAAACTAGATTATAATCGGTCTAGTTACCTCTGCAGAAATTGCATCCTTTCTCAGTGTTGATTTTAGAAAATGCTTTATTGAAAAGGTTAGCTAACGATTTCCAACTTTAACACATCTCAAATGTAATTCATTAAAATGACAGTGCACAGTAAATTTTTAGCATCAAAGGCTAATTCATTCTCCTTCCTTCTCCCCCCCCCCCCATATTTTACATAACATCATTGCCAGCAGAAGAGAGAATATATTGTTATTTTAATCATCATGTGCCGAACATATAATTTTTTAAAGGAGGAATTTACTTTTAATGTAGGTTGGGTCACAGGAGAGCAATTATATTAGATAGCAAGGATGGTATGGCATTATTTAAAATATCCTTTCAGGTCAGCTTCTTTTACTTATCTAATTTATCAACAGTTTTGGGCTAGCGGTTTCCATAATTGTATTAGCATAATACCTAGGTATGTAATTGCTTTTTGATTTCCTCCTTTCTAATCACAACGTCAACCTGTTAACTTGGTGAAAAGTTCATATTTGTGTCTGCTTGAAGATTATATATATAACGTTTTTTTAGGGAACCAGTGAGTGATGATATTCATTTCTCTTTAAGGTCAGGCATTATGGAGATGTTGAAATGCCGACTTTCTCCTGGAGTAGGATCACTGGAGGCTGGTGTCCATTGGTCCTAGGAGGACAGAAAGCAGGGAAGCCAACGGTACAGGCAACACCCCATTTATGTGCATTCAATACATACATGACCATGCATGTGCACATCACACCAAACCCGAAAGTGACCCCAAAACATCACAGAAACATCAAAAAAGGTGAAGAACGGGGCAGGGCTAGGGCAGAACAGGGTGTTTGCAGGCTTTTCCAATGGTGTTTTAAATATACACAATTTCACTGATGCCTTGGAACATAAAAGGTAAAGATAAAGGACCCCTGACAGTTAAACCCATTTGCAAATGACTGGGGTTGCTGCGCTCATTTCGCTTTACTGGCCAAGGGAGCCGACGTTTATCTGCAGACAGTTTTTCCGGGTCACGTGGCCAGCATGACTAAGCAAAACCAGAGCAGTGCACGGAAACACCGTTTACCTTCCCACTGGAGCGGTACCTATTTATCTACTAGCACTGGTGTGCTTTCGAACTGCTAGGTTGGCAGGAGCAGGGACTGAGCAACGGGAGCTCACCCCTTTGTGGGGATTCGAACCGCCAACCTTCCGATTGGCAATCCCTAGGCTCAGTGGTTTAGACCACAGCGCCACACGCGTCCCCACATAAATGGGGTGTTGCATAAATGGATGGTGCCAGAGCCAATGACAGGCAGAGCCAACTCCATTTACTTTTGCCCCCATTCTTCTCCCTCCTGAGTTTTACAGTAGTAACATTGAGACTAAGGAGGAAGAAATCGATAAGGCAGTACTTTGGTTGTAAGTAAGAAGGCAAGGAGATAGTGCCTGCTGTGGGCAGACTGAGATTGGTGAGGCAGTGCCCTGTTTGCCTTACCTGATCAATAAAATAATTTGAGGGGGCTGGGCACCCCCCAAAGTTGATAGACATTGCCATTCCAATTGTGTGTGAGCACTGCATCTTGTGATCAATTTTGTGGGGCGGGGTTTACATGGGTCCCTCAATATTTAATTCAAGTTGGCACCCCTGGGCAGAACAATTTGCCTCACTGAGTAGACACACAAACTTGCCTTTCCCTTGAATACATAGTTTTCTCTCCCTTTTTTATTCTCAGATTTCTATAGGTTTATCTAAACAAGATTGAATGACCTAGTGAGCTTAACTGGCTGGAGAATTAAACCTGGGTGTCTCCAATCTTAGCCCAGCACTCTAACCAATGCACTGCATTAAAGCATGTGGACATAATACTCAGTTCAAAATTTAGAAATGAAAAATGGAACCACAGAAAATCCCTAATGCATTCGTTCAATTGTCAAGCATTTCTCAACTTTTGCTGTTGGACTATCATCCGTGACTCCCATCATCTGTGACTATTGACTATGTTGGTTGGATATGATGCGGGTTGTAGTCAAACTATATATGGGAACCAAGGATTGGGCTAGGCTACATCAGTCCTACTTTACACACAATACCAGGTAATTCAGATGAGAATTTTGGAAATGTTCCATATTTCTAAAGACAATATGGCAGTTTTCATTGACATGCTTTCTGTTTTTTAACGGTAGGTTTTAAACTTTTTTAATTGTCTGGCTCCAGTTAGTGGAGCTGTAATCGAAATATGTTTGCACAATTGCTGCCATACTACTTAACAGTGTTGCTTAAGTGCTTTTTAATTGTTGGAGTTCAGCCAAAGAAATAACAACGTCTACAGAACACCATTTGGAGATTAGTGAAATTTAGCTTTGAGCATCTGCATTGGTAGATGGCTGAGAAGAAGGGGTGCTTGGGGTAATTTGATTTCTGTTCAGTCAAATGTGAACTAACCTGATCCATACAGCACCCAGATTGGAATCTAATTTCTTTTGGATTTGTGATACATTTCTTGACTCAAAATAATAACAATGCCCATGTGTGTTTAGAATATATTAGTTTTTCCAACTAAGGCCACATACACACCATAAACTTAAAGTCCCATATTACCACTTAAAACATTCACGACTCCCCAACAGGAATTCTGGGATCTGTATTTTTTATTTTTATTTTAGATACTGAGAATTGGTTGGATGGTATTCTCCTTCCAGAGGTACAATTTCCAGAGTGGAATGGCAATCAACCAGTCTTCAAAAGGAACGCTGGTTTTGCTTTCAACAACTACATCTGCAGGTTTTTATTATGGTGGTGGTGGCGATTACTGAGCCAAAAGAGCAACTTGCGGCTTTTGCTGGGTTTGCCACTGCCTTCTCAACATCCCAATCCCATTTAGGCAAGGGCAAAAAGAAGAAGAAAAACTTCCCTGAGGCAGCCGAGAAAACTCATGCCTCTGGTTTCATACAAAATAAAAAAAATTCTTCTTCAGTATCTGAAGAAGTGTGCGTGTACACGAAAGCTCATACCAATAACAAATTTAGTTGGTCTCTAAGGTGCTAAGGTGCTAAGGGAGGTGGGTGGCACTGTCGGTTAAACCACAGAGCTGAGGACTTGCCGATCAGAAGGTCGGTGGTGTCAGCAGCTTCGCCTTTGAGCCAGTGCCACCGACTAGGCTCAACCACTTCAGCCCCGACTGGGCCAGGCGAGCTGGGGTAGCACTTCCAGAAACCTTCTTCTGCAGGAACAGGTCTAAGTGCTGTGGACTCACAACTCAGAGCTGTGAGCACCGAACTCACTTCCAGAAGATAGTTGTGCACAGCAGAGTACAGCAGAGCATAAATCAATCGGACGACAGCGCTGCAGAATATCTTCTTTTATTCACTACAGCTACTGTACTATACAAACTATATACAAATGGAGACGCTGGACTGCACTGAGTGTTACAGCTGCTTTCTACACAGAGATAACACTAAGTCTCCCCCCTTTGAAGTGAGGCTGGAGCGGAATAAGTACTGGAGCACAATCCGCCCCCTCCTCTCTGGAAAATCAGCAGATTCTTGCAATGAGAGGGGTGAAATCTCCTCAGGTGGTTCGAATCCCCGTGACGGGGTGAGCTCCCATTGCTCGGTCCCTGCTCCTGCCAACCTAGCAGTTTGAAAGCACATCAAAGTGCAAGTAGATAAATAGGTACTGCTCCAGCGGGAAGGTAAATGGCGTTTCCGTGCGCTGCTCTGGTTCGCCAGAAGCGCTTAGTCATGCTGGCCACATGACCCAGAAGCTGTACGCCGGCTCCCTCGGCCAATAAAGCGAGATGAGTGCCGCAATCCCAGAGTCGGTGACAACTGGACCTAATGCTCAGGGGCCCCTTTACCTTTACCTTTAAGGTGCTACTGGAAGGAATTTTTAAATTTTGTTTCGACTACGGCAGACCAACACGGCTACCTACCTGTAACTAGAACTCTGGTTTCATACAGAGCTGATGCATGTCTGTATTCAACAGTGATTTATCTTGAACACAAGACAGTGGTGTGCTTCTCTTTCTTTCTGAGGAGAGTTGATGTTGGTTCAAACTGGATGACAAAGCCTACAGGGACTGCACCACTTTTGGAAGACAAGTTGCCCAGCTCGTGGTTAACCCTTCTTCACATACACAAAAAGCCCTCTTTGTTATAGGGTATATCAGGGATATCAGGGATAAGAGCTCTGGCCTCAACTTCTTCTCGAGGTGAAGACCCTGTTTGATCAAGGAGTTAACATATAGAAGTCCATACCCTCCAACCTTTCTCTGATGAAAATGTTGTTGTTGTTGTTGTTGTTGTTGTTGTTTAGTCGTTTAGTCGTGTCCGACTCTTCGTGACCCCATGGACCAGAGCATTCCAGGCACGCCTGTCTTCCACTGCCTCCCGCAGTTTGGTCAAACTCATGCTGGTAGCTTCAAGAACACTATCCAACCACCTTGTCCTCTGTCGTCCTCTTCTCCTTGTGCCTTCCATCTTTCTCAACATCAGGGTCTTTTCCAGGGAGTCTTCTCTTCTCATGAGGTGGCCAAAGTATTGGAGCCTCAGCTTCAGGATCTGTCCTTCCAGTGAGCACTCAGGGCTGATTTCCTTAAGAATGGATAGGTTTGATCTTCTTGCAGTCCATGGGACTCTCAAGAGTCTCCCCCAGCACAATAATTCAAAAGCATCAATTCTTCGGCTATCAAACCTTCTTTATGGTCCAGCTCTCACCTCCATACATCACTACTGGGAAAACCATAGCTTTAACTATACGGACCTTTGTCGGCAAGGTGATGTCTAGGGATGTCCTATTCCAACAACAACAACTATACCTTGTCCTTGTGATGCCCACTCTGGGCAGCTTCCAACATATAAAAACAAAACAAAACATTAAACATTAAAAAAACTTCCATATACAAGGCTGAGTTTGGGTGAGTTCTGGCTGAAGATGTCCTATTCCATACCCTTCAACATTTCTCATATGAAAATAAGGGACAGCTTAAAGAAAAGCAGGACATTCTAGGTTCAAATTAGATACCGGGATGGCTTCTGTAAATCCAGGACTGTCCCTGGAAAATAGGGACACTTGGAGGGTCTGAGACTCTGGAGGTCGGTAGCATATATTTTTATAAATGAAAACTCAGAGTACCTCTAACTATCAGGACAGTTGTGGCTCGTATGTACAAAAAGTAATTTTCTGCAGAAGAATAGCTTGTCCATCTGCCTGTCTCTCTATGACATGTTTTCTCCACTACAAATACTTTCCCCTTCTCCTTCTCTTTCTCCTTCTTTGTATCTTAAAAATCACCACAGGTCTTAAAGGCCAAACATTTCAGACATGTCCTTCTGAATCATCAATACCCTACTCATGTAAGAGTCAATTTGTCAAAAGCTTACTGCATTTCCCTTCCTCTGCGATTTCATTTTCTTAATCTTTTAATCCAGTGTACCACTTTGTAATGCTCAAGACACTTTGTTGATTTGCAGAAATCCCCCCCAGCCCCCACCCCTGTTCAAACCACAAGTCTCGTTCTTAAGACAATTTTCTTCCGGCGTGATAGAAAATGAGATCTTCTGCTGGTATAAATCTGCAGAGCTGCAATGAAATCAATAGAGCTGCACCAAGTTTACACCCCAGTTGATTACCTCGGTCATTATCTTGTGTCTGGGCTGTCTATTGGCAGTTGCCATTTCCTCGTTGTCCTGTTAACTCAGTAGCAAATTACGGCTTGAATCCTGGCCTAAGGCCCTAATATTTAATGGTTTGACATTCACAATGAACATTGTAGCCGTTGTGTCATTTACTATACAATTAGCAGCCGAATTGCTGCTTGATTCAAATATAAGTAGCGATGCTTTTTTCTTTTGTTTTTTCATTTAATGTTTCTACAGAGAAGGGATTTTTGGAACTAGCTGAGAAGCTGACATTGTGTCTTGTGCATTTCCAAATGCCTCGAGAAAGGAAGATGAACTATCCCTCCCAGGTAAATTAAATGTCTAGTCCTTGTCTTTGTTTTCTGAAATGCCTCCCCCAGCACTCGCTGACTGGAACTTATTAGGCTATAGGTGTGCATTAAAAGATAGGCAGGCAGCTCCTTTGAAGATTGGAATCCCACAAGAGGCAAGCTAAGAGCTCCCTTCCCTCTGCTGCCTCTGAATAATCATGCGACTTACAATGGCCATACAGCAACTACAAGTGAAATTAGAGATGATCCATTTATTGCAAGCTGCCTAGACGACACCCCAAGCCACATTTTTTCACAGCATTCTCTTCCACATTCAAGCCCTATGGCTCACTGAGGACCAGCAGTGGAGGTACTGGCACTCTTTGAGCACTGGTGCAGGGCTTGCTGGTAAATAGTAGCAGCTCTCAGCATCAATAGCTGCTGGAAGCTTCTAACCAACAGCTGTTGTGGGTAGCTGGATGTTTCTGGGCATTCCAATGCTCTCTTTTTTGGCCTTGTGGGTGAACCAGGGCAATATCCAACATAAAAAGAGTATTTTGCAATGTGAGATTTTTTAAAAAAATAACAATGATTTATTTCCCTCACCATGAGGCCATGTGAGTGTGTCTGTGTCTACACACACACACAGAGGAGAAAGAGAGATTTGTATCCAAAGCTAGTCCTACTCAGAGCAGACCCCTTGAAATTAAAGGGCATGGCTAATGCTGGTTTATCGAGCTCAGTGGGTCTACTCCTGAGCAGGAATGAGTTGGAGGCAACCCATATGTTGTTGGCATCCATCTGTCTTGAGAAACAATGGAATGCATGTCTGGGGTGAAGTCAAACCACTCTGTTCACAGCACTGAAGTGACCTCCCTGGGGTGTAAGCCTGGGCAGTGTGTATGGAGGTCCTAGACTGCCCAGATGACAAGACTGATGTCATCTCACTGACGTACTCCAAAGGGAAACAGAGCAATATGTTTGGCAGCAGCCTGGCTGCAGGAGTTGCTGATAGACTGAAAGACTTCTGGGGAAAGATTTATAATGAATTGAAAAAAATGTTGAAATATACATTTATAAAGAAATCAGAGGCCTTTCTTCTTGGAATAACAGGTTTGGAATTCCCGAAGAAAGATGTTAAATTATTTTTGTATGCCACAACTGCTGCCCGCATTTTGTTAGCTAAAAAGTGGAAAATCCAAGAATTACCAACAATAGAAGAATGGCAGATGAAGATGATGAAGTTTTCGGAGCTAGCTGACCTAACCGGAAGAGTCCGGGACCAGAAGGAGGAGGAGTATCAGGAAGAGTAGATTAAATTTAATGATTATCTAGCTAAATTTGTTAAGTCAAATTAACTGAAAACAGCTTGCAGATACTTAATTGGCTTAGGATTTTATTTATGTTAAGTGATGAATTAATATGTTTAATTCCATAAGGTGAAGATTTAAGGATGTTAATGTCTAAGTTAAATTTTATAAGAATTGGGATTTGGAAAACCGTTAAAAGGACATGCAATGAAATTCAACCAAGGGGAAGCGAGGAAGTCACTTAACAAAGTTAATAAGTGTAATTTTCAATAAGGCTATGATTTTTGTTTGTTTGTTTGTTTGTTTATAATATTGTGAAAACTAATTAAAAAATTGGGGGGGGGGAGCAGTTGCTAGAAGGAAGAGTACAAGAAAACATCCAACTGCTTTAAGGACACCACTCCAGATCTGTGTAGGTTTTACTCCTTAACCTTTTCTTCTCCCAAAGATATCCCGCAAGGCAGCAGATTTTTAGGACCAGAGTTTTCCTCCTCCTAAATGGACTACCTTCCCAGGCGGACAAGCCCCATCTGCTCCTCACTTCCCTCTACACAGCATGGGCAGAAAACGCCTTCTTGACTGTCGGACCCACTGTCGGTCTCATCTGCTCAATCTACCAGAGCCTGCCTTCACATGGAGTGGACATCCCTAACTCACTGAGGGTTTGAGACCCATCAGCTACCCTCACCAGCTACCCTCACCTGGTACAGCTGGCCAGTCAAAGCTGTTTCCAGGGTGTGGCTGCTGTCACATGTTGAAGGCTTCTAGGAGCCAGAGCTGAGAGCTAAGAGCATGGTGGGGACCAAAGGTGGACAAGCTACCCTTGTCCTCCACCATATATAAATTACACATATTTCCTACTGATGTCCTTTAATGATTGGAAACATATTCTTCTGACTTGGTGAAACATATTTTTTTGGGGTAATCCTTTTTCACACTTTTGCAGGAGCTCGGGATTCTTTCCCTATGCTTGGAGAGAAAGTGACAGGCTGTTCCTGTTGCTTCACACGCTATCTATTACAGCTGCTATACAAGCTAAGAGTTATAGCTGCTCGTCTCATTTTGCCTCTCAGTGCATAACATCTTGATGCTGCTGCCCAGCTTTCTTTCTAAGCCTCTCTTTGTGGACCTCGCGAAGGGGGGAAATGAGTATTATTATTTTTTAAAAGACATACAGCTTTTTGAGAGCTTTAATCTAGCAAGGTTTACAATCAGCTTTGAAGCTGATGGGCCTAAATCTGACCTCTTGCAACCTCTCTCTGATTGCAGAACGCATGGTCAGGCTGGTCAACTTCAAAGTGTGTTGTGCATTTGCTTAGATTAAAGCTCTCGGAAGGTCACATGTATTTAACAACCACATGTGGGATTCCCACCCGCCCACCCTTCTTCAAAGAGTGCGGGACAAAGTGTCATTAAGCAAAATGAGATTGGCGGTGCAATCCTATACATGTGTCACCAGACATAATCCCCATTGAGTTTGGCTTCCATGGAGATAGAGAAAGGTTTTCTGCTTTGCTTCTAAGTAATTTACAAGGCTCTTAAGCATTAGGGCATGGGATAAAAGGTAAAGGGACCCCTGACCTTTAGGTCCAGTCGTGACCGACTCTGGGGTTGCACGCTCATCTCGCTCTATAGGCCGAGGGAGCCGGCGTTTGTCCGCAGACAGCTTCCAGGTCATGTGGCCAGCATGACTAAGCGCTTCTGGCGAACCAGAGCAGCGCACAGAAATGCCATTTACCTTATTGCCGGAGCAGTACCTATTTATCTACTTGCACTTTGACGTGCTTTCGAACTGCTAGGTTGGCAGGAGCAGGGACCGAGCAACGGGAGCTCACCCCGTCACGGGGATTTGAACTGCTGACCTTCTGATAGGCAAGTCCTAGGCTCTGTGGTTTAACCCACAGCACCACCCATGTCCCAGGGCATGGGATAGTTCCCTTATATTCCTGCCCAATCATTGAGGTCTTCATGAATAGCTCAGTTGGTTAGAGCAGGGGGGAGGGGGCAACGTGCAGCCCATGGGCTGGAAGTGGCCCATGGAGCCTGTTTAACTGGCCCACAAGCTACCCTAGAACCAAGCAGCTTGCTCGGAGAGTCCTGGTACGCTGCGCTAAACCGGCACAGCGCGGCACAGGGACTCACTTCCGCGGTGCCGGGAATCGCGTCTTAACACGCGTAGACACTGGAAATCATGGGCGGGTGGGTGATCCGGTGTGATCCGGCCCATGGAGGGATCTTCACTAGTCCGCTTCGGCCCAGTAAACCTTGCCGACCCCTGGGTTAGCTGCACAATGCAACACAACACGATGGCCAATAACAATGGCACTAAACACTATTTATAGACTAATACAAATGATCAGAAATTACAACCAAAGTCTCTAAATCAGCAGTTCTCAACCTGTGGGTCCCCAGATGTTGTTGGACTACAACTCCCATCATCCCTGAGCTCTGGCCTTGCTAGCTAGATGTGATGGGAGTTGTAGTTCAACAACATCTGGGGACCCACAGGTTGAGAAAGGCTGCTCTAAATCTTCTTCACCAGTCGCAGTAGAATAATTCAAAAGTTCAATATATACAATATATCTGTCACCAAATATCTCTGGAACAAAGTTTCCAGATAACCAATCTGTTTCGTTCAATTCTTCATCAGCCAATCTTGATCCATTCTTCATCAGCTTGTCTATATTGCAACACAGGGGTCTGTTTACGGACCCCTGGGTAGAGCATGGTGCTGATAATGCCAAGGTTGCAGGTTCCATCCTCGTATGGGACAGTTGCACATTCCTGCATTGCAGTACTAGATGATCTTCAGGGTCCCTTCCAATTCTACAAGTCTATGATTCTATGAGTTACTGTTAGTGGTCCCCTCAAGGATTGGATGGAAGGCTCATATCCTCCAGGAGCTGTGCTTTCAGTATTGTGGGCCCAATTCTATGGAATTCCCTTACAACTTAAGTCAGTGCTTTCAGTGCTTGCCAAAGACAATTTCTTCTTATTCCAGCAGGCATTTTAATTAAAGTTTGATCATGTTACCAAAGTCTGCTAGTAACGCTTAGAAATTAATAAATGGCAGTATTTTGATAACAACTGGGATATGATGTGAAAAGACAAGCTTCAGTGTTTCCTCCCCCACCCCAGTAGATTAAAAAACAGAAGAGTCACATTCTAGGAATCAGGAGCATAATCAGCACTGCTGGTACATTTCGTTCATCTCACACTTCACCCATGTTTGCTTACACCCCCAAACAGCTGAAACTTGAACATCACCGCCTACAGCAGTGCCAGATTTATGTATAAGCTAAACAAGCTATAGCTTAGGGCCCCACTCTCTTGAGGCCCCTCAAAAAAATTAAAGGGAAAAAACTGGATGTGCATTTCCAAAATACAAGATAAAAAACAAATAGAATAAAACCTACATACAGCAACAGTGTTTTGTGTTGTGTAGGCTCCTATTTGTTATGTGCAAATGGCTTTAGATACCCATTAGGTCCATAAATTACCATATAGCCCATTTGAAAAAGATGTTGAAATATACATTTATTTAAAAAAACCCAACCAGAAGCATTTTTATTTGGTATTGTAGGCACTGACATTAAAAGACAAGATAAAAAACTGTCTTTATATGCGACAATTGCAGCAAGAGTATTATTGGCACAGAAATGGAAGCAGGAAGAACTACCGACGAAAGTGGAATGGCAGATGAAATGGATGGACTATGCAGAATTGGGTAAGATGACAGGGAGAATTCGAAACCAGCAGGACCAGAAATTCTTGAAAGATTGGAGTAAATATACGAGTTCTCTGAAAGACAATTGTAACCAACTGACTAGGCTTGTAGGAATACAGGAACTTTTGTAAGGAGAACCATATGAAATATCGCAGAAAAGATTTATGAGAATGGATTTTAAGTTATGGATTAATAAAAGTAATAGTTAGGATAACAAACGTTAGATTAAGAGATGAGGTTTGAAAATCATTAGACGTGTTTGATGGAAGTCTCAGGCTAATATAGCCAAAATGTTGTATAAGACAAGATGAGATGAGATGTTCTGTTTGGAAAATATATGTAAAAACTAATAAAAATGTATATTAAAAAATAAATAAATTTACTCAACACAAAAAACAGCGACAATTTGTTGTTGACAAAGGACAGCTGGACATATAAAGAGCCCCATTACCTTCAGTAGCTTAGGGCCTCATCAAACCTAAATCCAGCCCTGGCCTACAGGCTGAGTGAAAAAGTTGTTGTGGGAGCATTTTGGGATCAGCTTGAAACTGGTCCCAAAAGGCACCTGCAGGACAGTGCTTTCTGCAACTGGCCCTTTGAAAGTAAGCCTTTAAAAAAAAAAAGTGCTGCTGCAGAGTGGAATGGGATGGGTGGGTATGAGAGCTCTGGAATGTCATCCTTGTAGGAACATCACCAAATGCCAGCAGCGTGATTTGGAGAAAGTGCTGCAGAGCAGGATAGTTTGGGCAGGGGCTGGAGATGCTGGGGGCTGTGTGGGAAACAACCTGGGCTGCAGACACCTATTCCAATTTTGTAGTCCTGTTGCCTTTTTCTTGGGCTTCATGATCACCGCAGATGGTGACTGCAGTCACAAAATTAAAAGACGCCTGCTTCTTGGGAGAAAAGCAATGGCAAACCTAGGCAGCATCTTAAAAAGGAGAGACATGATCTTGCCAACAAAGGTCTGTGTAGTTAAAGCTATGGTTTTCCCAGTAGTGATGTATGGAAGTGAGAGCTGGACCATAAAGAAGGCTGATCACCGAAGAACTGATGCTTTTGAATTATGGTGCTGGGGGAGACTCTTGAGAGACCCATGGACTGCAAGAAGATCAAACCTATCCATTCTGAAGGAAATCAGCCCTGAGTGCTCACTGGAAGGACAGATCCTGAAGCTGAGGCTCCAATACTTTGGTCACCTCCTGAGAAGAGAAGACTCCCTGGAAAAAACCCTGATGTTGGGAAAGATGGAGGGCCCAAGGAGAAGGGGACGACAGAGGACGAGATGGTTGGACAGTGTTCTCGAAGCTACAAACATGAGCCTGACCAAACTGCGGGAGGCAGTGGAAGACAGGAGTGCCTGACGTGCTCTGGTCAATGGGGTCACAAAGAGTTGGACACGACTAAACAACTAAACAACAGTCCTGTTGCCTTCTAGATATTGTAGGACTCCACCTTCCATCAGCCTCAGCAAGTGTGCCTACTGGTCTGGGATTATAGAAGTTGAAGTCTACAATATTTGGAAGGCATCATGGTGAGAATCACTTGCATAGCTTGTGTCGCTGTGTTCCTTCTGCCCTGCAGGCAGATTCAGGCAAAATGCATTCACACACACACACACACACACACACACACGTAGAAAGAGTGAAAGCTAATCTTTTCTGAGCAGCATTTTAGGCACACACACTAATGAAAGATTAGACTATAAAGATGTTCATTTTTGATTATTTGCCCATTTACAGCAAATTTAGTTAAAAACTGTGTTTGGTTTTTTATCATCACCAGACAAAATAAGTATGACAGGATATTCTAGCCTCTGGATTACGGAGATAACGTAGAGGAAATGCCATTTACATTTACATTCTTTTCACAGGGCAACAAAACCACGCATGCAAGGAAATTAAAATTCAAAACTTAATTGGATTTTCGTACTCCCTTTAAACAGGTAATATTGTTTTTCTCCCTTAAAAAAAAGTGTATCTGAATGTGAGGATTTAATTCAAGGAAGCCTTCGTTGAAGGGCTAGTTGTCCTTTGGTGCAAAATGCTTCATTAAAAGCCATTTAAAGTCTATCTCACCCCAATATTTTCCGAGCAGATATGTTGCTGCATCCTGATATTTCAATTTTGCTCCAAAAGGCGAATGTAAATGTTAGCTAAAGCAAAATAAAACAAAAAGAATGAGCCTCTTCTTCCTATGCTGCATCCCTGGTCAGTTCATCCTCAGGGACCAGGGAAAGGGGAGAAACTGGAACTAGTTCACATTCAAAGGGGAATTGACCTAATTGTGGGATATTTACAACACAGCCAAACCAACAATGCATGTTTGCTAGACAGGCACATGATAGGGGCTGGAGCTCACAGAGCTTTCCTGTAAGTTTGCTAGAGAGAACTCTGAGAGACACTCCCACTGTGCCCTGACCTTAAGTACCTTGGTTCTCAAACGCCTTGGTACTCAAACAACTTGGAACCCAAATACTTCAAACCCGGAAGTAAGTGTTCCAGTTTGCGAACTTTATTTGGAAGCCAAACATGCTCCGTTTTGAGTGTTACACTTCTGATTTGAGTGTCACACTTTCGTTTTGAGTTTTATACTGAGGTCTGTCTGTTTTTGGTATTTATTTTGCGTTTCGGTTTTTGCGGCTCTTTTTTGTTTTGTTTTTGTGACTGCGTGGAACCCAGTTCAGCTACTGATTGATTGATTGATTGATTGATTGTATGACTGTAGTATATTGTTTATTGCCTTCATTTATGGATCAATGGTCTCGTTAGATAGTAAAATTCATGTTAAATGGCTGTTTTAGGGGTTGTTTTTAAAAGTCTGGAATGGATTAATCCATTTTGCATTACTTTCTATGGGAAAGCGCACCTTGGTTTTGGAACACCTTGGTTTTGGAACAGACCTCTAGAATGGATTAAGTTTGAGGATCAAGGTACCACCGTATAATCTCCTCACCTGGCGAGGAACTTCCCCTGTGCTCTTTTGCCTCTCTTCCCTCTTACCTCTTCACCTCATCACCAAGCCAGAAATGTGAGAATAAATTGCATGTCTGAGCTCCATTGCTCAGACACCATCTTAAACTAGACTTAAGCATGTCTGCCTAACTGAATTACCATTTTAAACCTGCCTGAACAAAGCTGCTGTATCTGATATTCAGCAACAGAAGCTCTGAGTGAGTAAATGCTATTTTTACCTTTTACAAGACTGTGTGTGTGATTATTGCTTTAAGGGGGAAACACCAGGAGAATCCAGTCTGCCTTGAGGCATCCTGGATTACTCAAAGGCTGCACACGTTCCAGCTTGCTGAACTACAACTCCCATCAACCCCAGTGAGCATGACTCATTGGCAAGGAATAATGGGAGTTTAGCAACATCTGGAAGGCCAAAGGTTTTCCACTCCCTGCTGCAGACTACTGAGGTAAATGTACCAATGCTCTGACTCTGTATAAGACAGCTTCCAATGTTCTCCGACCTGCTGGGAGCCTGAGGGACCTGTTCCTGCCTCTCTCCACCTGGCCCAGGGCAGGGCCTGACAGACTTCATAAGAACTGCTGCTGCTGCTGCCCAGCAGGGACTGGGGTATTTTGGGAAAAGTTTTGTCGGGAGTTTTTGCTGTTACTGATATTAATTTTTCGTATCTTTATTTTTATGTGGAAATTGTTCAGTTTCGTTATGTAGTTTTGATGTGTTTTACAGTGGTACCTTGGGTTACAGACACTTCAAGTTACAGACTCCACTAACCCAGAAATAGTACCTCGGGTTAAGAACTTTGCTTCAGGATGAGAACAGAAATCGCGTGGCGGCAGTGGGAGGCCCCGTTAGCTAAAGTGGTACCTCAGGTTAAGAACAGTTTCAGGTTAAGAACGGACCTCCAGAAAGAATTAAGTTCTTAACCCAAGGTACCACTGTGTTTATTTTTATGACTACTTTGTGCTATGTTTGTAACTATGTAAATCTTTTCATATTGTAAGCCTCCTTAAGCATTGTTTAGCTGTGGAAGAAGAAGAAGAAGAAGAAGAAGAAGAAGAAGAAGAAGAAGAAGGGGAGGAGGAGGAGGAGTTGGGTTTGATATCCCGCTTTATCACTATCCTGAGGAGTCTCAAAGCAACTAACATTCTCCTTTCCCTTCCTCCCCAACAACAAACACTCTGTGAGGTGAGTGGGGCTGAGAGACCCCAGAGAAGTGTGACTAGCCCAAGGTCACCCAGCAGCTGCACGTGGAGGAGCGGAGATGCGAACCCGGTTCACCAGATTACGAGTCTACTGCTCTTAACTACTACATACAAATAAAATGATGATGATGATGATCAGCAGATGGCGACCCTTGAAGCCACCCCTGTCTGCATGCGTACTATGACTAATCAATTCTAGAGTAATAGAAATGTTGTCTTGGTCTTGAAGGAGCTGCAATTTCTCCTTCACATTTTTTTCCTGACCATGATTTGTCAAAAATCACACTTCAAGAAATACAGTTACCTGTGCTGTGGAGAGGGGGGGGGACCACACACTCCTGCACAAGGAGACGGGTGTCTCTGAGTGAGGGTCTAATTATAAAACCATCAGTCCATTTGTACGGCTTTTTGACCATCCACGGCAGCTAATCAGGCAGGCCAGGAGGCTTCCGTGAAGTTTAACATTCTCAGTGTTAAGGCCGCACTTCGCACCACAGCATTTTCAAGTGGGTGGTTGATAATGATATGGTGTGACATTTTCCCCACCTGTGAGTGTGTGTTGCTATTGCTGCAACAGTTCCATTTCAACAGCAGCTAATGAGTTATACAAGTGAATATATTTGAAATGTTGGGGAGGGAAGAGAGACATTGCTCAGTAGGAGAGAACGTATTTGTCACACAAAAGGTCTCAGAATCAGTTTGTGGCATGTGTCGCCTTTGGGAAATACCTAGATCTGCTCAGTGGCAGACTGTCCAGAAACCACAAATACACCCACCTTAGGTTCCAAGTTTTATATAAGAAAGAAAGATATAGATGTAGCCAACTAAAAAAGAAGATGAGATATATTTGCAAGAAAATAACTAGGTAAAATGATAAGGAATAAAATAATAGGCAATGGGCAAGACCTTTGCTGTTGTGATAAATGGGAATAGCCACCATGGAAGGGAGATCAGGAGCTCCTGGGAGGACAAGCACATTGAATGGTGTCCAAGGTTCAGCACCACAGAGAGCATTCTCTCAAGCACTTTGCAGGGAGTCTAAGATGTGGATTCAGCACCATGGACAGCACTTATGCAGCTGAAGCCAGGAATTCAAGTTGTCTCAGCAAGTTCCCGGAAAAGGTAAATCAAAGGCACGTAAAATGGTGCCTTGGCTGCCTTCAGCAGCCCAGCTGTATTCCTGGGTAGCATGGACCTATTGTATTCTTTTTGTGTGATCACAGGAATGGTGTGATCTGTGGCTCTCTAGATATTGTTGGGACTCTGCCATTGATCAGCAAAACCAGTGGTCAGAGATGATGGGGAATTGTAGTTCAGCATACATCTGGAGAGGCACAGGTTGTGGTAGTAGTAGTAGTAGTAGTAGTAGTAGTAGTAGTAGTAGTAATACAAAGATGAATAAATAACCTCCTTTTTTAAGCAGAAATCTGCCACCTGTGTTCTCTGCTTTAAAACATGATGTTAGACTGGCAGAGAAGGGTTGCATGATGTCATCAATTGTTTACTCTCATGGAATGGAATTTCAGTGCGCTGATTTCGCAGTATTGCATCAGTGCCCCAGGAGGGAAGATCACTGATGCGAAGGCAAGAACAACCACCACCCCCAAACTGCCAATGAAACCAGGCTGTGAAACAACGTGAGGGGTACAACTAGGTTGTCATGTCGCAAAGGGAAATGTTACATTTATCTCCAATTACAACAATGGTTTTCGGGGCTACGGTTTGTAACCTTTCCTTATGACAATGTTTGAAAAGTATTTTGCACCGGAACTTTGTGAACTATGTAAATTGCACACACATGCACGTGCACAAACATATTCTAATAAATTGCGCTAATAAGGTATGTGACTGTAAAATGCAGGTTAAACTATTTACTCCAGGGCTTTGTCTGATGTAGGAATGTATTATCCTCCAAATGTAGGTGGACTACATCTCCCATCATGCCTGACCACTGCCCATGTTGGCTGGAGCTGATGGGAGCCAGAGTTTGTTGCTTGTGAGCAAAGCCAGGAAGTTACAAAGTTTAACATCCGCTCAGTCAGCTCTGCCACAGGGGTGTAAGAAGGCAACATTTTTCCATTCTGCCCTGCACTGTAGGCAGCACTGTTTCCTTTCTGCCACTGTTCATCTTCCACCAAAAGCTGGCTATTCGTCTTGCTGTCCCCTTTGGGGAAATTGCACAAGGAGTCATAGGAGGCAACCTCTAGAGGTCATGGGGGCTTCGGCCCCCACAATAAAATATTTGAGGGGGCCGGGCCCCCACAAAGTTGATGGTCATTCCCATTCAAATGGTGTGTGTGCACTGTGTCATGTGATCGATTGTGCAGGGTGGAGCTTACCTAGGCTCCCACAATGTTTTATTCAAGTTGGCACCCCGTAAGGAATTCATAAATAACGTTAGTTACGTTGTCATTGTGCTGTTTCTCCCCACTCATTCCAGCACAAACACAATGCCAATTTGGCAGTGGGGGACCATAATCAATTACACATCATTTGTGGACTGAAAGCAGCAGCAACAGTGAATACTGATCATATACGCTGGGTTTCTATTCAGCACCTGGGAGAATAAGCAAGCATCAGCAATTTCTGCTCCGGTGTCCATTTTCATCGAAATCCTCCAACACCCCTACTCCAGCATTACAGTAACTGCACACAAAGGCTTTTTGGCTCTGCAATGGAAGGAAGGAAGCAAACAGACAGTGGCAGGTTTGAGCACCTGGGAGTGGTTACTGTCAGATGATGGAGAGCAAGAGGGAGCAGATTTGAGCTTCCTTCCCTTTGGCTCCAGTTCTGCCTGCAATGCTTATTGAATGGGGTGGTGTGGAGGAAAAGAGGGCAATAAGATTAGACAGTGTGCATTTTTTACTTTCTCCCTCTCTCTCTCTTGCTCATCTTTTTTTATAAATCCCACAACTGTCACCGAAGTGTACATAACAGCAGAAGGATTCTTTTCTATCACTGTATATTTGGGAGACTTTATTTAGGGAGCTTTTCCTCCACACCCTGTCTTGCAGGGAAGGATGAATTGCAGCCGCAATAAATTACCTCCTTGCAGAAGCAGGCAAAGCAGAGGAATGGCTTGCCGGCTTGTTTCTGGCACTGGGGCCTTTGCAGAGATATGCAGGTGGAGTGAGTGAGTGAGTGAGTGAGGTTTGCCTTAGCCACTGCCTGATCACAGTGCGTGTGTGTGCACACTTAAAAAATGCTGAACTCCTTGTGACCCTGAAAGGAAGCTCTCTAGCCTGGGAGAACGGGGAAGATGGGCCAGGGGAACATTCCTGTATGAAGAAACAGGGACATTTTTAACCCTGGCCCCACCTCTGTTTTGGAGCAAAGGGTGGATGTGGATGTTGGAGGACCATACCAAAATCATTGGCTGGGAAGTCATCTCAGACACATTAACCTATTTCCAGTCTCTGCCAGTTCTGCAAGTGCTCATTCGTAGGTTTATTCTTTCCCATTTTTGCAGTCTTTTTTTTAAGGTACACATGTGTGCACATACACACACATTGATGCAGTGGTTCAGGGTTGCAGGGGAATGAAAACCTGTTACTATTTTCTGCAGCAAGGTCCCTGTCTCCAGTTTTCTAGAGCTGCCCAGACATCAAGAAAAGCAACCACTGTATGCTCCAAAGCATTTAGGAACACTGAAAACACAGGGTGCTTCAGTATCAAGAGAACAGGGTGCAAGGTTTGTTACGTATAAGGGAACTTCACAGAAAACACAATTTACGTCACTCCAAAAGAATATATTGGAGCAAGTAAAATCATTTGCCTGCATATGTGAGCAGAAAATAATAGATCTAGCTGAAAGGCAACACAAGGAGATCTACATTAAGCATTGCAATGCATCCCTAATTCTTATTATTTTATAATCTTAGAAGGGGCGTGGCTGTGACTATCATGAAGGGACCCCACATGTCTGAATTTGCCACCACACTGGAAAATAGCGACACTTGGAGGGTCTGCATCTTGGCTCCCTGTACCTGCTGAAGTTGCAAGATCCATACATGGAGTGCGGGCTGGACTTTAATGTTCCTTCCAAGATTCTATGGTTCTGTGATTTCCATGACAAACAGTGAACCACTTTTCAAACTGAGATGACTTTGAAAACATAAAAAAGTGGACTAGATGGGCTTCTTCTACTCAAAGAAAATAAAAATAGGAAAATTTCATTAGGGGACGGCAAGTCTTTGGTGTGCGCCTAAAGAAATGCATTGGCTCCTGAACTCTGTCTTCAGATCTCTCCTGCAATGTTGTGGCTATAACAATGTGATAACCATCCCTAGGGACACAATGGGATTAAAATCTAGATGAAGTTGAACCAAAGACGGAAGAAATTGAAGTTCAAGGTTTCTTCCAGAATTCAACTTAATTTAATTGTAGTTTTGAAGTTTGCACCAGGGGCACCTCCAGATCCCCTGGTGTAATAACAGAAGAAACCTAATTAAGAGACGCTAATGAGAGACACTATTAAAAAATCCTGCTTGCTTTGATGAATTTCCTTGCTAGGCTTGTGCTGCAAATAAACAATAGGTTCAGATAGTTTTCGGCCTTAAAGTGTAAATTACCACCATACTATCAACTGATCTTGGCAGCCAATTAAATCAAATAAATGTTGTCTCAATGCATTAGGAAGAAATATGAATTAATCCAACAACAGAATCCATTAAAGTGGAAGATTTTTCAGGATATAAATGGAAGTAATTAAGGCCATGGCTCTTTTCATATTGTGGATGGCTTTCCAGTTATCGTCACTGAATGGAGAAAGCGGATTTGCCTCCATTACTAGAATAGCCGCTGCAAACCTACGCAAATATGCTCAGAAGTACATTTCATTAAGTTCAGTGCTCTTTATTGCCAAAACCTTGGTGGAACATAGTCCTCCAAGATCAGCAGGCAGACAACACATTCTGATTACTCAATGTGTTGTATGACTATGTACTTGTTTAGGCTAATTCACTTGCCAATTTACTTCATTGGGTTCTAGAGTTAAGCAGAGAATGGGCAGGGTAATCTACTGCTTGTGTTGTTATTGTTGTTGTTGTTGTTGTTGTTGTTGTTGTTGTTGTTATTTTCTTCTAGTATTTTATTTATTTGCTGATTTCATTATTTTAATATAACCCACACGGAGCGTTTTCACTGACAGGTGACATGGAAATCGCCCAAGCAAATATCCCCTGGTACAGTGGTGCCTCGCAAGACAAATGCCTCACAAGATGAAAAACTCGCAAGACGAAAGAGTTTTTCGTTTTTTGAGTTGCTTCGCAAGACGAATTTCCCTATGGGCTTGCTTCGCAAGACGAAAACGTCTTGCGAGTTTGTTTCCCTTTTCTTAAAACTGTTAATACCCAGGGAAACCGTGCTTCGCAAGACAAAAAATTCGCAAGACGAAAAAACTCGCAGAACGAATTAATTTCGTCTTGCGAGGCACCACTGTATTTGACATTCTAAGTACATTTGATCAAGTTGGTTGCAGCAACTCACAGGGTTCTACTTGTATCATCTATGGCATCATAAGAAGAAGACCAAAAGCCCATCTTGTCCAGCATCCTATTCTGCCAGTGGCCAACCAGATGTCTATAGGAAGCTTGCAGGCAGGACCTAAACACAACACTTTCCCCCAGGAGTTCCAGCTTGGCACCAAAATTTGCAGGGAATTTTGTGGGTGCTCAGGCACCCAGGGCCCCAGGGGGTTGGCGCTTATGCTTCCCCCTCCTGTGGTTTCCAGCAATTGGTATTTAAAAGCATACTGCCTCCAACAGAGGAGGGAGCATGCAACCATTGTGGCTAGTAGACATTAATAGCTTTCTTCATGTATTTGTCTAACCCTTTTCTTCCTTTTTCTTTTTCTGATTTTATTTTATTTCCATGCTTATTACATACAAAAAAAGGGGAACAATACTGAAAAGGGGGCACAACTTAAGAGGGGAGGGAAAAGGAAAGAAAATGAAATTTACACAATCTGTTATTAAGATACAAATTACGACAAAAAAATTATGATTACAATATCATGTTACAATAAACGTAAAAAAATCTCATCTTTTATACCCAACTTCCCATTTATTCCTTAATTCTTTTTACATAAATTTACTGCCATAATACTATTTTTTATACTATTTTTTATGTCACTGAGGGACGCGGGTGGCGCTGTGGGTAAAACCTCAGCGCCTAGGACTTGCCGATTGTCAGGTCGGCGGTTCGAATCCCCGCGGCGGGGTGCGCTCCCGTTTTTTGGTCCCTGCTCCTGCCAACCTAGCAGTTCGAAAGCACGCCGAAGTGCAAGTAGATAAATAGGGACCGCTTACTAGCGGGAAGGTAAACGGCGTTCCGTGTGCTGCGCTGGCTCGCCAGATGCAGCTTTGTCACGCTGGCCACATGACCCGGAAGTGTCTGCGGACAGCGCTGGCCCCCGGCCTCTTAAGTGAGATGGGCGCGCAACCCCAGAGTCGGACACGACTGGCCCGTACCGGGGCTTTACTTTTTTATGTCACTATTTTCACAATTTATAAATGTTTATATTTATATAAGCAATTAATAAAAAGTGCTCCAACAATTACTTTTGGCTCCTTTGTACATTTTGGCTAATTTCCATGGAGTTAAATGCCGCCAGTGTTGTCTAACCCTTTTCTAAAGCCATCCAAGTTGCGCACCATCATTGCCTCTTGTGGGAGCTAATTCCATAGATTCCCGATGAACTGTTTGAAGAAGCACTTGCTGTTGGTACCTGGGAGCCCCCCTCCCCTGCCACACACACATACTTTTAAGTCACATCCACATGAGAGCCCAAGATGTACAGGAACACCCTTCTGTCCACTTCTCCCCACCTCTCTTCCCCGCACACACCTTTGGCCTACTCTCTGTCTCACTCCCTTCCATCTCCACTGCAGACAAAGGGGATGGATGAACTTTCTCCACCAACAAGGATGAGCTGTTGGCGGCGCAAGACACATGCGAGCCCTGGAGTAACCAGCCAGGTCCCGAGGGCAGCAGCCAACGAGCCCAGATGGCTGGCTTCACTTAATTGGTGCTTTATTTTTAAATTTGCAGTCAACATCACACTACTCCATCCCTTAATTGCACAGTCTAAAATAAACAAAGGGCTTTAAGTTTCGCCTTTCCTCTCTTGCTCCACCTAGCCTTCTCTTTCCCTTGCGCTCCATTTCAAAGTAAGGCTTCAGATGTCTGACATGCATTCATTTAGATGATAGAAGTGGGGAGTGTTGAAGGAAGGGGAGATGTCTTAAGTGCCTGATATATAGCTCCTTGGCTTGTGGTCAACCATTCCATCAGCCGTTTCCAGGAACAGCACCCCATCTGGAGCACCAGGAGCCAAAAGAACAATTTGGTTGGTGTCTTGGGACCAGCTTTAAACCAGTTCAAACTCATCCACCACATAGTGTCTGGGTCATATTACTTCTGCTAGGATGCTACTGCTTTCTTTCCAGGTGGGAGGTATTATGAATCATCCTGGAATTGGAAGGTAAAATTTATTAGTCATCTTTGCTCCCTCAAGAAGACCAGCAGAGGAGAATTTGCCTCCCACGGTGGCACCAGCTGCATAGCTAGATCCAGACTCACACACGCCACAAGCCAAGAAAGCACACTTTTCAGAGTTCAAAACAAGAAATGATCTCACCAGGAAGGGATGAAAGATGGATCTTCTCAGTAAACTCTTACCCATATCTGGTCATGTCCTTCCTTACACAGCCTTCCAGCCATCTCAGGAGTGTTAGAAGGAGTTTCACAGTGGCCCTGTTAAGGAACAGTCTGGCAGAATGGGGCCATAGACAGGAGCCAGGGTACCCATTAATTTGTATGGCAGCCTGAGATGTAAGAAGGCAGTTATTTCTATTGACCTGTATTCATCACAACCAGGCCTGTTTCAGTTCTGCTGCACTTCTGGACTTCATTACAGTCCCAATGAAATTATTTGAGTGCCTCACCATGAGCAGCATCCCACACTTAAGGAGCCTTGGGGAATAAGGATTTCAGGATATCTGGTGTCCAGAGAAAGGCTTTGGGTGTTCTGGGAAATTACATTTACCAGGTTCCTTGATACCAGGGAAGCTGCTAATAGAGTGTTGAAGATGCCATGGAGGGAAGCTGATCAGATCAGATTATAATCTAAACCAAAAAAGAGGCACAGTGGTACCTCCGGTTAAGTACTTAATTCATTCCGGAGGTCCATACTTAACCTGAAACTGTTCTTAACCTGAAGCACCACTTTAGCTAATGGGACCTCCTGCTGCTGCCGCACCACCGGAGCATGATTTCTGTTCTCATTCTGAAGCAAAGTTCTTAACCTGAAGCACTATTTCTGGGTTAGCGGAGTCTGTAACCTGAAGTGTATGTAACCCGAGGTACCACTGTACATGGATTAATGACTCTCTAAAGCTGCTAGCACATTTGCAAAGCTAAGCAGGTCCAGTATGGTTTCGAATCGGACGGGGGACTGTATGTTGAGATCCTTGCTTTGCAGGGGGGTTGGAGCAGTTGAACCTTGGGGTCCCTTCTAACTCTACAATTCTGCAAACTTCAACAACATTTCTGTGTGGAACACTTCTGAGAAATCCTGCTGTCAGCATGATTCTGGCTTTCTTCAAATTTCCTTAGATGTTTTGCCTGAGGAGCAACCTCTAGAGTCCATTGAAAATCCGTTCTCTTGTGAATTTCAGGTGACAACTGTAATGAACTGCAGAACCCCCCTGAGAACTTCCTTCATTTTTACCAAAACTTGTCAGGCTTCCCTTTGAAATTCCTTGGGTGCATCTACAGTGGAAGAGCTGCTAGGTTCCCTTTCAATGTTGCTTTATGACAGACAAAAGAAAATCCTCCTTCACAAAGCACAGTTAAGCTATGGTATTTGCACCCACAAGAGGGAGTGATGGGCACCAATTGAAAAGAGGATTAGACAAATTTATGAATGATAAAACTTTCAGCAGCTACTAACCACAATGGCAATGTTCTACCTCCACTGTCATAGGCACTATGCCTTTGAATATCAACTGTGTTGGGTTGCAAGTGTGAAGAGTTCTGTTGCATTCAGATGCTTCTTGTAGAAGAAGAAGAAGAGGAGTTTGGATATGATATCCCGCGTTATCACTACCCTAAGGAGTCTCAAAGGGGCTAACATTCTCCTTTCCCTTCCTCCCCCACAACAAACATTCTGTGAGGTGAGTGAGGCTGAGAGACTTCAGAGAAGTGTGACTAGCCCAAGGTCACCCAGCAGCTGCAGGTGGAGGAGCGGGGAAGTGAACCTGGTTCACCAGATTACGAGTCCACCGCTCTCAACCACTACACCACGCTGGCTCTCATAGGCATCTGGTTGGCCACTGTGAAAACAGGATGCTGGATTACA
Organism: Podarcis muralis; assembly: GCF_964188315.1. Taxonomy (NCBI): domain Eukaryota; kingdom Metazoa; phylum Chordata; class Lepidosauria; order Squamata; family Lacertidae; genus Podarcis; species Podarcis muralis. The sequence continues at coordinate 43,894,678 of NC_135668.1, forward strand.
TGGGCCTTTGGCCTGATCCAGCAAGGCTCTTCTTGTGTTCTGAATACTAGTCATTGGGTTCATTAAGCAAAAGAGAGCTGTTGCCTTCATATCCTGCTAAGAGCTTTTCAGAAGCATCTGGCTGGCCCCTGCTGGGAAAAAGGAGGCTGGGTGGAGTTGGCAGGCAAAAATATAATACATCTTTCTTGGTTGCTTTCATGAATACAGTGGTACCTCTGGATATGAACGCTTCTGGTTGCACATGAGTTGGGTTACGAGCTGCGCTAACCCGGAAGTAGTTGCTCCTGGTTGCGAACTTTATCCTGGGATGCGAGCAGAAATCATGCACCAGGAGGTGCGCTTTCGCTAATGGTGCCTCATTTTAAGAACAGTTTCAGGATAAGAACGGACCTCCAGAACAAATTAAGTTTGTAAACAGAGGTACCACTGTATATGCATTACTATATACAATTCTACCTGAAATGCACATTTTGTCCACACTGATTGATTGGAGAACTGCATTGCAAAATTCAGAGAAGTGCAAATTTCGAAGTATGGCTGTGTTTCATAGAATCAAAGAAAAGGAACGTGGGTGGTGCTGTGGTCTAAACCACTGGGCTTGCTGATTGGAAGGTCAGCAGTTCGAATCCCCGTGACGGGGTGAGCTCCCATTGCTTTGACCCAGCTCCTGTCAACCTAGCAGTTCGAAAGCACGCCAGTGCAAGCAGATAAATAGGTACTGCTGCGGTGGAAAGGTAAACAACATTTCCTTGCTTGCTTTGGCTTCCAGCACAGTATTCCGTTGTGCCAGAAGCAGTTTAGTCATGCTGGCCACATGACCTGGAAAGCTGTCTGTGAATAAACGCCAGCTCCCTCAGCCTGAAGCAAGATGAGCGCCGCAACCCCATAGTCGCCTTTGACTGGACTTAACCATACAGGGGTCCTTTACCTTTACCAGAGAATGGTAGAGTTGGAAGGAACCAGGAGAGTCATCTAGACCGGCCCCCTGCAATGCAGGAAACATTTGCCCAACATGGAACTCGAAGCCACATCCCTGAGATTAAGGATCTCGTGCTCTACTTACTGAGCTATCCTGGCTCATGAAACATTTTGAGAAGTGTGGATCTGGTAGATTTGCCTTCAGATGCAGACTGAATCAAATTTCTCCCCCATCCCTTCTCTGCTCGTAGCTTCCCTGCCTGCAGAACTCCTCCTGAACAAGGTCTCCTAATCAGCATAATCCCATGGCTGGAAGAGCTTTCAAATTTGCTTGTTTCCCAACAATATGTTTGTTCTGCTGTTTTGCTGGAATGGGGCGTTTGGAAACAGAACATGCTCCACCAAGGCAGCAACCAGCTAATAGACAATCCTGTCCCATTTCACTCCCTCACCCCCCAATTTTATTGCAATTGGCTCTCGAGAAAAGATAAGAACATTGGCATCCATACCAGCAAGCATCAAACTTTGGGGACACGCACGTTGCCCGTTAGATGGTTCCAGAGCATTGTTCTTCCTCGGAAACCACAGTCGGCTGCAAATGTACAAGCTTCCCCAGACGATTTCAGCTCATTTGACAATCCAGATTATAAAATTGGCAGCAAACCAGAGACAGGCTGTTGGTGTGTGTGGGGGGGGGGGAGAGATTCGACTGTGCATAATTAAGGCCTTTGCTTCTTCCTTTCCAATTCCCCTTTTTTTCGCTGAGGGGACGACACTTGTACAAAAGCCACACAAAGATGCAGGCCTCAGATGTGCAGGAGTTCATTTAAGAAAATACACCTTTCAACATATAATTCCCTTCCACTCTTCTTTCTCCTCCTCCCTCCCTCCCTCCCTTCTCTGTCTTGTTCAGGCTCATTATCTCTTGCTTTCCCTTGTATGGTTTCCTCTGAATCTGAGCTCACAATGACTCATTTGGGGAGCAGGGCGGAGGGGGTGCGGAGACTAAACTACCATGCTAGACTCTGTCCCCAGGGCAGCTTGACAATACTGCCTATTATCTGGCATCTTGAAAGGCTGACTTAAAGGCATGAGTTCGTCAAACACACTTCCTTTCATCCTTTCACCTCCAGGGATGCAAAGCAGAGAGGGGCACAGACAGCAGCATCGCTTGCCTTTTCTTAAAGCAGCAGCAGAGAATTACTTAGGCCCCATCCATGCTACACATTTAAAGGACGGCGGTGCCACTTTAAGCAGTCCTGGCTCCCCCCAGAGAGTCCTGGGAACTGTGCTTTCTTAAGAGGGTTGAGAGGTGTTAGGAGGCTCCTTTTCCCTTCACAAAGCTGCAATTCCCAGAGTTCCCTGGGAAGAGGGATTTATTGTTAAACCATTTGGAAATGTGTAGCTCTGTGAGGGGAATTTGGGGGGGGGGCAGCTTCGCCACTGGATAGATAGGTAGATAGATGATAGATAGATAGATAGATAGATAGATAGATAGATGATAGATAGATGATAGATAGATAGATAGACTTACAGTGGTACCTCGGGTTACAGACGCTTCAGGTTACAGACGCTTCAGGTTACAAACTCCGCTAACCCAGAAATAGTACAGTGGTGCCCCGCAAGACGAATGCCTCGCAAGACGAAAAACCCGCAAGACGAAAGGGTTTTCCGTCACGGAGGCGCTTCGCAAGACGAAGTTCCCTATGGGCTTGCTTCGCAAGACGAAAACGTCTTGCGAGTCTCGCCATTTCCCCCCCCCGCTTTCCCCCCCCTTTTTCAAAGCTGCTAAGCTGTTAATAGCCTTTTAACAGCTTAGCCGCTAAGCCCGCTAAGCCGCTAATAGCGCTAAATCGCTAATAGCGCTAATCCGCTTAGCCGCCAATGGGGTTGCTTCGCAAGACGAAAAAACCGCTAGAAGAAAAGAATCGCGGAACGGATTCTTTTCGTCTTGCGAGGCACCACTGTACTTCGGGTTAAGAACTTTGCTTCAGGATGAGAACAGAAATCGTGCGGCAGCAGCGGGAGGCCCCATTAGCTAAAGTGGTACCTCAGGTTAAGAACGGTTTCAGGTTAAGAACGGATCTCCGGAACGAATTGTTCTTAACCCGAGGCACCACTGTATTTCAATGAAGGGAGAAGGGAGGGGGAGAAAATGACAGGGCAAGCAAATAATGCCAAGCAAGAGGTAAAGATCCAAAAGGCTAACAAAGCAAAAAGCAGAAACAGTTGATCTTTCCTGCAGAGGTAAAGACCCATGTCAAACTGGGCAGAGGCAGGGCAGATCCGGAAGGCCAAGGGTGGCGTGGCTCCCTGCCTGTGTGTCACAAAAGCAGCCCCTCGTCCTCACAGATCTCTCTCTCTCTCTCTCTCTCTCTCTCTCTCTCCAACGGGATTGCCAGCTGGGCTCTGATGCAGACAGAGCCAGGAGACAGATGCGGGCAGAATCAAAAGGCTGGAATGGATCCCATTGCCACTTCCAGAGAAAGACTCAGCAGAAGCTGTAGATCCTTTCCGGTCTTTTTCTTCTGCCTTCACCTCTCTCAGTTTGCTTCCTTTGATCCCAAGTCCTTTGGAACATATGGGTACACCTGGGCAAACCCAGCACACCCCCTGGATGTGTCTATGGCTACTTAAGCAATATGGCTCACAGCCTGGACACCCGATAGAGGAGCAGCTGACAGGGAGGGGCAGCACTGTGCAGTGATCTGACAGGTGTCGCCGTCACTTACCTGGAGGAAGATGAGAAGGGACAAGATGGCAAGAATATTGGCACAACAGTTTCATCTGGTTTTTGCTCTCTGACACTCTTAGCTGCTTTCTGTTGGACAGTTAAACATTAATATTAATATTTCTAATAATGTTAGAAAAATGTTGGAATGAAGTTATATGGCTTTAGTAGAAATGTTATAAGGAACTAGGTATAAAATTAATAGAGCATTAAAGGAAAAAATTGTGGGATTTGGAACTTAACAGGTTAAGTTTTTCCCATGATGCCACAACATTCTGACATCAGCTTTAGAAGCTGGGAGGAGCTGGGAGGAGTTACGTTCAGTTCTCTCTGTGTGTCTGTGAGAGAGAGACATGTTTGCAATGGCTGCCAGCAGTGATGGCTGAAATGTTTCAATAAAGAGCTGTAAATAGACGGAGCCGTCTGTGTATGCTTGCTTGAAGGAAGTAAGACTGTTTTACACCGCTGTGTTCAACTCTGCTAAGCCGTGAACTGAAGGGAGCAACAGTGGCGCAGCTTTTGAAGAAGTGTGCCGGACCCGTTATAAACTGCTGATTGACGTTCGTAAAGTAATCAGAGGTCACGGCTCATCGATCAAGCTCGGCAGATCGATTTCGCAACAGGTTATGAGTACTTAATTACCGCTCGTAAAAACAGTCGCTGTGAGTTTCAGGAATGCTTTGAAGTAGGCGTTCTGAGGAACGGGAGCTGACTGGATGCCGGAGAGCAAAATGAGTAATTGCCTGCGTCTAAGAGGCAAAGAAGTTGCTGAGAGAGCTAAAAGCTAAGAGCAGCTGGAAAATCGTTTCTCCACGGAAAAGGGAGTGCCGGAGAGGCTGAAACTGATTGTAAGTAAGCTTGGGCCCCTTGGGAGAACGGGAGAAGATGGCAGAGAGCCAGGACATTGCCGTTTAAAAGCTCACTTTAAGAAGTTGGGCAACATGGCTGCTGATCTGAAGCCTATTGTTCTGGGTGCCAGGACGCCAGAGGCCACTTGGCTAGTGCTCCAGGAAGCCTGTGAGGCTGGAGGCGGAAGCAAGGGCTGGGAGATGGCTGCCTCAGAACAGGAAAGGCAAGATGGCGCTGACCACCTTCGGGAGCGCCGGTGCACAGCTGGGAAGGGCTGTGGGACCCCAGAGGGGGGCGAAGGGACTATTGCCACCGATGCCGTTGCTGGCAGTTTTGCAGGGTCTAAAAGCTGCATGGATGCTGCAATGTGTCTGCATGAGGAGCAGGGAAAGCTGCAAGCTGCTGGGAGCCCTTTACCCACCAGAAGGAGCGCAGGAAAGCGTCCTGGGAGCTCTGTGAGGAGTGGGGGGGCCGAGCTTTCCAAAGGCACGTTTAAAAAGTTTTCCACTGAACCTGCTGGAATGAAGTGGCGGTTCAGGGGGGGCGGAGCTGGCAAGGAGTGCTTTTCCAGAAGAAGGGGGGCCAAGCCAGCTGGGAGAAGCCCCGGGCAGTGTTTTTCCACTCGTCGGTGCTACGTGTGTGGATCAAACAGTCATTTCAAAAGAGACTGCCCACAAAGAGCGAGGGCAGCTGGGCAGGAATTTGTCAAGGACACTTTTCATGGGAGCCAGTCGGGTTTCCATGGTAACCAGTCTGGAAGAGGAGGCCAGCGTGGGAACGCAAGGGAAGGACGTGGTAAACATCGTGAGGAGTCTTATCAACTCGCAGCTAGTCTGGCTTTGTCTGGGGACAGCTCAACCAGCTGTGGGCCAGGCTCAGAGCTTTGTTTTGTAATCGACTCTGCAGCAAATTGCAATTTGATTCCAGATACTCCTGCTGTCAAGATGTGGAATTGCAAGGCAATTCCGGCTGGGAAAACTGTACTTTTTGCAAATGGGCAGAAAAAGAATGTAACTAATGCTGGAAAAATGTATGTTTCTATTTTACAGGAGAAGTTGGACTTTTGTACCGTTCCTGGGATGCACCACTGTCTTTTATCTGTGCCTTATTTGTTGAAAAAGGGGTTTAAGGTTTGTTTTGAAGATGCTGTCTGCACAATCTCCAAAGGAGGGAGGATATTTGCCAAGGTTAAAAAGGGGCAAAATGATCTCTTTGTTCTTAAAACACCTCTGGAGGGTGAGGGGAAGGTTGGGAAAGCACAGGCTTTACGTGCAAAAACCACGAGACATGTGCTCATGCGTGGCATGCAAAAACAGCTCATGGTTCTCTAGAAGAACTGCAGGTGCTGCCTGAGGTTTCCAAAGGTTGTAAAATTACAGAATGTGGATATGCTGTAAGTTGTGAAACCTGCAGGCTGGCAAAGGTAAAAGGATGCAGTTATCCAAAAGTGAAGAGGGTAACCGCAAAACCTTTTGAACTGGTCCACATAGATTTGTGGGGTCCTGTAAGGGAAGCAAGTCTGGGAGGTGCAAGGTTTCTGCTAACGGTGCAGGATAATTTTACGCAGAATTCCTGGACCCATGGTCTCAAATCCAAGGATGATGCAGCACAGCTGATCAAAGGATGGATTGAGGGGGTGGAACAAAGGTTTTCCACCAGAGTGCAAGCAGTCACCAGTGATAGAGGAGCTCAATTTACAGGGTCTGCTTTGCAGAAATTCTTTCACAAGAAAGGGATACGTCACACAGTGACTTCACCCAATCAGAGAGGGGTGGCAGAGCTGAGAAGTGAGGCTCTGGTTCAGGCTGCACAGGTGATGCTGGCAGATGCTGGGTTACCTCCAAGGTTTTGGCTGGAGGCAATCAAGTATGTGGGCTTCACCTGGAATCGTACCTACAATTCACTGATAGGTGACACACCTTTTGGGTTGTTGCATGGCAGGAAACCCCAGATTCATTTTTTGCGAATGTTTGGTGCAAGTGCGTCTGTGCCGGTACCTACTGCTTTGCAGGGGCCAGATGGATCCAAGTTCCAGAAAATGATCTTCTGCGGGTATGAGCCAGCAGCACGTGCATGGAGGTTTGCATATCCATCAGGTGATCAGAGTAAGGTGCTGATCAGTAAACACGCTGAGTTCTTTGAGCAGGATAAAAGGTCAAAAACTGCTGTCCAGCATGATCTGCTCTCAGAATGTCTGTCTGATTCTGAGGAGGAAAGGGAAGCAGAGACTGATCCCGATGATGAGGACCAGGTCCAGGATCAGGATTCAGAACCTGATGATGACGATCAGGTCACTGACCGGAGTCAGGAGCAGGATAAGGTTTCGGTAGCTTCTCCGCAAGATGTTAAGAGAGCACCCAAAAGCGAGCCTAGTTCTCCTGTGAGTGTAATGGAGAGGATTCGAAAACACTTTAAGTCAGAGGGGGAATCCCGTGATGCTGAGGACACACCTTCTGGTGGCGGTGAGTCAGAAGTAACATCTGAGTTTGTGCCTAGAAGGTCCAGTCGCACAACAAAGGGTATTCCACCTGAAAGATATCAGGCCACAAGTGCGTGGATAGGTTTCGCACAGTGTGATTCTGAGAGTGTTGAAGGGGTTCAACAGGTGCCTGGGAAAAATGCTGGAAAGAGGCACAAGGCAAAGGAAAAGGTGTTGAACTCAAAAGGGCCTTGTCAGAATGTGCGGCAAAGGGGGGTGTGGGATTTGGAACTTAACAGGTTAAGTTTTTCCCATGATGCCACAACATTCTGACATCAGCTTTAGAAGCTGGGAGGAGCTGGGAGGAGTTACGTTCAGTTCTCTCTGTGTGTCTGTGAGAGAGAGACATGTTTGCAATGGCTGCCAGCAGTGATGGCTGAAATGTTTCAATAAAGAGCTGTAAATAGACGGAGCCGTCTGTGTATGCTTGCTTGAAGGAAGTAAGACTGTTTTACACCGCTGTGTTCAACTCTGCTAAGCCGTGAACTGAAGGGAGCAACAGTGGCGCAGCTTTTGAAGAAGTGTGCCGGACCCGTTATAAACTGCTGATTGACGATCGTAAAGTAATCAGAGGTCACGGCTCATCGATCAAGCTCGGCAGATCGATTTCGCAACAAAAATAAGGTTAGAATGTGTTAAGATAATTATAGGATAGAAAACAGAGGAAGATGGAAAGGAATTGCTGAAATAATTAACAGAAGTGGAATACAAAAAGGGAGGTGTGAGGAGGTCGTTGAAATAAGTGAATGAAAGAAAAGATATTGAAATTGTTTGATGTTGATTTGATGTTGTTCAATGTTGATGTGTTTTTTGCTTTGCTTTGTTAATTTAATGTGTTAAGTGTTATGTAGTGTTTTGGTATTGTATTGTATTGGTTTTTTTTCTTTTTTGTAGTGTTTAAATTGTTGGAAAAGTAATAAATATTATTTTTTTTAAAAAAAGAAGGAAGGAAGGAAGGAAGGAAGGAAGGAAGGAAGGAAGGAAGGAAGAAGAAAGAAAGAAAGAAAGAAAGAAAGAAAGAAAGAAAGAAAGAAAGAAAGAAAGAAAGAAAGAAAGAAAGAAAAGAACTCAGACTGACCATAAGACTGTTGGTTGCCTGGAAGCCATGCATTATTCATAGGTTCTAGCATCTTCTGTTTTCTTTAGTTCTTTATGAATCCTGTTTAAATGAAGCTTTTTTTTTTTTTTAAAAAAAAAAGGAGAGTACTGCATTTCATTTGTCTGAGTTTAAACCTTGAATACACCTCTTTCATTTCCTTTATTGATTGTCACCAAAATTGCAAATATAAATTACAGCAGCAGCAAATTAAATGTCCTAATGACTGTATTTAAAAAGAGCACAGCACTGTCAATAGCAGATTGGATAAGACACAGAGAGAACTGGACACGACTTCAAAAATTACCTTGTAAATGCAGAAACATTTCCACACCTTGTAGGAAACCAGCAAATTCTCATTTATCCTAGACCCACAAATTAAAGTCCACTCTATGCATTACCTATTCCAGGGGAATCACTGCCACACGTGCCTAGCACTATGTTTGCCTTTCCTGGTGTTTGTTTCTCACTGCTAGTGCATTGGTGTCACTTTGGCTAGGATTTCTCCTCCCAGCCAATCAGATGTCGTGTACAGAGTGCGACACTAAGCAGCCAATCAGAGTTGGCTATGCAACATCACTAAGGACTAAAAAAAGCCACTTGGAGGAAGGGCAAGTGTTTCCTCCTTCAGTTTCCCCTTATTCTGCATGGGTACTGGAAAGGAAAGAGTGTCTGCCTGGACAATCCTATATTATGCCTTGGCAAGCCGGGGATGGTGGTGGTGGTAAGCTGTCCCATAGCTGAGAAAACAAGGATTACAGTAGTACCTCAGGTTAAGAACTTAATTCGTTCTGGAGGTCCGTCCTTAACCTGAAACTGTTCTTAACCTGAGGTACCACTTTAGCTAATGGGGCCTCCCTCTGCTGCCTCTGCACTGCCACCAAACGATTTCTGTTCTCATCCTGAAGCAAAGTTCTTAGCCCGAGGTACTATTTCTGGGTTAGCGGAGTCTGTAACCTGAAGCGTCTGTAACCTGAAGTGCCTGTAACCCAAGGTACCACTGTACTCCTAAGTCTGTGAGGCACCTTGTGACACTCTATTGCATTTGAGCAGAGTGCAAAATCTTCCGGAGGAATTTTTTCATGGAGGGCTATGAAAAGTGCAGGGAGCCTTTAGCCATCCAGATGTTGCTGAACTACAACTTCCACCATCCCTGGCCATTGGCAATGTTTGCTGGGGCTGATGGGAGTTGTAGTTTAGCAACATCTGGCAAGCCAAAGGTCTCCCTACGCCTGGGCCAGGATATTCCCGTTAGCATCACACCACCGCTTGGATCCTTTCTGTAGGCTTATTGGTTCCAACACTCTCCATGTAAAGAGGTTGCTCATACCCTTTTTCTTAAATGCAGGTTGAAATGGAACATATATATTTCTTCCTCCGCCATCTCCCAGTCCCACCATCATTGCTCTCTCCCCCCCCCCCCCTTTTCAAAACCTCACTAAAGAGATGTCAAGCAAAGGGGTCGTCTTTCCCAAGGGCAAACCTCAAATGTCATCACTTCAGACAGAATACATTTCTCGACCGCAGAGTAATCAGAATCACTTTTCTGCATGACTGACACTTAGACCTGGGTGCACAAAGGGATCGGCTTGCCAGGTTGTGAAATTGTGGGTATAATAGCCAAGACTCTGATGCACCTGAGGAAGCGCGAAAGCATTTCATTTTGCTGTCTGGTGAGCTTTGAGAAAGAGACAGGCATGGAGAAGCTGCAACACTTTCTATTGCATTCAGGTTCCTTTGAATGAGCTTGCTTGCCTTTTATTATTTGTGCCTCCCCCCCCCCCAAGCCAGAGTTTGGTGCCACCCACCAGGCCTTTCTCTGAACTTTTTATTCGCTGATGTAAAAGAATAACTAAGCATGTGGAAGAAAGCCTCTGAGAAATAGCACTCGTCTTACAGAACAGAGATGGCGGCGAAAGATTCCTGTGTGACGCACAGAAACAAACTTCTAGAGCACATAAAAGCTCACTTCAAAGGAGAAGCAACGTCTTCTCCAGATCAGATCAAAATCCTGCCCAAGTAAGAATTCCTGACTTCTCCCCATCTCTGCTACCCTCCCTCCCATCCCCAAACGTCATCCCTGCCACCCCACACTCCAAGAACACACTTGCCCTTCCCTTTCTTTATGTATAGGTCAGATTGAGGAACACATTGCATTCTAGGTAAACTTCTGGGGGTCCCGTGCTAGTGGTGGATGTGGCCAGAGCTAAAAATGAGCAGAGCTAGTTTCTAAATGCACTCACACATCCTTCTCTGCCCTCCCTCCAGACAAACAAGAGGCATTATCTGAGTTCAAGGACACATTCCAGCCAGGCAAAAACTCTGCTTTCCCCTCTCCTTGAGGGAAGGTGTGGCCACAGAGGGCTGTGGACTGGGGACAGTGGTGTAGCATGGGGGATCCCACAGGGGCAGTTCCCCTGGGTGCAAAATTGCTAGGGGGTGCAAAAATTCAGCACCCAGTATTGCCTCAATAAAGCTTCACACTTCTGTCACTGGGCTCCATTGAAAACAGCTTCTCCAAGCGAACCAGGAAGTGACCTCCCCAGACAATGAAACAACTCTTCTTTTCTTATCTCTGCACCTGTGATCTCCTGGGTGATACAAATGGCATTAGGCAGTTGAATGCGCATGCACACTCTGGCCCTTTCCCTCCCTCCCTCCTTCCTTCCTTCCTTCCTTCCTTCCTTCCTTCCTTCCTTCCTTCCTTCCTTCCTTCCTTCCTTCCTTCCTTCCCTTCCACCCCACCCCTCCACACTGCCCCAGGCACTGGCAACCTATGCTACAACACTGCCTAGGAAGAGTACTGAGGGCCAGATTGGTGGCTTTGGGGTATGCAATCAGCTCCCTGCTCTGAGGCTACCCAGCAGGGAATGCAGACCTCAGGTTAAAGAAGATTCACTACCCCTGCCCTAGAAAGACTCGGTCCATTCCAAGCCCTTCCATGATAGTTTCCTCTACTTTCTTCAGCCTCCCCTTCAGTGCAGGCCCAACCCAAACACAATTTAAACTAAATGAAAACTGTTATCTGGGAGCTGCCTAGATCAACGCTATCTCGACCAGAAGTCCCTCCCAAACACAAGCAGTGGTGAAGAAGGGTGGTGGTGATGGGATGGACTACATTAAGCTTGAAAGATTTACCAACATGAAGAATCCAAGTCAAGGACAAAGGCTGGCACCAGCACCTGGCATCCTCAGACAACTTCCAGGGCCCAGACATACCCAACAGAGCCCTCCAGTGATGATAGTTGCTCATCCTACTTACCTGTTCCACTGAACATACACTTATTAGGTGGCAGAGGCCAGGTCTGGCAAAATATCTGCCATTTGAAATTTCCCACAATTCCCCAGGCTCAGCAATGTGACACTGAGACTTTTTGAGAGGACCAAAATGGCAGAAGTTATGTGGCTTCCTGCCACAGATCATGGCTTGCAATGGTAAACCACCTGGGGGCCAATAATTATATCAGAAAGGAGTGGTGATGTCAGAGGGGACCTCCCAGACCACACATTGCCCCTTCTAACTTTGTCAAAGACTTTGCAAACAATGTTCAATTAGGGATGGGTGAGTTTGTCAATGGTTGCTCATTTTTCCAATCTTAATTCCAGATCTACACATTTTCGCATCAGTTTGTGAATTATTATGAAAAAAGTGTTCATGAAAATTCAACAACATTTTAGTGCAAATTTCTCCTAATGGACATGTGTGTATGCATTTGTTTTCCTAATGCACATACTTCTGCAGAGTATTTTTTCCTAATCGAACACATGTTTAGAATTATATGCACTTATCTTCACCCTTAGGGATGCGGGTGGCGCTGTGGGTTAAACCACAGAGCCTAGGACTTGCCGGTCAGAAGGTTGGCACTTCAAATCCCCGCGACGGGGTGAGCTCCCATTGCTCTGTCCCTGCTCCTGCCAACCTAGCAGTTTGAAAGCATGTCAAAGTGCAAGTAGATAAATAGGTACCGCTCCGGCGGGAAGGTAAACGGCGTTTCCGTGCACTGTTCAGGTTTGCCAGAAGTGGCTTAGTCATGCTGGCCACATGACCTGGAAGCCGTACGCCGACTCCCTTAGCCAATAAAGCAAGATGAGCGCTGCAACCCCAGAGTCGGCCACGACTGGACCTAACAGTCAGGGGTCCCTTTACCTTTACCTTTACCTGCACCCTTTATCCTAATACAGTGGTACCTCGGGTTACTTATGTTTCAGGTTACAGACTCCGCTAACCCAGAAATAGTACCTCAGGTTAAGAACTTTGCTTCAGGATGACAACATAAAGTGTGCTCCGGCAGCACGGCAGCAGCAGGAGGCCCCATTTGCTAAAGTAGTGCTTCAGGTTAAGAACATTTTCAGGTTAAGAACAGATCTCCAGAACGAATTAAGCACTTAACCCAAGGCACCACTGTATATGCATTTTTGTGCATGTTACTTAGCTAGAGAACTGCACTGCAAATCTCAGAGAAGCTCACATTTCCAATGATGGCTCCCTTTCCATCCATGCATTTTTTTGGAAAGTTCAGATTTTGGTACATTCATTTTTAATGTGCACTGAATTGAATTTCTCTCTCTTACATTCAACATTACAAGTGAGATCAAGCTGGTTTACAATAAATCTGTTAAAGGTTTGTCTTACTGCTCTTACATGGGTCGTATTTTTCAATTTCTTTTTTCTTTTTTTTTTTTAAAATATTTTTTATTGCTTTGTTTTCCAGGGTCAAAGTACAACATTAATACATCGTCAATAACACAACAAAAGCTTTTTTTTTTTTTTTACAAAGTAGAGAAACAAGAAAAAAAGATTCACTTTTTCAAATCCTTTTTCAACATCTACTGGACTTCCCCACATCCTCCATCCCTGCATTCTTTACAATAAAAATCAACAGCAAATTAAAACCTTGTTTCATGTGTATTTGTATTTTCATCTAATTATTTACTCTAAAAGTTAAACTTTTCTCAAACATAACTTAGTTTCCATCATTTCCGAATCTCAATACTGAAGCATGTTTTTCTCAAAACTTAGCAAATTCTCAACATTCATATAACTTAAAATGTTTTTGTAAATAATCCTTAAATTTTTTCCAGTCCTCTTCCACTGCCTCTTCTCCCTGGTCTCGGATTCTGCCGGTCATTTCAGCCAATTCCATGTAGTCCATCAGTTGCGTGTGCCATTCTTCCAGTGTGGGTAACTCCTGTGCCTTCCAGTATTTGGCTATAAGAATTCTTGCTGCTGTAGTTGCATATAAAAAGAAAGTTCTATCTTTCTTTAGCACTCTCTGGCCCACAATGCCCAGGAGGAAGGCTTCTGGTTTCTTATGAAAGGTATACTTAAATACCTTTTTCAACTCGTTATAAATCATTTCCCAAAAAACCTTCACCCTCGGGCATGTCCACCAGAGGTGAAAGAATGTTCCTTCAGCCTCCTTACATTTCCAACATTTATTATCAGACAAGTGATATATCTTTGCAAGTTTGACTGGGGTCATGTACCACCTGTACATCATTTTCATAATATTTTCTTTTAGGGCACTACATGCCGTAAATTTCATGCCGGTGGTCCATAACCTTTCCCAGTCTTCAAACATAATGTTGTATCCAATATCTTGTGCCCATTTTATCATGGCTGATTTAACTGTCTCATCTTGAGTATTCCATTTAAGCAACAGGTTATACATTCTTGAAAGCACTTTCGTCTTAGGTTCAAGTAGTTCTGACTCTAATTTTGATTTTTCCACCTGGAAACCAATTTTTTTGTCCTTTTTGAAAATCTCTAAGATTTGGGCATAATGAAACCAGTCTCGCACCTTTCCTTTCAATTTTTCAAAACTCTGCAACCTCCAAGTGTCCCCTACTTTTTCTATTATTTCACAGTATTTTGCCCAGCCACCCCCCATATTAAGTATCTTTGTGGCCTTAGCCTCCATTGGTGACAGCCACCTCGGAGTCTTGTTTTCAAATAAGTCCTTGTATTTAGTCCAGACAGTAAACAAAGATTTCCTGACAATATGGTTTTTAAATAACTTATGAGACTTTACCTTGTCGTACCACAAATATGCATGCCATCCAAAAGCATTGTTGAACCCTTCCAGATCTAGGACATCAGTGTTTTCTAGCAAGAACCAATCTTTCATCCAGCAGAGGGATGCAGCTTCATAGTACAACCTGAAGTCCGGCAGGGCAAATCCCCCTCTTTCCTTCGCATCTGTTAATATTTTAAATTTTATTCGGGGCTTTTTGCCCTGCCAGACAAACTTCATAATATCCCTCTGCCACTTTCCAAAACATTCCACCCTGTCCACGATCTGCAGGGCCTGAAACAGAAACAGCATTCTTGGCAATACATTCATCTTGACTGCTGCTATTCTTCCCAACAAGGAAAGTTTCAGTCTTGGCCAAATTTCTAAGTCCTTTTTAATTTCAGACCAACATTTTTCATAATTATCTTTAAACAGGTTCAAATTTTTCCCAGTCAGATTAACCCCCAGGTATTTCACTTTTTTAACCACATTTAACTCCGTTTCCTTCTGAAACCCCTCTATTTCTGAAGGTGTCAAGTTTTTCACCAAAACCTTGGTTTTTTGTTTATTTAACTTGAATCCCGCCACCCGACCAAATTCAGAGATTAGTTCTAAAGCTCTTTTTGTACTGGGTTCTGGCTCCTGTAATGTCAAAACCAAATCATCTGCAAAGGCCTTCAGTTTATATTGTTTACCTCCGACCTGTATTCCTTCCACCCGCTGGTCCTTCCTAATCAAGTTCAGCAACACCTCCAGGACAGAAATAAATAACAAGGGTGATAGGGGGCACCCCTGTCGTGTTCCTTTTTCAATTTTAAACTCCTCTGTCACCACATTGTTTACTATCAATTTAGCTTTTTGTTCTGAATAGATTGCTTCAATACCATTTTGAAACGCCCTTCCCACTCCCATCCCTTCCAAGTTTTTCTTCATAAATTTCCAAGATATGTTGTCAAAGGCCTTCTCCGCATCTATAAATATCAAAACTGCTTTCGTATTCAAATTTGTCTGTAGTAGTTCCAGAACATCCACAATGTTCCTAGTGTTGTCAGACAGATGTCTGCCAGGGAGGAAGCCTGCTTGGTCTTTATGAATTACTTCGTTTAAAACTTTTTTCAATCTGTTTGCCAAAATGTCAGCAAAAATCTTGTAATCCACATTTAGGAGTGAGATAGGACGATAGTTCTTAAGTTGAGTCTTTTCGGATTCCAATTTTGGTATCAAAGTAATGAATGCCTCTTTCCACGATTCTGGTGCCCCCTTCCCCTCCATAATTTGGTTGCATACCTCCATCAATGGTTGAGTCAAGTATTCCTTCAATGTCTTATAATACTTGGAGGTAAGTCCATCTGGGCCCGGGGATTTGCCTAATTGCATGTTTTGAATGGAACTTTCAATTTCCTGTTGTGTTATTTTATAGTTCAGGGCTGTTTGTTTATCTTGTGTTAGTTTTTCCAGGCCGTAGCTTTTTAAAAATTTATTTATCTCAGTCTCCACTTGGGGTCCTTGGGTAAACAACTTTTTAAAATATTTCTGGAAACACTTTCTAATTTCCTCTGGTTTCTGAATACATTCTCCTTCAACCTCTAGATTGGTAACAAAGTTCAATTTTTGTCTCCTTTTCAGCTGCCATGAAAGCAGCTTCCCACACTTATTTGCCGAAATTTTTCAATTTCAACCTGGTAGCCATATCCCAGACTCTTCTTTTATTAAAAAACAACAACAGCTACAACTGTGGAATAGTGAGAGGACAACCTTGTCCCCCCGCCCTCATTTATGGCCACTTGCCATTTTCTCCCTGCTACTAACAGATGGTTTATTAAAAACTACTATTTGGGAACTCTTCCACAGCTCCCTCTGAGCTGTGATTAGCATCCAGGACTTGGACGAAAAACAGAGAAATGCGTTCAGCTTTCATGTAAGTTGAGTAACTGTTGCATAAAAATCCCCACACCCTTCTTGAGTATGAAGATTTAAATGGAAAAATAAAAATAAAAATAAATGGAAGTTCGTGAAAATATGGTTCACCTTTCATTTCCATTCCCTTTTCTGTTAAAATAAAATAATTCAGAATTCTGAGTACCGGATGGGGGAAAGGAGAAAGACAGAGAATCATGTAATATAAAGACCATCAAACCTTCTTCACTCCTTCCCCATGACAAGTTCAAACAAAGGAAGCCCAGAAAAAGAACTTCCTTTTTTCAGGACAACACGATGCTGCTATTTATGGACCGGTAGGAGAATTAGAGCTGAAGTAATTAGACAAACAATGAAGTTGGAATAAATGGATATAATTATTCCAAAAGGTGGCAGATTGGCAGTCCTGAAGATGGAAGAGCTGTGCTCTCTCCATTGAAGAGAGAAAACCTGGCAAAAAGCTGAACTAGAATGGAATGGCCTTCATCCATGTAGTCCTGCCAATTCCTTGCCTGCTCCAGATGTTTTGCTCACATTAAGAAGTCCTGCACTTGCCCTGTTGCACAGACACTCAGAACCTGACTCACAAGGAACATTGTTAGGTGAAGAGGCCACGTCACTAGAACCTTTGCACCCCAAACCTTTGAGAGTAAACCTTTTCATTTATTTGGGTGGGGGTGGTAAAGTTCAATGCTGAAGTGTTTTGCTGAAGTGAGAGTTGAGAAGATCAGGTATAGGCCCTCCAGATGTTTGGGACTACAACTCCCATCATCTCTAGCTAACAGGACCAGTGGTCAGGGATGATGGGAATTGTAGTCCCAAACATCTGGAGGGCCGGAGTTTGCCTATGCCTGGAGTAGATGCAGAGATGCATTTTAAATAAAAGGACACATTCTACTCATGTAAAAACACACTAATTCCTGGACTGTCCACGGGCTGGATTTAGAAGGCGATTGGGCTGGATCTGGCCCCCGGACCCTAGTTTGCCTACCCATGAGCTAAAGCTTCCAAGCCAAACCCTAGGGCAGCCCCATGTAGAGCTTGCTGCAGTAATCCACTCTCCTGGCAGTGATGAGAGGGAATTCTCCCTTCAATACCACTATTAAAGGCACAGAAGCACTGCCCTGACGCGCGCTCTCTCTCTCTCTCTCTCTCTCTCTCTCTCACACACACACACACACACACACACACACACAGCACTTCCACTTGGCATTCCCCTGGAATTCACACTCAAATACACACCAGCTGGTTTCTATATCCAGTCTAGCAATTACACAATTTGGGCAAGTCAAGTTAGGTTAGGCTGCGAAATGGTGACTTGCCCAAAGCTATGTGATCTCTATGGCTGAGCAGAGAGCTGAACTTCACCTTCCAACCTCCACGGTCAACACTCTCCAGCCATTAATTCCAAAACACGAGGAGGAAATTAATAAGATAGACTTTCAGGATGGCATCAGGGAGATAGAAGTCCTCCTTTCCTCCCATGCAAACCTGTCTGCCCTTTAGCACTCAGACACAGGGCTGTGTTGCCTCTACAAGAATAAGAATCCATGCCCAGTTAAGCTATATATCACACGCACAAAAACAAACCCTGGAATCCTGCAACAAAAAGAATAAAGGATGGGGAAACTTCACAAGAAAGAATTTTTCAAACTATAATGAATATGCTTTGTCATGAGTCCCACTAAGGTATGTAACAAAGTTCCTCAATAAAGATGGAGAGAGAAGTAATGTGACCAGATTTTGGGGTGGTTTTAAAGCTTAGACTCTCACTGTCAGAGCACTTAGGAGTTCTGCTATTATCTCTAAGTGGCAGAGCTTCATATTAACCAACAGCAAGGCAAGGCAATTTTGTGGAAGGACAACCTGTTAACACTTATCCCTCACCCAGAGGAGGCACTTACAGAATAAAACAAGAATTTTTTTATCTACATTCAATGTAGCTTAATTGGTTACTCTGTTAAGGCACAACACTGCATTTCAGACAAGCACTCTTTACACAACTTTCTTAAATTTCACACTTTAAACCTGTGTCTGAATAGACTAATTTCTCTGATAATGGCTATGGGTCTTATACTACGAGTAAAAAGCTCCCTGCCCATTCTAGGACATTTCCTTTTCCCTCTGGGTTGCCCTGCTTTGTTGTTGTTGTTTAGTCGTTTGGTCATGTCCGACTCTTTTATTTTTATTCAAAATCCTTTATTAGGCATAGCACACCACACATTATCAAACAAACATCATATACAGACTGTATAAAATACAGGCTCAGCGAACACAATTTATCTCAGACCTATTCTTAACTCCAAGAAATAAATCTATGGACATAGATAATATAATACAGCACAGCAACATCACCTACCATTAAGAACCACTAAGTCTCTTTATCATGGCCCATTCTTTCTTCATGGACAGCACTTAAAAATTCAGCCACTATTAAAGTAATCTGATCATCGCTGTCCGCCAGCAGGTCCTGGACAGTTGGTTGTGTAAAAGACTGTCTATTAAATTTTAGGGCCTCAAATAATTGTCTTCTGGCATAACCGCCAAAATCACAGGAAAAGAATATATGCTCTAGAGTATCGGGTTCCTGTTTTCTGCATTTGCAGAGACGCTCTGATTCTGGGATAGCTAAGTATCTTCCTCTCACTACCACCGAGGGAAACATGTTAAATCTGGCCAACATAAACAGCCTACACGATTCATGTTTCTTCAGATTTGTCATGTATCCCTTTTGGAAGTCTCTACACAAAGGCAGATTTAAGTGGATAGGAGAGCAGGTGCTGTGCTTTGCAACCTCAAGCATGGCGTGAACACTTTTTTCTGTAAGAGTCTTCCTGATAATTTCCCATGTATCTTTGGGATCAGAGATTTCAAAGTCAGTTAGGGTGAGTCCTATCGAATCCAGTTTTCTCCTACAAATCAACGATAGATTGTAGGTTACACTATCACTTAAAAGATCGTAAAGTAGAGAACTAGGGGATAGGGCTCTATAATGGAGGAAGATCCAATATTTCAATGTCCTCAGCCATGCTCTTACTGATAAAGGCAATATTCCCAACTCACAACATATTGTTTCATATTTTACAGAGTTTGCAAGTCCTAATAATGACCTCAGAAGGGATGCGTGAAATTTATCCAACCTCTTGAGGTCACCTGAAATCAACACTGGTGTGCCATATAAAAGTTGGGCACAAAGTTTCGTGTCAATCACTTGCAATACAGCTGGAATAAATCTGTTTCCTACTGGAGAAAAAAAGTAGGATTTAATATGGTGGGCTGACACTTTGGCCTTAACTATTGCAGCACATATATGTGTATTCCAGTTCATATTAAATGTCCGACTCTTCGTGACCCCATGGACCAGAGCACGCCAGGCACTCCTGCCTTCCACTGCCTCCCGCAGTTTGGTCAGACTCATGCTGGTAGCTTC
Source organism: Podarcis muralis (assembly GCF_964188315.1). Classification (NCBI taxonomy): domain Eukaryota; kingdom Metazoa; phylum Chordata; class Lepidosauria; order Squamata; family Lacertidae; genus Podarcis; species Podarcis muralis. The sequence continues at coordinate 43,914,112 of NC_135668.1, forward strand.
GAGAACACTGTCCAACCATCTCATCCTCTGTTGCCCTGCTTAGCTAACCCCTAATTCGGCCCTAACCAGGGCAAGACTGATCCCTATCTAGGTGCTTTCAAATCTCTATCTTGACAGACAAGCCACAAAGGTTCTAATTCCCTTCTCTCTCATGATTGGATGAAACTCCTTCCAACCCTGATTGGTCTCCAAGTCACTAGGAGGCTGACTTAGGGTATCGTGGCTGAGTCAGCGGCGAGAGGAGAAGGTGGCGGCGATGGCAGTATGGACAGCGGAGAGGCAGCCCTGGCTCGGCTCACATTGTAAGGAAGAAGGTGCAGCTCCACCCATGGACTAGCCCAGCACCATGCTCTGCTCAGCTCTAGGCCTCTGTTGCCTCCTCAATATTGCGAGGGCTGAGCCCCCTGTGAAACATTATTGAGTGAGCTAAAGACACTTCAGCCCTGTGGAGTTGGCACCTCAATCAAGACCCAAGCACAAGAGCCGTTCCTAACATTACTGTCTCCAGCCTTTGAGGCAGAGTATAGTCATCATGGCTATCAGCCACTGATAACACCTCTGGTTAAAAAAACCCAGTGAAGGAGAGTCTGCCACCTCCTGAGGAAGTCTGTTCCACTGTCAAACAGCTCTTACTGTCAGAAAGTTCTTCCTGATGTTTAGTTGGAATCTCCTTTCTTGTAACTTGAAGCCATTGATTCGAATCCTACTCTCCAGAGCAGGAGAAAACAAGCTTGCTCCATCTTCCATGAGACAGCCCTTGAGGTATTTGAAGATGGCTATCATATCTCCCCTAAGTCTCCTCTTTTCAGGCTAAACATGGTTTTAAAACCATTCAAGTTGGTGACCATCACTACTTCCTGTGAAAGCAAGTTCCATAGTTTAAGCCAGGCTTCCTCAGCCTCGGCCCTCCAAATGTTTTTGGCCTACAAGTCCCATGATCCCTAGCTAGCAGGACCAGTGGCCAGGGATGCTGGGAATTGTAGTCTCAAAACATCTAGAGGGCCGAGGTTGAGGAAGCCTGGTTTAAGCACTAGGTGAAGAAGGACTTTCTTTCAGCTGACCTGAATCTACCAGAATTCACTTTCATGGGATATCCCCAAGTTTTAACTTTATGAGACAGGGATAAAATCTTTTCTCTACTCACTTACTCGATGGTTGTTTAAATAGCTCGGGCAGTGGTTGTACCGGTCTGTTGCACTTTATGCCGAGTAAATCCTATTTAAAATGAAAACATGTAATGAGAGATTCCTTAACCCCATTTCCTTCCTCGTTGTCAGTGCTATCAGAGACAGATCGCTTCTAACTTTGCATGTTAAGTACCACAATTAATTGCATTACTGCGCTGAGATGAGACATAAAAGGGAATTAATAACAGGGTTTAGAAGAAAGGATTAGAATGGACATTTTGTACACTGGAAATGTATTAGTCAGTTAACTCTGGATTGCAAATATTAGACAAGGTTAATATTTAGCTTAAAGGTAAACCCAAGTATGGTTTTACTGATTAGAACAAGTTGTTCCCTTAAATGATGTGCCTCTGTCTTTTCGATAGCTAGGGGAAGCTAGTAATGATATACTGAGCTTGGTATGAGATCAGTCTGCAACTTTGTTTAGGATTTTACCAAGGTATTTGCCAGGAAGGCTGATAATGCGACATTAAAATTACCGTATTTTTCACTCTATAAGACACACCAGAACATAAGACGCACCTAGATTTTGGAGGAGGAAAACAAGAAAAAAAAATATTCTGAATCCCAGAAGCCAGAACAGCAAGAGGGATCTGGCTTCTGGGATAGCCTCTTGCTGTTCTGGCTTCTGGGATAGCCGAGCGAAGCCTCTTCAGGGCAGCAGAATGAAGGCTCCCCCTGCCCGGAAGAGGCTACGCGCGGCTAAGCCAGAAGCAAGGACAGCAAGAGGGATCGCTGCTGTCTTATGGGACCTCTTCAGGGCAGCGGGAGAAAGGCTCCCCCAAAAGCCCCCAAGAGCCACACACACGCTCCATGGTGCTCTTTAAAGGGAGCGCTGAGCAGAGCCTCCCGCTTGCATTCGCTCCATAAGACGCACACACATTTTCCCTTACTTTTTAGGAGGGGGGAGTGCGTCTTATAGAGCGAAAAATACGGTAAATAGAAGTCTACCACAGCTGATGGTGAGACAATTTCCCTGCCCCCTGGGGGAATTCAGGCCTCTTCTTCACCATACATTTAAAGCAGTCGCATTGTACTTTAAGCAAGCAAGACTTCCTCCGAAGAATGAAAGGAATGGTAGCTTGTTATGGCTGCTGAGAGGTGTTAGGAGACCCCTGTTCCGGTCAGCAAGCTATAATTCCCAGAGAAGCAGTATTGACTGTTAAACTACTCTAGAAACTGTGAAGGAAATAGGTGTCTCCCAACAACTCTCAGCACCATAAACAAACTGCATTTCCCAGAATGCCTTGAGGTAAGCCACAGCTGTTTAAAAATGTATAATAGTGCTTTTAATGTATAGTGCAGATGGAGCCTCAGTGAAACCGTGCTCCTCAATTACTCTGCTTAAGAATAAGTTGAAGGTGGGGGTTTTTTGGGGGGGGGGGTTATTTGCACACATCTCTACTGAGATAAAAATGGAAGCAAAACAACCAATACCTGAGCATCTCTTGCAGTTATTTGTAAGAATAGAACCCTGTTAGCCAATGAATGACTCTTACAGTGCCATTGGTTGCATGCCTAATAAAAAAAAAACCCCTCAATGAGACATAGCAGAATCTACACACACATAAAAACCGTTCTGAAAATGCATTTTTTTTCTTTTTTTTAAAAAAAGTGTTTTAAAAAATACATTGAATTTTCCGCAAGGCCCACCATCGCCATCTAGGGTCACATTGTATGTTGCACTTAAAACACACTTAAAACATTTTATTTGCAGCTGTATAGCTGAGACCTATACTCCAAATTTATGTGTAAATAGCAGGAATGTGGAACTTACTTTGCTCAGGTTGGCCACATTTCCCGACAGGGATCTTTCTTGGGGTTCACATGCCAGTGTTGGGTAGGATCAGATACAGAAGTGGACAGAACAACAGATGTAACTGTTTGCATTCTAGAGTACATTCCAGGCACATGAGAACCAGACGTTTCTGCACATGTATGAACGCCTCCATCTGATATCCAGGCAAGTGAGAGGCATCATCAGAGTTCAAGGATGCATTGCAGCCAACAAGAGTGCTCAAGGAGAGTAATGAGCAAAGCCAGTGAGAGTGTTGGCCTTGGGGCAAGTCCAGAAGTCCAGCTAGGAAGGGCTGCATTCTGCCCTGGGGCCTGAGCTCCTTCGAGCCTGGAGCATAGGACTGCAGCCCTAGACATTCCCCAAACCTAGAATCATTGTGAGTCTATCTGCTGAAAATGGCACAAGTAGCAGGTCATATCCAAAGTTGTGGGAATGTTCAGATGCTCAAAAGCTTCATGGATTTTCTTTTAAGTGTAGCTGTGAATTCCCATTAACGCCGGCAAGATAACGGGCCTTTTCCTTTCTCTGCCCTCCTGCTCCAAGCACTTTTGGTTTCCCTGGTTTTAACCAAGCTCACATTGACCCTTTGGAAATGCCTTAATTTAGAAATAAAGCAACCCTATTATACTTATCTCCCAAGTTCACCTGAAAGCTTTCATCCATGTCTGTAATTTACTGAAAAGGGTTATACTTTAGAGCTACCCAAGGCTTCTCATTGCAGTCAGACATACTTGAGTTAAAGAGCTCTTGATATATTTTTCTTAAAGCCTCCTTTTTTTAGAAGTGCAAAGACTCTGTAATAACGAAGAAGGTTGGAAGACTAGGCTCCTAAGTTCTATTTCCAGTCTTCCCATAGACTGTTTTTGATCTTCGGTAACCTCAAGGAACTACGGTGCTTTCCAATGATTCAAGATGCTCCAGAAGGAGCTCAAGGAGAACATAACAATCAATTAGAATGAATAATACTATTATTCTCTTCTTGCTTGAAAAGTCTCCTTGCATTGAAGTGAAAGCACAAGCATGAAGGATGGCATGACAATTTGCAAGTCATTGAGCTGGCCTTATAGAAACTTCCCACTCCACCCCAGGTTTTGCTTGAGATTCCTCAGGTGTTTCATTCAAAAAGGTGCTTCCACATTCCTGGGGGAAATGGCTGAAGGTAAAATTCAAAGGGGACGCAGGTGGCGCTGTGGGTTAAACCACAGAGCCTAGGACTTGCCGATCAGAAGGTTGGTGGTTCGAATCCCCGTGACGGGGTGAGCTCCCGTTGCTTGGTCCCTGCTCCTGCCAACCTAGCAGTTCGAAAGCATGTCAAAGTAAAGGTAAAGGTAAAGGTACCCCTGCCCGTACGGGCCAGTCTTGACAGACTATAGGGTTGTGCGCTCATCTCACTCTAGAGGCCGGGAGCCAGTGCTGTCCGCAGACACTTCCGGGTCACGTGGCCAGCGTGACATCGCTGCTCTGGCGAGCCAGCGCAGCACATGGAGCACCGTTTACCTTCCCGCTATAAAGCGGTCCCTATTTATCTACTTGCACCCGGGGGTGCTTTCGAACTGCTAGGTTGGCAGGCGCTGGGACCGAACAACGGGAGCGCACCCCGCCGCGGGGATTCGAACCGCCGACCTTTCGATCGGCAAGCCCTAGGCGCTGAGTCTTTTACCCACAGCGCCACCCGCATCCCGCCTTCCAACATTGGATGTCCACAATTTCAGCTAGACTGGTGACTAGGAGTGGCCACCAGGACCACACAACACCAGTCCTGTGAGATCTGCATTGGCTCCCAGTACATTTCCGAGCACAATTCAAAGTGTTGGTGCTGACCTTTAAAGCCCTAAACGGCCTCGGTCCTGTATACCTGAAGGAGCGTCTCCACCCCCATCATTCAGCCCAGACACTGAGTTCCAGCACCAAGGGCCTTCTGGCGGTTCCCTCATTGCGAGAAGTGAGGTTACAGGGAACCAGACAGAGGGCCTTCTCAGTAGTGGCGCCCGCCCTGTGGAACGCCCTCCCTTCAGATGTGAAGGAAATAAGCAGCTATCTTCTTTTTAAAAGACATCTGGAGGCAGCCCTGTTTAGGGAAGTTTTTAATATTTAATGCTGCATTGTTTTTAACACTTGATTGGAAGCCGCCCAGAGTGGCTGGGGAAACTCAGCCAGATGGGCGGGGTATAAATAATAAATTATTTATTATTATTATTATTATTATTATATTATTATTATTATTATTATGTTAGGAGAGAAAAAATCTCTTCTATCCACTTTGTCCATGTCATGTTGCCTGTCACTCACATCTTCTCTAAATGAAAATGTAGGAGAACTACATTGTCACCATAACTCAACAACTGAGTTCGCTATTAGTATAAATTGGGGATGGAGAGCTTTGGTCCTCCGGTGGGTTGCTGGATTACAACAGAGGTTGTCAACCTTTTGAGGCCAGTGGGCACATTTGGAAATTTGAAAAAAAATGACATGCTTGTCACTCTAAAAATGGCTGCTATGGGGTCATGGCATAGCATAAAATGGCTGCCATCAGGTGTGATATAAAGAAGTCACAAAATTCTTCAGGCATCCCCTCCCCATCAACTGGGGTTCAGACAATTCAATCAATTGGCCCTCACCACCTTTGTTCACAGAAAGAAGCTCTTTATACCTTTCCTCTTTTCAGAATGCAAGGCAGGATGAGTGTCCAATCCTGGCCTCCAATGAAATATGGGCATGTTTTCAGTTTAGGATTGTTCAGTTGAGGAGATGTTGGGCTAATGCAAACAGAAACTGAGCAGGAAGAGCAAAAGTCTCTCATGCACTATGGATTTTTGAAGGGATATTCAGTAAAATATTTTGAGGTACTTGTGGGCACACCAGCATCCATGGGACCTCTAGCCTACATCTCACACTTTCCCTGACTGTAGACCACTGTGCTGGTCCTGGGGGGAGGTTACCGTGGGGCGAGGTCCAGGACCCGAGTCGAGGGTCAGCAGACAGTCCTTCACGGGTGAGGCGGGGTCCACAGGGAGGAGCCGGACAAGGACAGGAACACTGGAGGAACAGGACTGGATGCTGGCCGAAACAGCTCTTCAATGACGACATTGCTCCCGCAACCTGGGACCGGGCTGACTGGCCTTTATCTTCTCTGAGGCCAGGGGCGGTCCCGGCCCCCAGGAGCCCCTCCTCTCCTGGCCTTAAGGTGAGCACTCCTCCTGGGAGAAACCAGTTCCCTTCGCCTCTCTGCCCTAAGCCTCTGCAGTTCAGGAGAGGCTGAAGGGTCCTGGGCCCAGGGGGAGACTCACCTGTAGGCACTGAGTCCTCAACCACCTCTGGAGCCAGAATGGGTTCACCTGGTGCCTGCTCCTGAGGATCCAGCACAGGTGCAGGCTCCTCAGAATCAAGGCCCTGCCCCAGTTCAGCCGGCCCTGGAGGCGGGGACTCCTGTGCAGGCTGGGATTCCTCCGGTTCACTCTCTGAATCGGATTCCCAGGCCATCACAACCAGGCTCCTCACCACTGAACTAAATATTTGCAGAATGTAAAACAAAAACTAACATGAATTGTCTGAGTGCTAAGATCTTCATTAGAGGCCTTGCTCTAGTCTTCTCCAATTTTTGGTGGTTAGTCTGATAGCTTGGGCCCTTCCACTGTCAGAAACTGTATTTCTGAAGGATTTATTGTGACCTTGTAGTCTGGAATGCTGTTATGTAGTACACCAGGTGGCTTGCAAATGTGTGAATTTCTGCCACAACCATAATTAGCACTGATACGAAGGGCATTTTGGGGCCTGTCAGTATGTTAGACGGGTAGGTAGGAGGTGGGTTGAGAGGGAGTTATTTTCAGTTCGGGTTAAATTCTAAGCAGCATAGGAATTCAGGGATTCATTACAGGCAGAAATATAGATTCCTGAGTTTCAACATTTAAATCCAGGGACTTATGGCCCTTGAGATGTTGATCTCATCATCCCTGATCATTGGCCATGCTGAATGAGGTTGATGAGAGATGGAACACATCATTTGGAAGGCTCCAGATTTCACATCACTGATTCTAGCTCAGGTAGTGCTAAATAAAATAAAATAAAATAAAATAAAATAAGGAAAGGAAAGGTGCTTTAATTGCTGACCAAAGCACAATTTATTTTGCTTTCATTTTTTTCAGCTGACTGATTCAGCATCTATACTTTTGTGCCTCTGTGTGTGACTAGCACATCCTGTTAATCGTCCATGGAAAAGAAAAGGTCTCTTTTAAAAATAAAAAATAAAGCCTTCTATTTGGAAGCTGTATTTTTGTTGGGTGGCGGGACAAAATCTTTTCAATATTCCAACTGATACATCACATTAGACACATTGAATTGGATTGCATCAGCAATGTTGCATTACAGTGCATCACTAGAGTAATGTGGTGTGACGGGCTTGCAATGCAACCTGTCATCTGGAAAATTGGAAAGATGTGATTTCCTGGACAAAATGCTTTTGAAGTATTGGGGTATTTCCCCAACTCTTGTCATTGAGCCATTGTGAAAGGGTGAGAGTGAGCTTTTTGATGACCTCCTGAAATGTCCTAACATCTTCTTCCCCAAAACGCCTTGGATAATTTATATGTAAATAAATCTTCTCCGTCTACAGATCCATTCTTACAAACGATGAGACATAAGAAAGAGAGAAAGTCTTCTGTGTAGATAGAATAAATACGTGCTGATTGCTTAAAGCCCTAAGCCATTGAAGAACCTCAAATCAATTTCATTCGGAGCTCATATTGCATTCTGCAAAAATTACAAAATACTCCCAGGTTGTGTAGTCCCTCTTTCTTTACTTGATGATAAATTTGGTGTGACTTGCCACTTGCTTCTTTTCAAGCAGATAAAAGGGGTAGAGAATGGCTCCCAGAGGATGTGTATCTCACAGTGAACATCCCCCAAGGTAATTCCTCACCCACTAAATGGGGACAGACTACTGCCAGCAAATAACTCCAGTTAACAAAAGCTCACACTGGCTGGCCATATGCTTTTGGAGCAGATTCAGGGTGCTTTTATTAATTCACAAGGCCTTTAACAACTTGGGTCCAGGAGACCTCAAAGACCAGCTGATTCCTTGTACCCTGCTCAATCCCTGAGAACTTCAGGGGAGTTGCTGTTAGTGGTCCCCATGACTCATATCCACCAGGAGCCATGCATTTAGGTCCAAATTTGCAGAACTCCCTTGCAGTTGAGGTCAGTCAGGCCCTCTTCGTATTGAATTTCCAGAAGACTGTTAGTATTATTATTTCCGAAGGTTTTTTCCCATTGAACTCTGATTTTATAGTTTTAACTCTTATTTGGTAGGTCAAAGGTTCCCCATACCCCCGCATAGGAGGGATTTTGTTTATGGATGAATATGTGTGCCATCCTTTGGAAAGGGGGGGGGGTCCCCAAAGATTACAATGCACAAAAACAATTAAATCATTTCATTGGTCTCCACTTCCACTTCAACAAAATGAAGGGTTTTCTTCCCTCCTCCACAAAGTTGTCTGGTACTTGCTGATTTTATTTGACATTATTTTGTTATACGGCTTCTTAAATGAATCCCGGCTCTGCTCAGACTGGCGAAAAGGCTATAGAAGTAGCTGCCCTTGTGTGTGCAGATGTGCTAGTGTTTGAGTTTTAGTGGCTTATTTTAGTGCAATCTGCTAAAGAGATAAGTAGAAGCAGATGTGCATGGCTTATGAACTACTGGACAGTTGCGAGTGGATTTGGGAACAATTTGAGAGTCACTCAAGCATATGCTCCCAGCATATGCGTGAGGATAGAGAGAGTTCCCCCTGACTTTAAATAGTCTTTGTATGTCTACAAATAAGATCAGCATTCTAAGATCCAATCTATGGGATCCTTCCACTATTACCCTAGTCACATTTGAGCCACTGTTTCGTAAATAGAAAGAGACCACCTGGTTGAGTGACGGTACACATGATGCAGTCATGAGAGTGGGGTCTGAACACACCTGTTTGGACATCAATTATATGATTGGGAGTAGAGATGGGGGAGGAGTTTGGTTCACACTTGAATGCAAACCTACCTAGCATAGCATAGCATTTAAGGAGCTCCTATGTGGAGTCAGAATCTGTCAGATACAGGAACTGCTCCACCATCTGCCTCTTCAGACTTGAGGGGAATGCAACACTGGAGTTCACAAATCTCACGTGTGTTATCATGGATAGGATTGCAAGTGAGTGACATGTTTCAATTCCCCCTCCACTTGCTGTTTCAAAGCAAATATTGAAATTAGACATTCAGCACTAGCTGTGGTTTTTTGTTTGTTTTTTGTTGGTAACATTTTATTGATTTTCCAAATATAACCAAAACAAAAAAAGAAAAAAGAAGGAGGAGGAGGAGAAAGGGGGTGGGGGAAGAAAAAATCATAATCATATTAAACCTTTTTTTTTTTGCCAACTTCCCTCCACTCCCCCTATTGGTTACATTATAATAAACTTGTTCATGCACGTCCACAAAGCCTTATATACTTAACAATCCAATTTAAAAATCTTCTTTATCTTGTTACAAGGGGCTTCCAAAAGTTATACTAATGTAAGAATCTAGGCACAAAGCTTAAAAAATATGCATTGAACAGTTGCCATTTTTATTTTATTTTTTTGGTAATAATTTGCCCTGCATAGTTCAGTATTTTATTTATCACCTTCTTTAGCCAAGGCTTCTTCCTTCCATGAGGGCTGGCTGGTCTTGGCCTGGTATCCAACCTCACATTTTGGAACAAAGTCTTTCGCTCAAACAATCCATCAAGTCCTATACATCTCAATATCATAACTTCAATTTTTTTTAAACAACAATCATTTCCCACATTTTCCTCAGGCCTTTATAAGTCTTTCCCCAGGCCTTTATGGTAATTTTACATTGCCACCACATAGGGTAGCTTTGTAAACCTTTCATTCAGCACTAGCTGTGATGTATCTCAAGGCGGTGTTACCCCATTACTCTCAACTGGAAGAACACCTGCCCACTGTGGATGGGAGCAACATTAGAAAGCAAGATTTCAGAGATGCCTTCAGACTGTGGGTGTGGGTGAGCTTACAGCACCCTCATCCTCTACTTGGCATGCATATAATGTGAGAAAATGAAACAGTTTTGGGAACTGATTTATAATGAATTGAAAAAGATATTTAAATGTACCTTCCCAAAAAAGCCGGAAGCTAGGCTTGACAGGAGAGGAAATAGAAAAAGCAGATCAAAGGTTATTTAAGTATGCTACGACTGCTGCTAGAACTTTGTTAGCCCCAAAATGGAAACTACCAGAGTTACCAACAATAGAGGAGTGGCAGACGAAGATGGTTCACTATGCGAAACTAGCAAAACTCACCTACAGGATCTGAAAGCAGGAGGGAACAAAATTCCAAAGAGAATGGAGTACATTTGTGGATTATATAAATAACAGCTGTAGAAGCTTGAAGACTATGGCAGGACTGAAATAAATCTTATGATGTAGACATGACTGGATATAATAAGAAACTGTGGAAAGGTAACTGACGTAAGAAAACCTGTTGAAGGGAGGGAGGGAAGTCAGTGCTCGGCAGAGTGCTGGGAAAGAATGTGGGTAAATGACTGTTGAACTTTATTGTATTTTGTTTGTTTGATTTAAATGAAAAACCAATAAAAAGCAGAGCCAGTGTGGCGTGGTGGTTAAGAGCGGTACACTCGTAATCTGGTGAACCGGGTTCGCGTCCCTGCTCCTCCACATGCAGCTGCTGGGTGACCTTGGGCTAGTCACACGTCTCTGAAGTCTCTCAGCCTCACTCACCTCACAGAGTGTTTGTTGTGGGGGAGGAAGGGAAAGGAGATTGTTAGCCGCTTTGAAACTCCTTGGATATCAAATCCAAACTCTTCTTCTTCTTCTACATTTACAAAAAAAAAAAAAAAAGATTTGCAGACTAGATTCATCTTTGGACAGCCTCTTCATTAGCACTTTCCTCTCTCTGACCCATTGCATGCCATTTGTTTCTCCTTCACTTCCTGCTCAAGATTCACCCTTCCCTTTCAGCTGGGCTTCTGTCACATCACCAGGGTCACCACCAGCTGTTTCTCCAGGGTCCTAAGTTCTCTCTCCATTCATCCGCGATCCCTTTGTGCACCTAATCCTGTTCTCTGCCTAGATTGTCACAAGCATAAGAAAGAATATCAGGGGGGATAGAGCAGGTGAAATCCCAGCTGTGCAGACTTGAAAGCAAGCCCCATTGAAACCAATGGGTAAGTCAGCACATAGTGCAGGATAGATTCATTGCATCTAGTTAGATGTTGGGTCCTGCCATATAACTCAGTGCATCATCTCATCCTGCCCAGGTGTCATTCAGAAAACACAAACTACATTTAAGCAACAGCTAATGGCTTCCTCTTTGTTCCTTTATGGACATCGACAGAGGAAGTCAATCTGTAGTATACACCATTTAACTAAATTAAATTCTAGTTAGCATCTGGGATCCCCTCAATAATTGCCTTTATATTTCTGAGGAGCCACAGACTAGTGCCAGTAATAGACACATAAAGATTTTAATAGGTAAATAAATTAGGAACTGCATTTCGGCTGCTACCAAAACATGGTTTAACAGAGCAATTAGTAATTAGGTGCCTGACTTTAATGAAGAAAATTTTGCAATCATTAAGATTCTCAAGGAAGACATTTATACCATCAGTAATGTTTATTTACTCTCCGATGCATTAACTCAGCACCGCAGCTTCGTTCTCATCTCCACCATTGTGTGATGTAAATCTTTAAGCAGTGGGAAATTCCCACCAACATTAGAAAGCGATTATTGTGCTTTCTTAATTTCACTTTAAACATAGAAGCAGAGAATTGAAGAGTGGGAAGGGACCTCAGGGGCCATCTAGTCTAACCCCTTGCAATGCAAGGATCAGCGTTAAATGATGATGACTAGAAAGTAAAACTACAGAGCTTTATCTAGACCAGGTGTGGCATTCGTATGAAGCCCCCTGTCATCTCACGGACTATTGACCTATACACCACTAATCTGCTGCCACCAACCAGGTCCTCCCCAGTAAATCACTTAATCGCAGCCGGGTTCTCAAGTTAACAATGAAGATTGTAGTTTATTGCAAACACAAATAAACTTTAAATGCATTTGAAACGCTGTTACCATTTACCCTTTTAGTCTTATTTTATACTGTCTCTAACTCTTCTACCTCCCACACACAAGAACTGTCTCTCTATATCCATCTGTCCTCCAACTGCTTTCTCAACTGCTTCCCCCCCCCCCCAACTGTCTAAACCTTTTAAAAACAGGTAGGCTCCACCTCTGGCTTTTCTATTGGTCTACCTATTAACCCTTTCTTTTCCTCTGTACAGACATTTCCAAAAGAATGGGCAAATGCCACATCAGGGCTCAGGAGACATTTCTTTTTTTCTGTGAAGAACAATTTACTCATGGTGAGGTGACGGGAATCAATCTGGAGCCAGATCTGATGGTGGGTGGAGTCAGATATGATGGCAGATATTCTTTGGCGATCACTCCTAGCCGAGTAAGATTGTCTTCCATAAACACGGTTTTAACAATGAGTCCGTAAGTGACTATGGAGGACAATTCTGGATCCACATGTCCTTCTACAGTGAGGATATTGGTTTCCGGGCAGGAGTTGATCATGGTGTGGATTTGCCAAGCATGCCTTCCTCTTAGCACGTTTCCCCCTTGTGTCCTGAGTTTGTGTGTCTTCAAAGCCCATGACACCTTTGGTAAAGGCTGTTTTCCAACTGGAGCACTCACAGGGAAGTGTTTCCCAATTGTCAGTCTTTATACTACATTTTTAAAGATGTGCCTTGAGACAGTCTCTTTAAACCTCTTTTGTTGACCGCCAGCATTACACTTTCCATTTATAAGTTCGGAATAGAGTAGTTGCTTTGGAAGATGATCATCAGGCATCTGCACAACATGACCAGTCCAGTGAAGCTGATGTTGAAGAATCATTGCTTCAACACTGGTGATTTTTTGCTTCTTCCAGTACACTGATATTAGTTTGCCTGTCTTCCCAAGTGATGTGTAAAAATTTTCGGAGACACTGTTGATGGAAACTTTCAAGGAGTTGGAGATGGCGTTTATAAGTGGTCCATGTTTCACAAGCATACAGTAAGGTTGGTAGTACAATAGCTTGGTAAACAAGCAGGCACCTACATTGGGCACTTCTGTGCTCACTCACAGAAAGAAGCAATTTGCACCTCTCCTATGTGCAGGATAGAATTGTAGGGTTGGAAGGGACCCAAGGGGTCATCACCCCCAACCCCCTACAATTTAGGAATCACAGCTAAAGAATCTCTGACAGGTGGCCATCCAAGCTCTGGGAGGATGGGATCCAGTCCTGACATCCAATGAAATCTAGGCATCCTTAAGGGTATGTGTGTTCAGTGTGGAAGAGTCTTAGCTGGTTCAAACAGGAACTGAGCAGGAAATGATCTCTTGTGCATTGTGGATTTTTGAGGGGATATTCACTGTGATTCTCCATGGGCAGCATCCAAAGCACTGCCAGGGACACCCCATTGGCACATGCAGGGACACCCCATTCATGACCCCTGTAATGGTAAGCAGCTGAGATTGGACAATGGCCTTTACCACTGTGTCCCAGAAAATGTCCCAGAAGTGGTGCATTGTTCATCTATTTCTGTGTAAATTCTGCCACAAGAATTGATTGCAGACCCAAGGTCTAGATTTAGAGGAGAGGATGGGACTCTACATCCAGATGAAGGAGGCTGAATAACTTCTTACTAAAGCACTAACTAGTATGAAGACTAATAATGATGATGACTGATTTATTGATTGATTAAATGTTGGGGTTTCTAAACAGAGTTGTGAAGGTTCCAGAAGAATTTAAACATAGTCATAAACATTTCCTCTCCCTCCTTTTGACAGAAGCAAGTAGGATTTTATTTCAGATGCTGCCCATTAACTCGCAGTGGCTTTACAAGCTTAAGCAGTACTAATCAGCTTTCTACACAGCAGGCAAGTCTAAATACAAACTGGAATATCCTAATTGACATTGCATAGAGTAGGAGTGGGTGTTTGCATCAGAAAAGATTGGATTTAATAGCACCTCCCTCCAGTTTGCTTCTTGGATGGTCATTTGCAGCAGAAGTCTTTTGGTTGAAAAAGGATTTCACCCCTGATTTTGAATATCAGACTCACCTTAGCATTGTCAAGCACATCTCTTTAAACTAGGACCAGATCATGACATTCTGCTGCCTGAGTCAAAAAAAAAACCCCCACAGAACACATGATGGTGTGTGGTGTGTCCTCCCCACCATGCACTTCCACATTCAGAAGCTGATGGTTGAATCCTACTTCAACACTGGTGAAAGGGCAACATCTTCCACCTCACCTGAGGATAGCAGTCTAGCTTCAGTGATGTAGGGCAGGCCATGGGGCATTAACAGTTCTCTCCTCCAGCAACTTGCCCCTAGCATCTGTCACTGAGGGCAGGCACCTCACTCTGCCTAATGATAGGGACGGGGCAGACTACTGGTGTCAAGAGTGCGTGCAGGAGCCAGGCCCTGTGACTGGTAGGGCCTCGCAGGACTGGGACCTTCCTGAGTTTGGCCTGGAAGGGCAAGGCGTGGCCGCACAGGTGAGGCTTGACAGAAGACTCGTAGCACCTGGTGGCAAGGGCTGGGAGGAGTATATAAGACCAGCATTTCCCTCTGGCTCTTTGCCACAGCAACATGCTACCCATCTAGCTGTGCTTTGGCTTCCTGACTCCTAGTATCCTGACTCTTGGACCCTTGGCTTCCTGACTCCTGGTTTCCTGACCCTCAGACTCTTGGCTTCCTGATTCCTGGTTTCCTGATTCGTGGACTCTTGGCTTCCTGACCCCTGGACTGCTGACCCTGGACTGCTGATTCCTGCTGCCCCTCTACCCCAGTCCCGAGGTACCAAGCCGGGACTCCAACTGCCAGTAACCCAGACCATGACAATTGGTTATGTGAAAGCCTGTGGTTGCCAGTGACTCATGCTCAGTTGTATCCATCGTTCATGTTGTTCTCTCTGCCCCTCCCTGTTCCCTGCTACCCAGGACAATTTTGCAAGAAGTCTTATGTGGTACACTTTGTCTCTCTGTGCCAAAGCTAGTTGCACTTGCCCGGTTTAAGTTGCAGATCATCCAAATGCTTCCAATGGCAACACACCAATTGACTTGGATGGGTCCCATTACTTAGAAGTTAGCCTGCTGATGTGAGTGCATTTCGAATGATGGCCTCTGCTGCGATCCCATTAGGTATCGCTGCTGGAGGCTCGCCCCCAAGGCCTTCGAGAGTGGTGTGTGGAGTTGACGTTCCCAGTGAGAAGCTGAATGAGGATAAATGGCTCCCTTTTAATTAATGTATGTGCTTGGCCTCATCTCCTTAGCTCCCAGGCTAATGAATTGTACTGGGAGAGATTCACTCCATTGCCTCTCAGATCATCAGAGCTCGATTAAGATTTCTCAGGCTCCCAGTATTGAGAGGTCTAGACTTCTGCTCCATATGCAATATATTTAAATAGTAAAATAGATAATGGCAGTACACACAGATCTATTTTTTATTATTATTATTATTATTATTATTATTTTATTTTATTTTGATGAATTTTTATTGTTCACTGATGATGATGATAATGCTCACTATTAGGGTTACTGCTACTATCTCCTTAAAACATCTCCTTAAAACAGTATTTGGAGTGAACTGGTGAGGGGGGGGTTTGCTAAGACAGAACTAGGGATACAGAGATCAATTTTGGTTCTCATGGTTTCTAATTTTTCCAATCTTAAATTGTCTTGCCTCAGTTCAAAACTGGATGAGAACCAACAAACTCAATTTGAGGCTCAATCCAGATAAGATGAAGGGTCTGTTAGTTGGTTGTTCCCTATAGTGGATAGATGGGAGGTATCCTGCTCTTGATGGGGTTACTCTCCCACTGAAGGAGCAGGTACATAGCTTGGGGGTACTTCTGTATCAATTGCTGTTGCTTGAGGCTCAGGTGGTCTTGGTGGCATTTTTGTTTTGGGTTTATTAAGTATTTTGTGTTCTCTCATATATCTATATATAGATATAGATACATAGTGTGTGTGTGTGTGTGTGTGTGTGTGTGTGTGTGTGTGTGTGTATATATATATGCAGGTTTTGGTGTCCTCGGGTGTCTTCCCGTGTAAAAGTTGGGGTGTCTAGGCGACGTTTCGACGAGGTCTCACTCGTCATCTTCAGGCTGGTGCTTTCGGCTTCTTGTTACTGGAACAGAGCAGGATCTCAGTGTTTGAGTTCCTATAAATACTGTTGAGGGGTGTGGTGTATAGCCTCCAATGTTCTGGGCAGAGAGGAAGTTCCCAGGCTAGTGTGCCTTTTCTTCTTTTGTTCCTTAATTGCTTGAGGGATATCTTGAGTGATTTCTTGAGTGATATCCTGAGTACCACTTAGGTGGGTCATTAGGTATGGATTAGTTGCTAAAGCCTTTGTGTCTTGATCTCTTGAACTTTGTGAAGAGTTTTTCTGAGAAGATGGCTGTACTGCATTTAGTTGTGCTCTGGCTTGGCTTCGTGTATAGGGGCGAGCTGTGGTTTTGTGGCCTGTGCCAGCCAGATCTGTGTAGGGATTGCAGGGGGGTGCAGCATCCGGAGGTGCCACCATGGTTTGGCTACTGGATGGTGTCTGTAATTTATCTGTGGAGAGGGTCTGGGTTTGGGTCTGGTGTGGTTGATTGGTGATGGCGTTCTGTGTGCCTCTGGATCTGGTGTCAGTTTTTGTGGGGAGGGCTAATTTCCAGATGTCTGGCAAGCGGGATGTGTCGTCACGCTTGTTCATGTTGTGAGGGTGTTTCTCTATCTCGATGGCTTCCATGATTATTCTCTTGTGGTGATGTTCATGGAAGCCATCGAGATAGAGAAACACCCTCACAACATGAACAAGCGTGACGACACATCCCGCTTGCCAGACATCTGGAAATTAGCCCTCCCCACAAAAACTGACACCAGATCCAGAGGCACACAGAACGCCATCACCAATCAACCACACCAGACCCAAACCCAGACCCTCTCCACAGATAAATTACAGACACCATCCAGTAGCCAAACCATGGTGGCACCTCCGGATGCTGCACCCCCCTGCAATCCCTACACAGATCTGGCTGGCACAGGCCACAAAACCACAGCTCGCCCCTATACACGAAGCCAAGCCAGAGCACAACTAAATGCAGTACAGCCATCTTCTCAGAAAAACTCTTCACAAAGTTCAAGAGATCAAGACACAAAGGCTTTAGCAACTAATCCATACCTAATGACCCACCTAAGTGGTACTCAGGATATCACTCAAGAAATCACTCAAGATATCCCTCAAGCAATTAAGGAACAAAAGAAGAAAAGGCACACTAGCCTGGGAACTTCCTCTCTGCCCAGAACATTGGAGGCTATACACCACACCCCTCAACAGTATTTATAGGAACTCAAACACTGAGATCCTGCTCTGTTCCAGTAACAAGAAGCCGAAAGCACCAGCCTGAAGATGACGAGTGAGACCTCGTCGAAACGTCGCCTAGACACCCCAACTTTTACACGGGAAGACACCCGAGGACACCAAAACCTGCATTCCTATACCCGTGAAAATCTACGAAAGCAAATATATATATATATATATATATATATATATATATATATATATATATAGTTTGTGCATATATGTGTGTCTCCATTCTGTTATCTTAAAATGAAAGGCAGTTGTTGTTTATAATCATCATCATCAAATTCAGTTTACCACATTTCTACAGCAATCAGCAGTTTTTCCCCTTTAAAAATCCTGATGTAAATTCTTCAGCAGTTTAGTATAAATTTCTCCTAATAAACACATTTTTGTATGAATATAACATTAGTGCAGATAACTTACAAAAATGTATTATAGTAGAGAAGATTGCTTTGCAAAAGTTTCCCCAATATACTGTGTTTTTGCAAATATTGTTTGGTTGGAGAACTGCATTGCAAAATATGAAGAAGTGAAAATTTTGAAGGATTGCTGTGTTTTGGTCCTCATATTATTTTGAAAAGAGTGAAGCCCATAGATTCACCTTTAAATGTTAACTGAATTGAATTTTCTTTCCACCCCTAGGCAGGACCATGCACAAGACTTAGGAGCACAGAAAGTTGGTCAAAAATGTATTAATCTAGACCAGTACAGTTGCCTCTGAATGACAGAGACTCTTCAGGGTCTCAGGGAGAGATTTTCCCTATCACTTTCTGCCTGCCCTTTTTGACTGAGCCATCAGGGATCCTGCATGGTAAGCAGATGAATTTTCCATGTAATCAGCTGCTCCAAGTTTGGAAAATCGAGCTGAAAAGAGAATTCCCAAATTAGGCTTCCCATATCACTAGTGTATACCCATAAAAGTAACAATAAATATTAAGAGCCTATTCACATTACTAAATTGGACACATTGGGGATGCATATTGTATGCATGTCTGCAGAATTTGGCTTCCTTCAAAGCAATCATGTAATTGCTTTAGCCATGCAGCCAGCTTGCGAGCTAAAATTCATCCCACATGTCCTTGTCACAACAAGGCATATTTCATTACATTACGTGCTGCTTTGGGTTTGTTGCACAAAGCTATTTTGTTGGTTTACGTCCCAGGCTTGTCTATGGCATTCAGGCATCCTATGGTGGTCAACCATGTGCCCATGAGCATGGCATGAAGGTAATACTCCTGATGCTACCCAACAAGGTCCATAGCTCAGTGGTCTCTGTCAGGGGGGTGTCAGGGAGCAAGGTCATCAACAGGTCAGAAGGGAGACTCAGAGACTCAAAGTAAAGTCAGCTGTTCTATTCAGGAAATAAGTACAGTACACAACACATGGCTGTCCTCAGTGAAGACATTGCCAAGACTGGCTCTTGACAACTCCTCCTTCTACACCTCCTCTTCCAGACGTCTTGCAAGCAGACACAGGGAGGAGGGTGCCCTTTGGGCTTTCCTAGCTTTCTGTTCAGCTATGTGTAAAACTCTGTGTGACCTTGGAGTCAAAGGGGGAAAGGAGCTCAATGCAGAGGAAGCAGGCAGCTGCTGTGAAGCTGCTGTAGCATCTGTCTCTTCCTCGTCCCCTCCTTCAGAGCCTGAGCTCAAAGTGTGTCCATCTGCACTCAGTCCTGTCCTTGGAGGTCTTCCTGCCTCTGGGTCTTCTTGTCCACTGAAGCCTCCTGTTTCTTCCACTTCCATGGCTTTCTCCCTCCTCTGCTCTATCTTCCATGTCTCACCACTAGTCGCCTGGATCTGAGCCTTCCTCCTCTGTGGCTTGACTAGGAAGTCCCTTGACTGAAGCCTCCCATCACTCCTCATCATCTAGCCAGTCCCTGACCATCTCAGGTTCAAACCCCAGCATCACAAGTTAGAGATGGGAAAGGCTTGAGGGCCTGAGGTTCCCTGCTACTGGCATACACTACCTGTTATGTTAAGCTATTAGAATCATAGATGGAGAATTGGAAGGCTACACCAAGGGCCATCTAGTTCAACCCGCTGCAATGCAGGAATCTCAACTAAAGCATCTGTGACAGATGGCCATCCAACCTCTGCTTAACAACTTCCAAGGAAGGAGAGTCCACCACCTTCCAAGGGAGTCTGTTCCACTGTCAAGCAGCTTACTGTCAGAAAGTTCTTCCTGATGTTTAGTGGGAATCTCCTTTCTTGCAACTTGAATCCATTGGTTTGTATCCTACCCCCCAGAGCAGGAGAAAACAAGCTTGCTCCAACTTCCATGTGACAAGCCTTGACATCTCTCAGTCTCCTCTTTTCCAAGCTAAACATTCCCAGCTCATTCAACTGTTCCTCACAAGGCTTGATTACCAGACCCTTGATCATCTTGGTCGCCCTCCACTGCACACATTCCTGCTTGTCAACATCCTTCTTAAATTGTGGTGCCCAGAACTGGACACAGTGCTCCAGGTGTGATCTGACCAATGCAGAATAGAGCAGTACTATTGCTTCCCTTGATTATACCATATTTTTCTGTGTATAAGACAATGGTTTTTTGCTATTAAAAAGTTAGTCAAAAATGGGAGGTTGATTATAAACAGATGGTGAATGCACAGCGATTTGGGCTTTGGCTCTGGCATGGGCAATGTGGGTTCTGGTTTTGGTGTGAGCATGGGTGTCCCAGGCTTGGGTTTGGGTTTGAGCTCTGACCCAGGCAGCCCAGGCTCAGGTTCTGTTCTGGTTCTGGTTTGGGTTTTTAACCCAAAATCTTTAATTTTGGGCTCAAAAAAATAGTCATCTTATGAATGGAGGTGTCTAATACACGGAAATACTATGGTACTTCTGTTGATGCTCAACCCTCTTTAAAAGCCACCACCGAAAAGCCCCCGACAAAAGAAGAATGGCGGATGAAACTGATGGACTATGCAGAATTAGGTAAATTAACAGGAAGGATTCGAAACCTGCGGGACCAGAGATTCTTAGAAGACTGGAGTAAATATATGAGCCATTTGAAAAGTAATTGTAATGAACAGATTACGCTAGTAGGACTGCAAGAAGTTTTGTAAGGAGGACTATTTGAAATATTGCAAGAAAGACTATGTGGAGAATTATTAGTTAATGATAATTAAGAGTAATAGAGAAATTAAGAAATGCAGAATAAGTGATAAAGAATGGAAAATCATCAGAGGTGTTGATGGAAGTCTAAAACATTGTATAAGATAAGGAGTTATGTTATATGATTGTTGGAAATGATACGTTTAAAAAACCCCAATAAAAATGTATAAAAAACTAAAAATAAAAGCCCCCATCTCCGCACCTTATGCCAGCGAATCCCATAAGTTAAACCCAGAGGGTTTCAGAAATACGAAAACATAAACTTCCTGTGCAGAAATGGGGTGGGGGGGGGGGACGACAGCTCAATGAGATCTGAATATGCTGCAAGTCTTGCTGCTTGGGGGGGGGATGGGGGGAAATGCTCCTGGTGTACCCATGGAAGACTCTTGATATTTAGTGAGTGCTGCAGATTAGAGGATCAGACTGCTAAGTTTAGAGCAAGATGGTCCTTGTTCCTGTGCTTGCATGATGCAGGCTGCTAATGTAGTTGTCCTTCACACTGATTTAAGCAGTCATCCAACGCTACAGAGGCATCAAGCCTGATTCTGGTACTACAAAGATAAAGTGATGAGAGCCAGACGTGACCAGGGTTGAACAGGAATAGTTGATGGCACCCTTTGACAGCGCTTACAGCACCACCCCACTGACACCACTTCGACAGGGCTCATCTAATCACTTCTGAACTGCCACAGGAATTCAGACATGGCATATCAAAAAGGTTCATCGTCCCAAGATAGCACATTAAAAAAACACACACGCAAAAACCTTCACTGCAGTTTTGGAACTGTCTATGAAACAGAGCTGTGCTGTGGGTTCATTTAAGAACTGGCTGAGACCCAAAATTCTCTTCTTATGCCCACCAGTGTTGCTGACTTTAGAGGGTCATTACCAAGATGCTTGGAATCGCACTCAATGGACATTGTTGCTTCACAAAAGAGACTCGTGTAAAAGGCTGGGGGGGGGTGATGATTGCAGGAGAGGAGGAGGAAGAAGAAGCTACTGCCACAGAAGCCAACTGAATTATACTGGAGCCTGATGAAAACTTGTAAAGAGCTTGTGTGCAGCCAGTAAAGGTTTAATAGTTTTCATTTGGAGCTCTAGTCATGTATTTGGCACCTGCTGGTACCAGATGCATAGAAGAGATGTGCTGAATGTACAATCTAGCTCTACTCCAGGGGTGTCATGACCCCAAACTCTAGCAGTGACCAGCACACCAAGTTGGAAGCTACAGTGTCATTGGCTGAGGAGCTGGACCACATTCCAGCCTCAGAAGTTCTGAGTCAGAACCTGATGCTGCTGATCAGGAGACCATTGAACCTGAAGCTGGGATGCAAGAGCCTGCTAAATCAGATCCTACAGCTCCAAGGCTCATAGAACTGAAGCTTGGACCAAGGGCCTCCCATGCCACCTGACCAACCCATGGATAACATCTTCTGGACAATGCACTGACCCTTAAAGATACTCAGGTTTCTAAAAGGGGCAGAGCATAGGAGAAATGTACAGGAGGCAAAGGGTACATTCAGATGTGGGTAATATTGTGTTAGCTTTCCTGATTATAAAGCTGGTGTTTATTTCCTATTTCCTAGTGCTGTACCTGTTGTGCTGTGGCTTTTGGACTGTTATACCAGCATGTCACACTAAATTTCAATTCACACCAGTGGCCATGGTGTGACACCAGAACCAACACCATTGGACAACATCATCACTCTCCCATGCTTTCTGCACATGCCTCCTTCTGTTCTCCCATGATTCACCCATGAAAACAGCAGAAAAAATTGTATCCTGCAATACTGCCCCAAATTTAGTCACTTCACTGCCATGATTTTCCAAGCTAAGGGGATTGCAAACAGACTTTTTCGGGAATCAATTAACATGGAAATGAGTGTTAAGCATGCACTATATTCAATTAGTTTTCTGGAAGTGGCTTCTATGCCATGTGAAAGCTCAAATAAAATGTGAAAATTAACAGTTAGGAAAACATCAAGAAATGGAAGAAACTGTTGTGTGAATGCAGCCAAATGCTCAAAAGGCACACAGTTCACTACCAATCTTTGTGGATTAGGAGCTCTCCATGGTGCTGAAACACCCAACCTGCCTTTCTGCCTTGCCCCATAGGCTCTAATAGGGAATTATAGGCATAATTGGCATCAATCTGAATGGAATCTATGTATGGATGATGGACCAAGATTTCACAGAGCCATAGATTTGGGAAGGAATCTGGAGTTCATCTAGTCCAACCCCATGCAGTGCACAAATCTTTGGCCCAACAAGGGGCTTGAACCCATGGCCCTAAGGATAAGGGTCTCATGCTGTACCACCTGAGCTATCCATAGAGGGAGCCCTACATCTGTCACATCCTTCTGAGAGCAGGCCCCCTTTAGACTGATACCAGTCACATGTTGCCTAGAGGATATGACCAGTGTATGTGTCAGTGAATAGGGGACAGGGCTAGCCCATGCAATCTGGGTACCATAGGTGCCAACTCCCTGGGGCCCTGGGTGCCTGAGCACCCACAAAATTCCCCATTAAGGGGCTGGGCACCCACAAATTTCAGAGCCAGGGCCTTGCATGCTGCATGGTACCCAGGGTCCCAGGCACCCACAGTCGCAGGGCCAAGCTGGATCTCCTGCAGGGTAATCATGGATACATTGAATAGGGCTTGAGAGATGTTAGCTTTATCTGCATGTAAAGGCTGAGTTTATATGCAATCTTGAAGAACTGTCTGGTTCAATTCCAATTTAAAGGTTGCATTATAATCACAGCTTTTACTTGCAGATTTTAATAGAGTTCTCCCTGAAGGAAGACTTTCTACTATAAAACAGGACACATAGCCAACACAGAGTCTTGCACGCCCCTCAACACTGAAGCCAGCCCTGATCCTACAGATTATAGGTGAACTGGCCTTCAGTCTGTGGATATTACAGAAGCACACAGTAGCTCAAAACATGGGTGAGCATTTTGACCAAGTTTATTTTCCTCCAATATATAAGCAATACAAACACATATTGTTGCCATGTATATATATATATTTCTTTCCTTGGCAACCATGCTCAAACATTGTTATTCTGTCTGTTGTGCCAATAAACCAGGCATGCTGGCAACCACAAGCAAAGTGAATAGGGGATGCAAATTTCTGTTGAAGTGCAATTTTTGAACTTGACATCAGGGCTTTGAAGCCAAAAATGAAAGGGATATACTGTTAAACAGCAACAGATGTTCTGGGAAGAAGACATCTGCATTATCTAGGGAGTGGTGGTTCCTCTGCTTGGATGCGGCTACAGAAAGCCACGGCGGTTGGTTGGGTTGATTTCCAGGAATCATTAATATGATTTTTTAATACATTGTTTTTCCTCATTGCACTGTTCCAGCTCACTTGCAGACAACCTATTCATTGGGCACTGAGCGTGAATTTTTTGCACAAAGTTTGTGGGGAGGTTAGACAGTGTTTAAGCATTCACTATTATTATTTGCATGTGCATCTATGATCCACCTTTTTCTCCAAGGAGCTCAAGGTGGCATACAGTGGTACCTCGAGGGCTGAGTGGCGAGACAAATGGCAACGAACCCAAGTACAGTGGTACCTCGGGTTAAGAACTTAATTCATTCCGGAGGTCCGTTCTTAACCTGAAATTGTTCTTAACCTGAGGTACCACTTTAGCTAATGGGGCCTCCTCCTGCTGCCATGCCACCGACACACAATTTCTGTTCTCATCCTGAGGTAAAGTTCTTAACCCGAGGTACTACTTCTGGGTTAGCGGAGTCTGTAACCCAAAGCATTTGTAGCCCGAAGTGTTTGTAACCCGAGGTACCACTGTACATGGTTATTCCCCTACGTCTTGCTCAGTCCTCACAACAACCCTCTGGGGTAGGTTAGGCTGAGAGTGAGTGACAGGTTCAAGGTGAGCTTCATGGCCAAGTGGGGATTTGAACCCTGGTCTCCCAGGTCCTAGTTGACCCCCCTCCTCCAATTTGATGATTCTGCCAATCCAATCCAACCCCCCCCCCCTCTCTCTCTCTCTCTCTCTCTCTTTCTCTGGGTTGATCTCATCACTGCTCTTGCGCCAGCTCTTTCTCCCCTCTGCTTCATTTTCCTCTTCCTTCGTTTTCCTTCTCTTGGGTAGGATGCTAATGCTACTCATGAGAGGGATGTAACAGAAGGAGCACACCATGAATATGTAACTCTGCTTTGCCTCCTGAGCCTCATTTTCTCTTCCTTCACTAGATGCGCACCTGTGATTTTCTGGCAAGCCAGTTGGTCACACCATGGGAAGTCAGGTAGAAAAATGGGAGCAGATGGGAAGGAAGGAGATGGTAGCCCAAATTCTGATTGGGAAAGTGATGTAAGATTAGGACACTGGTGATATAGGGGCTGGATCATATTTGGGAGACTTCAGAGGCAGGACTTTGAGCCATTTTGCATATACATGATGCACTGATGTCACATCCCTAAATCTAACCTGCCAAGTTCAATTGCTCTCTGTCCTTCCCTTTCCCAATCTTCACAGAATCACAGCATTGTAAAGGTGGAAAGGACTCTGATGGTCATCTAGTCCAACCCCCTGCAATGAAGGAATCTTTTGCCCAGTGTGGGGCTCAAGCCCACAAACCCTGAGATTCAGAGCCTCATGCTCTACCAACTGAGCTAAATTTGTCCCAAAACCCAACCTTGTTTACATCGCTTCTTTTCCTACATGATCCCTAAGGCTGGCTTACTCAGAAGTCGGTGACAAGTTCCATGGGGCAGCAGTCCTCAGCAAAATGTTACCAGCTCAAAATTGTAACAGTGAACGAGAGAGAGAGAGAGAGAGAGAGAGAGAGAGAGAGAGAGAGAGAGAGAACAAGTCTAGCTTACCTACAGACTGGATCTGAACATGCCTGAGGTTCTCCTGGGTGGTGGGCAGGTACCCCATCAGATGATCCCTGATCACTTGGAAGTATGGCAACCTGAACTATGGCCCTGATCTTAAATTAAGTTCATCCCATTTTCCTTATCACTTTGCAGTTTTTTAAATTATAAAAGCACATGCTTCTTAGTATATTCTCTGTTTCCCCTACACACCCTTTCAGGGAGTTAAACGTGGCAGAGAAGGCCCTCTAGATATTTCCAGCACCCTTGGAAACACAAGGTGAGAACTTTTTGTGGGATCTATTGATCTCTCTTCCTCTCTCAGTTTTGCATTGTCTTATTGGATTTTAATGTTATATTATTGAATGGTTGTAACGCAGGTGGCGCTGAGGTATAAACCACTGAGCCTCTTGGGCTTGCCAATTGGAAGGTTAGCGGTTCAAATCCTTTCAATGGGGTGAGCTCCTGTTGCTTGGTCTCCAGCTCCTGCCAACCTAGCAGTTCAAAAGCACACCAATGCAAATAGATAAATAGGTACCGCCACGGTGAGAAGGTCAACGGTGTTTCTGTGCGCTCTGGCACTTGTCACAGTCTTCCGTGCACCAGAAGCGGTTTAGTCATGCTGGCCATATGCCCAGGAAAACTGTCTGTGGACAAACGCCAGGTCCCTCAGCCCGAAAAGTGAGATGAGTACTGCAACCCTATAGTCACCTTTGACTGGACCTAACTGTCCAGGTGTCCTTTGCCTTTACCTTTACCTGTAACCCACCCAAGGACCCTATGGAGAAGGCTGGGCAAGAAATATCTTAAATAAATAGATAACCTATTACTTCTTCCTAACCTACCCATCAGGGTGTTGAGTTGCCCCTGCTTCCTCAACCCAGACAATATATTGGGAGCAGAATAAGTAGAAATCCAGTTGGAGAACTTCCTGTGAGCCAAAGCAGGCTTATTTCAAAGGCCTCTCCCCCGCCCTCCCAATGAGGACCTTTTGTAAGAAGCTTTGATCCGGACAATAACTTTTAATGTTGATGGATGATGTATCCTCAGAAAATGATGGAAATTACACTGTGCTCCTAGAACAAGCCTGCACATGATCATCGCAGGTCATTTATATCATCAGTCATCCAGGGAACTAAAGTAGTTATTGGATTAGAAGATCCCCCCTTTCAGTATTCATCATTTAATATCAGGGAATAATGCCATCAGGGTTGGTTCTTTTTGTTTGTTTGTTGTTTTTATAAATTGCAACAGGATTTCTGGAGGGTAGGGAGCGAGATGGTCGTAAAAGGAGTCACTACATTTCTGTACTTGCTGTAGCTTTATCTGTGTGCTAATGGGCAAACAGGCAACATAGGTGCAGATAAGCTGTGGGTGGAGGTGGCTAGTGCAAACTGGGACTGGTAGGACAGAAGGCAGGGAGCCCAGCAGTGGGCAGAGCCAGAGCCAATGACAGGGAGAGCCAACTAATTTTTTTGTCCCCGTCCCCATCCTCCCTGCTGAGTCAACAAGGACAGCACTGAGAATGGATTCAACATGGTCAGGTGGCCTCGGAGGCTAGGAGTGCCCCTTTCCAGCTATAGCTGGTTCACCAATTATGACCCCTTTTGGACAGATATTATTTGGTCCATGTATTCCATGCTCTGGTAACTTCCAGACTGGATTACTGCAATGCGCTCTATGTAGGGCTGCCCTTGAAGATGACTTGGAAGCTTCAATTGATCCAAAAAATGCAACAGCCAGATTTCTGGCTGTGGTTCCACTTAGATCTCATGTAACTCCATTGTAAAACAGCTGCACTAGTCATCAGTGCATTTCTGGGCGCAAGTCAAGGTGCTCACATTAGTGTTCTTAAAGCCTTAAATGACTTAAGTCCCAAATATCTGAAAGACAGACTTCCTCCTTCTCTACAGGTACTCTTGGGTGCTAAGATCAGCCCAGGGGGACCCTCTGGGTAGTTTCTCTACCCTCAAAGGCTCAGGGGAAGAGGCAGTCCAGCCAGAGGTGCTGACTTGCACCCAAGATTGAGGGGGCCCGGTATGCATTGCACATGTGTGACATGCGTGTGACACATCGTGTGGGCAGCATCACATTGTTGGGAGGAGGCTGAGCATGGAGTCCAGCATGACATGGCTTTCAATGACCAATGGCTCCGCAGTTGGCCTCTTCCGCCCCTTCAACATTGAGGGTGCCTGGCCCACTCCCAATAGATTATGAGTGAGGGGAAAAGACACGTTGGCCCTATAGAGGTGGCACTCTTGAGTCAAGCAGAAGACATTCTCTTTTGTGGCACCTAAATTGTGGAACGCCCTCCTCACAGAGGAGTGTCTGGCACCTTCATTGTACAGCTTCTAGCAAATGCTAGAAGACTTTTGACACTTGAGGTTCGATTTTTAGGACCCACGTCATTTTTGTGATTTCGTGTTTTGATGTTGTCATGCACCCTGGGAACTTAGGAGGAAGGGTGGGCAACTCAGGAGGAGGTTGGCAGGGAGGGCCACCACCTATTTCGGTTGCAAGTTAGAAGGCAGGAAATTGGGGCTGGCTGAGGGCAGACTGAGGTTGGGAATGACAGAGACAAGCAATAGTGAAAGAGACAGAGACGCTAATACAGGAGAGGGCAGCTTTGCCAGCCCTTTGATATACCTGAGACGATGCCATTGGCCTCTCTTCTGGCTGACCACAGGGACATGTGTGTCTGCATAGCCGCACATTCAAATCATATACATGTGGGAGACTGGAATATTAGTGAGACCAAAGACGGAGGCAGATCTTACCTCAGATGAAGGTCCCAATCTGGATAGAACCTCTGACAGCAGATAAAATGTAAGAATGAATCAGTCTGTGAAGGGTCACACTCTGATAGTGCTTGAACTGCTTAGCAGTTTGGCTTAGCGATTATATATGTGCACTTTATGTCCAACATTTGCTGTGTAGCTAATCAACCTTGCAAAACTTCACCCAAAAGCATGCACATTGCCTCTGAATCACAAAGAACAAGTGCCTTTGAGCAGAACAGGCACCCGATTTTAAAATACTAAAACAAAGAAATGATACAAAAATGATTTAAGAACGACCCAAAGAACTTCAGATCTGACCATCTCTGTGCCTGGCCAGTGTGCTCAACTGGAAAGAAAGCCCATAAGCCTTATTTTCATTTCCACTGTGTGCCTTGAGACTGCTCACATATAAATAACAGCAGCAAATATCTGAAGAGCAGTTAAGCATCCAGTACTGGTTCAGAGATCTGAATAGATTTTTTTTAATAGACTCCGGCATCATGATTAAAGTGATAAGTGGATATGATTCCTCCATCCCTGGTGGTTCTCTAGCAGCTTTATTGACATGTGCTGTGGTGATTTATGGTTGGCTGCCTTAATCGACACTTCAAGCACCCTGGGAAAGTGCCCAAGTGACAGGCCAGCTCAGGCACACAAAAAGGAGCGAGGAAGCATGCTAATTTGGCTGCGTGCTCATGTTCAACCCAACTGCATGGCAGACGTTCCATCAAGGTCACTGTTCATTTTCACCAACTCCTGTGGAGTTAAACGATCTGCACGTGTACCATGGAAACACTTCCATCCTCCCACTGAGGTGTTGGGTACCCTTGAGAACGTGAGCAGCCATGCATTTAATCACTGTCACTGTCCTTGCAAACAGAAAGGCACATCCCTCAAGGCATGAGTATGCTGAGGGTGAAGAAGCAACCTCTCTGAGAGCAGGTGAGACCTGCCTTGCTGGGTCAGACAGAGATCATCTTCTCATCCAGTATTTCTGTTTCCAATAGTAGCCAGCAAGGTGCTAAGTTTGCCACTGGTGATCTGAAGGAGTGTATCCATCCCCATTGTTCAGCCAGGACACTGAGGTCCAGCGCCAAGGGCCTTCTGGCGGTTCCCTCACTGCAAGAAGCGAAGTTACAGCGAACCAGGCAGATGGCCTTCTTGGTGGTGGTGCCCACCCTGTGGAACACCCTCCCATCAGAAGTCATGGAAAGAAACAACCATCTCAGGCATCCCCAACCTTCGGCTCTCCAGATGTTTTGAACTGCAATTCCCATCGTCCTTTACCACTGGTCCTGTTAGCTAGGGATCATGGGAGTTGTAGGCCAAAACATCTGGAGGGCCACAGGTTGGGGGTGCCTGAACTATCTGACGTTTAGAAGGCATCTGAAGGCAGCCCTGTTTAGGGAAGTTTTTAATGTCTGATGTTTTATTGTATTTTAAATATTTTGTTGGAAGCAACCCAGAGTTGCTAGGGAAACCCAGTCAGATGGGTGGGTGGGTGAACAATAAATTGTTGTTGTTGTTATTTTCTTCTTCATCATCTCATCCTAGCCCTGACACACAGATTATTCAGCTGGGGGAGGCCATCAGTGGGGGAGTATGTCTGCCATCTGGACCACAGAATCCCTGTGTCAGGTTTGTCAAGATTTGCAGTATCCATGAGTGGCTGCCCTGTATAGTTGGCCACTGAATTGCACAGTGAACAAAATGCCTTCTGTCCCGTCCCACCCCACAGCTGGCTATGGGTGAAAAGTGCCTTAACAATGGGTTTCCTGGTCCACCAGAACTTTACTTGGGCAACAAGGTATTCTGAGTTTTGATGTGCTACTGAAGGGGTGGTCATTCTTAGGTCCTGACTTGCTGCTTTACATCTGACTTGCACTTTGGTCCTGACCACTGCCAGGTCTTAGTTCATGGTTCCCTCTGCTCCACATTTTGGAGAGCAGACAATCAAAGGCCTGAGATCTCATAAGACTAGACTGAAGCCAAACATTGGAAGTTTCAGGACAGACAAAAGAAATACCTTTTTACCCAGTGCAGAGTAGCTGGGAACCACAGGAGGGAAGAGTGCTCTTGTGCATGAATCCTGCTTACAGATTTCCCACAGGCGTCTGGTTGGCCACTGTGAGAACAAGATGCTGAATTAGATGGGCCATTGATTTTACTTTTAAATATTTCTTTTTGTTTAGAGTGCATGCTAAAGCTCTAAAAGTTTGTTTTTAAAATAGTTGTAGGAGAAGATAATGATATGCTGCACATTGTAGAGTGTTTGTGGGTTACCAGTCCTGTTGAGGAGCAGCTCAGCCTTCTGCCATCAGATTTAGCAAACCACTGAACCTGCCCAGTTCCCAGTTCCAGAAGATGTTGTTTGGGAATTGGCAATGCCACAGCAGCAGCTGACAAGAAATTCTGAACGGTGTCTTTAATTTTATGGGCAGAAACGAAAATGAGCAAGTTAATTCAAATCTGTAATCTCCCCACCCCCCCCAAGATTTGGCTCATCTCTTGTTTTGCCATGGACATGTTTGGCAATGCTATGAAGGATTTAATTTAAGAAGGTTATTGACAAGCTGGAATGTGTGCAGAGGACGGGACCAAGATGATTAAGGGTTTGGAAACCAAGCCTTATGAGGAACGGTTGAGCATCATCACCAATGATAGCAGTGTCAGGAGCTCGTCCTACACTCGAGTAGGACCCTGGCAGAGACACATGCCCAACTGGCATGTTCTCTCCCTCCTGGTCGATCATTCGGGAGCTTCAAAAGCTTTCTTCAGCCCGAACATCACAGCGACCAATGCCAACAGACATCGGCACGCTTAGGGATCATAGAATCATAGAATCATAGAGTTGGAAGAGACCACAAGGGCCATCGAGTCCAACCCCCTGCCAAGCAGGAAACACCATCAGAGCACTCCTGACATATGGTTGTCAAGCCTCTGCTTAAAGACCTCCAAAGAAGGAGACTCCACCACACTCCTTGGCAGCAAATTCCACTGTCGAACAGCTCTTACTGTCAGGAAGTTCTTCCTAATGTTTGGGTGGAATCTTCTTTCTTGTAGTTTGGATCCATTGCTCCGTGTCCGCTTCTCTGGAGCAGCAGAAAATAGCCTTTCTCCCTCCTCTATTACTTCCCTTGATCTAGATGCTATACTCCTATTGATGAGGCCCAGAATTGCATTGGCTTTTTTAGCTGCCGCCTCACACTGTTGGCTCATGTCAAGTTTGTGGTCAACCAAGACTCCTAGATCCTTTTCACATGTACTGCTCTCAAGCCAGGTGTCACCCATCTTGTATTTGTGCCTCTCATTTTTTTTGCCCAAGTGCAATACTTTACATTTCTCCCTGTTAAAATTCATCTTGTTTGTTTTGGCCCAGTTCTCTAATCTGTCAAGGTCGTTTTGAAGTGTGATCCTGTCTTCTGGGGTGTTAGCCACCCCTCCCAGTTTGGTGTCATCTGCAAATTTGATCAGGATGCCCTTGAGTC
This sequence comes from Podarcis muralis, assembly GCF_964188315.1. Taxonomy (NCBI): domain Eukaryota; kingdom Metazoa; phylum Chordata; class Lepidosauria; order Squamata; family Lacertidae; genus Podarcis; species Podarcis muralis. Next base: position 43,945,767 of record NC_135668.1, read on the forward strand.
CATCATCCAAGTCGTTGATAAAGATGTTGAATAAGACCGGGCCCAAGACAGAACCCTGTGGCACCCCACTAGTCACTCTTCTCCAGGATGAAGAGGAACCATTGATGAGCACCCTTTGGGTTCGGTCAGTCAGCCAGTTACAAATCCACTGAGTGGTAGCATAGTCAAGACCGCATTTTACCAGCTTCTTTACAAGAATATCATGGGGCACCTTGTCAAATGCCTTGCTGAAATCAAGGTAGACTACATCCACTGCGTTCCCTTCATCTACCAGGCTTGTAATTCTGTCAAAAAACGAGATCAGGTTAGTCTGACATGACTTATTTTTCAGAAATCCATGCTGACTATTGGTGATCACAGCATTCCTTTCTAGGTGCTCACAGACTGTTTGCTTAATGATCTGCTCCAGAATCTTCCCTGGTATTGATGTCAGACTGACTGGGCGGTAATTATTTGGGTCCTCTCTTTTCCCCTTTTTGAAAATAGGGACAACATTTGCCCTCCTCCAGTCTGCCGGGACTTCGCCTGTTCTCCAGGAATTCTCAAAGATGACTGCCAGTGGTTCTGAAATCACATCTGCCAGTTCTTTTAATACTCTTGGATGCAGTTCATCTGGCCCTGGAGACTTGAATACATCTAGACTAGCCAAGTATTCTTGTACTATCTCCTTAGTTATTCTGGGCTGTGTTACCTCTGCTGAATCATTTGCTCCAAATTCTTCAGGTCGGGCATTGTTTTCTTTATCGGAGAAGACTGAGGCAAAGAAGGCATTGAGGAGTTCAGCCCTTTCTGTGTCCCCTGTTTGCATTTCACCATCTTCTCCTCTGAGTGACCCCACGGTTTCTTTGTTCTTCCTTTTGCTACGAACATACCCATAAAAGCCTTTTTTGTTGCTTTTAACCTCTCTAGCAAGCCTGAGTTCATTTTGTGCTTTAGCTTTTCTGACTTTGTGTCTACACGTGCTGGCTATTTGTTTGAATTCCTCTTTGGTGGTTTCCCCCCTTTTCCATTTTTTGTACACATCCTTTTTTAATCTTAACTCAGTTAAAAGTTCTTTAGATAGCCACCCTGGCTTCTTTAGGCACCTTCCATGTTTCCGTCTCATTGGTATTGCCTGAAGTTGTGCTTTTACTATCTCCCTCTTAACAAACTCCCAGCCATCTTGAACTCCCTTTCCTTTTAGTATTACTGTCCATGGGATCTCACCCAGCACTTCCCTAAGCTTTATGAAGTCGGCTTTCTTAAAGTCGAGAAATTGAGTCCTAGTATGCTTGGCTGCTCCTTTCCGCTGTATAGTAAACTTCAGAAGAGCATGATCACTCGCGCCTAATGATCCTTCCACTTCTACCCCACTAACCAGGTCATCAACATTGGTTAGGACCAGATCTAAAATGGCTGTTCCTCTTGTTGCTTCTCCCACTTTCTGGACAATGAAGTTGTCTGCAAGGGCAGTGAGGAATCTGTTTGACCTTATGCTCTTGGCTGAGTTTGACATCCAACAAATATCCGGGTAATTGAAGTCCCCCATTACTACTATCTCCCTTCCTTTTGCATGCTTGGCCATCTGTTCCAGGAAGGCATCATCTATGTCCTCCGTTTGGCTTGGGGATCTGTAGTAAACTCCCACAATGAGGTCACTGTTATTCTTCTCTCCCTTAATTTTGACCCAAATGCTCTCACTTTGGCTTTGAGGTTCTAAATCTTGGATCTCTTCACAGGTATACACATCCCTGACATATAACGCCACTCCTCCTCCTTTCTTGTCTGGTCTGTTTCTTTGAAATAGATTGTATCCCTCCATTATTACATTCCAATCGTGGGATTTATCCCACCAGGTTTCAGTGATTCCTATTATGTCATATTTAGTTTGCTGTACCAGGAGCTCAAGCTCATCTTGTTTATTTCCCATGCTTTGCGCATTAGTGTACAGACATTGAAGTCCATTAATCATTCCCCCGTGTCTCTTATTTAAGGATTTTCTCCTCCCACCACTAGGTCTGCATGCTCTTTGCTCCATTCGGTCTATGACATTTGGATGACCATCTTCATCAATTGATAGACTCCTACTTCAGGAGCACTGTCTCCCTCCCCCACATTAGTCAGTTTAAAGCCCTCCTGATGAGGTTTCTGAGATTTTTTGCAAAAACATTCCTCCCAACCGTTGTGAGGTGCAGCCCATCGCTTGCCAGAAGTCCATCTTCAAGAAACTGCATTCCGTGATCTAAGAATCCAAACCGTTCCTGTTTGCACCATTTGTGAAGCCAGTTGTTCACTTCCACTATTTTTCCCTCTCTCCCTGGGCCACGTCGTTCAACTGGGAGGACAGATGAGATGACAATTTGTGCATTTAATTGCTTCAATTTCCTGCCCAGAGCCTCGTAATCTCTTTTGATCTTCTGGAGGCTATTGCTTGCAGTGTCATTGGTTCCCACATGAACCAAGAGGAAGGGGTATTTGTCAGTGGGTTTTATGATTCCTTGCAGTCGTTCAGTTACATCTTGGATCTTAGCCCCGGGGAGACAGCACACTTCCCGAGACATCTTGTCAGGCCCACAGATCACTGCTTCTGTTCCCCTCAGTAGGGAATCCCCTATCACCACTACACGCCTCCTCTTAGGTCTGGTCGGGGTTCTTCTGTGAGCTGTCGGTTCCAAGGTCGCCTGGACATTCCCAGAGGACTGCCTTTGCTCCTCGTCTTCATATACCTGATCGACTGTAATGAGGGAGAGATCCTCAAATGGAGTCTGCTCTTCGTCTTCCATGCTAGGGGAAAGGACCTCAAAGCGATTGCGTATTTCTAAACAATCAGAGCGAACCCTGGGCCTCCTACTTCTTTGAGTCACGTTTCTCCATATATCTGTGCATCTTGCGTAACAGACCTCAGCAACTCAGCATTTTGGCTAATCTACATATAAATACACACAGAGCACTGCAACGTGGCTTCCTCTCTCTCTAGCATCAGGCAGCAAAGAGAATGAACAAAGGGCAATAGTCCCACTTCACGGAACACAGTAACACAAGCATCCTGTCTCCAACACTTCCCACTCTATGGAGTCAAAACATATACCATCATGTGATAGACAACAATCCCATGACTGCAATCATGGAGGGGGAATTCTAACAAGCACCTTCCTCCTGCCTCACCTTGTCCTCTCTTGGTAGGTGTATATGACTTGAAGTTGGCTCCTGGCATTTACTTGTCATTTCGAATTTGAGTGCTAATGTGGAAACATATGGGAAGCTAATGGTCGTATTATTTACGAGTGAGCTGAAGGTTTGGTCTATCAAGCAGTGATTGACAAGACGATGATGATCTTCAGCCTTCTGCTGTATAAATATGTGTTAGTTACTATTTCAGGCATTTTTAGAGTTGTGCGCATTTATCTGAGCTACTGGAAATGTGGGTGTTGATGCTATTCTGACAAGACTGTGGCTTTATGAAAGTTTAACAGAAAGGTGATGCCTCAGATGATAGACTCTGATAAAGAAACTTTTGTGTTGATAATTCAAAGCTGTTTGTTAAACAGGACTCTAGCTTACGATATGTAATTTATGGGCATGCCCTAGAAAGATCACATGGGGGAGCAGAGACCCATTGTTCGGCCTGGACACTGAGATCCAGCACCAAGGGCCTTCTGGTGGTTCCCTCACTGTGAGAAGCCAAGTTACAGGGAACCAGGCAGAGGCCTTCTCGGTAGTGGTGCCCACCCTGTGGAACGCTCTCCCATCAGTTGTCAAAGAGATAAACAACTCCCTGACATTTAGAAGACATCTGAAGGCAGCCCTGTTAGGAAGTTTTAAATGACTGATGTTTTAATGTACAGTAGAACCTCTACTCATGACCACAATATGTTCTGGAGGCCCGCCTGGAAGTCAGAATGGGTCACTGGGAGAGGCACCATTGTGTGCAGGTGCGGGCGGCGATTACCTGCTTCTGCGCATGTGAGAACAGCGATTGCCACTTCAGTGCATGCACGAACGGCGATTGCCGCTCCTGCGCATATGTGAATGGCGGCAAACCCGTCGGTTACTTCTGGGTTTGCTGCAGATGTTGGGCTTAATGGATGTGAGTGGAGGCAGATGTAAGAAGAGGTTTGACTGTATCTTTAATCTCTGTTGGAAGCTGCCCAGAGTGGCTGGGGAAAGTCAAATATGCTGCTGAAAACAGCAGAAGGGGAGAATGTTGTTATGCTTCCTAGTGGCACCTGGTTGGCCACTGTGATATCAGGATGCAAGATGGGTCACTGGCCTGATCCAGCAACGCTTATGTTCTTACGTGTTGTTAGTCAGGAGAGACCGTCCTTGGTCTGGGTTCCCTGACTCGGTATAAGTCTGCTTCATATATTATTATTTTGTTGTTTGGAGTCGCTCAGCATTTAAGCTCCTGAAAGGCACTGGAGAAATGCACACAGGCTGGTGACAGCACAGATCAGTAAATACATGGATTTCTGCAACCGTGACCAGAGTATCTCATCTGCTGGGAGAGCTCGCAGCCATCTGGAATGACAAGCTGGATAGAGCAAAGGTCCATAAGACTATGCCAAGTTCCTGTAAGGTGCAATCACACTGACGAGCAGCATCATGAATCATTTAAGAGCAAAACTTTATTAAGAAATGAATAAGCACTAAGCCATGTTCAAGATGAACAGAGAGGGTTGGGAGCTTCTGAAGCAGTGGCTTGGAACTAATTAACAATCACATTTTAGATGAAGAGAGAAGTTTGTGGAGGGGGTTCCATCTCCCTCTTCCCTTAGGCCCAACTCTGCATTAAACAATGATGCTAACAGCGGACACACCCACATGCATTGACATGCGTTGTTGTTGTTGTTGTTGTTGTTAAATTTTATACTGCCCTGCATTTCAGGATCACAGGGCAGTTTACAAATAATAATAATAATAATAATAATAATAATAATAATAATAATATTGTTATTTATACCCCACCCATCTGTCTGGGTTGCCCCAACCACTCTGGGCGGCTTCCGACACATAAGAACGTAACAAAAGCACATACCATAATAACAAACAAAACAATACCCATCCCACAGTTTAAAAGGCCACAGATAGTTTAATTAGCCAAAAGCCTAGTTGAAGAGGAACGTTTTAGCCTGGTGCCTAGGGGTCTATAATGAAGGTGCCCAGCGAGCCTCCCTGAGGAGAGCATTCCACAAACAGGGAGCCACCACAGAAAAGGCCCATTCTTGTGTTGCCACCCTCTGGACCATTCATAGAGTAGGGAAATGAAGAAGGGTCTCAAATTATGATTGCAGGGTCCAGATTGGTCCATATGGGCAGAGAGAGTCCTTGTATTGCAGATGGCATTAAAAGAGGATTAGACAAACTGAGGACAAGGATATAAACATCTACTAGCCGCAATGGCTATATTCTACCTTCACTGTCAAGTGCATTATGTCTCTGAATACCAGTTGCTGGAAAAGCACAGGATGGGAGAGGGATGTTGCACTCATGTCCTGTTTGCAGGTTTCTGAAAGACACCTGGTTTACCACTGTGAGAACTGGATGCTGGAGTAAATAGGCTATTGGTCATCTTATGCTCTTAAAAAAGCAGTCCTAACCATACGTGCTTGAAAAGAAGACACATTGAAATCCATGGTTCTGGCTGCCAAGTTAATGTATTTAGGGAATGAGTACCAGTCTTCTTTCCTTCTCAGTTTCTGAAAAAAAGCTAGGAGTCCTGTGGACCCAACTCACAATCTGTTAATGTTCTCCAGACCGTGGTCATACTCAAATGGCCTCTTTAACAAACCAATACACAGGAAGAGCGAAGCACGTGGATTTGAGCCAGCAAACTTATCTATGAATGAGATAATTTATTCAGCACTATGGTAGATAAATCTAAGTATTCTGGCTTCATGGGCTGCAGCCAATGCTTCATAAAAATATGGCCCGAATCCAGTTCCTACTTTAAGCCTGCCCATGATATTGCTTGCACAATGGAACCCCACATGTATTACCTTCAAGAGTGAACCTTCCCTCCTGCTAATAATAAATCTAAATTCAGTAGCATGTATATAGCGTTTTGGGACGCGGGTGGCGCTGTGGGTTAAAGCCTCAGCGCCTAGGGCTTGCCGATCGAAAGGTCGGCGGTTCGAATCCCCGCGGGGGGGTGCGCTCCCGTTGCTCGGTCCCAGCGCCTGCCAACCTAGCAGTTCGAAAGCACCCCCGGGTGCAAGTAGATAAATAGGGACTGCTTACTAGCGGGAAGGTAAACGGCGTTTCCATGTGTGGCTCTGGCTCGCCAGATGCAGCTTTGTCACGCTGGCCACGTGACCCGGAAGTGTCTGCAGACAGTGCTGGCCCTCGGCCTCTTGAGTGAGATGGGTGCACAACCCTAGAGTCTGTCAAGACTGGCCCGTACGGGCAGGGGTACCTTTACCTTATATAGCGTTTTGGGGTGTTTAATAACTTCGCATATCTTGTCCACACAACAACACTGCAACCCAGAAATACAATTAGTATCCCCTTATTTCAGATGGGGTAACTGAGTCTAAGAGGGAGTGGTTTGCCTAAGGCCCCCTAATGCATTTTTGAAGGGCTAACTCATGAATCATTTTTAGCATCCTCTATTTAAACATATGGATTGCAACATTTCAGGTGGCAGTGCGGGGATGCCACCAAATATTGACTGTCGATATGTCACATATTGTAAAATGTTAACTCCAGTCATTGAATCATCAGAAGTCAAATGCTGATACTGAAGATCTCTCTCTCTCTCTCTCTCTCTCTCTCTCTCTCTCACACACACACACACACACACACACACATTTGCACATGCAGAAATTATTTGGGGAGTGTTCAGTACAGTGGTACCTGTGGTTACGTACTTAATTTGTTCTGGAGGTCCGTTCTTAACCTGAAACTTTTCTTAACCTGAAGTACCACTTTAGCTAATGGGGCCTCCCGCTGCCGCCACCGCGAGATTTCTGTTCTCATCCTGAAGCAAAGTTCTTAACCCGAGGTACTATTTCTTGGTTAGTGGAGTCTAACCTGAAGCGTCTGTAACCTGAGGTAAAAGGTAAAGGGTAAAGGGACCCCTGACCATTAGGTCCAGTTGTGGCTGACTTTGGGGTTGCGGCACTCATCTCGCTTTATTGGCCAGCATGACTAACCCATTTCTGGTGAACCAGAGCAGCGCACGGAAACGCCGTTTACCTTCTCACCAGAGTGGTACCTATTTATCTACTTGCACTTTCATGTGCTTTCGAACTGCTAGGTTGGCAGGAACCAACCTGCCAACCTGAGGTACCACTGTACCAAAGTTTGCAAACAAAAATCTTTTAAGGAGAGCTTTCCTTTGAGTTATACCAAGTGGCATGTTTTTAAAATTATGTTTTTATAGCATTCTAAAAGGATGGTGACAGCACAGGCTGCTGCCTGCACTATCCAAGGGAAGGGAAGCAAGCAAACAATGCCTTCTTCTCCTTAACTTCCCTGCTGCCACCTAGTGGATATCTCTCCCCCCCCCCGGCTGCTTCAGCGAAACAGCACTTTAACCTTCTGCACAGGTGACCCAACCTGTGGTATGGGTTGAGTGGTATGGCCCTTCAGCATGGGGTAAATAACAAAGCACCAAACCTTTTTTCTTCTCCTTTTCAAAAACAAGTTATGCTTTTACTTACACATGTTGGAAGGTAACAAATTAAACCATTTTTGAGGAGATGGTTTTAGAGGGGGAAAGCAGATTTTACCATTTGAGTTGTTAAGAGGAAACGTGTTTTTTGGGGGGGGCAGTGATAACTGCATCCAACTCTAATTCAACTATAATCAAGCCAATATTTATCAATTTGCATCCTCCAGCTGTCCATTCATGGTTCTTTCCTGGTTCCTTCCCCTTTTGTTGCTTTCCAGCTCTCTGAATTTTAAGTACCCTATTTTCCAGTTTGACTTCTATACAGTCTTGGCACACCTCCCTACGCTTTAGCCCATCAGAAGGAGAGTATACTCCATGTTAGGTTTGTGCCCCTTAATTGGCTGGTTGTTAGGATGAACTTTTGACCTTCCTGTGCACAACACACACACCCCATGTGCAAAACAACCTGAGCAAAACATCTCCCTGTACTTTTAACTTTCCTGTGTGTAAAAGCCTTTAAAGCAAAAAAACACAACCATTTTGCAGGCCAAATTTTGCAAGTAAAAACAAGACAGAAAATGGCTGAAAGACTTATTTATTTGAAATCATTTAAAAACAGAAACAAAGAGAGCAAATTCAGAAAAGGAAGAGACCATATTTCCCCTAAAAAGCATTTGATGATATTATTATTATTATTATTATTATTATTATACCTTTCTTTTTTTACTCAGCTACCCTATACATGTCAACTCAGTTCAATGAGACCTATGCCCAGGTAAGTGCATAAAGGATTGCAGCCTCAGCATGTCTGCTGTGTCTAGGATAAAAGAGTATCCGTCAAGTGGAGGTGACATTTTGACATTATGTAGTCAGGGTGCCACCACTGAAAAGGCTCTTTCACCAATCATCCCCACCTGAACCCTGAAGACAAGGGCACCTGGAGAGGGACCTCCAGTGCAGCTTCCTATATAATGAAGATGCTTTATAACCACTCAGATCACTGCTCCATCTAGCTCAGGGTTGTCTTCTCTCATTGGTGAAAATTCAGCATTTTGTAGTCTTTCCTACCCCAATCTGGAGACACTGGAGATTGAGTCGGAGACCTTCTGTATGCAAAGTATCTGCTCTGTCTCTGAGCTACAGCCCTTCCCTGAGGTTCATAGGGACAGGGGTCTTCCTTTTATACCTTTTATACCAAGGAACATATGACAGTGTAGAAATTCGGGCCTGAGAAATCATGTATGTGTGTGTATTGCATTATTTAGGAATTCAGGGAATCTGCATTGAGAAATACTGTTGGTTGAAGGGGTGTTTTTTTGTGTGTGTTACGGGGGGAGAAGAGAGATCTTCCAGTGTCAGCAAAATTCCATGAGAACGCTAAACTTTTCTGCTGATTACACTATAAAAGCTTCACTTTTCTTCTGCTCCCTGAGGTAATTAGCAAACAGACTAGTGATTTTTAAATATATCTTTCTGCCTGGCTGACGAAAGGACACTTTCAGCTCAAAAGGCTGTAACGGCTTGAAAAGCAGAGACTCTGAGGAGAGTCTCATGAAAGTAGTTCACAGAGCAGCTGCTGCTAATGTTAAGTGAATGGGAAAAAATTCACACAACGGGGTGGAGGGAAGTCTCTGCAGTTTCCCTCAAATTGTGTTTGTGTCTTCTGGGCCAGATCCTCAGCTAATATAAAATGACAGTCGCTGCTTTCAAACAGCTGCTGATCCACACTGCCAATTTGCAGAGGGAACTAGTTTGGAGCCTAAATTTGTACCTTCCCCCCTTACCAACCTATTTTCAGGTTGCAAAGTTGGGGGCGTTTTGGTTATTGCTGGGGGAGGGTGTGGAACAGGGATGCACTAACCTGTCAGTTTTGGTTGTTCTCAAGTTCAGATCTTTCCAGTTTTAAGTTTCGTCCTCCACATCAGAGGAGGGGAGGTAGCTGGCTATTAAAGCAAGCTTTTCCCTCTCCCTCTTCTTTTAGGGGACCCACCCTCAGCAGTGTGGACCAGCCGCTGGGGGAGGAGCATGCGTAGGCAAACTAAGGCCCCGGGGGCCAAATCCGGCCCAATCGCCTTCTCAATCCGACCCACAGACGGTCCGGGAATCAGTGTGTTTTTACATGAGTAGAATGTGTCCTTTTATTTAAAATGAATCTCTGGGTTATTTGTGGGGCATAGGAATTCGTTCATTTATTTATTTTTTCAAAATATAGTTCAGCCCCTCACAAGGTCTGAGGTACAGTGGGCCGGCTCCCTAATGAATAAGTTTGCTGGCCCCTGGGTGGAGCAGACATGCAGGAGTGTTGATTCTGGCTTATCTCTGTTTCTCAGTTTTCCAATCTTACCGGCCAGGAGCAAGTTCCTTGCTCAATATCTTAAGGGAATTGCCGATGATACGATTGATGCCAAACTGAGATATCTACTAATTGATGATGACCCCCTAAAATCACTCATGGTTGCCAGATTCCTGATCAGCGTCCTATCCCTAAAGAAGAGAAATGGTCTCCTGTGTGATTCGGATAACCCCTTTAAACCATGACCTATGTTTTAGGTGATATCACCATTGTTTTAAACCATGATCTATGTTTTAGGCGATATCATCATTGATATCCCTGATTAATTTATGTGCAGAGGGCGATGTATAGGTTACCAATTTATTGTAATGTATGATGGTGGTTTCTGTTTTTGTATGATGGTGGTTTCTGTTTTTGTTTTGCTTTGATTATCGTTTGTCTTTTGTAAGTTTTGGCGATTTTAAATTTGGAGGTTTAAGTATAATATGTTGGTATGGGAAACTGTCGTGTAACGGGCCAATGGCCGTAATAAAGATCAATCCAATCCAATCCAAAATCTTAGGTTCAGTTCTCGACATCAGGAAAGGGCAAGCACTATTATTATAAACAGGGAACAGGCCAGTTCAAGACACTTTGGCATCTGAGGTAAAGCACAAAATGGCACCCAGTCCCTACTCCCCCCTTCTAAGGAAGAATGATGACCGACATCAGGAACAAGGTGGGAATAAAGATCTATATCGGGATCTGCTGTCCCTGTGGATCCTACCACCTGAGGCCATTTCCTCACTTTGTCTCATGGGTGGACCAGCCCTGTCAGAAAAACTAACACTTGTGTGAATGCACCCAGTGAAATATCACCCCCAGAAATCTACTTAGAATTCCAGGCAACATTGCATGCGTGTTGGCATCTGTCTGTCTTGAGAGGCAATGGAGTGAGCCTCCAGGGGTGGAGTCAAACTGCCGCATTAGCAGCACCAAAGTGACCTCCCCAGCAGCGGCATATGAAGGGGGGCGGAGGGGGGTGACAAGATGGCCCGTTGCCTCCCCCCAGCTGTAGAGCGGCCGAGGGCGCACGTGCAGTCAGTATGGGCGCCATGCAGGCTGCCACTCGCGCACCATCCATGCGGGCATCTGTACAGGCTGCATCTCACACAGTGACTGTACAGGCTGCTGCACGTGCGCAGTCCATACGGTTGCTGTGTGTGCGCCTCCGGGAGGTTCACCCCACCCCGGGAGCTGGAGAGGGTTCCTCCGCCACTGCTTCCCTGGTGTAAGCCTGGGCAATGTGTCTGGAGGTCCTGCCAAGATGACAATACCCTCTTTTTGGCCACGCTGGTGTGGTCCAAAGGAAAGCAGAGCAGTACATTTGGCACCACCTTGGCTGCTGAAGTTGCCTGAAGGGGGCATATACAGCACCATCCAACTGTCTTAGTGACTTCCCTCTGGATTTGTGTAGGGTTGACGCCTTAGCCTTTTCTTCCCCCAAAGATATTCCGCAAGGCAGCAGAGATTTAGGACCAGACTTCCCCTTCTCCTTGATGGGCTACCTTCCCAGGTTGCCAAGCCCCATCCGTCCCTCAGTTCATTCTACAGCACTTGGAGAAACCACATTGTTGACCATTGAGCACGCAGTTGGTCTCATCTGCCGGAGCCTGCAGAGGAAGTCCAGGTAAAAAGATTAGGTAAAAAGTGTGGGAGCCGCAATGGGCAGTCAAGGACATCCCAAAAAATTCCTTCTTGCTTCTGTGCTGATGTGAGCATAATTGCAATTCTTTATCGTTTCATCAAATAGCTGAACCTTTAGCCTTCAACCCATCTGGGTGCTCGTTGTGTTCGGAATCCCCAAATTTCCCCTGCCTTGTGGGAGAATAGCTCCTTGTCCATGCAACATTCTGATTAAAAAGGCTTGTCAGGAACCTTCCGTGATTTCCTTTTAGCACTCAGCAAATTCCTGGAAGAAGGAAAAATCTCAAAGGCCTCTTAAGATCTTTTAACATCTCTAACATCTTTTAACATCCCTGATATTATTTCACTTCATCATTTGCTGAATAGTAGCAATTTGACCAGCGTTACCTCTTGTAGCTGAGCTGAGTTTTGTTCAATCGGTTGCCAGGGTCTTGATTTGTGTCTGTCTATATTGGATTTTTATGCCTCGGTTTTATTGTTGCGCTATTGCTGGGTTGGTTTGATTGATTTATGGCTTTATTGAGTTGTTGTATGGTACGTTTTAAATCTGTTGATTTCACTGTGAAAGTTGCCTAGAGGATATTTTTTTATTAGGTGACTCATAAATTGAACAAAGGGGGAGGGGAGAGAGCTCCTGTGTCTAGGTTTAAAAATGTTTTTTTTTAAAAAAAAAAATATCTCCTGATGAGGCTGTAATATGTAATGCAGATATTGTGGGAATGTTAAGGATAGTAGGAAAGGATATATTGAATAAGTATTATCCTTCCTTCACTCACACTAGTGAGTGATGCAGCAGAGTAGATTCCCCTCAATATAGCAGGAAGCTAGTTTGCAGATTCATTTGAATCTCTTTAGTTAAGTAATCCAATCTGGCTTGTGCAGATGGATGTCCCCTTTTATCCCTCTTAAAAGAATACAGTCATACCTCATGTTACGTCCGCTTCATGTTACGTTCTTTCAGGTTACATTCCGAGGCAACCCGGAAGTACCGGAAAGGGTTACTTCTGGGTTTCGCCGCTCGCGCATGCGCAGACACGCAAAATGACGTCCCGTGCAGGCGCAGAAGCAGTGAATTGCAACTCGCGCATGTGCATATGCGCCGCTGCTGGTTGCGTTCTTTTCATGTTGCGAATGGGCCTCCGGAACGGATCCTGTTCACAACCAGAGGTACCACTGTAAAGACACAGGAATATTTCCTTAAAAGTAACAAGAAGTTTACTCACATTTCAGTTCACGAGAGAGCAGCAAGCAAGAGAGGAGAGCAAGAGAGAGACCAAGAGAGAGAAAATGGCTGCATGACTCGGCTCTTTTATGGAGTCAGCCAGGGTCACGCCCATCTCCCAGATCAAATGCAGGAAGAGGACGCTCCAGACCAGTGGAACAGGAAGTTACATTGACTGGCGTAACATCCCCCCTGCCTGTGTCCGCTCTAGGGAAATAAGGAATGTTGTATTTGATTGCTCCAATGGATTACATCCTACAGATATCAGCTGGTGAAGTGGATGAAACTTTTTAACACTGTAGACAGAGATACTTTTCAAAAAGAAGGCACACGTGAATGGAACAGAGGCAGGGGAGGAGTGAGGGACATTCCAGGAATGTTGGCTTATTCCAAATGTTATTCCTGCCTCATTTTAATGTTTAGATCTGCTACATTATGCAAAATTTGCATGTGCCAGCTTTTTCTGGATGACACAGAAGGAACTGATTGGGATTAATGTTGCAAATCAAAGGAAGACCACAGGTTGAACAAACAGTTCAGAGTAAAGTGTTGGAAGGAACCAGTTTGTTTCTGTGGATTCATTGATTGGATATGAGCCTAACATATGTATAAGTATATAGATATAATTTTATCCATCTTTGATAGATGAAATCACATCAACATTTGTTGTATTATTCAGTTTTCTGCCCAGAAAACTGACTTTTTTATATAAAAAAATGAGCTAAAATAAATCAATGCACATTTGAATAAATGCACATGTTTATAAATGTGTGCATGATTACATTTTACGGGCATACCATTTCACATATTATCCCCGACATAACTTGATATTTTTTAGGTTTTATTTGGATCCTGAGGAATGGGTGGGGTGAGTGGGGAATTTAGGAGTAGGTATGGGGCCAACATTTTTGGTTACAGCAAGGTTCAAATAAATTTTTGAGGATTCATTCCTTAGGGAAGCCATCCAATAAATTTGAGGAGCTGAGTTAGACCAGGGATGGGGAACCTCTGGTCAGGTTAGGCCAACCAGGGTCCTAATTTGGTTCATGAGGATTTTCTCCTCCAAGCAAAGGAGCTAACTCCTAGGGGCTTCAAGGGGTCTTTGCCCCCCCCCCATAAAATATTTGAAAGGGCTGCTCCTCTAAGTTGATGGACATTGCCATTCAAATGGTGTGCATGCACTGTACCATGTGATCAATTATGCAGGGTGCAGCTTACCTGCCCCTCTAATATTTTATAATCAATAAACACACAAGACGTAACTGGCTGTACTTTTGAAAAAATAAGGTATACTATTGATTGTATCAAATTGTAGATTTCAATGGAAGTCTCATAAAGTTCAACCAAAAAAGCAGAAGACCCAGTGGATCAGCTCATTCTCTAGTCAGTGCATGCATAAGGTCCATACATGTATAAGTATCTGTTCATAGAGTCCAATAATCCACATGAAGGGTTGTTACAGCTCCACAGAATCCTTTCACAGAGTCCAAGACAAGGATTTCCGGAATATTAGCCTTCTTTCGCCATCCTAGGCCTCATCAGCAGAACAGGCTCATATGTAATATTACAGGATAGTGGATCTTATAGCATAGTAGTGGTTATTCAAAAGTACAGCAGGTTACGTCTTGTGTGTTTATTGAGTATGTTTCATGTAACCATAGGTTTGTTGTTGTTGTTGTTTTCCTCTAATATTTTATTCAAGTTCTCACCCCTGCCTCCAGGAATAGTTCAGTCAGTAAGAGCATGAGACTCTGAATCTCAGGGCTGTGTGTTCGAGCCCCATGTTGGGCAAAAAGATTCCTGCATTGCAGGGGTTGGACTGGATGACCCATGTGGTCCCTTTCAACTCTATGATTCCATGTCCCAAAGCTGGTGTCATATGACATCAGGTATTGAGCACGTGAAGCTGTGGCTGCAGAGGAATAATGGAGGGCCTGCCCCCCCCCCCCCGACTGGTAGACTGGTGTTTTATTGTGAGCATACGTTGCAACATGTTCTTTGCACGATAATAGTGGATAAGCAGTGGATTTATTCTGCTTTAGTTTGTTCTGTGATGCTTCCTCAACGTGACAACATTGTTACTGGCCAAAGGGGCTTGTTGTTGTTTAGTCATTTAGTCGTGTCCGACTCTTCGTGACCCCATGGAACAGAGCACACCAGGCACTCCTGTCTTCCACTGCCTCCCGCAGTTTGGTCAAACTCATGCTGGTAGCTTTGAGAACACTCCAACCATCTCGTCCTCTATCGTCCCCTTCTCTTTGTGCCCTCAATCTTTCCCAACATAAGGGTCTTTTCCAGGGAGTCTTCTCTTCTCATGAGGTAGCCAAAGTATTGGAGCCTCAGCTTCAGGATCTGTCCTTCCAGTGAGCATTCAGGGCTAATTTCCTTAAGAATGGATAGGTTTGATCTTCTTGCAGTCCATGGGACTCTCAAGTGTCTCCTCCAGCACCATAATTCAAAAGCATCAATTCTCCAGCGATCAGCCTTCTTTATGGTCCAGCTCTCACTTCCATACATCACTACTGGGAATACCATAGTTTTAACTATACAGACCTTTGTTGGCAAGGTGATGTCTCTGCTTTTTAAGATGCTGTCTAGGTTTGTCATTGTTTTTCTCCCAAGAAGCAGATGTCTTTTAATTTTGTGACTGCTGTCACCATCTGCAGTGATCATGGAGCCCAAGAAAATAAAATCTCTCACTGCCTCCATTTCTTCCCCTTCTATTTGCCAGGAGGTGATGGGACCAGTGGCCTCCTGGCAAATAGAAGGAGAAGAAATTGGGCTATAACACATCAAAATTAGGATAAAAATAGAGCAGAACATTTGTGGTAAAAAAAGGGGGGGAGGATTTCAGCAAGAAGTTGTGTGATATGCACCAACTGGAAATGAAGCGCTGTGGTTACCCCCAAAACTTTTTGCAGGCACAAACAGTATTGAAAGCGTGATTGCATATCACCACCCTGATCACATTATCAGCACAAATTGCCATCGCTGTGCAATGAGAAGGACACCATAAGGACACAGGAGGATCCTGCTGGATTAAACCAATGGCTCATCCTGTCCAGCAAACTGGACCCATAATAATTCAATGGAATAGAGTGTGAGATTTTGACCAGCTTCGGCCCATCTGAAGCTGATACAGGCTCGTCTTATCTTGAGCCCAAGCAGAGTAGTCCACACAGCAGAAGGATAAGCAGTATGTGCCACATTCTTAACTTTATTTCCACTCTATGCTGAGAGAATACAAACATGCATCTTGCCTCTGTGAGAGCAGAGAAGCAACTGTCTCTCTAACAAAGAAACGGAGAGAACAGTGTAAAACAGGAAACCAGTGTACGTCACATCCAGTCTCCCATTCCCGTGGGAATCCAACAGTAACTCTGACTGTGGAATGCAAAACAATGTCTTGTGACTGCAGTTGCTGCTCAGTGAGGGAAATAGAAACCAACATAGAGTAGGTGAAACAGGAGAACAGAGAAACAGTACAGAAAGAAAAATCTCAGTGGTTCTGGATAGGTCATTTCCTGGTTCACACTAAGAAGTTACCTTTAAATGCCCCACAGGATGGAAGGGAGAGCTGGCCATACACATGACTGAAGAAACTGAAGAATTCCGTGTAAGGTGGGATGGGGCACAAATGTACCCACCCATCCCCCAGAAGACAAATGGAGGAAAAACCCTCAACAGTGCCTACAATTATATTTCCTTAAAATAATAACAAGCACCATTTATTTATTTAGCAATATTTATACGCTGTTTACTTGCTGCTGCTGCCAATTCATTCATATGAACCTGCCCAGACCCTGTAATCAACTTATGATGTCCTCCTTCGTGTGCCTCCTCCTTGAGAGGTCTGGAGGGTGACAACACGAGAACGGGGCCTTCTCAGCAGTGGCTCCCCATCTGTGGAATGCTCTCCCTAGGGAGGTTCGCCTGGCGCCTTCATTACACACCTTTAGGCTCCAGGCAAAAACGTTCCTTTTTAACCAGGACTTAGGTTGATCTTATTTACATCCTATGCCCTTTTAAAATGTGTTCTATGGGGGGGGGCTATTGGGTTGTTTTTATTTTTGTTTTTATTATACGTATTTTGTGGTTTTATATCCTGATTTTATTCTGTGAGACCCCTGGGTATAGGACAGTATATAAATTAAAGATATTATTATTATTATTATTATTATTATTATTATTATTATTATTATTATTCAGCAGTTTACATAAAAGAATATAACATTTTAATTAAGAACAGTTAAAATAGATGAAGTCAACAGATTTTAAAAACAAATGTGTGTAACAAAATTGCATATCTGGGAAGGCTCGGCTAAACAAAAAGGGCTTTAGCAGGCACCAGAAACAGTGCAATGAAGGCACTTGCCTAATATCAATAGGCAGGCAGTTGCAGAGGACAGGTGTGGCCACACCAGTTAAAACAATTGCATATATCATGTTTCTTTATTTCAATTAGAATTTACAACACCCCTGCAAGGCAGACTATGTCCAAGTGGCTTGCCAAAGGCGATGCAGTGAATTCATGGCAGATTAGGTTTGTTTTGACTTCTGCTTCTCTACATCAGCGGCCACCTGTGCTGTGTAGTCTGGATTCTGAAACAGCACCTCCAGTTCCAGCTGCCAGGTTGGAGCCTTCGCAGGGAAGAGAGCCAGCCCCATCTCCAACTGGCAACTCTTGCAGATAAAGTACAATTCAGGGCCCTCCTCTTATTAAAATGATTGATTCCTGCACTGGATGTGTCTAATCACTCTCCATTGCATTTCATAGCTCTGTGCAAGATGGAGGGTGTTGACACCATTGTCAATGTGTTACCAAAGCTGCCACTTTTGATATTCCTGTGGATTTACAGACAGCAAATTGGCAAAGCTGACAACTCCAGACTGAAAGGGTCATAAAAGCTCACATTTTATTGGTGTTCATTAAAGTCGGAGAGAGGGAGATACAAAGAACCAGAGAGATCAGCAACCTTCCAAGGACCATACAGAGGTTTGCTTCAGCGTAGCAACCTTGAAAGGAATCCAAAGGCTATTTTATATCAAATTTCATCCTCCCTGGATAAAGTCCTGCACAAGGATGAGGGGAAGGTTGCCTTTATAGATATGTTTGGGGCTATGCTGCATGAAGCATTCCTTGGTGGGTTCTTAACTCAAACAAAAGCTAGGAGGACAAACACCAGGAGGCTACCATGATCTCTTCAGCTTCTGGGAGTGCAATGCTCATTGGGACCAGTAGGGTGGAAGGCTAGGAGGGCAACAATAAAGGTAAAGGGACCCCTGACCATTAGATCCAGTCATGGCCGACTCTGGGGTTGCAGCGCTCATCTTGCTTTATTGGCCGGGTCATGTGGCCAGCTTGACTAAGCTGCTTCTGGTGAACCAGAGAAGCGCACGGAAATGCCGTTTACCTTCCTGCTGGAGTGGTACCTATTTATCTACTTGCACTTTGACGTGCTTTCGAACTGCTAGGTTGGCAGGAGCTGGGACTGAGCAACGGGAACTCACCCCATGGCGGGGATTCGAACCGCCAACCATCTGATCGGCAAGTCCTTGTCATACCTTCCAACCTTTGGGCAAAGAAAATTGGGACAGGGTGGCTGGATGAGGAGGACAAGGTCAGCAGGAGACATTGTTGGGGGCTGCTACAGCAGGGGGACTCAGCACAGGGGAACAGTAGCAACATCCGCTTCCTTACCCATGAAGCAGAGTGGGAAGGGAAGAATGGCGATTGGGTGAGCATCAGGGTGGGAGGGACTATGGAGTACCATAGAGCTAGGGACTTTTAGAGAGGTCATAATTGGGAGTTGAATCTCTATGGGGGTGGGGGATGAGGCACCCTAGAGATACAAAAGTACAGTATAGAGATCTCTTAATCTGGGATTTTCCATTATAAAGACAGAACCTGTGATTACTGAAGCATGATGATGATGATGATGATGATGATGATAATTTATTATTTATACCCCGCCCATCTGGCTGGGTTTCCCCAGCCACTCTGGGTGGCTTCCAACCGAAAATTAAAAACAATACAGCGTCAGACATTAAAAACTTCCCTAAACAGGGCCGCCTTCAGTTGTCTTTAAAAGTAAAAAAGTTGGTTATTGCCTTGACATCTGGTGGGAGGGCATTCCACAAGGCAGGCGCCACCACCGAGAAGGCCCTCTGCCTGGTTCATTGTAACTTCGCTTCTCGCAGGAAGGGAACTGCCAGAAGGTCCTCAGCGCTGGACCTCAGTGTCCGGGCTGAATGATGGGGGTGGAGACGCTCCTTCATGTATACAGGAAATGTCCTGGGGGAAATTATGAGGCTGACAGGCAGACCCAACTCACTGCAGTTTTGTCCCCTGCCTCTTCCCTGCTGAGTTCTTCAATAGCAAAACTGACACTAAAGAAGAGGAAGCAGGCAGCCATGGGCATCCCCCACAGCCAGGGGCTGGTTGTACGAAGGCCAGCAGGGACTGGCTGAAGGCAAACAGAGATTTGTGGGGCCATGTCCTGTTTGCCTCCACTGCAGGAAGTCTCCATTTACATCCAAAATGCATGGCTCCTTCTTTAAAACAGGGGCAGGGAACCTCAGGACCTGTGTCTGTGTGACATCACCCTCCAGGTCTCTCTTTCTCTCTCTGACCCTCAGAACTCCCCCCAGACCACTTCTTGAGTGTTTTGGCCTGGCTATAACAGTGGTACCTCAGGTTAAGTACTTAATTCGTTCCGGAGGTCCGTTCTTAACCTGAAACTGTTCTAAACCTGAAGCACCACTTTAGCTAATGGGGCCTCCTGCTGCTGCCGCACCGCCGGAGCACGATTTCTGTTCTCATCCTGAAGCAAAATTCTTAACCCGAGGTACTATTTCTGGGTTAGCAGAGTCTGTAACCTGAAGCGTCTGTAACCTGAAGTGTATGTAACCCGAGGTACCACTGTAATGTGTCATTGAACTCTGATGCCCGTTCTTATTTTCCTGGCTGGATGATGGAGAGTCATGCGTGAGGGTGTGCAGAAGCTAGGCAATTGCACAAAAGTAAAATTACCGTATGTTCTGGCGTACAAGATGACTTTTTATCCCTGGAAAATCACCCCAAAAGTCGGGGGCCGTCTTATATGCCGGGTATACACGTTGGGAAGGAGGAGAGGGAGCCGGTGAGCAGAGGAGCCCCTTCTGCCATCGCTCCTCCTCCCTCCCCACAGAAGGGGACGTGGAAACTCCTTCCTAGTGCGGAGCTCACCCGCTCACCCGCCTGCCAAACGCCTCACCTCGGGCTGCTGCTGCTGCGACGGCAGAGGCAGCAGAGGGGACCATGCTCTGCCTCTGGTGGCGCTCAAACTCTATAACTCTAAAACTCTAAAACTGAACAGCAAAAGTTGGGGGTCGTCTTATACGCCCAGTTGCCTAATATGTCGGAATCTAACATGTGTTGCTCTACCCCCTTTTACCTCTGGCCCCACCATCCAATGTCTTGTGGCCCCCAGTAGGTTACCTAGAAAGGAATGTGGCCCTCCGGCTAAAAATGTTCCCCACCCCTTGAATGTGTCGGTGCCAGCCAACCTTGAAATTTAAAGAGTTCCTTTAAAAGCATTGAACCAGCCCGGAATTCTAAAGAGCGTCTGATGTTGTACCGTGTCTGATGAAAGTCAAATGCTTCCTAAATATGTCCCCATGATCTCTGTGACCGGGGCCAAAGTCTCTTATTGAAAGCATGCATTGTGCTCATCAGCAAACCACAGGTCCTTGCGTGTGCCCGGCTCGCTTTTGTGATATTTGGCCCAGAAAGTCCTTGTAAGAAAGCAAAGAGTAGAAATTGCCCAATGACCTCTTTGGCTGACAACGCCAGTTGCTCATCTCAATTGCATCTGATCGAGCACACCACGTTCTTTTAAATATTTTATCCACTCACTGAACACGGGTGAAAGGCAGAGCTAACGAGAAATGACAAGTGAAATAACTACATTTCCGGACCTGACAACACTCTTTATATTTAATTTGACTGGGGTCGTGGATTGATGCGAAGGTCCCCCTGACAGGAGATGAGAGCGGCGGAACAGGGGCTGGACCTGCATTATATCTTGCATTGATCTGAGAATCCATCCCTTTGAAACATTTTTTAAACAAATATAGACAGACTGGAGGCAAGGTAAGAGAAAAGAGAGGACCCATCCAGTATCCTCTTGCTTCTGAAATAATAGGTACAATCCAGAATATAACATTTTAAGCATGATTCACCCAAGTTGAAGGGTGTGTGTGTGTGTGATACATTTCAGGAGGTACAGTATGCATACCTAGTGAATCCTTCTCAAAGGGTGCAATTTGAAGTGCTGGTGTTCCTCTTGACACCCCCCCCAAGTCAGCTGTTTTGATTCATTATTATATATAAACACTCACACTCACGCCATAGAACAGCAGTGCATGACACCCTATTTATTTATTTATTTTATTTTTAACACACACACACACACACACACACACACACAGAGAGAGAGAGAGCTTTATTGTGGACCCTAGACCCAAGCACACAGTCCAACAATAGTATGTATCAATGGTTATTAAGGTGTAAGATCAGCACTGCTGGCCAACAGAGGAGCTTTAGTCTGTAATTAGGATCGGTAGCACTGCAACTCCATGCATAGTTACCAGGGAGTAGTTACCAGGGAGTAAGGTCTAATCAAGGCAACAGTGCTTGCTTCTAAAGGTAAAGTGGCGCGGGTGGCACTGTGGTCTAAACCACTAAGCCTCTTGGGCTAGCTGATCAGAAGGTTGGTGGTTCGAATCCCCGCAACGGGGTGAGCTCCCATTGCTCTGCCAGGCTCCTGCCAACCTAGCAGTTCGAAAGCACGCCAGTGCAAGTAGATAAATAGGTTCCCCTGCTGTGGGAAGGTAAACAGCGTTTCCGTGCGCTCTGGTTTCCATCACGGTGTTCCGTTGCACCATAAGCGCTTTAGTCCTGCTGGCCACATGATCCGGAAAGCTGTCTGTGGACAAACGCTGGATCCCTCAGCCTGAAAATGAGATGAGAACCACAACCCCATAGTCGCCTTTGACTGGACTTAACCATCTAGGGGTCCTTTACTTTTACCTTTTACCTGCTTGCCTCTGACTGCATAGTTTCAGCCTGTGAGACATATTGGGCCTTAATGAAAGTTATTCCAGAGGCTGAAATGCAGCCTTTAGCTTTTAACTCAAACAATGCTACAAAGAAGTGTGAACATTTGAATTACAAGTGTGAAGTAGGTGTTGCTTTTGGATAATTTGGTTAAAAAATCCCCTGGATGCCTAGATCTAAGTTTGGGGCAAGTACTCTTCGGTGACAGAGCTCCAGCAGAAATTTAAAATCACAAAACATGCAACAAAGTAAAGCAAGGAAATACAGTGGTACCTCAGGTTAAGTACTTAATTCGTTCCAGAGGTCTGTACTTAACCGGAAACTGTTTTTAACCTGAAGCACCACTTTAGCTAATGGGGCCTCCTGCTGCCGCCGCGCCGCCAGAGCACAATTTCTGTTCTCATCCTGAAGCAAAGTTCTTAACCTGAGATAATATTTCTGGGTTAGCGGAGTCTGTAACCTGAAGCGTCTGTAACCTGAAGCGTATGTAACCCGAGGTACCACTGTATAGGCTGTTGGGCCTTTTAGGCCCTCCCTCTTAAGTTTCTTTCATATCTCCCCATTTAGCATAGAAAGAAACCAAACATTTGGTTAGTTAAAAATGTTTTACTTACAAACTCTTACAATGTCAGATTCATGTGCTTTTCCATATAGCAGCAAAAAAAAAAAAAGGGGGGGGGACCAGCAGTACAACTTAGTTTCAAAATTGGTAAATGTTTCTAAATTATTTGTATAGAAACACAAAAATGACTCACTAAAGCCACATGGTCTGGTTTTAGAACAACCAGCCCAGTCATTCTTACTGGTCGGTTGAGATGATGGAGGGGGGAGGGATGAGAAAACAAAGAGTTTGGTAACTCTTCACCTCAAGGTGATGAGGCATGACCTAGCTAAGCCTGGCATGGCAGCTTAGTCTATGGTCTTAACCCCTTCATGCATTAATTAGAGTTAAGCATGTTGGTTATATGAGGCTGGATTTATCCCACAATAGGAACCTCATCCAAGGAAAGGAAAGAAGTATCTAGCCTCTGCCTGATTGTTTTTCTCATTCTCCAACTAGCTGTACTAACTGGCTAGAAAACACATTAGAAAGCCTCATTATCAACTCACTCACTTGCCAGATCAAGGAAAATCATGAATTGCACTGCCTGTTCAGTAGATGATGTCATCACTCCTGCTGTGATATAAAGTCCCAGAGCTGTCACCTGGAAGATGGAGCAAGCTTGTTTTCTTCTGATCTGGAGGATTAGACTTGAACCAATGGCTTCAAGTTACAAGAAAGGAGATTCTAACTAAACATCAGGAATAACCTTCTGACAGTTAGAACTCTGTGAAGGAAACAGGGGTCTCCTAACTTTCAGCACCCTTAGCAAACTACAGTTCCCAGGATGCTCGGCGGAAGCTGTGACTATGAAAGTGACAAAATGAGAAAGCAGGAGGGACCTTGAACTTGCCTATTAACAGCAGCTGAGCAATAGATCAAACAGGTATGCAGCCACAGTCCTCCCACCTATGGTGAGATGTACTGCATTTCCATTTCCATTATAGTAATTCTTTTCTAAATGTGCATCTAGACGTCCATACAGGCATATGCAAATTGCATGCAAATCTGCATCCTCCCTTTTGGCGATGCCCCAGTTGCCGCCCCAGTGCTGAGACCAGCTTGCTGTTCCATGAGAAAACAAAGATCACCAGGTGCTTTCATCTCCCTTGGTCACATAGCGCAGAAAGCATTACTTGAAAACAATCCTCTCTTAGATGCCTTCATCTCCATCAGTCTGGATGTTTACTGTACTGCAGAACGACATGGAATTATACCCTGCAGGGAGTAAAACTGGTATAAACAGCAGCCTGGCACAGATATGAATGCTCGCCCTGCTGAGTGACAACATAAGAGATTTCTGGTCTGTGAAGCCAAACCATTAAAGAAACATGATGAGAAATTATTAGAGGCCCCACAGAAGTTATTCAGCGCCTGCAACGAGATAGATTTAATTTCAACATGTGGTGATGCCTGCTGAAAGGAACACACAGGCAGGCTCAATTGACTCCCTCCCTCCCCTCTTTTCTATTTCTTCGGAAAAGATAGGAGATTATTTGGAATCTTAATGGGATTTTTAAAACATAGATTCTCTGCGAACAGGTGCGGGCAAGACTAATGTAGTCTGTACAGCCCACAACATCAACACACCTCTGCAGTAAATAAATGTTGGATGTAGAATTCACCTTCTTTTTGTCAAGGAAATATTGGAAGGTTCTGAGGACTACGAATACTGGTGTCAGAAATGTGGGGTAGTGTTGATCTTACAGAACAGACATGGAGAATCTGTGGCTTTCCAGAAGTTGAGTCCAGCTCCTTTTATGCTCTTGAAAAATCAAACAACAGAGGAAGGGAAAGCTCCCATCCCACGAATGACTGCAGTTTAATTCTGTCCCCCCTGCCTTCTGCCATTTAATGGCACGACGGTTAAATGAGCAGCTTGGATCGCCTGCGTTGGGCGACCCTTGAGTTGAAGTTCAAGGGGAACACAAAGGACACCGTCACAGAGACGCAACACACCCACGCCACTATTCTTTCCGGGCCTGCCGTTCTGACAGATAATAATTGACAGGACTGTATAAGTGGACTGCCAGGGGAGTTTAGAAACTGCATGGAGAAAGCTCAGAGGGCGCTTGCCGAGAGACACGATACAGAACCCCTGGCCTTTCCAAAACACACTTTCCCATCCAGAGGCAGCACAGTGCCATTCATTTGTGACTGTGCGCATCCCAGCCGAAGGCTGCCTTTTCAGAAATGCTTACATGGGTTCTCAATTCATCTTAAACAGAGGAAGAATAATGACAGGAGTCAAAGTCACTGGCTTGCTTTCCCCCCTGCCGCCATATATATATGCTTAGCAATTCCGAGCCTTCCAGCAATAACAAGTCCTTTTGATTTGCCTTGGGTCTGTTTGCCCAAGTTCAAATTAGAGAGCTGCACAGGGAGGAAAGTATATACGTTTTGCCTTGGGGGCTGTAGCGTTTGTGCTGGCACAAGGATGTTAATGGGAAACCACCCCCAGACCCTGGCGGGGGGGGGGGGGTTGAAGTGGAAACCTGAGATATGTTGTGTGTGGATTTATGTGGATTTAGCATACAGTAGGGGACGCGGGTGGCACTGTGGGTTAAACCACAGAGCCTAGGACTTGCCGATCAGAAGGTCAGCAGTTCGAATCCCCGCGACGGGGTGAGCTCCCGTTGCTCAGTCCCTGCTCCTGCCAACCTAGCAGTTCGAAAGCACGTCAAAGTGCAAGTAGATAAAAGGTACCGCTCTGGCGGGAAGGTAAACGGCGTTTCCGTGCACTGCTCTGATTCGCCAGAAACGGCTTAGTCATGCTGGCCACATGACCTGGAAGCTGTACGCCGGCTCCCTCGGCCAGTAAAGCGAGATGAGCACCGCAACCCCAGAGTCGGCCACTGCTAGACCTAATGGCCAGGGGTCCCTTTACCTTTACCTTTTTAGCATACAGTGGTACCTCGGGTTAAGAACTTATTTCGTTCTGGAGGTCCATTTTTAACCTGAAACTGTTCTTAACCTGAGGTACCACTTTAGCTAATGGGGCCTCCTGCTGCTGCCGCATGATTTCTGTTCTCATCCTGAAGCAAAGTTCTTAACCCAAGGTACTATTTCTGGGTTAGCTGAGTCTGTAAACTGAAGCGTCTGTAACCCACTGTACCACTGTATAGCCAAAGGAGGGCTGCTCTACCGGCAAAGAAACCTTCATGGCCTGGTGATGCCATCAAAATTTGCAATGACCTATATGAGAAGACAACCTTGTGCTAGGAGTTGGATGCACTGGTCGGCCCAGAATGTTCTTCGCAGGTTCAAATTTTTAGTCCAGGCTAGTGCGCCTCCCTCTCTCCTTGGTGCATTATACACTGCAATGATAGTAGCATAGGTTTCAAGTAGCCTGTAAGATATAATGCTGAATAGAGCAGCATTCAGGTGTTTGAACTAGAGGTTCTGTGTTGATGCTGGAGTGACTTGGCCAGGGCTGCAGAGCTTAAATTTGCTCTATCCAGGCTAGGGGTGGGGAAGAAATTTAACTGAGTTGGCATTTCAAGGTGAACCAACCTCGTTTGCACTTTCTGAAGCAGTGCAAGGACTGCAGCACAGCCATCTTTTGAAAATTACACTTCTCCAGATTTTGCAATGCCAAGTAACGTGCGCAAAAAATGCATGTACTAGGACAGAGTTTGCATTGAAATGCATAAATTAAAGGACATAACATATAAGGATGCATAATGTTGGTGAAATTTGCTATGCAAAATTATGCACAGTAGGCAAAATTACATGCGTAAATTTAGAGGCATTTGCATGAAAATGCTGATGAGGTTTTTAAAATCGCTAACTGATGTGAACTGTGAAGAATTGAACGTAAAACTGAAAAAAACAACGAGGAACTTCAAAAAACAAAACAAAACAGATTCACTCGTCCCTAATCCACAATACTTCTACAATGTCACATGTACAACTGGAGATTGTAGGGTGTGAACAGGATCAAATCCCTGCTGTTAAGTGTGCCTGTCTTTTTCTAATACGATCTGGACTAGATTCAAATTCCTGCACAGGCTTTTTTCTTTTTTTTAATCCCCATTAAATATTTTGCAAACGGCGAACATAATTCTGAATTAAGAAGTCCAAGTTCAACTCTGAATTTTAAACTGTTGATACAAGGGTACTTAGAATTAATTAATGTCGCTGTTACATATGCACTCCAAAAATGATGCTAATAAACCGCTGAGTCAACTTGAACTCTCATCTCTGTCTCATGTTTCTGAAAGAGGAAAAGAGATGACAGAGGACATGTCAGGAAACATTTTTATGGTGTTTTGTTCCTTTGAAAGGAAAGAGACGGGAAAGGAGAACACAAATTAGCCTCGGTATCAAATATTTATGTGCCTTGGTTATGTTCGCCCCCCTCCCCTAAAAGCAGCATCCCAGAGCCTGACACGAGATGTCAGAAAAAGAGAAGCAAATCCGTGAAATTCTTTGATAGCATTTTTTCTCCTGAAAGGTCAATGAAGAAAGAAAATCTTCCAAATGCCGCATCTAACACCATGTTTTGCTCCGTGGACTTTAATTAAAACTTGAGAATCTGAAGGCCTGGAAAGGATAATTATATCAGGCAGCAGGTACCTTTGTGCAAAATCAAACCATCGCTCCATCTGTCTACTCTGATTGACAGCAGCTTCTAAGAATTTCAGGCAAGAGTCTCTTCTAGCCGGAGGTGCTGGGGATTTGAACCCGGGACCTTCTGAATGCAAAGCAGGTACTCTGCCACTGAGCTACAACCCTTCTCCAAAACATAGGAAGCTGAATCAGACCATTGGTCCAATTAGCTCAGCAATGTCGACTCTGACCAACAGCAACTTTCCAGGATTTCAAAGAGAGGACTTTTCCCATCCCTACTTGGAGATGCCAGGGATCGAATGCGGGATGTTTTGCATGCAGGGCCAGTTTAACCATTAAGCAAAACATGCTTAGGGCATCAAGAGAAGGGAGACACCACTGAAATTTCCCATTGTCGGATTAACGATGGACCATATGGTGCAGCTGAACTAGGTTCAACGAGAAAAGGCTCCCACAGAAGAATTTTTATTTGCATCAGCCACTAGCCATAGCAACAAAACAAAACAAATCACAAAACAAAATGCACTGAAGAAAGAGGTAAAAACTTAGCTATGCAAAATATATTTGGGGGCGTTACATCAATACTCAAATAATAGATCTTATTCTAATTGCCCCGTTAAGAACCTTGCATTTTTTGCTGTCACCTGGTCATCTTGATCTGCTAAAAGAAAAAACACAGTAGCAATGGTTGAGCGACCTGGCATATGGGGTTGTGGCGCTCATCTCGTTTTCAGGCCGAGGGAGCCGGCATTTGTCCACAGACAGCTTTCCGGGTCATGTGGTCAGCAGGACTAAACTGCTTTTGGCGCAACAGAACACGGTGATGGAAACCAGAGTGCGTGGAAACACCGTTTCCTTCCCGCCACAGCAGTACCTATTTATCTACTTGCACTGGCGTGCTTTCAAACTGCTAGGTAGGCAGGAGCTGGGCCAGAGCAACAGGAGCTCACCCCGTTGTGAAGATTCGAACCACCAACCTTCTGATCGGCAAGCCCAAGAGGCTCAGTGGTTTAGACCACAGTGCCGCCCACATCCCCTATGGACAATTATAGAGGGGTAATAACCTAACTCCTCAAATTTTTATAAAAAGTGCAAGGCAGAAGCACATGAGCCACTGACTCACACAATATATGTGTCATAAGTTCAGTGCAACAAAAAATGTAAAAGCAAGATTCAGTCATGCTGAACTTTATAAAATAAATGTAGAAGACAATATTTCACAGTGTATTATTGTTTGCATTTTGAATTAGAGATATATGGGGGCATCAAAATCTTTCAAGTTCTCCGAGCCTCTAAAGGTCTTAATTTGATGACTGGACTGAACAGTCAGGGGTCCCTTTACCTATTTGAATACAAATACAAATATAGCAGAGATTACTCAAGCTGAGTTTTTCGGGGAAGAGGTGCTTTATCCAACCGCCATTCCTAGGGGAAACCGACAGACAAACTTTATTTCTGATTTGTGGCCCAATTTTGTGACCTAAGTGGGGAGGGAAACATTACAGAAGAACCGGAACAAGTAGCCTGATTTCCTCACAGTTGTATCGAATTGTCTTTCATGTTAATTCAATCCGTAGAATGTTCATTCATTACACTGACAGAGAAGGGCCTAGGGCTGGTGGCCAGAGCTCCCTTTGCTCCCATTGGCCAGAATGTTGGAAAGTGGAGGCAAGTTTCCACTTTAGGCTGCGTCCACACAGCAGCGTTGCCCCATTTCCACATTTTCCTAACTGTTCATTTCTGCATTAGGTCTGAGCATTCATGTAATGTAAAAACCGCTTCCAGCAATAAAGCAGAATATATAGTACAATTCTGTAGCCACATGGCAGTGTATTCCACGTTCCCATTGTTTTGTTAGCTGTTAAGTTCTACAACATATTGGCGCTTTCATACGACATGAAAGGTACTTCCAGACATATAATAGAGTGCTGTCAGGAATGAGCCAGCTCCAAGCGAAGGTTTGCTGCCAACTGCAGAAAGCAGCTAGGAACAGAGAGGCTTAGATGTTAGTCAGGCAGGGGAGAGCCGGCAGCTGCAGACTTCAGCTCTTCCTGACCTTGGCAGGCAGGCTGATAAGGCAGTAGCTGAGAGCAGGCTAGAACACAGCCAAAGCTCGCTGGAAGCACAAATACAGCCTCTCAGAGCAGGAAGAGGGTGGAGCTGATCCACTAAGTCCGAAGAGTCAGCGAATGGGAGGGCTGCTGGATAGGAAGCAAAACAAGAGACGTAAGGGTCATAAGTTCAATATCTTCTGTCGATACCGGAAGGAGTCTTCAGAAGGGTCATCTTGAGTAATGATGCCGGAGGCGTTGTCAGAGCCAATCAGAGCTATCTGTTTGTTTTTGCAATAAATCCTCCTTTTTAATTACCTATGCTTACTGCTGGGAACCTGGACTCCTGGCAAGTGCAAATGGGATGACTTCTGTAATGATGGGATGTCCAGGAAAATCGGGACAGTTGTGAGGCATGGTGATCTCCAGCCTTCCACACCTCACTATCTGGCCCTCATAATATTCCTCAATCCCTTCACTGCCCCTGCTTTGCACCGTGAGTGTTTTTGCCTGGCTGGAATGTGTCCTCGAACTCTGATCATGCCTCTGGCTTGTCTGCATGAAGGATAGATGGGAATGTTTGAGTAGCTAGCCTACTGTACAGAGGGCAAAATACATTAATTGCTTTGCCCCCTTTTGCCTCTCCCCCCTCCCATGCACTCATGGCATGTGGCCTTGCAACAGTCGAGCATACTTGCTCCCCAGTGGCCCTCCTTTCCAAAATCAAACCCCACCAAAATATTCTGTTGCTTTTCTGGGTGGCTAGGAAAACCACCCCCAGGAGCACCATTCAAGATGTTGATTACCTTCCTTTAGTTCAACAGCATCCTGCCGGTGCAGATAATTGACCCACGACCCCTTTTATTGCTTTATTGCCACCGATTTAGCACCAGTTTATTCATCAACATCTGGTGGGCTGGGGGGGGAAATTGTGCTTTATTTTTATTAGCTCTCAAATGGATGGCTAATGCAGCTTAATGGGGCAGCAACAAGCAATTAGAGTTTCCATTTCTCTCTCTCTCTCTCTCTCTCTCTCTCACACACACACACACACACACACACCACTTCCGTTTTAGAAAACCTCTCAATGTAAAGGTGCAGGAGGTAGTTTAATTAAGAAAAGTTGTGCAACTAATTGTCTGTTCGCATGCCACATGAAAGCCTTGTGGGGTGGTATCCAATGTCAGTCATACTCGGAGTGCGCTGATTGAAACTGATGGGCATTGCTTGCTCAGCTCCATTAAATTCAGTGCGTCTACTCTGAGTAGGTGGACACAATCCTATGTGTATGTAGGACTGAAAAAGAAGACACATTTTTTCCATGCATGTTTTTGCTGTGGTGGTGGGGGGGGGGTATCTGGCATACATATTTTGGTCAAAAATACTCTGTAGGTAGGTGTGGGATGTAACTTAGAAGCTCTGCTTTTTTAAAAAAAATTATCTAATCAATAATTTTTGAAATAGCCATTCATCAATACTTCCAGTCAAGAATTCCAGATAGGGAGATCTGTCACTTTCATTTCTCCCAGTTCCTCATTTTTCCAACCTTAAATTCAGTTCTCCAAATTTCTGCAGCAATTCACAAGTTCGAATTTCTCCTAATAAACACATTTTTGTATGCAGTTTGGTCTAATGTACACATTTTGGCAGGCAGTTTCTCTTAATTGCATTTGTGTATGTTATTTTCATCAATATATGCTTTTAATGCACACTTTTTCACAATACATGCATTTTTGAAAACATTATGCCATTAGAGAACTGCATTGCAAAATTCAGATAAGTGTGAATTTTGAAGGGTGGCTATGCTTTGGTTCCTACATAATTCTGGAAAGTGCAAATTTCATAGGCTTGAGAGGACTCACGGCAAAGTAAAGGACACCAGCTGCCGTTCTGCCAAGCTATGGGAAGCGAGTGGAGATGGGATTGCAGGACCTCTCTGAAATAATGCCTAAGCTTGTTCCCCCCACTTTTCTCCTTCTGAACTCATTTTTCCTTTTGTGTTATGCCATTTATATTGTGCATCTGAGTGGTTAGTGGGGCCAGAGGCAAAAGTTGCTGTTGTTTTATTATTTATACCCCACTCATCTGGCTGGGTTTCCCCAGCCACTCTGGGCGGCTTCCAACAAAATACAGTGGTACCTCGGGTTACAGACGCTTCAGGTTACAGACGCTTCAGGTTACAGACTCCGCTAACCCAGAAATAGTACCTCAGGTTAAGAACTTTGCTTCAGGATGAGAACAGAAATTGAGTGGCGGTGGCACAGCAGCAGTGGGAGGCTCCATTAGCTAAAGTGGTACCTCAGGTTAATAACAGTTTCAGGTTAACGGACCTCCGGAATAAATTAAGTTCTTAACCCGAGGTACCACTGTATTAAAATACAATAATTCATCAACAGGGCTGCCTTCAGATGTCTTCTAAAAGTCAGATAGTTGTTTATTTCTTTGACATCTGATGGGAAGGCGTTCCACAGGGCAGGCGCCACTACAGAGAAGGCCCTCTACCTGGTTCCCTGTAACTTCGCTTCTCACAGTGAGGGAACTGCCAGACGGCCCTCAGAGGAGGACCTCAGTGTCTGGGCTGAACGATGGGGGTGGAGACGCTCCTTCAGATATACTAGGCCGAGGCCGTAGTCAGAGCAATGGTTTACTAGTGTCTACACGCTCTCACATACCCCTCACTAGGCATTATCAGAGTTCAAGGTCACATCTCACCCAAGGAAAAGCACACAAGGAGGGCCAGTTGGGGTTGTATCCAGGGGAGAGTTTCAAGGGCTGGATAGAGAAGCTTGGAGGGCCACATTTGGCCTCGGACCTGAGGTTCCCCACTCCTGAGCTATGGTGATACCAATAATAGTGTCATTAAAATTAGATTATCAATGTTTGTTTCATTCCTGCTCCCCTACCCCCAGGCCTTTCTCTCTCCAGGCTGTATAATGGCTGTCGTTTCAAAGAGAACATCCACTAATCTAAGCTTATTGAAGCATACTGAAGCTGAGCCAAGCCAGAAGTAGCTAAGGGCCTCGCAGGGCATAGTGTGCTACAGATGTCAGCTTGAGCTCCTTCCAAAATGGAAAGCACACACAAAAGCCAGCAAAATCCCCAATATTCGCATTTAAAATGTGAGGATCAGGCTGTCAGTGGAGGCTTGCCACTTTGGTTTTATTTATTTTTCTATCTCTTAAATTTGTCAGTCGCTTTATTTTGCCCAGGGCAACCCAAAGCGACTTTGTTGTTGTTGTTTAGTCGTGTCCGACTCTTCGTGACCCCATGGACCAGAGCACGCCAGGCACTCCTGTCTTCCACTGCCTCCCACAGTTTGGTCAGACTCATGCTTGTAGCTTCGAGAACAAGCGACTTACAACCAAACAAATTGGCAATAAACCCCACGTTGATACGTCAAAACCAAGATGGCATTAAAAACACTCCACCCACTTCTAAAAGGCCACACAGAGTTACCCCGAGGTGGCTATCACCGGTGGAGGCCAAGGCCAGGAAAAGACCCAACATGGAGGCCTACTGGCCAAAATACTGGGAAATAATTGAAAAAATTGGAGACAATTGGAGGCTGCAGAGCCAAGACAAATTAAAAAATAAGGTGCGGGATTGGTTACATTATGCTCAAATCCAAGAGGTTTTTAAAATGGATAAAAAAGTTGGTTTCCAGGTGGAAAAATCGAAATTAGAGACGGAATTGTTAGAACCAAAAACTAAGACACTTTCGAAAATGTATAACTTGCTGCTTAAATGGAATACACAGGACGAGACAGTCAAATCTGCCATGATAAAATGGGCACAGGATATTGGACACAACATTATGTTTGAAGACTGGGAAAGGCTATGGAACACCGGAATGAAGTTCACGGCATGTAATGCCTTGAAGGAAAACATTATGAAAATGATATACCGGTGATACATGACCCCAGTCAAGCTTGCTAAGATATATCACCTGTCTGATAATAAATGTTGGAAATGTAAGGAGGCAGAAGGGACATTCATTCTTCCATCTCTGGTGGACCTGCCCAAAAGTGAAGGCCTACTGGGAAATGATTTACAACGAGTTAAAAAAGGTATTTAGGTATACCTTTCCCAAGAAACCAGAGGCCTTCCTATTGGGCATGGTGGACCAGAAGGTGTCAAAGAAGGATAGAACTTTGTTTATGTATGCTACCACAGCAGCAAGAATCCTTATTGCAAAGCACTGGAAGACTCAAGATCTACCCACGCTGGAGGAGTGGCAGACGCAGTTGATGGACTACATGGAACTGGCTGAAATGACTGGCAGAATCCAAGATTTGGGGGAGGAAACAATGGAAGAGGACTGGAAAAAAATTAAGGACTATTTGCAAAAACATTATAAGTTGTATGAATGTTAAGAAATACGCACGATTAGGAAACTTTTGCTTCTAGCAACTTGATTAGGTAAACTGAAAATTAAGACAGGAAAAAAGAGGTGGTAAATATGAAACAATTTTATTATGTTAACTTTAAATGTACAAAGTTGGGATACAATATTGTGAAATTAGAAACATAATAACTGAAAGATACAGTAAGTTAAGAAACAAGGTAACAAATTGCTGAAACTTTTATTGCAAAGAACACAGAGTCGTGAGGATGTGGGGAAGTCCATTTGGAATATTGGAAAAACTATTGAAAGTTGGATTGTAATAATCTTTTTATCATTTTTCTTTGTTTTTGTTTCTTGTATTTTCTTGCTTTAACTTTGTGTCTATGACCCTAAGAAAAGAAACTCAATAAAAAATATTTTTAAAAAAATAAAAGGCCACACAGAGTTAAAGGCCAACGGCATGATTATAGAGGAAAGTTCTTGCCTAGTGCCTAAAGATATGTAATGATGGTACTAAATGAGCCTCCCTGGGGAGAGCATTCCACAAACCAGGGGCCACTACAGGAAAGGCCTCTTCTGTTGCCACATTCTGGACTTCTTGTGGAGGGGGCACATGAACAAAGGCCTCTGATGATGAATGCAGGGTCTAAGCAGTTGATATGGGGATAGTCAGTGCTTGAGGTATTGTAGTCCTTAGCCATTTAAGGCTTAATATAGCCTTGTGCAAATTAATTGAAACAAAGCATGTTTTCTATGCCACATCGATCAGTCTGTCAAGCACCCACAAAAGAAGATGTTTTCGGGATGCTTCAGTTATTATGGTATCAGAAGCCTGCAGCCAATAGAAGGAATGATGCACTCGCCACAATATATTGAAGTTCTACAAAAGAGAGTTATGCCAGAGCTGGAAAAGAGGTATCCTGACGGTACCGGGATATTGCAGCAGGAGCTAGCCCCCTGTTACACATCAAAAGTGGTGAAGACATTCATGACAGAGCAGCAAATACAGGTACTTGATTGGCCAGGGAATTCCCCGGACGTAAATGTCATTGAGAATTTGTGGGCTATATGCAAAAGTCACCTCCGTGCTGTAGACCGTATGACTATGGAGAAGCCCATTCAGGCGCTGCTTCAAGTGTGGTACAGGGAACCAAAAATCAACAGTGACTGTTCGAAACTAGTAGACTCCATGCCAAACCATGTTCAAATGCTGCTTAAAAATAGTGGAGGTCATTA
The DNA here is from genome assembly GCF_964188315.1 of Podarcis muralis. Taxonomy (NCBI): domain Eukaryota; kingdom Metazoa; phylum Chordata; class Lepidosauria; order Squamata; family Lacertidae; genus Podarcis; species Podarcis muralis. Next base: position 43,980,464 of record NC_135668.1, read on the forward strand.
CGTACTAATGTACGTATATGTGAGTTTTGTAGATGTATATGTGAGTTTTGTACAATAAACTACTGTAATGGTTCTAGGGGTTGCTCGTGCGTAAGTTGCTGCCACTCCTGGCTAGGTTGCCTGGTTGAACCCTCTCTGTCTGGACAGCCTCAAGTTTCATGGCTGTCTCAGTCGCTGGCAGAATCCGTCAGTGGGCGTCTCTTGAACCTTTTCCAGCATAAAAGCTGTTTGACGCCAAGTCTCCTCCTACTCTCCCTGCGCGGAAGTCTCCTGCGCAGGGAGGGTGTGGCCAGCGGAGTACCCGTACTCTCTCCACTGGTCTCCGGTGAAGAGTCCTGGAGCCTCCCCTCCGATTCCCTCATCTGCCCCCCTTCTCCACTGGTGTTACGCTGATTTTCTTCCCCCGTAGATGGGCTGCCTCTCTCCCTACTAGGACCCTCTCCAGCATCCATCTGGAGCCCTCCCTCCGCCTCTAGCTCTGATGGCAGTTCCCTGACAACTACTGTACGAAATTCACTGTTTGTTTCAATTAATTTGCCCCAGGATGTATGTCAAAAGCAGCAGTCTTCATTGGGCCCAGAAACTAATTGGCAGCGAGTGCAGTTGGGTCAGGCTTGGCGTTATATGCTCAAACTTTCTTGAACAACATAGCCACTGAATTCTACACCAGCTGAAGTTTCCAAGCTGTCATCAGTGGCAGCCCCCCACAAAACATGCTGCAGTAATCTAACCTAGAGCTTAGCAGAGTGTAGACAACAAATGTTAGGCTAATCCTGTCCAGATAGGGGGTAAAGCTAGACCACCAGCCAAAGCTTTCCATGGAAGGCATTCCAAGCTACCAAGGCCACCTGAGCATCAAATGACAGCAATGGGTCCAGAAGTACCCCCAAGCTGTGTACCCACTCTTTCTGAGGGAGTGTAACCTCATCAAGAGCAGGCAACCTCTCATCCACCCGGTCTAGGAAACCACCCGCTAACAGTGCCTCAGTCCTTTCTGGATTCCTTTGATTTTTATGAGAGTGTTTAATGCAGGAGAGCATTCAAAACCTTGACGTCCACATCCCTTTGTAGCATGAAGCGATGCAGTCCGGTCTACTGCCACACAACTCCACCTCATCACTCCAGTCTACCGCACAGGTAGGACCAGGCCCAGATCTACAGTGCAGAGTCCAGGACAAACCATAGTGATATGGTCCACTTAGCTGTTTTGATCCTCACTAATTTCTGTCTGCGGGTGGCACTGTGGGTAAAAGCCTCAGCGCCTAGGGCTTGCCGATCGAAAGGTCGGCGGTTCGAATCCCCGTGGCGGGGTGCGCTCCCGTTGTTCGGTCCCAGCACCTGCCAACCTAGCAGTTCGAAAGCACCCCCGGGTGCAAGTAGATAAAAAGGGACCGCTTACTAGCGGGAAGGTAAACGGCGTTTCCGTGTGCGGCTCTGGCTCGCCAGAGCAGCGATGTCACGCTGGCCACGTGACCCGGAAGTGTCTCCGGACAGCGCTGGCCCCCGGCCTCTTGAGTGAGATGGGCGCACAACCCTAGAGTCTGTCAAGACTGGCCCGTACGGGCAGGGGTACCTTTACCTTTACCTTAATTTCTGTCCGTCCACCCCCTTGGGCTGTGGTCATGGAGCTATGAACAATGTGCCCTTATATAATCAGCTGCGATGGCTGAGTGGGTTGCTGCTAGTCCTGATGGATATCAGGCACAGAAACTCCTGCCAGCACAGGGTAAAAGAAAGGAGACGGGGAAGTGGCTCTGCCTCTCGAACTGGGGCAAGTCCAGTGGGAGAGTGCTGGCCGCTGGCCAGTTTCGATACCAGCAGCCTTTTTGCCTTAGCACAGATGTCCGATTATTTCCTTTCCTTTCCTAATGTGGATTCTTGTTAAGCTACATCATTCTGACCTTCCTCTGTCAGATTATGCATTGGCCTTGCCAAGAAATGCCGCAGATTAATTAAAGCGTTGACATTTATTTATTTATTTCGAGCCTAGATCTGTTAACGGTTCCACAGCACCAGCATTGCCCATGCAGTCATCCTTTAATCTTCAACCATGTCTGGGAACTGTGTTTAGCTCTGCAACTTTGAGCAGGGGGGAGCTGCACTTCTCTGCTGTCATGCTGGAGGAGCTGATGGGCATCAGTGGTAGCCAATGCTCTCTGGGAACAGGTTTGAGTTGTTTCAATGGCATTCGGTCTCCATTTGCTGTAGCTTTGTTTTATTCTTGTTCTGTCCCAAGCGTTTCCTGTTCTGCCCCAAGTAGCCTCAGCCAGACAGAGTTCTAGCCCCATTGATGGATTCTAGGTGGAGTACGGCGTAGGTTTAAGGTGCTGGTTTTGACCTTTAAAGCCCTATGTGGCCTACGGGACCGCCTCTCTTAGTATGCCCCGCAGAGGACCTTAGGGTCCATAAATAACAACACTTTGGAAGTCCTGAGCCCCAAGGAGTTTAGATTGGCCTCAACCAGGGCCAGGGCCTTTTCAGTTCTGGCCCCGGCCTGGTGGAACGCTCTGTCACAAGAGACTAGGCCCTGCAGGATTTGACATCTTTCTGCAGGGCCTGCAAGATGGAGCTGTTCCACCTGGCCTTTGAGCTGGACTCAGTCTAACCCCCTCCCCCATTATTATTTTTTTGATGGAACCCCTTATATGGGATTTTGTATATAAATTTTCCCTCAGCTCTTTTTGCTGGCCCATGTAGGACCAGCATGGATAGTTGGCCCCGGTAAATATTTGACGTTTTCTCCCCTTATGGCTTTAATCTATAGGCTACCTCTAAAACGAGGCTGCATTTTAAGCTGCATTTTAAACCATATTCTAACTTATATTTTAATCAACTGTTTGTTTGGTGTGTGTTTTTGCTATTGTTGTTGTTTTCTTTTGTTTTTAATGTTTTTTCCTGTATTTATATTTGGTGTTAGCCGCCCTGAGCCCGGTCTTGGCTGGGAAGGGCAGGGTATAAATAAAAATTTATTATTTATTATTATTATTACTAGGCAAGACTTTAGGCTCTGGAAAAGCAGCCATGAGCAGAGCAAGGCAAAGTGAGGTCCATATTCCTTGTAGCACCATGGACAGTTCGTGTGGAGCTCAGCCTGGCAAGCAAACTCAGATGTTGCTTCAGCTGAGTCCTGAATAGAGATTCAGTTCTATCTAGGTTGCCTGTTGAGCTGGGAGCAGCCTCTTCCAGGAAGAGGAGCTTTGCTTCCTTATTTGTTCATTTTTCTATTTATTCAGAGTATTTGTGCCCTGCTCCCGGAGTGGCTTACATACATCTTCCATGTGCACTTACAATCTAAAGAAAAAGGGGGGAAAGCATGACACACAAGGAAAGAAAGACAGGGAGGGAAGAAGAAGATAAAAATCAAAGCTCGGGCATCAAATTCTAAACAGTTGTTCCTACAATGACCAGCTGGCACAGTTCAGGGGCAGGGGGTTCCTGGTGGAACTTGGCCTCCAGCAATGCTGATGAAGTGAGCCCCACTTCCTATCTCTCCTCCAGAGGTAGTCTGATGAAATGGCTTCCCCTAGATGACAAGTGAGGGGAGATGTGGCCTGAAGGAGCTGCCCTGTCACAGCAGAACTGATGGAGTAAGCTCTGCTTCCCAGCTCTCCCACTGCTGGAATGGCTGTCATCAGAAGACCGTTGAGGGAGAGGAGGTTTGATAGAGTTGGTCTGTCACAGCAGAGCTGATTGGCTCCAACAGTACAAGGGCATTTGTGGCTCAGCTGGGGCTTTCAGGCCAGAGTGCTCTGGCTCAGAGGATGTCAAAAACAGAGGTTGCAGTGAGCCAGGCTCCTGGTGTGGATGGGTTTTCACTTAGGCCCATGACCCCATCTCCTGAACCTGGGGAGTCTGACAAACAATGACGTCACACCACTGTGGTCTGATGCTATCATATCACAGGCTTCTGTAAGAAACATAATAGTGGTTGCCCCAGCCACTCTGGGAGGCTTCTAGCAAAATATAAAAACACAATAAATAAATATTAAAACATCATTAAAACATTAAAAAAAACTTTCCTATATAGGATGGCCTTCGTTGTCTTCTAAAGTCAGATAGTTGTTTATCTCCTTGACATCTGGTAGGAGGACATTCCACACTACTGAGAAGGCCCTCTGCCTGGTTCCCTGCAACCTCACTTCTCACAGTGAGGAAACCACCAGAAGGCCCTTGGAGCTGGATGTCAGGGTCTGAGCTGAACAATGCAGGTGGAGACGTTCCTTCAGGTATGCACATGGGGTGAGAGCCAATGCTAGTCCTACTCAGAGTAGATCCATTGACATTAATGAGCCTGAATTGATTATACCCATTCATTTTTAAGAAGTCTACTCTGAGTAGATCTAGCATTGGTTACAACCCATTAACTTCAATGGATCTATTATGAGTAGCATTGGAGTCAACCTATGGGTTGCCACAGCCAAGCAGATTACCTACAGGAAAGTGCCTTAGACCAAGTCAGGCCATTGGTCTATATCAGGCATGGCCAAACTTGGCCCTCCAGCTGTTTTGGGACAACAACTCCCATCATCTCTACCTAACAGGACCAGTGGTCAGGGATGATGGGAACTGTAGTCCCAAAACAGCTGGAGGGCCAAGTTTGGCCATAGCTGGTCTATATAGTTCAGTATTGTCTGCACTGACTGACAGCAGTTAGTCTCCAAGGCTTCAGACTGGGAGCCTTTCCTAATTGCCTGGGGTTGAACCTGGAACTTTCTGCTTGCAAAGCAGATGCACTCCCACTGAGCTAAGTCTCTTCTCCTTTGAAGGGCTGTGAGATAAAGAAAGGGAAAAAGAAAAATTGTGCTGAGAAGCAGCAGCCAGGGCATCAACATTTTCTATACAGCAGTGAACCATCATGAATGTTCAGCAAGTTAAGTTCAGCTATGTCAGCCATGCTAATTTCCAAAGCAAATGTTGCTGTGGGAGAATGTTCAGTATAGCCTTTGCTTTGGGTTATAGAGATACACAGGAATGATCCGGGATGGGATAGAACATATTATACACTGCTTATAGCCTCAGCTACAATGGTTACTAATGCAGTTCTGGTCCATTATTTCTCAATAACCCCCCATCCCAAATTAATTGTAAGCCATGCCAACCACAAATGGCTCCCAGCAAGTCACAGTGGCTTAAGATGCTTTAAAATGGTAAGCCTAGCAAAATGTCCATTATCCGATTTCCATATATACCTTCTCCAAGCTGCAAGGCATTACTTTATAAAATGCACCACTGTTCATTGTGGAGTAACATCAAAAATGAAAAATCCCAAGGCCAGTTTGGTATATTTTATCTCATGGAATGCAGAAAATGTCAACTGGAGGCAGGCAGGCAGGAAGGAAGGTGGGTGGGGCTGAGGGATTATTTCTGTTCCCCGAAGGAAAGGTAGAAGAGATGTCAGTCTGCAATCTTAACCCCACTCACATGGGAATAAGCACCACTGAATCCAACAGGACTTGCCTTTGAGCAAGCATGATTAGAACTGCAGCCTCAGCTCCATCACCAGAGGACTCAAATTTTGTTCACTTCTTAGATTAAAGGTGGGGAACCTGTGGTGCACAGAAGTTGCTGAACTACAACCCAAATAGTAGCCCCGATCACTGGCAACCCACACTATGCTAACTCCACTGCCAGAGGCATCATGCCTCTAAAAACAAGTTGCTGTGAGGTCCAGTTGGGGAGGGTGCTGTTACACGCATGTCCTGCTTGTGGACTTCCCATTGGGGCATCTGGTTGGCCACTGTAGGATCCAGATGCTGAGCCAGATGTGCTGTTGATCTAACCCAACAGGCTTGTCTGATGTCCTTATGAGAAGAAGCATGTCCACAATTCTTCTTCAGACTTGGCAAAACCCCATAAAAATGAGCACATTGTGTGATCTAAGCGTTTTCATAGAAATATTTAACATGCAAATTCCCATTGTTGCAGTTGACCTGCAGCTACGGTGTCACCCTCCTGGTTGCAACAGCACTGCTGCCTCTTGCCGGGGCCAGGATGGATCTGGGCAGGGTAGCAGCAAGGGCAGGTGGGCACCGTGGGCAGCTGGCATGGTGACTGCCAATCCAGTGCTCCCTCACATTCTTAGCACTACCCCAGGTCCAGAGAGTGACAGAGCTTTCCCAGTCAATAAGGCCGTTCAGCGGAGGAGCCCCAACTCATAGCACGTTCCTAATCCCAAGCACGGGAACTGATGCAAAGAGGGACAATAGCCTAGAGTTTTACAACCCCCTGACTGCATTACTCTTAGGTAAAGATAAAGGGACCCCTGATCATTAGGTCCAGTTGTGACCAACTCTGGAGTTGCGGCGCTCATCTCGCTTTATTGGCTGAGGGAGCCGGCGTACAGCTTCCGGGTCATGTGGCCAGCATGACTAAGCCGCTTCTGGCGAACCAGAGCAGCACACAGAAACACCGTTTACCTTCCCGCTGGAGCGGTACCTATTTATCTACTTGCACTTTGACATGCTTTCGAACTGCTAGGTGGGCAGGAGCAGGGACTGAGCAACGGGAACTCACCCCGTCACAGGAATTCGAACCACCCACCTTCTGATCGGCAAGTCCCAGGCTCTGTGGTTTAACCCACAGCGCCACCCGCGTCGCTCATTACTCTTACTGTTGTGCAAATATTTTGTTAAACACAAGCTCATCAGTACTGCCCTGATTAAACAAGACTCCCTTGTGGAGGACCAGAGTTCATTGAAGAAGAAAAGAATGATGAGGTTCTGGAGGAGGCCAGAGCCGTGTGAGCAGTGGGAACATAGTTAACGTGAATGATTGCACACGTAGGCAGCCTGAAGCAACGAGACGCTGACTAGCGAGAACCCATTTCATTTGCATATCTCATGGCAGAGGAATTATTCCTTGGTGAAGAGTCCATTGATAAATGAAGTGCCAGTTGTCCAGAGCCTATATGAAGGAGGACAGGGTCTAATTTTGGCTCCAGCAGTTTCACAGTGCATCTATTGAAACAGTGTGAGGAGTGGAGCACAGTCTAACTCAGGCTTCCTCAATCTCAGCCCTCCAGATGTTTTGAGACTACAATTCCCATCATCCCTGACCACTGGTCCTGGTCTAACTTGTCCATGTTCTGACAATAACCCCACATGCAGAAGGGTGTTTCCCCAGGAGACTTTATTTCTCCTGAATCCAACCGGTGTCATACATTCACCATGCCAAGATCTAAGGACATAAGAAGATCCCTGCTGGATCAGGGCAAAGGCCTATGTGGTCCAGCATCATGTTTTCACAGTGTCCAACCAGATGCCCATGGGAAGCTGGCAAGCAGGAACTGAATGCAGCAGCAGCCTCCCCACTTGGATTGCCAGCAGCTGGTATTTATAGACATACTGTTTCCAACAGTGGAGGTAGAACACAGGTATGGTTATTAGCCTGTGTGTGTGTGTGTAAAGGAGATTCCAACTAAACATTAAGGAAGAACTTTCTGATGGTAAGAGATGTCCAGTTGTGGAATGGACTACATCAGAAAATGGTGGACTCTCCATCATTGGTGGCTTTTATGCCATCTGTCAGGAATTCTTTAGCTGTGATTCCTGCATTGCAGGGGGTTCAACTAGACGATTCTTGGGGTACCTCATCCAACACTACAATTCTATTACACACACACACACACACACACACACCCCTAGTCTTGTAATATGGTGAAATAAGCAACTTTGCAAGTGTGATGGGAGAGGCGGCAGACCAACAAGGGAACCGCTTCCTTTTATCTGTATCTCCTTAATTGTCCCTGCATTTCATCTGTCTCACCAACAAAGAATCTAGAAGGTGCCTATGGCATTTAGCCAGTTTGAAATAATTGATTCAGTCACCCTCATTTCCCTTCCCATTTTTCCCCTTCTCATTTCTGAGACACATATTATTATTATTGTTATTTCTTAAACCCTGTTTCCAAATGAAGTTTAACTCTTTCCCAAAGACTGTTGGCTATAACTCTTCTTTCCATCGCATCAGTTCTTGAAGAATTTTTAATTATTGTTGATGCCTGGGAGAAACTATGGTAAAGAGACAAATTAACAAGTCAAAAGCACACTGGTTCTCAGGGAAGTGATACTGATATGAGAGTGAGCGGGGAGAAGGAGGGAGGCGAGCTGGGTAATTCATCTCACCTATCCTGACCTGATGCATCTGTTCATTATTTGAAAGCTGTAAATTGAGATGCAAGACTATAGCACACCACTGGTGATGGCTTAAAATGACAATGCTTTCTCTAGTTCATGCAGCCTCTTTTAGGCTGAATCCAAACCAGCAATATCTTCATGGGATCCTCCACTGATATTGGTGCAGTATTTGAAAGGAGATAAAGGTAAAGGTACCCCTGCCCATATGGGCCAGTCTTGCCAGACTCTGGGGTTGTGCGCCCATCTCACTCAAGAGGCCGGGGGCCAGCGCTGTCCAGAGACACTTCCGGGTCACGTGGCCAGCGTGACATCGCTGCTCTGGCGAGCCAGAGCCACACACGGAAACGCCGTTTACCTTCCCGCTAGAAAGCGGTCCCTATTTATCTACTTGCACCCGGGAGTGCTTTCGAACTGCTAGGTTGGCAGGCGCTGGGACCGAGCAACGGGAGCGCACCCCGCCGCAGGGATTCGAACCGCTTGAAAGGAGATAGTTCAGTTTAATTCTGCTATGCATTCCCCAGCAAGCAGAGCACCTTTGACAGGTGGAACAGAGGCTCTGGGGAGCTGGGTCCTTCAAGCTTTCCACATTGCACCTCACAAGATCCTGCAGAAAGGCCTTCTTCACCAGCACAAAGTTAAACAACAGCACTCACCCCCCAGAGGAGGCAGTGATAGCCACCAACCTAGATGGCTTTAAAAGATGATTGAACAAATTCATGGAGGAGAGTGTTGGGATGCGTACAAGGAAATGAATGGGGGCAATTGGCAGCCCCCCAGCTGGCTCCAGCCCACTGGCCAGCAGCCGAGCGATCTCTGGTCCTTGGATCAGCATGTAAGTGCAACTCAAGCTTCAGAAACCTTCGGAAGCTGAGCACGCAAGCCAGAAGAGAATAAAACTCTTTGCAACAGAAGGGCAGATAGAGGCTGTGTAAAGAGTATTTACAGGTATTTTTTCCAGCATCAGGACAAAGGGGAAAACATGTCTTCTCCCCTTCGTATCTAAGCAAGCAGCATAAGCAAAAGCTATACACACAATGGAAGTTCCCAGCAAGCTGTGCTGGAATGTAAACAGACATGTGACATACAATAAATCCACACATCTGTTCAGGTGGAACGGAATATCGTAACAGAAAGGACTATTGATAGCTATTAGCCATGATGCTCTGCATCCATAGTTGGAGGCAGCAACGCCTCTGAATACCAGTCGCTGGAAACTAGACCCTCCATGAAAAACTGCTTTCTTTCATCTGGTGGACCACTGTGAGAACAGGATGCTGGATGAGATGAGCCATTGGACTGATCCAGTAGGTTCTTCTCATGGTTTTATGCCTTTAGGCGGGTGGAGCTGTGGTCTAAACCACTGAGCCTCTTGGGCTTGCTGATCAGAAGCTTGGCGGTTCAAATCCGCACAACAGGGGGAGCTCCGGTTGCTCTGTCCCAGCTCCTGCCAACCTAGCAGTTTGAAAGCATGCCAGTGCAAGTAGATAAATAGGTGGCAGGAAGGTAAACGGCATTTCCGTGTGCTCTGGTTTCCGTCACAGTGTTCTGTTGCACCAGAAGCGGTTTAGTCATGCTGGCCACATGACCCAGAAAGCTGTCTGTGGACAAATGCTGTCTCCCTCGGCCTGAAAGCGAGATGAGCGCTGCAACCCGCCTTTGACTGGACTTAACCATCCAGGGGTTCTTTACCTTTTTAAACCTTTTAAAAATGTCTTTTCTCTGAACCAGATGTTGTAACCTTTCCTCATAGGGGAGTCACCCCATTCCCTTCATCATTTTGGTTGCCCTATGCTGGACTCTTTCCAGCCCAATATCCTTTTTTTTTTTTAGGTGAGGCAATCAGAACTATAAACAGCATTTCAAGTGCAGTTGCACCACATATTTGTACAATGTCATTAGCAAGACAGAGATTAAGAAGGCTGGAATCCGTGTGTTAATTTCAAATAAGCAATAAACTTTTGGGCACTGTGAGCTTCTCCCGGTTAAGACTGCATTGTGTTTTGTTCAACCCTGAACTGCGGAAAGAGTGTGCTAAAATTGCAGGATTAAATAAAGAGAAGGAAACGGGAAAGGAGGCGTCTTTGTAGAAGTGGACTGTCTTCCGTAATTGTCTCCGCTGCCTCCGTAGTTTCTGTCTCAAGTACAAATGACGGAGTAGCTTTCAAAGAACTTGCTATGAATACTGTTTGCTGGGGGAAAAGATAAGTCTGAACAACTATAATTCAGAAAAACAACAAAGGCAATGCATATTCCTTAGCAACCCAGACCAAGTGAGAAGAAGACCTACATTTATAACAAGAGCAGGATAGATAGGGAGAGTTCAATTGGTTTGTTTTTCTAAGACCCAAAAGGAGCTCTGGAAGGGGGTGGAAGAGCAGGCAGTTTTTCTTCTGTGGAACAAGGCAGTCAGCTTCTTATTCTTGGCATACTGAGGCATGGCGAAAGGATTTACCAGTATCTGCTAGTTAGCTAGTTATAGTGTCTTTACATTGCTCTTCAGCTGAAAAGGCTTTCAGAACAGCTTACATGTCAATAAGAATAATATTATAAAGCCCCTGCCCTCAGGCTTACAACACAAAAGTCAAAGGGGAGGAGATGGGAGGAAGAAAACAAAACTATTGACACACGCTCTTAAGGTTACAGAGAGACAGTGGACCCTCTGGATATTAATTTAATTCATTCCTGGGGTCCGTGCGCACCCTGAAAAATCCGTATCCAGAGACTCAAGCTGCAAAACCCGGAAAAAGACTTCCTGCTTTGCCACTTTCGCAACCTGAAGTTTATGTTACTCGAGAGTAACGTAACCCGAGGGTCTACTGTATTCAGATGTCTAGCTTTTTTTGGCAAAGTGGTTGAGCTGCATTTGGGGTGGAGCAAAGTTGTTGCGCTTTTTTATTTTTTATTTTTGCAAAATCTAAAAGAAGAAGTAGTTTTGAGCTAATTTTAAGGAAATTCACCAAAATCTACTCTTCCAACATGGGTTGCCAAACATCTGGATTTCCCCAGACATTTCAGCGATTTCCCACCCGGACACTGTTTCCAAGGGCTGGACGTATGGCAGCCCTAGGCTAACTAGGATGAAAACGGGAGGGAGAGGAGGAGGCGAAAGGTGCTGGTCTCCCAGGGGCCTTTGTGACAGACAAAACTTGGGTCATCCTCCGGGAGACCCTGTAACCAATCATGGCCAGGTGGAGAAACAGCACATTGACCAAGGAAACAGTCACCAAACAAAATTGTGTAGAGCCTTGATTGCTGAGGGAAGCTTCAAGGCAGATTCTCCAACAGGAGGAAACACAGGCAAAGAAGACAGTTTGCCACCTCCTTCCTCTCCCACGAAACTAGTCTTCTTTATAATTTAAGCTTCCAAAACTGCCTGTTTTAGATCCACATTACACCTGCCACATCTTTTTACATCTCCCTCCTTAAAAGCCTAAATGGCTGTGCTAACCTCCCAAGTTTCCCTAAAAGCTGCTTCGTTGGTGCTCAGATGTTTTTGGTTCACAGCTGCCCCGTGTTCTGCCACGCTGTAACTCAAAGGCAGCCATCAAACAGATGGTAAAAGAATCTTTTATTTAATATAAAGCATATGGCAGACTCCAAACAAAACAAAATAGGTTCTCGCATTTGCAACTGAAGGTCAGGCAAATTCTGACAGACAAGGACTTGGATTGTTGGTGTCAGTGTGCACACCATACATTTAAAGCACATTTAAAGAACATCTCCCTCTTCAAGATCCCTGGGAACTCTAGTTTAAGGGTGCTGGGAACTGTAGTTCTGTGAGGGGTAAATAGGATTCCCAAGATTGTTCAGTGTGGGAGTCTTTACATGGATAGTGCATTCAACTGTTGTTGCTTTCAATCTCAGCAAAAAAATGTATATATTATATTTTATTAGAAGAGTTTCATTTATAAGATGACAGAGTGACAAAAAAGAGAAGAGAGAAGAGAGAGAGAGAAGTGTAGGGAATACATTATAATACAATAAGTATCATCAGTTACGTTTCCACACATTACTATATAGATATATGTCATCTTAAAGCTTCTTCCTCAAGTTCGTTTTTTCCTTCTCCCACTGAGGGTGATATTAAGATGGAGATCAGGATTGCAGTGAGAGTTTAGGCAGAGAAATACTTGCTCCTTAAATAAGTATGTGCAATTGCCCACAGTCCTAAAGATCACGTCTGCAAAGGGCATGACCCCTGGCAGTTGTAATTTCCCAGCACTTTGGAGTTTGTATAAGCAGATAAAACCCTTAATGCAACATGTTAAACTGCAAGTTGTTGTCATTACTTGAATAATCTTACAATCTGGGTTTCTCTCTTCCTAGCAACAGGGGTGATCCACACTCCCCTTATCTCCCACAGGGCCTAGCACAGTGAAAACACTTCCCTGTTCTCAAACTTAGAAGCAAACATTCTATTCCAATCTCCATTCACCAGATGGCTTGGAGCCACCACTGAAGTCCCTCCCAGCACTCTAGAGCAGGGGTTCCCAATTGGTGGTCCGCAGACCCCAAGAAGTCTGCATAACCCACCCAGGGGTCCATGTCAGCTATCCAGGACATCCCATTTTGGAGCGCTGTGCTCTTGCATGGGTTACGTCACTCATGTGAGCGTGTGGCCCAGAAGATGTATGTCCCAGTTTTGTACTGGGACATGTTGGAGGTTATGGTGGCACCATAGGAAGTCCCTGAGAGAATGTCAGGAGCTGGAGTCAGGCATAGGTCACCAATAAAACAACAAAGCACGCGATGTCCGTGAAATTAACTCTTTATTCAAAGAAACAAAACAGCTCAGTCCTAGTGGTCACAGCAATCCTTCCCTGTGGGTCTTGCCCCAATGAAGCAGTTGCAAGGACTGAAGTTCTCTGCCTTCCCACTCCCTAAGGCTCCCCTCCCATTTCCTTCCCCAGCAGCCTAAGGCTTCATGGTCTTGCTTCTCTTTTATCCGCCCTCTTCATTTCTCTGTGTTTTCTGGGAGACCAGGGTGAGGGAAGCTGGCCTCAGCAGGAGCAGGCAATTCCCTGGCTTCTTCAGCAGCCTGCCTCATCTCTATCTCCTCTCCCCCCTCCTCTCCTGTCTCTGAGTCTGGACTGCCCTCTACCACAGCCTCTTCCTGCTCACTAAACCCTGTTGTCTCTTCAGCTTCCAACACTTCCTCCTGCCAGTCTGCTGCCTCTTCTCCCTCTGGCCACTCATCACCAGTCTCCTGGCTCTGAGCCTTCTTCACCTGGGGGGAGGGGTTTCTTAGGGGGTTCCCCAGTTTCTGCCTCCCACAACTGCTCTGCATCCAGTCAGTCCATGACAGAAAAGGATAGTCATTCAGCAGTTGAGTGTCTGTCTTGCATGCAGAAGGTCCCAGTTTCAATCTCTGACCTTTCCAGGTAGACCTGATTCCTTTTCTGAAGCCCTGGAGAGTTGCTTCCAGTCCATGTAGACAATACTGAGCTAGATGGTCCCAACAGTTTGACTTAGTAAAAGGCAGCTTCCTCTGTTTCTGCTGATATGCCAGGGGGGTTGTGGGAAATAAAAAATGCAGTTCTAAGCCACCTGGCTGATCACAAAGCTGCTGCCCATCACCAGGTCTATGTAAATCCACTGACAAGGCAGTAGGACATTTGACCAAGGTCCCCAAAAACTTGGAATGGACTTGGCACTGTGAAACTGACATGGAATGGAAACTGTGCCCCTGAAGGACCAGGTGCACAGCCTGGGAGTCATTGAGGCGCAGATTAATTCTCTGTCCTGGGCAGCTGTTTACCAGCTACATCTGGTACACAGGCTGAGACCCTACCTGCCCGCAGACTGTCTCGCCAGAGTGGTGCATACTCTAGTTATCTCCTGCTTGGACTACTGCAATGCGCTCTGCATGGGGCTACCTTTGAAGGTGACCCGGAAACTACAATTAATCCATAATGCGGCAGCTAAACTGATGACTGGGAGTGGCTGCCAAGACCATATAACACCAGTCCTGAAAGATCTTCATTGGCTCCCAGTACATTTCTGAGTACAATTCAAAGTGTTGGTGCTGACCTTTAAAGCCCTAAACAGCCTCAGTCCTGAATACCTGAAGAAGCGTCTCCACCCCCATCGTTCTGCCCATACACTGAGGTCCAGCGCCAAGAGCCTTTTGGTGGTTCCCTCGCTGCGAGAAGTGAGGTTACAGGGAACCAGGCAGAGGGCCTTTTCAGTAATGGCACCTGCCCTTTGGAATGCCCTCCCAGCAGATGTCAAGGCAATAAACAACTATTTTACTTTTAAAAGAAAACTGAAGGTGGCCCTGTTTAGGGAAGATTTTAATGTCTGATGCTGTATTGTTTTTAATATTCAGTTGAAAGCCACCCAGAGTGGCTGGGGAAGCCCAGCCAGATGGGTGGGGTATAAAAAATAAATTATTATTATTATTATTATTATTATTATTATTATTATTATTATTATTATTATTAACAGGCTGAGCCAACCTTTCCTAGTCTATGAGGGGTATCTGACTAAGTTTTATGCAGAGTAGACCCATTGAATTTAATAAGCATTACCAAGTTGGATCCATTAATTTCAGTATTACTCAGTCTGCTCTGAGTAATAGTCCATTGAATACCACTCTATGATTGCAAGATTTGGCAGTTTGAAACTATACAAGGCAACACTCTTGCTACAGATATTCAATTCAACACAGGAACCACTCACTGGTGTGGAAATGGCTCTCGGGGGTCTCTTATCTTCTACTGTACCCAACCATTCTTGGCACAGCCTACCCCAAATCCATCTCCAATTATTACAGCCTTTGTCATATGACATTTTGCCTCCCTTACACTTCTGTGCTTCCTGCCGCAGCTTTGAAATTTATAAATATCTTCAGATGACACAATAACGCTGCAATCACACTACTTTGCTGCCTCTGAAATGATTCCATTGTATCTTCCTCTATTCAACCTGCAAAATAGCTAGCTTTCTACTCTTTATTTTCATTCCTCAAGCATAGCTAGGTTACCAGTAATGCTGAGCTATTTTCAATAAGAATGTAGACTAAAAGTCATTCTAAAAAGAGGGGCTCTCTTTTTTTGGTATTTCATCAGAGGCCTAAAGAGATTTGGAAAAAAAGGGGGGGGGGAGGACTACTGAAGGTTCTCTCTTGTCCCTAAGGGCACCGTTTTGTATCCGAAGCAATTTAGCTATTGTGAAGTGGAGTGACATACGTGATTGGATCTAAAGGACTTCTGAATCCAGATAGTTTCCAACCAATTCAATCAAGGAGCCCGGTATTTTAAAACACAAAAATGTACAATTTTAGCACAGAACGGAATATGTGAATATGGATCCCTTGGGGCGATGCGTCTACCACCCTGGGCAACTTTTAAAAATCTGCTTTAGAAAAATCTTTGTGTATGTGTGTGTAAATGAAGTGTAATGTGCATTTTGAAGTACTTCCTCCCTGAATTTAGTCATTAACCTGCACCTTTCATTTTGTTTAAAATGGTAGCTACTTCATTTGTGCAGAATTACCTGACCAGCATCAGATGCAAGCATCGAAATGTGGTAACACGGGAACAATAATAACACTGGTTTTTATTTCAAACCAAAAGCACTATATTAACCGTACAATTCAGATCTTGCTGCAAATGAAATGGTGCAGTTGAAAAACAGCACATTGGCAGCAAAGCAATCAGATCCTTACAAAAAGGCCAAACCTTAAAATACACATCCATGTAGTCAGTGATCATTTATAGATATAACCAATTTAATTGAAGAGGAAAGCAAAAATTCCAGTGTCAGTTCTGAGCACAGAAAAGAACTAAGAACTGCGATATTGCGTGAGGACAGTGATCCATCTAATGCATGAGAAACTGTCTCATTTCATGTCAAATTCTACTGTCCACCTAGATCAGTATTGTATACTCTAACTGGCAACAGACCTCTAGGTTTTCAAAGTCTTTCTCATCATCTCCTTCCTGGTTGTTTTAATTGGAGGTCGACCCTGGGTCTTTCTGCTTGCAAAGTTTGTGCTCTACCACTAAGGAGCTTGTAAATGTAATATCAGAACCTGTTTCTATAATCTTTGAGATTTTGTGGAGAACTGGTGAGGTCCCTGAAGATTGGAGGTGGGCAAATATTGTCCTCATCTTCAAACGGTGCGGGGAGAAGACCCAGGTAACTACTGACTGGTGAGCTTGATATCAGCACCAGGTAAGGTCCTAGAAAGCCACTTCCAACCTCAGGAGGAGGTGGTGTTGTTGTGGGCTCCCACCCCCAGCATTCGCGCGGAGGCTGGCTCCCAGCCCCGCGTGATCTGGGGAATCCTCTGCCGTGTCATCTCCCTGGCCAGCCAATCGGTGTGGCTTGCCACATTTAAGGCAAGCATGGCAGAGGAGCTTCCTCTTTGCCGCCGATCAGCTGGGGTGTGGCCCTGTCCGAAGCCTATGGAGGTCAGGGCCCAAGGCACGCCCCCGAGCAGTGACCCCGGAGGAGTGCCTAGTTGATGTGCATCAGCAGGGCTCCCCCTGCTGGTGTTAACCCGTCCCGGCCTTCAGCCGGATAGTTGATTAGATTAGGACCAATGCCTAAGTCAATACCGCTCATCACCTGTAATCAATAAAGTTGTGGCCAATTTTAGCCCATTAACCTTAATAATGGTGTCTCGTGTCTTTATTTCCACTGGGGGGAGGCAGGAACTTGCCACGCAACAGTTACTTAAGGAGTTGGTCTGTGAGGACTTAGAAAAGGATGCTGTGATTACTAGGACCCAGTGTGGGTTTCTCAAAAACGCAGTCATGCTAGGTGAACCTCATTCACTTTTTTGAAAGAGTTACAAGTTTAGTGGATCAAGGGAATGCTGTGAACAATGTATATCTTGATATCAGTAACACTTTTCACAAAGTCCCACATGATATTATTATGGAGAAGCCAGTAAAATGTGGGCTGGATAAGGTTATTGTTAGATGGATTTGTAGCTGGTTGACTGACTGAACCCAAAGAGTGCTCACTAAGGTTCCACATCATCCCGGAAAAAAGTGACATGTTGGGTGCCGCAGGGTTCTGTCCTGGGCCCATTGTGGTTCAACATCTTTATATGCTATTTAGCTGTATGGGGCTTACCTCTAGGGGCAGTTATGCCTAGAGCAAGCTCCTGAGATACTCTCTCCCTTCAGCATCATTGCCTCTTAGGCTCTCTAAGAATGACCTCTGAATTGTTGATGTGTGGGCTTTTTTTACTAGCTTAAACACCCTTTCAAATCCACTTTGCAAGCTGAATTAATTTTCATTTGCAGCTTACTGTTTATGCTTCAATTTATTGGTGTCTTAACATCCCGCATGAAGAGAACGCATGTAAAAGAGAGAGTGAGAAAGAGAGAGAGACTGACTTCTTAAAGTTTAATTTCGATCGTTGGGTGTAATGTCTGTGAAATGTGCATAATGATTGTTTCTATTAGGAAGCCTCCAGCTCAGCAAAAATAATAAATACATAAAACCATGCGTCCGTGCAGTGCTTCAAAAACATAATACTCCCTTTCTGAAGTCTCATTTTAGCACCACCGAGACTGTCATGATGCTCACCCTAATCTTTGCTTTGCATCGTGTTGTAAATATGGGCTTAGTGTAGCCCTGCATTTGCAGCTGAATGTCAATGACTCCCACTCAGAAGTACAAAGAAAGGAGACTGGCCTCAACAGAACTTTAACAGGAGACACAGAACCATAAGTCACCTTTGCAAGGTGGAAAAGTAATACATCAGATAGGTCCTGCACAAAGAGGTCTATATACATGTATCACGTATGCTCAAGTTGAATGAATTTCCCCCCCACACACACCCCAAAAAAGATGGAAAAGTCAATGAATCAAGTTTCAACATGAATTGGGCCTCTGCCTGGTGTCATGGGCTGGATTGAGGAGGAATGGTGGGGACTACCACCACCCCTTCTTCCGAACCTTCCCAAGAACAGGACAGTATAGATTTAGAAAAGTGGTTTGCAGAAGGGCATAGTTCAGAGGCTGCAGAGGGCAGAAGCTGGGAAATATTGGAAGAGGAACAGCAGGAAGAAGAAGAAGCACCAGAGGAGAGACAGCTGACAGACACAGTGTTTTTTGAAAGCATTCCTAACCAAGATCACCCTCCCAGGACCAGACGTGAATTGAAAGTAGTGGAACAGAAAGCTCAGATTAGCCAACACAGGAGTGATGTAGAATAGGAGAGACGGAGGGGTTGGGACTTTACTTGGAGCAACACCATTATCTAGGTTAGACTGCATCCCTTCATCTCTCTCTGTGAATAGATTGAATAAATTGCTTGGTAAGGACTTTTATTGTTTCTCTGCTTCTTGGCTGCTACTGTAGGAGGGATCGGATTCTCCGTAGCCTGACACCTGGACACACATCTCACACACTGATATTCTTCCACCATATAAAGAGGATTGTTGGCCATGATGGTAGAGGGAGCACCAGCCTTTTGGACAAGCTGGGAACATTTGGAATTTTGGGAAAGCGCAGTAGGTGCCACCCATGAAATGGATGCTTGTGGGGGCATGGCACAACACATAATGGATGTGCACTAGGGCTGGAAGATATCTGGTGAGGTGGTCACCTCAGGTGGCAGATCCAGCCTCCAGGGAGTGTCACACCCCACCCCACTGCCATGCCCTGTTGCCATGCCATGTACTCACTCATCTCCAGTCTCCTTGTGTACCGCTGCTGCCTTCAGCATGGGGGTGAGGCATTGGAGGAAGAGGGGGCAGTGATGGGGGTGGGCAGAATTTTCTGTTTTTCTCCAAGCAGCAAAATGTCCCAGGCCAACCCCTGTGATGGCCTGGGATTTGGACTCGGAGGCTGAACCTGAGGAATCCCAGCCTGCACAGGATTTCCCGCCTCCAGAACCAGCTGAGCCGGGGCTGGGGCTTGAGCCTGAAGTGTGCTCACCTGTGCTGGATCCTCAGGTGCAGGCACCAGCTGAGTCTGCTCTGGCCCCTGAGGTGATGGAGGACCCATTGCCTGCAGGTGATCCACTTTCAGCCCCATCAGGGGAAGCTGAGGTTGCCTCTGGGTCCGGTAACCCTCCAGCCTCTCCTGAGCTGCAGAGGGTCAGGGCAGAGAGGTAGAGGGAACTGAGTTCCCGCAAGAGGAATGCTCACCTCCAGGCCAAGAGAGGCGAGTCACCTGTGGACTGGGGCCACCCTATGCCTCGGGGCAGATAAAAGCCAGCCTGCCCCAGTTCCAAGTTGCGGGAGCAACATTGTTGGTAGCCAGTTCCTGCCTGCACCCTGTCCTGCCGGATCTCCTGACCTCACCCGACTCCCTGCCTTGGACCCAGCTTCAGCTTTGACGGACTTCCTCCATACTGCACCCTCCATCTCGGACTGGACTCAGACCTCACCTCACGGATAACCCTCAGGACCAGCACAACCCTGCTGGTACCAGTCTGGTCCTCTACTACTGAAGACTCCCAATTCCTACCTAACAATGCAGGAATTGGTTGGCATGGAACGTTGCAAGCTAGCTGGACAAACAATATGAGGTGGCTTCAGGTGTTCAGATATGTATCTGCTACCAAAAGGTCCAAGGATGTCAGAGGAAAGAAAAGTCATTTCATCCTCCTTCTCTGCATTTCCCCATCTGTTCAATGGTTGGCCATCAATGGACTTTGATCTGGACAGGAAGGCCTTGAGTGACAGTTGAGTAACTCTGAGCACATGAAATTACCCCATTAGCATCCAAACACTTAATCCCCAGCTTCAAGATATTCATGATCACAATGACTTTTTCTTTTTCTTTTTTCTTTGGCTAGATCTGTTATAATAAAGCCATAGGTCAACTTTGGGCGCAGGATGGGAAACATGGCATTTCGATAGAATGGGCTTTTCTTCCTGTCAAGCTAATGAGTTTAATTAATTCACAGAGGAGACAGAAAGTAGAAGTAGCCTTGAAAAATGGTCAGCATTTAAACTCCATTCTGATCGCCTCCAGAACCAGGCAATGCCACAGCAGTCCCTTTATTTACACATTCCTTGGTGTCATACACATTGAAAGGACATTAGGAGCTCTGTGCTTAGCTATACATCCTTTTGAAAAATTGAGCGGGTAATTTTTGTGCTACTTTATGGATTTTTAAGAGTTAGAGTGAGCAGTGTTTACATGAATTGAATAAAAAATCAATTCAATCTTGATTACATTTGACTGCAATGAGTACTAAGTAAATGCGTCTCCCGTTTAATCAGTGAGCAGTTCTGGAGAAACACGATTTGCATTTTAATAATAGTAAAAACTTACTCACAGGCTCCATCCAAATTCCAGCAGCAAATTCTCCATCAAAGTGTCCTGAGCAAGCTCATTCAAAGGAGGACTTAATTGCTTGCTTGTTTATTTAAGCAAGGGCTTTTCCATCCATCAAGAAGTGGCTTAACAGCAATATTCAAACAATACTGTTAAACACCAGTGCTCTCTCTGTATTTGTGCCCATGGCCTCTCAAGTTGCCCACGTGGAAGCACCCATCTCTTTTACTTGTACAGTGCCTGTTTGAGTGATAGAACATTATTGCATCCTGTCGCTTCCAAGGAACATTATTTGCAGCCCCATTTCCACTGTGGGTAGCAGCAAACCCCCACTTTCAAGCCATCGCACGCAGCAATTTCCTGTTTAAAGGATGAAAGGAGCAGGGAAATAAAGGCAGCCCTCACTCGAACCACCTTGTGGAGTCTACCTGAGAAAGCTGCCCAACAGCCCACTGGTCCATTTGTATTTACATTACCTTTCGAATCACACAGGCTGTGTTGGGTTTGAATAGTTTTGTTGTTTAAAAACCTTAAATAAATAAATTCTTTTTGAAGAAAGAAAAAGAGTTGGCAGGATCTGATGGAGGAGGGAGAAACAGGGGGTGGGGGCTAAACAGTGGGAACCTGAGTTGGATGGGGGGGGGGATTTCCCCTTTCTACCCTGACATCAATTGTTTTGGAAGGGGGAGCAGGGATGCTATTTCTACCACCACCCCAACCTTCCTGCAGAGAGGAGAGGCTCAGTGGAGTCTGCAGAGGGTTTCGATCAGCTGAGGAAGTGGCAGCAACTGAACAGGAGCCTGAGCAGAAGGGTGAAAATCATTATAAAAGAAGAGAATCTTGTGAGGGAGCGTGCAACACCTTGTCCTTCAAAGCTTGGTGGGAGGGGCAAGAAAACTTGTTGGGACATCTTCATTGCTGCCCTCCAGTTCTGAACTGCTTCCCTTGCTCCTGAAGCACTGTGTCTTGCCTGAATAAAGATCTCTTTCCTATTTAACAGTAAGAGCCACTGTCTGTGGGCCGCCGAGACCATATAACACCGGTCTTGATAGACCTACACTGGCTCCCAGTACATTTCCAAGCACAATTCAAAGTGTTGGTGCTGACCTTGAAAGCCCTAAACAGCCTTGGCCTGGTATACCTGAAGGAGCGTCTCCACCCCCATCGTTCTGCCCGTACACTGAGGTCCAGCGCCGAGGGCCTTCTGGCGGTTCCCTCGCTGCGAGAAGTGAGGTTACAGGCAACCAGGCAGAGGGCTTTCTCGGTAGTGGCACCCACCCTGTGGAACGCCCTCCCACCAGATGTCAAAGAGAACAACAACTACCAGACTTTTAGAAGACATCTGAAGGCAGCCCTGTTTAGAGAAGCTTTTAATGTTTAATAGGTTATTGTATTTTAATATTCTGTTGGAAGCCGCCCACAGTGGCTGGGGAAACCCAGCCAGATGGACGGGGTATAAATAATAAATTATTATTATTATTATTATTATTATTATTATTATTATTATTATTATTATTATTATTATCAGGAGCCAGGAAAACACCCTCAGCTAGCCTGCTGCCCTTCAGTGCCGTATAGGTTTTTTCTTCTTCTGTTGTTGGGGCTGAAGTAAGATTAACCTCCCAATCTGGTTGGCTGTCACGTATGAAACCCATTTCATGTGTGACAGGGCATCTTGTCCTCCACCTCAGGCAGCAAAATATATTGGCCCAACCCTCTCAGAGCATCAGTCTGCAGAACGCTGCTAATGGGCGTAGCGCGCCTCACTTTCTGGAAGACAGAATTCAAGCCTGTAGGGCTGTAGGGGGTATCATGTCGCACCATGATTAACGAGTAAAATGGGATTGCAGGCTTGATAACGTCAACTTTATTTCACTTTCAACACCACCTCTCCAATGAAACTGGCGCAGTAAATGCCTTTTCTTTTCCATGCCTGAGAAACAAGGCAGGCCTGGCCTGTGTAATCACCACTGGTCTCCCTGCGAGTTCATGGGAGGAATGAACTGCTACTTCAGCCCAAATGATACAGTTTTGTTCCCCCCACAAAAGAGACATGTTCTAAGCAATCAGGAACAAATGGGAACAAGTGTGCCAACCACTGCAATGGGGTCCAAAATGACCCTTTCCCTGAATTACTTTTTTATTAAAAAGAAAAAATGGTGAAACTGTGTTACAGCTAAAAATGGGGAAAGATTATATTATGTTGACCTTGCTGTGTCAGCTCGGCTGCAAATCACTGGAAATGTCGGCCGTGGCAGCTGCAACTCGGCTTCTCTTTGCATTAGAGAAACAGCTTGAAAGTACTTGTGCTTTTATATATGTACTCTAATGGGGGTGGTGAGGAATCACGACTCAGATGGAAGTGGCATGAGTTACAACTAAGACTGGCCCTCAGAAAGAAGAAACATATTTGTCACGCTGGGGAACCAATTCTGTGAGTGATTCGGGAATATTTAAAAAAATCAGCATGCTGGATTTTATTTCATGTTTATTTTTCTTTTAAGGAAATCAAATATTCTTGGTCACCTTTTACGGCAAAGCTCTCACAAGGTTCAAAAAGTTATAAATATACATAACGAACACCATCAAATGCAGAGGGTTATATACAACCAAGTCCTGCTCCGAGTTAGGGATTGATGTATCTATTTTGGTTCTTCATTTCTCATTCTCCCAATCTTAGGTTCAGTTCTTCATATTTCCACGTCAGTTTTCTTTTTTAAAAAAGAAGAAGAAAAAGTTCTCATTTCCTGAGTGCACACAGCCCAAGGAGAACAAATGGCTGGTAGTTTTCTTCTTTATTGACAAAGCACACACTTATAGTAGCTCCTAAGGTGCAATAAACACACACACACACTTACTTCTGGTGACTAAGTAGCTGGCATCCCCTCCCCAGGACTGTTCTCTGAGCCGAACTGTTGGAGCAACAGCACAACCATGCCTTCACCCAAATTTAAGTACCCTCATATGACAGGTACATGCAAGTGTTGTGTTCATACGGAGCCCCCGGTTGTCTCAAGGACTATTGACACGGACTATTATATAGAAGGATCTGGCTACTTCTGTTTCAGTGTATCTGAAGAAGTGTGCATGCACACGAAAGCTCATACCAAGAACTAACTTAGTTGGTCTTTAAGGTGCTACTGGAAGGAATTTTTTTTGTTTTGACTATGGCAGACCAACACGGCTACCTATCTGTAACTGGGACTATTGACCCGTACACCACTAATCCGCTGCCACCAACCAGGTCCTCTCCGGTAAATCACTTAGTCTTAGTCAGGTTCTTAAGTGAACAATGAAGATTGTAGTTTATTAACACACATAAACTTTAAATACATTTGAAACGCTGTTACCCTTTACCCTCTTAGTCTTATTTTATTCTGTCTCTAACTCTTCTACCTCCCCTCACACAAGAACCAACTGCACTAACTGTCTCTCTGTTTCCATCTGTCTCCCAACTGCCTTTTCCTAACCAACCAACTAACCAACCAACCAACTCACCGTCTAAACCTCGGGCTAAGCCCTTTTATAAACAGGTAGGCTGTGCCTCTGGCTTTTCTATTGGTCTACCTATTAACTCTTTCTCTCCCCCTGTACAGACATTTTCAAAAGAACGAGCAAACGCCACAGCAAGCAACCAGCAACTTTTCCCACACAGAAGCTGTCACTGTGACTTCCCCCTTTAAGCCCCTCCTGGTCCTGGGGGACAGGGGGCAAGGGGATAAAGGGAAGTCTACTTACCCCCACCCCACTCTCAGGCACCATCTTTTGCTCTGCCCCTGGCACATCCTGCTCTTCAGCCCTGACTCCTGCCCTGCTTCCTGTGTCTCTTCTCATGTCTCCGATCGGCCCAGACACTTCACCTTCCTCTAGCCCAGGCTCCTGCCTTGTGCAAGGCACAAAACCCCATAAATTGCTACCCTCTTCCCCTGAATGACCCGCCACACACTCATCAGAGCCCTGCTGGTTCCTGGCACTTCTTGAAAATTCTGCAGCATTTCAGTGCAAATTTCTCCTAGTATACACATTTTATGCATTTCCCCCCTAATATACAGTGGTACCTCCGGTTGCAGACAGGATCCGTTCCGGAGCTCTGGTTGGATCCTGAGGTTTTTGCAACTAGAGGTGCCTGTTCTGCACGCGCGCACATGGCACAATAGAACACTACTGCGCATGCGCACGGCACAATAGAGCACTACTGCACATGCATGTCTGGCGAAACCCAGAAATATACTTCCAGGTTTGCCGTGTGCATATTCCGAAGGATATGTAACAAGAAGGGCATGAAAGAAGAGGTACCACTGCATACCATTTTGCAAGGCATTTACACAAATGCAATGGCTATTGCATGCTATGAATATACACATTTTTATGGACAGTTTATGTACACTGTTGTAGGCATTGCTTGGTGTGAGGACTGCTTTGCAAAATTCAGAGAACTGTGAATTTTGAAAGATGGGAGTGTTTCAGTCCTCTCTTTTCCCCCAGGAAGTGTTAATTAAGTAGGTTCAAACCCAAACAAGTTTCTCCCCATCCCTATTCAGAGTATACTTATTAATGACTCAAAGTTAGTCATGTCAGTTAATGTGGCTAAGCCGACTCTGCAGGCAACTAGCAATAGATACAACACAGCATCCCAAATACAACATCCATTTCCCAAAAGTCACTACTTGAATCATAGAATTGTAGAGCTGGAAAGTATGTTTCAGTTCTGAAGCTATTTAAAGTCAGCTCAGTAAGAACAAAGCACTTTATTCCCCTTCAGAAATGTTTGTCACTTTTTATTATGCTTGTGAAACTCAGACCAAATGCATCTGGGGTTTTCGTGAAGCAGGCACTGATGTGGGGCTAGAACAACCAAGGGCAAAAAGCCCCATCTTCCCACATCTTGACTATTTAGCTCCCTGGTTTGGGAAGGGCTTTTGATTTCTCACTTTTGGATAGCCTAGCTCAGACTTCCTGACAGACAGAAGTCTTAAACAAAACAAAAAGCAACTCAAAAATACTGGCACTTTTTAAGCCTTGGGCAAATGTGGGGGCGGTTTCTCTCCATTTCTTGTGCATTTAAAAAAGAAAGTAAAGAAAACCTCCCACTTTCCTGTCTGCCCACCATCTCTCCTCAGACACGGTTTCTTTTAAAAAATATATACTTGCATAATTTCTGGGGGGAAAGATGAAGGAGGGAACCTCCGCTGCCCTTTCGAATGCTGAAGGCAGGCTGCCGAAATGGCTGGCAACTGAATGAGGCCATTTTGCAGCACCGAGCCTGCTGTTGATCTCCGTGGCCTTCTTGACTCCTTATTATTCCTCTCCTCCACCTTCTAATGTGCTGCGTCGCTATGGCAACAAGGATGTGACGTCCTCTGGCCTTCATTTGAAATGGAACAGGCTTTCGCTTTGTTTGTGGCTACCTACATGCCCCCTCCCCCGAGGCATTGCTAGTTGTGTATGCACACTTCTAACCATGTTTTTTTTAAGAGGCCCCAATCCCATGTGATGGGGCTGGAAATAGGAATGGACAAGGGATACACTGCCGTTTAGAAAAGCGCAATCCCTTCAGTACCCATTTCTATATTCTCTTTCTCGTGCATACCCACAACGTACCCTCTTTAACAGATGAAAATGGGACCCCATTTGTAACAGGCTGCATACATACATTTCATAGAATCATAGAATTGGAAGGGACCCTAAGGATTATCTAGTCCAGTGCAGGAATATGCAGCTGTCCCATAAGGGGATTGAACCTGCAACCTTGACATTATCAGCACCATGCTCTAAGGTAAAGGTAAAGGGACCCCTGATCATTAGGTCCAGTCATGGCCAACTCTGGGGTTCCGGCGCTCATCTCGCTTTACTGGCCGAGGGAGCTGGCGTACAGCTTCCGGGTCATGTGGCCAGCATGACTAAGCCGCTTCTGGCAAACCAGAGCAGCGCACAGAAACGCCGTTTACCTTCCCGCCAGAGCGGTACCTATTTATCTACTTGCACTTTGACGTGCTTTCAAACTGCTAGGTTGGCAGGAGCAGGGACCGAGCAATGGGAGCTCACCCCGTTGCGGGGATTCGAACCACTGACCTTCTGATCGGCAAGTCCTAGGCTCTGTGGTTTAACCCACAGTGCCACCCGCGTCCCTTTACCATGCTCTAACCAAGCATATAAATAAATAAATAAATTCCTTGCAACTGTTGTTTATGGCCCGCATAGCTACAACTCCAGGCTCCCTGAACAAACTACAGTTCCCATGATTCTTTGGTGGTGTGCTTTCAATGTGCTTTCAAGGTATGGTGTGTCTGTAGCCACAGACTGGACGTAATACCAAGCAGGGCTAGATCTAGGTTTGCCGAGCTTTTCAATCACCCCCCCCCCAATGCCAGGGCTCCTGTATTTATGGGCAGGTGAATGGGTATTCATGGGGGAGGGGACAGTGGTGGCAGTTGCCCCCCATTGATGTTCCTTAACCCCCAGATTCCCAGCTTTCTTTTTTCTCTTAAAAAGGAGTAAGTTTCCAGCATTTTTAAAACCTGAGATATGGGACAAATGGTACAGACAATATTCTTATTTGTATGTGAGAAATTACCATGCTCTCCACTTCAGTGTTTTATTCCCCCCACCTAAAAGAATGCAAATGCCCCTTAGCAAGGGATACCCCTCCTCCTATTTCCACTAAATATGTGGTGTGCTGTCATACCCCCGGATGTAGCGATGATCTGGACACAGAGTCAAAGGGCCAGGTGCACCAGATGGGAAGCCTGACCTAGGACAGGGCTCAGAGCTGACAACAGAGGACAGGGAAACTATTGTGTCCAAGTGGTTGGACAAGAACCCTCAGAGGAACCTCCCACGCCACCAGGACCTAAAGGGCTAGAGAACAGGGCCTTCCCCTGAGTCCGCAGAACCAGTTGCCTCCCACCACATAATGCCAGTCCTGCCACACAGGGAGGGAAACTATGGAATGAAGAAGGAGCCTCCATCTTCAGGCCAGAGGGTAAGCCATTTAGGCCAGGCAAAGTCAAACTCGGCCCTCCAGATGTTTTGGGACTACAACTCCCATCATCCCTGGCTAACAGGACCAGTGGTCAGGGATGATGGGAGTTGTAGTCCCAAAACATCTGGAGGGCTGAGTTTGCCTATGCCTGATTTAGGCTCTGAAGTTCTCTACAAGTGGGTGGAGTCTGGAAGAGGTAACCTGGAGACAAAGGCATGAAAGGCCTCAGTCTCCTTCCCACCTTTGTTGTGCAAGTTCAGGCATAGGCAAACTCGGCCCTCCAGATGTTTTGGGACTACAACTCCCATCATCCCTAGCTAACAGGCCCAGTGGTCAGGGATGATGGGAATTGTAGTGCAAGTTGCTCACTTGGAGCTGTCCGTGGTCCTGCCACCTGCCACCAGCCTTGCTAGTTTCTCTGTAGATTCTGGAATTGGCCAGAACATGCTTTGCAGGTAGATAGGAGCAACTGGAGGAGGGAGGCTGAAGTCATTTGGCCTGCATTTTGAAGGGAACTAACCTAATTTTCCAGGCTCAGGTGTTATAAACAGCCATGGCTTCCTGCATGTGAACTGAATCTCTCTAAAGCAGAACTTTCCAAACTATGTGTTGCGACACATTAGTATGTCGGCTGCAGTGTGTAGGTGTGTCATGTGAATGCTCCCTGCACTCCTCCCGGGGCTGGAAAGAGGTTAGTTTAACCTCCAGTTTGCTGGTAAAACTGAATTACTGTGTCGCAAAATGATCCATGTCTAAAAAGTGTGTCACCAGCATGAAAAGTTTGGAAAGCTCTGCTCTAAAGCCTGCATCTTTGCTAACCCAAAGATTGCATGATCCTTTTTATAAGGAAACCAAGTTCTTTTCCTTTTAAAGTCATTTGGAAGCTTTTTTCCTTCTTTGTTTAATTGCCAGCGGGGAGACTTGTTTGATGTAATGTCTGGAAACTCTGTGAGTAAAGCCTTCACTTATTGTAAAGTGAAGTGTTTGTGATTTATTCTAGCCTAAGTATTTTCATGGGGAACATTTGTTTAAGGGTGGATGAGGGCAGGTGTAAAATCTAACCAAAATTTACTGTGCGTGGAGTGATCATCCTTGTGCTAACTCTGCTATGAGAGTAAGAAATCTGTCTTCCAAACCTCTCTCTAACTGCATGCTCAGTCACCATTAGCTTGTTTGGGGTGCGGGGTTCTGAACACATGTTGTTCTTCTGCAAATCCTGAGATTACCTGAAGCCTGCTGACACCTCCCTCTTGCATGTGAGTGGTACCATTTTGGCTACATAAGTTAACAGCACTCACACCATGAACAGTGGAAATAGAGAAAAATGCATTGTGTAGCCCACTTTCCTTCTGGCACCCTGGCAATAACACTCCCATTTATCCAATTTCCTGATTATCTGCATATTTTGGCCATCCTCCAAGCTATTAAGATGAACGAGCTTTTACTGTAATAGGCTAATGGAGCCTATTAACTCCATATTACCATCACTTCTGAAGTTAGTGTTGGCGTGTGACAGATTGTGACAAACCACGGGACCAGTGGAGAAGTGCTGTGTGTGATGAGAGGATTGTTGGTGGACATAGGAAGAGATTGGCTTTTTCTCTCCTCCCTCAATCCCCCTCTCCCTCTCTCCCTCCCATGTCTAGCATATTAGAGTCTCTGCAGTTCAGGATTTGATGAAAGTTATACCCATTTAAAAGATAAAGAATCACTCTGCTCCCAGTTATTGGTTATATCATAGGCATATCACTTTCATTCGTAATGATGCAAATGAGCTTTCCAAGAGAAGAGGAGGAAGGGGGAAAGGTAACTAGTCTGTAATTTAAGGGACTGCATTTTATAATGGGGGATAGCATGGAAGCAGGCAGGGAAGAACCTAACACATATGGCCTGGTTTAGGGGCACCCATGATGCCATCACTTCTGATGTACTGCTGCTGCTATTATCACCATCATCACTTTATCACCGTCCATTTTGTTGTAGACTCTAATTCTGTATGTTTTGATGCACTTGTACATTTTGATTATATGTGCTTATATGCTCTTGGTGATTGTTTTTATACTCACAAACCTCTTAACAGACACCATGGCAATTAAGAAGGCTATAAAATTATCATATAGTACTTTTAAACCCTCCTTTCACCATCAGGTCCCAGTTACAGCAATGTAAAAAAGACAAAATTAAAATTAGTTCTGGGCACCACAATTTAAGAAGGCTGAAGACCCGCTGGAACATGTGCAGAGGAGGGTGACCAAGATGGTCAAGGGTCTGGAAACCTTCTGAGGAATGGTTGAGGGAGCTGGGTAAGCTTAGTCTGGAAAAGAGGAGACTGAAAGGAGATATGATAGCCATCTTCAGATATCTCAAAGGCTGTCACACAGAAGATGGAGCAAGCTTGTTTGCTCCTGCTCCAGTGGGTAGGACTTGAACCAATGGATTCAAGTTACAAGAAAGGAGATTTCGACTAAACATCAGGAAGAACTTTCTGACAGTAAGAGCTGCTCAGTTCCCCCAGGAGATTGTGGACTCTCCTTCCTTGGAGGTTTTGAAGCCGAGGTCAGATGGCCATCTGCCATGGATGCTTCAGTTGAGATATCTGCATAGCAGGGGGTTGGACTAGATGATGCTTAAGGTCCCTTCCAACTCTAGGATTCTATGAACCATCATCTTGAACTTAGCACTGTAGCTAAAGGACAGCCAGCATCCTCACATGGTGTCAATAGCCACTCCTCACTCTAGGTTTTTATTTTAGGTATGCAATTACATAAATGGTTTAGATATTTATTGCTTAAGCATATTGTTTAAAATGTGGGATTTTATTATTAGCAGATGTATTGAATGTGGAATTTGTATTTTTATATAATATTTAATGATTTTGCAAGCCGCGCAAGCCACATTGAGGGTTTTTTTTGAAATGCAAAGCAGTATGCAAATTAGATAAACAAAAATAAATAATTGATGGGGGGACAGAGGGGAAACAGAGATGCCCCCATTGTCTGCTGGGGCATGTAAAGTATGAAAGCCTTGGCCAACATGCATTCGTTTATCATAAATCTCTTTTGTAATTTGATTAGGCAGGATTGGGTTTTTTCCATTATTAAAAGGCTTAGCTTTGAGGTGTGTATTTGACTTTCTAAGAGGAAAGCAGTGTGAGAACCACATCAATATATCTCATGGGTGCTTGTAATAATTACTCCGATTTAATACCTACTAAAGCGATAACCATAGCAATAATTCCAGGAGATGGCTGAAGCTCAAGTTACAAATGTTCCAGGCAAATCTTAATTATGTTAGGCTCTCTGATGTTCAAATTCACTTCTTTGCATAAACATGTTAATTCACTATCCACTGGCAGGTGGGGAAGGTCGTGAGATATATATATATAAAATTGTATTTTTGGTTCTCCTTCAAGTGGTGAGAAGCTTTAGGCAGAATTTATGAAAACAATATTGTTTTAGAGAAGAGAACAATGGGGGAAAGACCTAAGGGTGTCAGAAGTCTGGATGAATCTTATTACAAATTGTAAGGTTGAACTGGCATTAAAGAGGTTCAGGATCAATCCCTGTTCTCCAATTCACAAGGGAGTCTGATTTGTGACCAACACAGGGCATGGATACATAGTAGGTCTCTGCCTGTGTGGCAGATTGGTGGCCATGCTTGGGATCTTCTGGGTGGGGCCTGGGGGTGGACCAGACAGAAGACTCTGCTTGGCCTTGTCCTCTCTCAGAGGAGAAAAGGGCCCCCAACTTCCTCTCCCCACTTCAGTCTATTTCACCTTTGGTGAGGAAGAATGTCCTTGTTCCAACTGGTCTTGGCAGGGACCCAAGGAACAGCAGAAGAAGCAGTCAGTCTAAGGAGGTAAGGCAGGGCTACAAAAGTCAGGAAGAGACACAGAAGTATCTGAGGTGGCATCCAGCTTCAGGAGGTGGTGTGAGGCTTTGGGAGGCATGAAGAGCCATAAGTAAGTGAGGTGTCATCTAGCTGCAAAAGATGGAAAGGGCTGGTGAGCATATTCCTGCGAGAGCCACATGGTGCTGAAAGAACTGGGTCCGTGTAAGGGAACAGGGTGTCAAGCTTTGGGGAATCAGCTTCCTCCACCGTAGCCGTAGATAAGCAGAACAAAGGAAAAGTAGTCTTCTTACCAGTTGAAAACTTTAATGATCACAGTGAGAGAACAAAGAACACATTTCCTAGTAATGGTGGTGCTCCCAATTAAAGAGTCCACCCCCTTCGGTTCCTATGAAGCTACTTCACTTCTACATCTCGTAATCTGAGCTTGCCCCCTCTGTGCTTTCTGTTCTGCCACTTTCCAAGCCCTTCTTGACCTTGGGCTGAGCAGAGGAATCCTGCCCAGAGGCTGAATCTGTTAACCCTCTCCCTTCCAGTGCTGCTTCTCCTAGCTGTTCCCCATCCAGTATTTCACAGCTTCTGCCTTCTGAACTATGTCCCTCTGCAAACCACTGTTCCAAATCTATACTGTCCTCCTGCTCCTGGGAAGATTCAGGATCTGGAGCAGGGGGAGGGGGAGGTTCCCACCATTCCTCCTCAGTGCAGCCCTCTGCAGCACGGTCCCTGACATAGGGCAAGCTCCAGGTGCACCGTGCCCCTTGGGAAGACTTAGGGGCTTGGCTGGATTCCATGGAGGGGGTGATGCAGAGGGCGCAGGGGAATGTGATTGAAAAGGAAAATCTGGCAGCATGAGACGATTGTTCTACTCTATTCTGCCTTGGTCAGACCACACCTGGAATACCATGTCCAGTTCTGGGCACCACAATTTAAAGAAAGATGCTCCATGATCATTGCAGATGGTGACAGCAGTCACGAAATTAAAAGACGCCTGCTTCTTGGGAGAAAAGCAATGACAAACCTAGACAGCATCTTAAAAAGCAGAGACGTCACCTTGCCAACAAAGGTCCGTATAGTTAAAGCTATGGTTTTCCCAGTAGTGATGTATGGAAGTG
The DNA here is from genome assembly GCF_964188315.1 of Podarcis muralis. Classification (NCBI taxonomy): domain Eukaryota; kingdom Metazoa; phylum Chordata; class Lepidosauria; order Squamata; family Lacertidae; genus Podarcis; species Podarcis muralis. Next base: position 44,012,794 of record NC_135668.1, read on the forward strand.
AGAGCTGGACCATAAAGAAGGCTGATTGCCGAAGAATCGATGCTTTTGAATTATGGTGCTGGAGGAGACTCTTGAGAGTCCCATGGACTGCAAGAAGATCAAACCTATCCATTCTTAAGGAATTCAGCCCTGAGTGCTCACTGGAAGGACAGATCGATCCTGAAGCTGAGGCTCCAATACTTTGGCCACCTCCTGAGAAGAGAAGACTCCCTGGAAAAGACCCTGATGTTGGGACGACAGAGGATGAGATGGTTGGACAGTGTTGTTGAAGCTACCAGCATGAGTTTGACCAAACTGCGGGAGGCAGTGGAAGACAGGAGTGCCTGGCGTGCTCTGGTCCATGGGGTCATGAAGAGTCGGACACGACTAAATGACTAAACAACAAAGTGTGCAGGGGAGGACAACCAAGATGATCAAGGGTTTGGAAACCAAGCCTTATGAAGAACAGTTGAAGGAGTTGGGGGTATTTAGCCTGGGAAAGAGACTGAGAGGAGATATGATAGCCATCTTCACATATCTAAAAGTCTGTCACATGCAAGAGGGAGCAAGCTTGTTTTCTCCTACTCTAGAGGGTAGGACTCGAACCAATGGATTCAAGTTACAAGAAAGGAGATTCTGACTAAACATACAAAAAACTTTCTGACAGTAAGAGCTGTTTGACAGTGGAATGGTCTCCCTCGGGAGGTGATGGACTCTCCTTCCCTGGAGGTTTTAAAGCGGAGGTTGGATGGGTATCTGTCATGGATGGTTTAGCTGAGATTCCTGCATTGCAGGGGGTTGGACTAGATGACCCTCAGGTCCCTTCCAACTCTGTCATTCTATGAATGCCACCTGAGTGCAAGGCTAGAAGAAGAAGAGTTTGGATTTGATATCCCGCTTTATCACTACCCGAAGGAGTCTCAAAGCAGCTAACATTCTCCTTTCCCTTCCTCCCCCACAACAAAGGTGAGTGGGGCTGAGAGACTTCAGAGAAGTGTGACTGGCCCAAGGTCACCCAGCAGCTGCATGTGGAGGAGTGGAGACGTGAACCCAGTTCCCCAGATTACGAGTCTACCGTTCTTAACCACTACACCACACTGGCTCTGGAGATCCTTCTCAGCAGATCCAGGATCCCTCTCAGCAGCAACTTGAGCCCACACTGCTCATGGAGGTGTCTGGAGACCACCAAGCAGCACCCAGGGCCTGCCTCCAGGACTGGCCACAAGGCATCAAGCCAAGGTCAAGAAGATAAGTCCACGACACTGAAAGGGCTGCCCCAGGTCTTGGAAGTGTGCTGGAGCATGTTGACCAGCAGGTGATGTCAAATGGCCTGATATATAATCCATCTAGACTTGTCCAGGCATAACCAGATGTACCTGAGACCCAAGTTCACACAAAGCAATATATTTTGATCACCTTAAGTACATAAGATGAGAGCAAAGGTCCACCTGGCCTATCATCCTGTTTCCCACAGTGACCAACCAGATGCCTATAGAAAGCTTATAGGCAGGACATGAGAGCCATCATGGTTGAAATGGAATATAGAGACATACTTCAACTGATTGTGGAGATAGAATAGAGTCATTATGACTAATAGCCACTGATAGCCTTATCCTCCATACTTCATCCTTTTGAGAGTTGTCTAAGGTGGTGGCCACTATTCCCATCTTCGGTAGAGAAATTTATAGCTTCACTGTGCATCACATGGAGTACTTTTTCCTGTCTCTCCTGAGTCTTCTGCCATTAGAGAGAGAGAGAGAGAGAGAGAGAGAGAGAGAGAGAGGATGCTTCAAATACAACTTAGTACAATAGCCTCAGCATAAACAATATAGAGCATTCTCATGCTAAGCCGTATATTATACTGAGCTCATTGCTCCAAGCCAAAATAAAGATGCTTGCATTTCAGACATGATAGCTTTTTCTCAGATGCTAAAAATCAATGTTGTTTTCCAGACACACACACACATATACACAGCCTGATGTTTGCAGTGTCTTGATGAAAATTTCCCAGGCAGCTCTGAACAGCTCAGTCCTGACCTCGTTGCCTGTTTCAAACTGAATGTAGATTTTACACAGATCAATCTCTTATCTAAAGTGCCTTGTTTCGTGAGCATATGTGAAACATTTTAAAAGGTGGGAAGAAAAGACATTCAGAGGCAAAATCTTTTTCTTTCCTCCTTTCCACTGAACTGATTCATATGATCATACTAAAAGCACAACTGCAGGTCTTGTAGGAGATGATCACAAGTGAAATCCAAAATGTCTGCGCAGAGTCAGAGAACTAATTAAATTCATCCCCCCCAAATGACTCAAATCCTTTCTCCTTTGATCTCGGCATGTTAACAGTCACAGGAAACAATAGAGACCCTAGAGGTATCTGTCATTGTTGGAAGGAAGTTCTTTTTGAAAATGTGCATTAACGGAGGAGATTTCCCTAGACATAATCAGAGCAGGATACATATAAAATCCGCCTAGTGATGCATTCTCTGAGCAAGGATCCCACTGAACAAATACTTCCCATTCTATTGGGTGTATGTTATATAAATAGAAGGATATTGACAAATCATAGTTAAAGAATCAATGTGAATTTTCAGTCTTTATATGTACAGTTTAGAAAGTTATGGAGAGGAATGGATTTATCTCCAGGTTCATATGGAGAAGCATGAAAGAGATACTGTAACTCCTTGCTACCAGTAAGACGGGCTCTTGCTCAGTGGTAAATGGGCCCGGTCCTACCATTGGACAGAGTGAGATGACCTAGAGAACTTGCTTGTATATCAAGTAACAATAAATAAATGGAGAGAGTTGCCATCTTGCCCTTTGCCATAGACAGCAAAAATGTTTGGTCTAGCCCTGGTTATAGAGCACATGTTTTGAATCCAATATGTTCCAGGCTACACCCCTGGTTTTTCCAGGTATGGTTCCTTCTTTAAACCCTAGAACACCACTATTGGTTACTGTAGAGCAGTAGGACTTATGGCCCTCTAAGTGTGGCTGGACTACCTGAGAACATACGAAGAGTCCTACTGAATCAGGTCAAAAGCCCATCTAGTCTAGCATCCTGTTCTCACAGTGGCCAACCGGATGCCTATGGAAAGTTCACAAGAAGGACCTGCTTCCCCTCAACTGGTATTTGGAAGTATGTTGTCTTCAACAGTGGATGTAGAACACAGCCATCACGGTGAGTAGCCAACTATACATTCGTCCTTCATGAATTTCACTAATCCCCTTTTTCAAAGCCATCTAAGTTGGTGCCCATTACTACATCTTGTGGGAGTGAATTCAATAGTTTAGTTATGTGCTGTGCTAATACTGTATTGGCCCGAATATAAGACGCACCCGCATACAAGCTGCACCTTTAAAACTCAAGGATTATTTGGGGGTGTGGCCCGCCTCCTGGCACTGAACAGGGGGCGGGGGGAAGCACTCGGTTCCAAGCACGCTGCGTGCCCACCTCCCGGCACTACCTCCCCAAGCCAGAGCCGGCCACCCCATCCCCCGTTCAGGGTGGTAGTTCCAGGAGCGCAGCACTCGGTTCTGAATATAAGCCACACTATAACTTTTCACAGTCAGAATTTTGAAAAAAAAGTGCAGCTTATATTCGGGCCAATACGGTAAGTGCTTTCTTTTGTTTATCCTGAACCTTCTGACATTCAGCTTCATCGAATGACCCTCTTGGGCCTCTCGTATTAGGAGAGAGGGAGAAAAATGTCAGCTTATCTGTTTCCTCCACACCATCTTGTACTCCTCTACCATTTCGCACCTTACTCACCTTTGCTCCACTAAGCTAAAAAATGTCCTGAATGTATCCTTTCCTCTGAGGGGAATTAATGCAGCCCCCTTGTCTAAACTTTTTCCAGCTCTACTATATCTTTTTTGAGTGGAGCGTCCAGAACATATGCAATTTGTATGATGGCAATATGATATTATATTTCTGTTTCAATCCCTTACTCAGTGATCCCCAACAAGGAATTTAACTTCTTCACAACTGCAACACCCAGGGTTAACATCATAATTGAGCTATCCCCTATGATTCCAATATCTTTTTTTCCTGGTCAGTCATCACCCGTTCAAACACCAATAATAATATGTGAAATCAGGATTTTTTTTGCCCCAATGTTCATAGCTTTACACTTGCTTACATTGAGAAACATTTGCCATTTTACTGCCCATTCCCCCAATTTGCAAAGATCTTGGAACTCATCAAAATCCTTGCACAATCTGATGTCATCAGAAAACCTGGCTACCTCATTGCTCTCCCCTAACTCAAGATCATTAATGGTGATGGGACTACATCTCTCATCCTCCTTGACTAATGTCCATGCCACCAGGGGTTAATGGGAGCTGGAATCCATCCACATACGAAGGCTTACAATCTCTCCATCCTTAAACTACTGAGCCAGGTACACCAATAGTGTAAGGCAGCTTCCTAATGATAAATCTACTTGAATGGTGAACTCCATAGCTAGAGTGCTTTTAAATAAAGACATTGCAAGTGGCCGGGATTTGCTGTGGATAAGCCATGAACGCCTCCTCTGAAGCTGCCAGAGAGAGTGATAGACTTCACACTGTTGTGAGTAAGTTCCAAAAAGCAGAATAATAGAAGTTGTTGCAGCAAAACCCCAAATGGGGCAAACATCTTTGTGGGAGTCCAGACAAGGTGTCAGAAAAGAAGCAGACTTAAAAGTTGAAACGAAAACAACAACAAAACCAGGAATGGCCTCCAGCCACAGTCAAATGCCCCCTATGGACTTCGAAAAGAGGGAATATTGCTAAAAATTGGGCTTAATGGAAGGACGTCGTGGAGCTGGTATTGGCAGGCCCAAAGGCAGACAAATTGTCTGAAGAACAAAAAGGCTGCACAATTTCAGATCCGTACTGGGCACAAAGACAGAGATATCGGCAGGGTCCAGAGTGCTAGTGGCAAGCTAACAGAAGGGAGCAAAATAAAGCCACTGTATTGTTTGCAATGCTTGAAACACGCTATATGCTCAGAAAATGAAAATAAGAGGTCTCCATGCAGCACAGATTGTTTTGAGAGAGGCAAGTATGAACAAGAGTCTGCGGATAGGTGTGTGGTATGCCTAACACTTAAACGGTGGGGTTTTCATGACAATGGAGCTATGATAACGCATAGGGCATTAATGTCATCCCTGATTTCAAGGAGAGAAATGATCCATCACAGGTGAGCAGCCTGCAGGGTGTGTTGGCACCCGTCTGTTTTGTGAGGCGGTAGAGTGTGCCCCCTGGAGTTGAGTCAAACCACTGGAGAATCACAGTGAGGCCGCAGAGACGGGTGACTCATAACTGCAGCCTCCCACATTGTTTTTGCTGTGTTATCAGCAGCAAAATGACCTCTCTGGGGTGCAAGACTTGGCATTGTGTATGGAGGACCTGAGCTGCCCAGACAACAAGACCCCTCTCATGGCCTCACTGATATGGTCCAAAGGAAATAAAGCAATACGTTTGGGACCAGCTTGGCAATGGGAGTTGTCAGAAGGAGGCTTGCAAGACACCATCTGACCATCTTAGGGGCTCCACACCACATTACTGTTGGGTTTACGCCTTAGCCTTTTCTTCCCCCAAATAAGTTCTGCAAGGCAGATTACAGAGAATATTCCTCAGGGTTTACTCTCAAAGCCTTTCTCATGAATGACTACAGTGGTACCTCAGGTTGAAGACGCTTCAGGTTACAGAGGCTTCAGGTAACAGACTCCGCTAACCCAGAAATACTACCTCGGGTTAAGAACTTTGCTTCAGGATGAGAACAGAAATCGCACAGCGGTGGCACGGCGGCAGTGGGAGGCCCCATTAGCTAAAGTGGTGCTTCAGGTTAAGAACAGTTTCAGGTTAAGAACGGACCTCCGGAATGAATTAAGTTCTTAACTAGAGGTACCACTGTATAGCTGCAAGGAAGCAGAGGTTTAGGGTCAAAGTCTTCCTCGATGGGCTACTTTCCTAGGCTGACAAACCCCATCTGCCTCTCACTTCCCTCTACAGCATGTGCAGTAACTGCCTTCATGACCTTTAGACCCACTATTGGGTATAAACTGAAATCATACAAACAATGACAAGGAAAACAACCACAATAATTCCACTGTATTGTCTGCAATGTTTGAAACATGCTATATGCTCAGAAAATGAAAATAAGAGGTCTCCATGCAGCACAGGTTGCTTTGAGAGAGGCTACCAGTAGACATAGTGACGCAGGTGGCACTGTGGGTTAAACCACAGAGCCTAAGACTTGCCGATCAGAAGGTCAGAGGTTCGAATCCCCGCAATGGGGTGAGCTCCCATTGCTTGGTCCCAGCCCCTGCCAACCTAGCAGTTCGAAAGCAAATCAAAGTGCAAGTAGATAAATAGGTACCGCTCCAGCGAGAAGGTCAACGGCGTTTCCGTGCACTGCTCTGGTTCGCCAGAAGCGGCTTAGTCATGCTGGTCACATGACCTGGAAGCTGTACGCTGGCTCCCTCAGCCAATAAAGCGAGATGAGCGCATCAACCCCAGAGTCAGCCACAACTGGACCTAAAGGTCAGTGGTCCCTTTACCTTTACCTTTACCACTAGTGAGAGCTGGACCATAATGAAGGCTGATCACTGAAGAATTGATGCTTTTGAATTATGGTGCTGGAGGAGACTCTTGAGAGTCCCATGGACTGCAAGAAGATCAAACCTATCCTTTCTGAAGGAAATCAGCCCTGAGTGGTCACTGGAAGGACAGATCCTGAAGCTGAGGCTCCAATACTTTGGCCATCTCATGAGAAGAGAAGACTCCCTGGAAAAGACCCTGATGTTGGGAAAGATGGAGGCCATAAGGAGAAGGGGATGACAGAGAAAGAGATGGTTGGATAGTGTTCTCGAAGGCCTGGCATGCTCTGGTTTATGGGGTCACGAAGAATCGGACATGACTAAACAACAACAACAAACCACTAGACATGATGGCTATGTCTTCTCTCTACTGTCAAAGTCCATATGCCTCTAAATGCCAGCTGCTGACAAACACAAGTGGGGAAAATGCTGTTGCACTTTGAGCTTCCCATAGCCACACTAAGAACAAGATGCTGGACTAGAAGGGTCTTTGGTTACAGCATGCAACATGCTGATACTGAGCCTATCATTCCCAATTGCCCCTTCAGGCATCGATTCTACATTGGATCATGTAAAAACCACTTTCAGCCGCATGGAAGATACGATTTTGCAGCATCTTCATTACTGATAGGGATAGCTCCTATTCTTGAGCACTTTCAATGCTTTCTCTAGGCTCGATCTCAGCAATAGTTTCTTCTCGATTTATTCCACGTTGCGAGTCCCATTTCAGAGACAGCAACATGATAGGCAGGTTGCATTATTGCAAAGAGCTGGAGTGAATTCGGACTTGTTCACATTCCAACCAAACAGCCAGTATCCAGATATTGTGCGCTTACCAGATGCTAAGCAGTTAACTTTAGCAAGTCGGGTTTAGCATGGAATGGGCTACGTGATGGATTTATATCTAACAATGGCTCTCAGTTCTGTAAGCTGCGGTATTCACCATACACTGGAGTTTTAAGCATATGTCCATTATCCTATGCATTCCACAGTCTAACTTGTTAACTGAGAAGCCTGTGCATATGATGGAAAGCAGAATGGAAAAGGCACGAAGTAATCAAGGCACATGCCTAAGCTTGCTGAGCTACAGAAACCATCCCAATAATGAGGGAAACCTATCTGGCCCAATTATCAATGAACAAACAACTTCCCCAGCCACAAGCAGGCAGTGCTCTGCAAAACATACCAACGGCAAAAGAAGTAAGGAAAAGCATCGTGAGCTGAAGACACAAGCGGAAGCAGCAAAGTTGGCCAGGCCTCTGGGAGAACTGGAGTTACTTTGAGGGTACGACAAATAGACATTGGAAGGTTTGCAATATATAGAATGAGCCAGGGATGCTTTCACTTAAGCTACCATAGAGGCATACCGTAGAGTCAACTCCATGCAGTTGTAATCTGTAAATTTCAAGAATGCTGAAAAAATGCTGAATTAAAAGTTCCCTTCACACTGTTGCAAGACGATATAGATCTGTGGGAGCAGAGACATAATAGAAGACCTAACACAGGCATAGATAAACTCAGCCCTCCAGATGTTTGGGGACTACAACTCCCATCATCCCTAGCTAACAGGACCAGTGGTCAGGGATGATGGGAATTGTAGTGCCAAAACATCTAGAGGGCTGAGTTTGCCTATGCCTGACCTAAGGGAACCTAAGAGTTAGAAAGCAGTGACTGCTGCATGGTTAATGAATGGTCCTGGATAAGCAACTAGAGTTTCCAAGAGTGAGGAAATCCAGTTCGTAGGAGTTTCCTATCTGCTCAAGAGCATGATTCCTAATTCCAAGGCAATAGCCAGAACAATATTGCCAGAGGCTGGCTGCTGCTGGGACTTGTCAGATATTTGCCACAGCCGGGCCTTGTCTTCATGGATGCTCACAGCTGGAAGGGAGTTGCCTTCCCTACTCAACATACTATAAAGAGGAAGAAGCTGCCATCAGAGAAGCAGGCTAGAATTAGAAAGAAGACAGAAAGTGAAGCATTGCCTCAGCGCAGAGGTGCAACAGGGAATTCCTTCTGGATTAAAATCTCGTGGTGAGCCAGGAAAGCAAGTTCTTTCCAGGACAGGGTATTAAGGGAAGGGAGAGAGAACTTGACCCAGTAACCCCAGAGGGAACTTAATGATGGGAAGAGTCTCAATTCTCCTATACTAGGAGCCAGGGAGCTCCCAAGATCTCCCATGGTTTTGTGGGGCTCACATTGGTTACTCTCATTTGTGGAAGATTGCTGAACAAGAAGGATGAAACAGAATGGATGCACCACACTGTATGGACCCCAGATTTGCAAAAAGCTGTATGGACCCCAGATTTGCAAAAAGCACCAGCAGAAAAGAGAAGTTCAAATCTCAGTGGCAGAGCCCATGTGTCACAATGTCCCAGGTTCAATCTCCAGCATCTGGGAGTGGCCCCATGCAGACTCTTGTGGAGAACTGGTGCCAGTATAGTATGGAGAGCAATTAACATAGCATAGTGTATTCTGCTGTAGACAGTACTGAAGTAGATGGACCAATGGCCTGGCAAGGAAAAAAGGCAACTTCCTATGTTCCTAACAGTCAATCTACTTGAAGTATGAACTCCACAGTTGGAGTATATTAAATTAAAGCACAGCAGGTGGCGTGGAATAAAATGTTGGTCTGAATTTAGCAAGGACTTGTATGAATGGAACACACTGTTCACATCTGCATAATAGCAGCCTCTTTTCATGAGCGTTGCTGGCTGAAATGGAAGAAGCAGAACTTTCTTCAAAGGGTAAGGAAAAATTAACCAGCTATTACAGACACGTCAGGAACATGATCAGGTTCTACAGGCAACCAAACTTATTAGGGATAAACAGATGTTGACTTTTATAGTCTGTCCTGCCCCACCTTAGTAGGAAATCTCATACCAATTTAATAATTAGTGGTTTCTTTTTTAAAAAACCCAAAACCACTGTCTGGTGGTTTAGCACATTTCTGTTCTGACGAAAACTGTCTAGTGCTAAGTGATGTACTTTTCAGTACAGACAGTCTCTGTGATCATCCCCTATTTGTTTTTATTTTGCTCCATGTTCCCTGTCTGAAAAAAACAGTTAAGAAGTTTTATTAAAAAGAAGCTTGGGTTATGAGGAGTGTATACAGCAGGGATACCCAGTGTAGTGCCCTCCTGATGCTTTGCACTATAAGTCCCAGTAGCAATTTCCATCTGCTGTGCTAGGAAGGGCTGATGGGAGTTACAGTCACATGTGGGAGAGGCTGGGGGTGCAGGAGAGACTTGGAATTCTTCTCATGCTTAGATTTATATCTGAAACAGGGAAGAATTGAGAGGGGGGTTTATAAAGCTTGCCTCTTATTTGAAGCACAATTTACTAGACTCTGACATCCATTTCCAAATCTGAGTTGGGAAAACATCCCCAGCATCTCTACCTATTACTCCCCAAACATTAAAATATTTAGCATTACAAAATTCAGTCCAGAGTTGCCAAGTTCTGAGACCCATTTCCCAAAGTAAGCAGGAAAATAGTGATGGTCAACAGGTAAGCAAATAGTCACTGTGCCCATAAAAGATGGACAGGTGGAAGTCACATGGGTTTCTCATCATGGTTTTTGTTTTATTAGACAGACAGAGACTGATGCATGCTAAGCAAGAACAACAAATCAATCACTACTTGATTTGTTTCCCTTCTTCCTTCCTTTTAGGACAGCAACTCTTTTTGAGAGTTAGAGAGTCTTCCTCTGGCTTAAATCCCAGATTTAGCTATAGCTGCAGCCACTTCTCCATCTGGTTAAAACAATTGCTTTGCTAGATCTGACTAAACTACATCCCAGCCATTTATAGAATCCAGAGAAATGCCTCCTGGAAAGTCTTGCATAATGGTGAAGTCTAAAGACAATAGTTGTCCCAAGACAGTGAGATACGAAAACACAGGTTCCACAACTTGGAAATGTGAGTTTTGGTGATTAATTATTCTTGAATCTAATATGAGACAAGAATTACAGAAACATATTCTCTGGTTCAGACTTTGAGATAAGCTACGGAAGAAATAATCTCTCCTCACCCACACTCATATACCAATATATATCAGTAGCCCTAGAGAAATGACATTTCCCAGTGATGCTGACACCTAGGTCACAGACATTGTGAATTGGGTGTGGTGGTGAAGGAAATAAGGAGACCTTCTTCCATCCCACCATTGCTGATGGACTCACAAGCCCATGTAAACAGGTGGCATGGACATAAAGGTAAAGGGACCCCTGACCATTAGGTCGAGTCGTGGCTGACTCTGGGGTTGTGACTCTCATCTCGCTTTATTGGCCAAGGGAGCCGGCGTACAGCTTCTGGGTCATGTGGCCAGCATGACTAAGCCACTTCTGGCGAACCAGAGCAGCGCACGGAAATGCCGTTTACCTTCCCGCCAAAGCAGTACCTATTTATCTACTTGCACTTGACGTTCTTTCAAACTGCTAGGTTGGCAGGAGCAGCGACCGAGCAATGGGAGCTCACCCCGTTGCAGGGATTCAAACCGCCGACCTTCTGATTGACAAGTCCTAGGCTCTGTGGTTTAACCTACAGCGCCACCCACGTCCCTTGGCATGGACACAAGCAGGCATAATATAAGTATGAAGAGGAAGGAAGAGTTTGTAGATTCATGTGGAGATATGGAAGGCATCAGTGCACTTTTTAAATGGCTGGAGAGCTGCTTTGGGCTTTCTGTTGTGCTTCTGTTGCAGAGATGTGAGGTGTGGCTTTGTATTTTTCAAAATGACTGCTGCTGCTGCTACTACTACTTCTAATAGTGAAATGGACATTTCAGCTCAGTCATATATTTTCCTCCTAGCTGGGCAGTTCACCTGGAGAACCCTGATTCTTTGGCTCCACCCACTCCTGCACTACTGGAAAATTGACTCTCAGCCCTTGGTACACCAGTGGAATGAGAGAAAACCTTCTTTTACTGTGTGGGTTTATATATATATATAATCTGACTGCAGTTAGTTCACTGAAGCATCTCTGATTCCTGTATTTTTCAGGAAAGCAAATCATGGTTTCACTATCCACTTCCTCTGTGCCATTTATGATCTTATAAGTCCTTATCTGAGGCTAGCATTGTCTGGTTATAGTTGGCACAATTTCTGTCAGCCAGTTGCTATAGCCCAAAGACTTGGGACTGTACCTCGCTTACATTTGTGCAAATCGGTTGAGGCTCCACTGAAATTAATAGACTTGCACCAGTGTAAAAGAGATAAGAACCAGGACCACAGTTCCTTCCTGCCAGTCATGCTTTATGCTTATCTCAAGGCATAAAACGTCACATCGCTGATATTACAGCCCATTAAAGCTTATGGGAAATAGTCTGGATTTGCAGAGAACAGTAATCTTAGCTTTCCATCTTTCTGGCCTTCATCTGTTTGTGCTGAAAGATATAAGACTCCTTTATTTGCACATCCCAGATCCAATGAGTAAATTCTTGATTCATTGGAATGCTTCCGAAAACAATTAGCAATAAATGTTGAAAGGAAGGGTATGTTCATTGCAATGACTTGTTCTTGCAAAGGATCTTTAACTAGGAACTTGACAGAAGATGAGTTGGGGATTCAGCCTGCATACTGACACTAAGGTTGGGAGAGAAATTTGGTTCAGTGTGCATTTTGATGGGAATTTACCTAGTTTATGCTTCTCAGAAAAATGCACGAGGCAAAATGCAAGTTTCCTTTGAAATTTGTGCTTTTCTGAATTTTGTGGTACCGTTCTTCAACCCAAAAATGTGTACAAAAATACATATTAGGGGAGAGTACAATAAAAATCCACATATTTGTGAAAATAATATATAAGCGTGCATGATACTAAGGGAAATGGCTATTCTATTATGATACAAGATTCTGTATAAAAATGTGTATATTAGGAGAAATGTGCGCTAAAAAGCTGGTGAATTTTCATGAGAGGTTTTTTGGGTTTTTTAAAGCACTCCAGAAGTTGCCCAATTAGCTTGAGTCTATGTCCAAATCTGCTTTAGAAAAAACAATATGGCATTCCTCATTCCATTCTCTGTTATGAGATCACAATGCCTATAACTGTTTTTCTTTTTCAGGATATGGGTGGAATTTGAAGGCATTATAGGGCCTCTGGGGGAAATAGATCCTGCCAAATCACAGAGAAATGGCTTTTGCACTTTTAAAATTTGATAATTTTTAAAGGAAGGAGCAGTTTATAACTTTTTTTAAAAAAAAATGGCAGAAATGAATGGAATTTGCAGGCATAGTAGACCCTTCTGCGGGAATGGATCCTGCCAAATTGTAGAATGAAAATTCAGAATGAAAGCTGCAGTAATTCCCCTGTAAGGGAAGCCTGTACCATTTTTTTAGGGTGGGAAAGATCATTCCCTCTTATTACAAGTCAGATCTGTCAGTCGCAATGGAGCTCTCTCTCCTCTCTCTTCCTCCCACCCTTGCCCTATCGTTTCCCTTTTATGGCAGTCCTAAATACATTTGTTTCAGTAGACAAGTTTTCTGCAGCACTGGCACCTGAGTTTCCCAGTTGCCACAAGCTACTTTGTGGGAGCAGGGGAGGCCTTCAACCTGGGACACCTCAAATGGATGCCGCTTCCCCTTAGATAAGCTCAGAAGACTGCCAAAGCAGACTGCTTCATCTTGGGATTCAGGATTTGATAAAATCCACTGCAGACCCCTTGTTGTTCGACCCTTAAACCATCCCCCAACCAGGCACAGTGTCCATAGGATGAATGGGAATGAAAGGCCTACTTGTGGGCTGGGGTTATGTGTAAGTAAAGTCCTCTACATGTGTCTGAAGGCAGGAAATATAACAGGAGATGGATGTGGTTTGTGGAGTTGCTTATAAGAGACAAGAGAAAGAGACTAAAATGAAAGTCTCCTAAATTGTGCACAAAACAAGCCTGGGGAGGAGGAGGTGGTGGAAGAGGAGTGCAAGTGGTTTTTTTTAACCCCTTACAGGCTGCTGAAGCCATGGACTGAGATGGAATGAGACTCTACAGGTTCCACTTGGGGAAAGGAAAATTCACTCCAGTGCACAGCTTAGCACTTACAACAGCCCAAAGTTTGCTTTGAAAGAGAATTAGAGACGTGCAGAACTCTCTCATTACCTTTTAGTACTTGGTATGGCGTTGCATTGTGTTTTTTGAAGAAAGCCTGCGGGCATCGCTCTCAGTTATAATGACAAGATGGAGCTCTCAGCAGCTGTTTTGTCAAAACAGAACAAAGGGATCATCTGTTGCCATGCAACCAAATAAAAAAAAATGATACATTTTTAATAGTTCAGGCTGTGGAATTCGGCTACGAGGCAGGTTCTGGAAGTTTCCAAGGAAGTAAAGGAAGGGCAATGCCTTTGGTAGAGATAAGCCACCTCACAGCGATGGGGGCAATAGTGTCTTTCTAATGAGTAGTCTTAAAGCAGCTTGGCTTGGGAATACAGGGATTTTGACAAGTACTCCCAGTGGGCGGAATTAAATGTTCCCTTGGACTGTTACACAAAGAGATGTCATTCCCCGTGTCTTGAGCATGCTGTATTTGTTCTGTCTGTTCCATTCATATCATAAAAAAATGGCTAATTCTCTCTTCCTAGCCCTTCTCACTTGACAAGTAAGCCTCACTGACTTACTTACTTCTGGGTAGAAATGGTTCGGACTGCATTGTAAGTCTGTGCAGCTGGTAGCATAAAACAAATAGTTTCCCTAACTATTTCTAAGCAGTGGGAGTGCTAGCTGGGGCTGGTGAGAGTTGGAGTCCATCAACACTGGAATCACCACAAATTAGAATCATAGAATCATAGAATCTTAGAGTTGGAATAGACCACAAGGGCCATCAAGTCCAACCCCCTGCCAAGCAGGGAACACCATCAGAGCACTCCTGACATATGGTTGTCAAGCCTCCACTTAAAGACCTCCAAAGAAGGAGACTCCACCACACTCCTTGGCAGCAAATTCCACTGTCGAACAGCTCTTACTGTCATGAAGTTCTTCCTAATGTTTAGGTGGAATCTTCTTTCTTGTAGTTTGGATCCATTGCTCCGTGTCCGCTTCTCTGGAGCAGCAGAAAACAACCTTTCTCCCTCCTCTATATGACATCCTTTTATATATTTGAACATGGCTATCATATCACCCCTTAACCTCCTCTTCTCCAGGCTAAACATGCCCAGCTCCCTTAGCCGTTCCTCATAAGGCATCGTTTCCAGGCCTTTGACCATTGTGGTTGCCCTCCTTTCGACACGTTCCAGTTTGTCAGTGTCCTTCTTGAACTGTGGTGCCCAGAACTGGACACAGTACTCCAGGTGAGGTCTGACCAGAGCAGAATACAGTGGCACTATTACTTCCCTTGATCTAGATGCTATACTCCTATTGATGCAGCCCAGAATTGCATTGGCTTTTTTAGCTGCCGCATCACACTGTTGGCTCATGTCAAGTTTGTGGTCAACCAAGACTCCTAGATCCTTTTCACATGTACTGCTCTCAAGCCAGGTGTCACCCATCTAGCCAGGTGTCACCCATCTAGCCAGGTGTCACCCATCTAAATTCTCCCTCTCTATCTTAATTTCAGAACCTCCAAGTGCCCCTGTTTTCCAGGGACAGTCCCACATTTGCAGAATCCATTGCAGTTTCTGATTTCATCCCAAAATGTCTCACTTTTCCTTAGGATGTCCCCATTTTCATCGGGAAAATGTTGGAGGGTTTGGACTCCTGAGCCAAGGAGATAAGAAGTCCCTCTATAGGGAGTTTTTTTAATGTTTCATGTTTTATTATGTTTTTTACATATGTTGGAAGCCATCCAGAGTGGCTGGAGCAACCCAATCATATGGATGGGGTATTATTATTATTATTATTATTATTATTATTATGGAGTAGGATGTCCCTATTTTCATCAGAGAATTGTTGGAGCATATGTAATTTCCGGAGCGGGGCACATCTGGGAATGAGAGAGCAAACACTGATGGTTTCTGAAGGCCTCCTCATTGGCTGTCCTTTAAGTAAGTGTAAAAAGGACACAAAACAGTGAAGAGATGAGTAAGGTAAGAAAAGGTAAATGACTCCTGGACAGTTAAGTCCAGTCAAAGGCGACTATGGGGTTGCGGCGCTCATCTCGCTTTCAGGCTGAGAAAGCCAGTGTTTGTCCACAGACAGCTTTCTGGGTCATATGGCCAGCAGGACTAAACCGCTTCTGGCACAGTGGGACACCGTGACAGAAACCAGAGAGCACGGAAATACCATTTACCTTCCTGCTGCAGCAGTACCTATTTATCTACTTGCATTGGTGTGCTTTCGAACTGCTAGGTTGACAGGAGCTGGGACAGAGCAACGGGAGCTCACCCCGTCGCAGGGATTCGAACCACCAACCTTCTGACTGGCAAGCTCAAGAGGCTCAGTGATTTAGACCACAGCGCTACCCACATCCCTGAAGAGATCAATATTCCTCTCTGAACCAGTTCCACGCATACAGACAGTATACAGCAGAGGAGGAACATTCACTAACTTTTATTTTTATTATTTACTTCTTCAGCGTTTTCCTGATCAATATTCTTTGTCTATGATGCTTAGGCAATTAGTTCCATTTGGAAAGAGCAGCTCAAATTCTCTCTCCTCCCCCCCCCTCACTTTATTTCCCTGTCAGAGTTCTCCAGTCATAAGCACAGCAGTCTGACGGGGTGTTTATCTACTGAGAACTGTTGAAGTTCAGCAGTTGTTCAGGCGCAAAACGTCGCAAATATTTAACTGGATTTAATTTGAACACCTGTCCTTTTGGAGGATTTTCAAAGTCTTCCATCAATTTATTAGTGTATAATACTTGCCTGTGCCTGAGAACCACTTTCCTGGCAGGCTTTAAGCTGTTTCTGGCCTACGCACTGCTGAGATGCAGTAGAGACAGAGCAAGTTTTACACACCAAGGTTTTAGAAGCTAGAGAATGTAAATGAGCCAATTCCATTTTGGTGGAACTTTTTTGTGTGTGGCTTTTTTTTGCAAAGTTGGTGCTTTTGGAACGCACGGGAGACAAAGAGCAAACAGAGCAGATCTGGGTTTGGAAGATACGAGCTTAAAAGCAGCCTGTGTTGTAGGGCTGTAGCTAAGGAGGCTGGGTGGATTTGCTCTTTGTGAATTCTAATGAGAAATGAGTTGATCCACACCTTCCTCTACAAAATGTGGGGATCAGAAATCAGTCATGCTTCAGATTTCACACTTTCCACAGATATTTGTGATGCAGTTCTCAGCTCAAAACAACAACAAAAAACCCATAGCAAAATGCATTTTAAAATGAATGGGTTGCACTCAGCTAGGTGCTACTCAGAGTAGCCATGCCCATTATCTTCAATTGGTCCACTCGTAGTAGGACAAGTATTGAACACCACTATATATTTATTGGGGAGGAAGGGAGTAAATACATTTAGAGATGTGCCTTTGGAGTGAAGGTGCTCAAAAGATATATTTATATTTTATTGAAAGTATTACAGCGAGTTAAAGTAAACGGGGGGGGGGGAGAGAAAATGGAAAAATAAAAAGGTTACATGCATAATTTAAAAAAATAGAGGAAAACAACAACAGAATAGCAATAAAATATAATTAAGGTTACAGAGCTGTATCATATATATGTAAATGGATATGCTTATTGTTTTCCCTCAAAAATACGGTGATTGGTGGGTAAATATGAAGGTTTGAGAATACAGTTATGAGTTCTGCGGGAGATGGGGCAACTGGTCAGGTGAGTTCCATTGAAGAGGAAATCAGTCCAGATGGCCACTCTGCTGAGCACTTCCGAGTGATGAGCTGGGCTATACTTAGGTGCAGATAGGTGAGAAAGAACCAAAAGGGCAGCAAGGGAGACTGGGCTAGTGAGCTGCTTTTGGGAAGCCAACAATCATCCAGATTTTCATTTCATGAAATATGGCAAGCTTCCAACTGGCTAGCCACCAGTGATTTAGGTTTTAGTTATATCCCTTCCTTGTCTCCATCCTCCTCATGTTTCCTTGCCTCTAAACTGTTATTTAGTTTTTGAAACTAGTCAGCGCCTGCTGCAGTAATATACCATCCAGTTTTCCTTTCTCTTGATATATATATATTTTTAACCATACAAGGATAAAATAAAGGAAGACAACTGGGAGGAGCTATTCTTTTGGCCTCCCCATAGTCTCACTAGATGATGTGGGTCCTGCAGGTAATTGGAGATAGTAAGCATTGTCTCCAGTTGTTTGTGGGCCTCTGGTAAACCCCACTCCTCCCATAATGGACTTGCAATTGATTCGTCTGCAGTGCTGCTAACTCAGTCTCCATGGTCTCCTTCTAAGTGACTATGAAGAAATCTAGCTGATTCCCAAGCAGGACAGATGAAACGTGAACTCTTAATTATTATCTTTCTGATTTCCTCTCTTGCCTGTATTTTCCCAGTCTGAGCATTGCAAGGCAAAACTGCTGCTTTGCATATCATCTGTTCCCCCCAAGGAACTCTGGGAATTGTAGCTCGGGGGAAAGGGGAATAAGGGTCTGCTAACAACTCTCAGCGCCCTTAACAAACAACAGCACCCAGGGTTCTGTGGGGGAAGTCACGGCTGTCTAAAGTGGTATCATAGTGCTTGAAATATATAGTGCAGATGGGACCTTAAAGTACACTTCTTGCATCGGCTGTCACCAAGGCCCATTTTGCTAGCAACACAGCTGGCTTTTCCCAGCAACAAATGGTGACTTTTTATTTTATTTTTTTGCCCAGGCAACTACATTCTTGTTAACCAAACAAAAGGGGGGGGGGATTTGTTGGCATTTGACTTTGCCAAGTCTCACAGGAGAGGTAATTAAAGAAGCTTTTTTGTTCTGTCAGTTCCTGCCATTATAGTGTTTCGCCTCCTGCTAATTAGTACTTTGATATAACTTAGAAACACACAATTGATGTTTGGGACCAGTTGGCAGAGAGGATATATTTATGCCTTCCCCAAAAGATAAAAGCTTAATTGACCCATCTATTGGGAGTGTTGCACTTAGAACATAGAATCCTCCTTTATTTTTCCTTCCCTCCCATCCAACTGCTCTGATGGATGGGTTTACAACAGATGTGGGAAACCTTTGGCCCTCCAGATGTTGCTGCACTACAAGTCCCTTCAGCCCCAACTAGCATGGTCAATGTCTAGGAATGATGGGAGTTCAACAATATCTGAAGGGCCAAAGGTCCCCCACACCAGGACTATAGCTTGGGATGGGGGGAAAATTGTCAGTTTTGGTTATCTCCGTTCCTCATTTTTCCAATCTTAATAATTCAGTTCAGTGTGAATTTTTCCTAATAAACACATCTGCAATGCAGTTTGGACTAATGGGCACAATCTTTTGCAAGCAGTTTCTCCCAATAAATGCATTTTTGCATGTTATCTTCACTAACACATATTTTGCATGCTATTTCTCCTAATCCAATGTTGTGAAAGACTTTTAGTATAATCGAGGAAGGGTCTTCCAATATACAATCATGCAATCTTGTAGTCGGATGGGATTTTGTATATCTTCTAGTCCAGACCCTTTGCAATGCAGGCAGTGCTGGGCTAGAGCCTCCCTAAGAGATGGTGGTCCAGATTTTGCTTGAAGCTACGCTAGCCAGCTTCAAATATCTATTTCCTTTGTATATAATTTTTTATTAAATTATTATTTTTATTAAATTTAAGGTAAAGGTAAAGGTACCCCTGCCCGTACGGGCCAGTCTTGACAGACTCTAGGGTTGTGCACCCATCTCACTCGAGAGGCCGGGAGCCAGCACTGTCCGGAGACACTTCCGGGTCACGTGGCCAGCGTGACATCGCTGCTCTGGCGAGCCAGAGCCGCACACGGAAACGCCGTTTACCTTCCCGCCAGTAAGCGGTCCCTATTTATCTACTTGCACCCGGGGGTGCTTTCGAACTGCTAGGTTGGCAGGCGCTGGGACCGAGCAACGGAAGCGCACCCCGCCGCGGGGATTCGAACCACCGACCTTTCGATCGGCAAGCCCTAGGCGCTGAGGCTTTTACCCACAGCGCCACCCGCGTCCCTTATTAAATTTAGAATATTCATTTAAACAACCTTAAAGTATCAGTGACTTCCCTTCTACTTTTTCCATGGTTCATTTTGCATAATATAAGTCCCTGCATATTTTACATAAACTAAACCAGTCAGTATTCCATTATTGCATCCATCAAAACTTATTTCCACTGTTGAATTTATCTTAAGACTGCCAACGTTTACATGTGTACACAATTTCCCACCATATATTCAATAAACATTTTCCAATCTTCTTTAAACGTATGTTCTTCTTGTTCTCTTGATCTGCATGTTAGATCTGCAAGGTGTGCGTATTCCATCAGTTTAATTTGCCATTCTTCTTTAGTTGGGACCTTGCTTGTTTTCCATTTTGGGGCTAACAAAACATGGGCCACAGTAGTGGCATACATAAATAGCCTTTTTTGTCAACTTCAAATATCTAAAGGGCTGTCACATGGAAGATGGAGCAAGCTTGTTTCTTCTGCTCCAGGGTCTAGGACCCAAACCAATGGGCTGAATCTGCATTAGACAGCTTCCAATACTCCTATGTTCACATCACATCGCACATACAAAGGAAGAAGAGAGGAAAAGAATAACCAAATAAAGGGCTATAGGTAAAAGTAAAGGGACCCCTGATCATTAGGTCCAGTCGTGGCCGACTCTGGGGTTCCGGCGCTCATCTCGCTTTATTGGCCAAGGGAGCCGGCGTACAGCTTCCAGGTCATGTGGCCAGCATGACTAAGCTGCTTCTGGCAAAACCAGAGCAGTGCATGGAAATGCCGTTTACCTTCCCACCGGAGTGGTACCTATTTATCTACTTGCACTTTGACGTGCTTTCGAACTGCTAGGTTAGCAGGGGCAGGGACCGAGCAACGGGAGCTCACCCCATCGTGGGGATTCGAACCGCTGACCTTCTGTTCAACAAGCCCTAGGCTCTGCGGTTTAACCCACAGCATCACCCGCTACAGCTAAATTCTTGTTGGTATTAAAGGGTTAAAAGGCTCTAATCAAGACGCTCTAATCACTGAGCAGCTGGAAGTCGTTAAGTTGCCAGGAATGTGAGTTAGTATAAATAGTCAGCTCACTCCTGTGTTTGTTCCTTCCTTCCCCTCCTTTCTTTTGGGCGTGTTTGCTGATATGTGTGGTTTGTCACCAGGGTTTTTTGTTTTGTGTAAATAAACCTTTTTCTTTGAGTTCCAAACCGCTTGCTCCAAGATTCCTTTATTGAAGGGATACTGACACTCCGGCCCTTCTTAAACTGCTGTGCGAAATGCTCTGCTGTAATGGGACATTGTGGCGGCAGAAGCGCACTGGACATTGCGCTTAGCATTAAACTAATTAAAGTTTAATGGGACAGGTTATGGTTGTTTGTACGTCAAGAAGGAGATAAGGAGTGCAGTTCAGGGTGATTTATGAAAGGACTGGAGCGAAGACAGAAGCGGTTGCCGACAATGAAAGCCTTCAAAGCAGCTTGAGTCCTGCAACGTGCCTAGAAAAAGTTTTAAACAGGCACTGCGCAGTTTGTACTCGCTGGAAGACGTCTTATTCCTTGAGGAGCCATCTCAGCAGCTGGGAGACGGTCTACAGGTGTGTGAGTATCGTTCCTAAGCCCCAGGGAGGATGGCAGAGTCCCAGGAAAGTTTTACTGTCCCATTTACGCGACTCAATGGGAAAAATTGGCAAGATTGGAAGGCTAGAGTAAGGGTTTGGTTGCAAGCAAAAGAGTTGTGGAGTTGTACTGAAGCACCGCCTTTACAGGCAGCTGCAGACGCGTCTGCAGAAGACAAAGCAACAGCGGCAGCTTCACAGAAACGCGACAGGAAAGCCCAAGGTCTACTAGTTTTGGCAGTGGGACCAGAGCAAATGCCTTATGTTTCTGAGTTAAAGAACACGCATGAGGTCTGGACGGTTCTGCAGCGGCTAAATTCCAGAAACACTGCGGGGGCCAAGATCCATGCTACAAGATGTTTGTTTGATTTACATCTCCAACCGGGAGCGTGTGTGAAAGAACATATTGCCAAAATGGTGTCTGCCTTTAATCAACTAAGACAGCTGGGCATTCCTTTCTCTATGGAGCAGCAGTCATACATATTGTTGTCTTCTCTTGATAAAAGCTATGAGACTCTAGCTTTAACTTTGGAAGCTATGCCTTCAACTGAATTAACCCTTGAATACATTTCTTCTCGACTTGCAGACGAACAGGATAAAAGGCAAAGAGAAAGAGGTTTGTCTTCAAAGGGGAGTTATGCTGTGCCTAAGAGTGGGGATGCTGTGTTTGAGAACGCAGTAAAAGCTTTTGCAGCTAGACACTGTTTTCGCTGTGGTTCCTCTTCCCATTTAATCAGGAATTGTACACGTAAACCTGGTCAAGACAGCACCAAGGCCGTTACCCCTAGTTACCAGACAAGGAGTTCCAGGGGACGTCGAAGAAGAGGAGGAGGTCGTGGCTACTCCCACAGCACACAGCACATGGCTTCAGCAATGGCGTTGATGCAAGGGCGTGGCCAAGGCAGCAATCTACGCTGGTTGATCGACAGTGGTGCATCTCACCACCTGGTGGCGCCATCTAGTGTCCGTTTGCAGAATTGCAGACATTTGCAAACCCTTAAAGTTGTGACAATGGCAGATTCAACTAAACGTTCCTTAGAGACCGTAGGCACAGTGTTCTTGAATTGTTTGCAAACAGAAATTGATGCCTACGTGCTAAAGGGAATGAAGGGGTGTATTTTGTCTGTGTCAGAACTTGATAGAAATGGGTTTAAAACTGTGTTTGAAAATGGGGTTTGCACTATTTCAAAGAATAACGTATCTCTTTTGCAGGTGGAAAGCAGAAATGGGTTATATTATTTTGAAACAAGTCCAGATGAAGTTGAACAGGTTCATGCTGGTTGTGTGAATTCGCCTACCCATAATTCTTGTGTTCATTTATGGCACCGCCGTTTGGGACATATTAATTTTCAGTATGTTAAAAGGCAACCTGAATTATCAGAAGGGTGCAAATTGAACAAATGTACTAAGTATTTGGATTGTACTGCATGCAAAAGTGCGAAGGTTCATAGATGCAGCTATCCCAGTTCAAATAGGAAATCTGACAAAGTATTCCAACTTGTGCATATGGACCTATGTGGCCCAATGCCTGTTACTAGCATGGGAGGTTCGAAGTATGCACTGTGTCTCTCAGATGACAAAACAAAGGTTACATGGTTTTTTCCTCTCAAAACAAAAGCAGATACTGCAGAAACAGTTAAAAATTGGGTTCATGCAGTAGAACTTGAATTCGGTACTAGAGTACTTGCTTTTCAGACAGACAGAGGGTCAGAATTTACCGGGTCTGTGTTGCAGAATTTCTTTAAGAAAAAAGGAATTAAGCATCGTCTGTCTACACCTTATTCCCCCCAAGAAGGAGGTGTGGCCGAACGTAAAAACAGGGTTCTGCAAGAGTTGGCAAACTCTATGTTGTTTGATGCTAAACTCCCTCAAAGTTACTGGGCGGAAGCCTGGCAGGCGGCTACTCATATTCTGAACCGAGTATATAATTCGGTAATTGATACTACACCATATTTTGCTTTATATGGGAAGAAGCCCAAAGTTAATTACTTTCGGGTGTTTGGATCTCAAGCCTATGTACTTATCCCAAAAGCGTTAAGGAAAAAGGGAAGTCCAAGGGCTAGGAAACTCATCTTTTGCGGGTACGAACCACATGCCAAATCTTGGAGGTTTGTGAACCCAGATGGGGATACTACAAGAGTGGTCCTCAGTAGGAGCGCTGAATTTTGTGAGCAATCCGGATGGACTCACTTACATGCTAACCCTGACATTTTGAGAGATGATTTAGGCATTTATGCTGAGAATGAAAGTCCAGAGGGTGGTGAGCCAGAAGGGGACGGTGCACATGGTTCAGATGCAGATTCTGACCAGGCACAAGGTTCTTCTCCTAAGGTAGAAAAGCCAGAATCTGGGAGTGTTCCAACATCGCCAGTCAGTAGGCCTAGCAGACAGCAAAAGCGAAGCAGGTCGCCTTCAACATCAAGCCCAAGGGAGGTATCTAAACGGAGGTCTTTATCCCTAGAGGCGCGTCCAGACATAAAGTCTGAGACAGATTCTGACAGCCAACGGTCAGAGGGGGCACAAGAGGAGCAATTGCGCAGGTCAAAACGTGCCACGAAGGGCAAGCCGCCAGAGCGGTTTAAGGTGACAAGTGTATACGTAAATATGGCACAGTGTGAGCCAGATAGCTATATGGAAGTACAACAGCTTCCAAGCTCAGAAGCCGTAAAGTGGCAGGAAGCAATGGAAAAGGAGATGGCTTCAATGAAGTCTCTCGGTGTGTTTACAAGTACAGAGCTTCCGAAAGGGCAACAAGCTGTAGGTTGTCGATGGGTATATCGTTTAAAGCCCACAACTACTGAAGAGTTGCAATATAAAGCCCGACTAGTTGCAAAAGGGTTTTTGCAGCGCAAAGGTGTTCACTATTCTCAAATCTATGCCCCTACCTCAAGATCGGAGTCATTAAGAATGCTTTTAGCCTCTTCAGCTAAGAAGGGAAATAAGCTGTTTCATTTTGATGTCAATGTGGCTTATTTAAATGCAGACTTACAGGAGGAAGTCTATATGACACCACCACCAGGTTTTGAAGGAGACAAGCCAAACCAGGTCTGGCGCCTACACAAATCCATTTATGGGTTGAAACAGTCCGCCCGTAATTGGAATTCCTGCTTAAACGATGCTCTAGAGAGCATGGGGTTCAGAAAGAGCGCAGCAGATGCGTGTCTTTATCTAAAAGGCTCGGGATGTGAACAAGAAGCAGTCTTGATATTTGTTGACGATTTATTATACAGTGGAAAGGATGATAAACTTGCACAACAATTTGCCACAAAGCTTGGAGAAAGGTTTCAGATAAAATCACTAGGCAATGTATCTGTTTATCTAGGAGTTAAAATTCAGCAAGATGAAGATGGTAACTATTGGCTCAGCCAAGAAGCTAAAATCCAGCAGTTGCTGGAAAGGTTTAAAATGGACAACTGTGCCGGTGTTAAAACCCCAATGGAGTTAAGTTACACAAAGGATGCTCAAACTGAGCAACAGGCAGAGTTCTGTAATCCCGGGGTTTACCAGTCAGCGATAGGCAGTCTACTCCACATTGCACAGTGGACTCGGCCCGATATAACATATGCTGTCAACATGCTGTGTAGGCAAGCTGAAAAACCATCAATGCATGCTTGGCAAGGAGTAAAAAGAGTTTTAAGGTATCTCCAAACTACCAAAAGGTTTCGCTTAAAACTATCAGCAGAGGGCAGCACACAACTTGAATGTTGGGCCGACAGCAGTTGGGCAGATGCTGGACCAGATAGAAAATCAGTGTCAGGAATGGCGATAAAATTTGGAAATGCACTAATTGGTTGGAGATCAAGAAAACAATCACTTATAGCTTTAAGTTCAACTGAATCTGAGTTCAATGCATTATCAGATGTATGTAGAGAACTGGAATTTTATAAGCAACTGGTACAAGAATTGTTTGGAGAATGTTCCCTACCTATCAGAGTGTGGGAAGACAATCAACCTTGTATTAAACTAGCTAAATCAGGTCAATTCAAGGCACACACAAAACACTTGGATATCCGTTATCAAAATGTATGCCAAAGTGTAAAACAAGGTTTAATTGAACTAAAGTATTGTCCAAGCAAAGAAAATCTCGTAGACGGTTTTACAAAAGCTTTGAGTCCGCAATCTCATAAATGTTTCTGTTCAGGTTTAAATTTGAATTAAGGTTGGTACAGCTCAGTGTTACGAGCGAGAGGGGGTGTTGGTATTAAAGGGTTAAAAGGCTCTAATCAAGACGCTCTAATCACTGAGCAGCTGGAAGTCGTTAAGTTGCCAGGAATGTGAGTTAGTATAAATAGTCAGCTCACTCCTGTGTTTGTTCCTTCCTTCCCCTCCTTTCTTTTGGGCGTGTTTGCTGATATGTGTGGTTTGTCACCAGGGTTTTTTGTTTTGTGTAAATAAACCTTTTTCTTTGAGTTCCAAACCGCTTGCTCCAAGATTCCTTTATTGAAGGGATACTGACACTCCGGCCCTTCTTAAACTGCTGTGCGAAATGCTCTGCTGTAATGGGACATTGTGGCGGCAGAAGCGCACTGGACATTGCGCTTAGCATTAAACTAATTAAAGTTTAATGGGACAATTCTCAGCATGTGTGAATGAAGAAGTGGAGTTACACCCAGTGCCCCTATCCGCGCAGCTTCAGCCTCAGATCTTTGTCTGTTGAGCATGAGGGTCTTAAGAGAAAATATTTCTTTCTGCATGTTTGGGATCCCCTTTTCTGTAGAGGAGGGGTCGTCTTCCTCTGTACTGGGAGCCAAATCGGATCTCCGGGCCACTCTCTTAAATTGTATTTTCATTGCTTAATTGTGTGCTGTTTTGGGAAGCCCTCCCTGACCTTAAAAATCAAGTTGCAAATTAATGAAATAGAAACTAAACTGAAACATCGTGCCAGGATTTTAACCCAGGTCACCTTGGCCCTAGTACACACCTTACCACATTATTTATCTTGGCTATAAGTCTGTGTCCTTGGAGCCACGAAGAAGCAAAATAAATCTAGCTACGTGATAGATGATTCAAAGTTGATTTTTGATTCAAAGTTGGCCTACGTGACCCTTCCAGAACCCACCAAACACGGAACAGACCTTTGCCAGATATTACATAATATAGAATCAATACTATGAATATTCAAAAGAACTGGGATTTAGAATTTTTTTTAACACAAAAAATAATCTTCCATGGATAATTGGTGTCATTTATGTTTTGAAACTTCAGCCATCTGAGCTAGTAATGAAAGAGAAGCAGATGGAAGGCTAGCTGTTCTCTCCCCCCCCCCCCCAATCCTTCTAAGGGAGATGTTTTGGGGGACCTTGCAAGGCTCTTTAAATTTCCTTCCACGCAGCACTCAGCCACTTAAAGACACCATGTTTACTCTGGCTGGCTTGTAAATGGCTCTGCCTGAGCACAATTGACTGTTTTTATAGACTCGTGTGGTCATTTTATTTTATTCCTTGTCCGTTTTGATTTTACTTTATTTTATTTTACAGCCAACATCATCAATTTCAAAGAACTGCAGAACAGCACAATAGGAGGTCTTCCAATAAAACTTTTTAAGCAAATGTCCTCCTCCTCCATCACCCCTGAAACTTGTAGAAGATTAATGCTAAACACACCGAAGCTTTGGCCAACACATATAGAGATAAACAGCTCGTGTTCTTAGTCCAAGAAGTGCAAACTAATGTATGGCAGATTCTTCCTTTTTCGGGTGAGGGGCCTGTTCAGCTTGTTTTGATAAGTTTGCAAAGGTCTTCTAAACACAGGGCTGGCCTAAGACACTTTGCTGCTGGGGGGGGGGAGGGGACAAGATGGTGCCTCTCCTCCATTCCATGTGCAGAAACCAATAGGACTAGTGGTCCAGCGATGGGGCAGTATCCTTCACAGCATTGAGGGCAGGAGGTGCATTCAGGAAGGGCAAAGCAGGCTAGCTTCAGGGTCCCAAAAGGAACGGTTGCCGCCTCATTCTGCCTGATGCCACAGCTGACCTTGCCCTGGTGTTAGAATGATGCAGGTGTGCATTCAGAACATTTAGACCTCAAATGTTAGAGGGGTGCAAGATAGTCCATGCAGCACACACAGTTGTGACCCTCCGACTCAGTGCCGCTGCTCTGCATTGCCACCCTCAGCATCTTCTGCCTCCATTGGCTGCCCCACTCTGCCTAACAGCAGGACCGGCCCTGTATAAACGTATCACATTTCCATATGCTTTAGCAGTTTCTGATTGTGGGGACAGAACAACATAGGAGGTCTATTCCCTTCAAATAAAAACCAGGACACCAAAAGTTCAGTTTTTTTACTGACTTGCCTAAGATCCAGGGCAAAGCGCCGCCTTTCGGAAATTCCTCTCCCAGAAGTCAATTCTGCCTTTGAAATCCCAATAATGTCCTGGAAAATCCAGACATATGGCAGCCCCACCTTCACACCGTGCTTGTGCGATTCCTGGTAGGTCACCGCAAGAAACAGGATGCTCTATTAGCTCGGTCTGATCCTGCCATCAGCCAAAGTTAGGCAACTGCCTCAGGATAATCTCCAAAGCAGCTTGCAAATATCAATAGCACCTACACACATAAAACATCATTAAAAAATGGGAGCATATGTGTGTTTGTTATGTGATTTCTGTTTACCTGAAAAACTTCAATAGAAATCATTTATTTAAAAAAATAAATCAATAAACCATTGAATTTCATATGTCCATAAAAGGTAACCTATTAGTTATCACCAATAGAAATGGGGGCACACAGCTGAAGACTTATATGGGAAACAATAAAGATAATAGAGCAGAGGTTCTCAAAGGGTGTAGCAAGAGAGGATGGCAAGTGTGATGGGAAGATTCAAGGAAACATTTAAACCAGGGCTCGGCAAACTTTTTCAGCAGGGGGCCGGTCCACTGCCCCTCAGACCTTGTGAGGAGCCAGACTATATTTTGAAGAAGAAGAAGAAATGAACGAATTCCTATGATCCACAAATAACCCAGAGGTGCATTTTAAATAAAAGGACACATTCGACTCATGTAAAAACACGCTGATTCCCGTACCGTCCGCAGGCTGGATTGAGAAGGAGATTGAGCCAGATTTGGCCCCCGGGCCTTAGTTTGCCTACCCATGATTTAAACATTTCATGGAAGTAAAGTATCAAAATAATTACACACACCCAGAAACAGTATCCACAGCTCTCTTCAAGAGCACTGGCGATTCCTCTAGAGTTCTCTATGACATAATTTTTGAACAGCGATTTTCAACTCTTGACAAATATGAAAGATCAGAAAAGAGAAAGGCTTCTTAGGGTTGGTGAGGAGATGAAAGCTTGTTTGCCTCAAATTAGAGCTAATATAAATTAGGCAAAAGCATGCTTACAGCTCTGAGTTTATGGGCACACTTAAAGTACGTATGTTGATTTGTGTTCTAATGCGGCTGCATTGTTTTCTATTTTCTGGGTGCCCCATGATCATATTATGAAGTAGTTGTGTTCTATGTTATAAATCAAACACCACTAGGAGGAGTTCCTTTTTGTTTTCCAATGTATTTCTTATTAATAAAGGAATTGGTGTGGCACGAGCAATTTTTTATTCTGAAAGAGTGGTCCACAGGAAAAAAATTTGAGAGCCACTGCACTGTAGTAATGGCTTAGAACAAAGGTCAGCTGAAAACAACCTTCAGCAAGCAGGTTTAAGGTGTCTGCCTAAATCTGAGAAGAGAGGAACTCCTAACAGATGCCCCCAGAGATGCCATTCCACAGTTTTGCTGCTGCCACCCAAAAGGTCCTGTCCCTTGTATCCACCTACTAAATATTAGTATACCAGGGAGAAAGCAAAGCCAGAACCATTCTGCTTGTACTGCTAGTTTCATATGTGAAAAAGATCTGGAAAGATCTAAGTGGTTTTGTTATCTGTACAGTGGTACCTCGGGTTACATACGCTTCAGGATACATACGCTTCAGGTTACAGACTCCGCTAACCCAGAAATAGTGCTTCAAGTTAAGAACTTTGCTTCAGGATGAGAACAGAAATCGTGTTCCAGCGGCGCGGCGGCAGCAGGAGGCCCTGTTTGCTAAAGTGGTGCTTCAGGTTAAGAACAGTTTCAGGTTAAGAACAGACCTCCGGAACGAATTAAGTACTTAGCTCGAGGTACCACTGTACTTATACTACTGAAGGGTGATTCTCCGGCACCCAGTGGTGACTGATGCCCAATGGGATTGGTGGGACGGAAAGCAGGGAGGACCAACAGCAGGTGGCGCCAGAGCCAATGGTAGGCAGAGCCAACTAATTCTACGTTTGTCCCCATCTTTCTCCCAGCTGAGTTCTACAAGGGGCAACACTGAGACTAAGGTGGTGGAGCTGGCAAGCCATGCCATGCCCTGAACTGGTTGTCAGTAGAAAGGCAGGCAAGTGGGGGCTGGCTGAAGGCAGATGGGGGGGGGTGGAGTAGTGACCCATTTGCCCAACTGGACCAGCGTCCACTGCCTGTTCCCCTTCTGCAGAAGTACTGCAGGAATCTGGCAAAGAGAGAGAGAGAGAGAGAGTGTCAAGATTTGGGGGAGTGAAATGATTGCACTTAATTGTCCATGAACATTTTAGCCAACTGCAGGTGTACTCAATTAACATCTCATTAAAAAAAAACCCTTCTTGAACTTCAAGTAAGCCATCAGCCTTGTATAGTGTAAATGAAGGGTATAATTGATAGCCACTGCCGTGCTAGGTTAAGTGCTTTAATAACACTCTGCCTCTCCAGAGAACGTCAGCTCTGTTTCATCAATATAAAGAATCCGCGCCAAAGAAGTTTTGGAGTTTAAATGAGTTTTCCCTGGCTGCTGCAGCAGAAAAGTGATTTTTTTTAAAAAAAAAAAGGGTTTGGTAACTACTGCGGATACTCTAAACGAAAGTAGGGAAATCAATGTGGAATTCTGCAATCAGAATAATTATATAGGGAGGAGATGTATAAAAGGATGAAGAATATCTTAAACTGCTTTATATGAATTAGATCACTGATCCACCTGGTTCATTATGAATCTCAGTCTTCACCAGCCTGGTGCCATTTAGATGCTTTGGACGACAGCTCCCACCAGTCCCAGCCAGCTTCACTACACTGGTTCAGGCTGATGGAGCTACAGAATCCCTGGTGGATGCCCATCCAACCTCTGCTTTAAAACTTCCAATGAAGAAGAGTCTATCACCTTCCCAGGAAGTCCATTCCGCTGTTGAACAGCTCTTACCACCAAAAAGCTCTTCCTAATGTTTAGTCAGAATCTCATTTCTTGTACCTTGAAGCTATTGGTTTGGGTCCTAGTCTCCAGAGCAGGCAAAAACAAGCTTGCTGCATCTTCCACATGACAGCCCTTTAGATATTTGAAGAAGGTTTATCATATCTCTTCTTGGCCACCTCTTTCTTGGTGAGACATTTCCTCTCTTTTTCCTTTTGTGTGTGTGATGCAGACAGGAACACAGGAGTATAGGAAGCAGCCTTATACAAATTCAGACCATTGATCCATCTAGCTCAATGTTATCTACACTGACCAACACTGATTTGATTCTCTATGCCAATGCTCCTCAAAGTGGTGGGCCATGGTGGACATGTTCCAGTCTGTGAGCCATCAGCTGCTGGATCCCAACAATGCCACCACAGCTCAGGTTGGGTGGGATGCTTCAGGGACTAAATATGGTCCTGGTACCTGGAACCTTGAGGGTGGGAATGTTGGTTCACCACATCAGATAGTGTGATGGCCTGGGAATCGGATTCAGAGGCTGAACCTGAGGAATCCCAGCCTGCACAGGATTCCCCACCTCCAGAACCAGCTGAGCCGGGGCTGGGGCTTGAGCCTGAAGTGTGCTCACCTGTGCTGGATCCTCAGGTGCAGGCACCAGCTGAGTCTGCTCTGGCTCCTGAGGGGATGGAGGACCCATTGCCTGCAGGTGCTCCACCCTCTGCCCCGTCAGAGGAAGCTGAGGTTGCCTCTGGGTCTGGTAACCCTCCAGCCTCTCCTGAGCTTCAGAGGCTGAGGGCAGGAGGAGTGCTCGCCTCCAGGCCAGGAGAGGTGAGTCACCTGTGGACCGGGGCCGCCCTATGCCTTGGGGCAGATAAAAGCCAGCCAGCCCCAGTCTCAGGTTGTGGGAGCAACATAGTTGGTAGCCTGTTCCTGCCGGCACCCTGTCCTGCTCTTCTGCCAGAGCTCCTGACCTCACCCAACTCCCTGCCTTGGATCCAGCTTCAGCTTTGACAGACTGCCTCCATACTGCACCCTCAACCTCGGACTGGACTAGGATCTCGCCTCTTGGGACCAGCACAGATAGCTTGAGAAGCGCTGCTCTACACTGCCTCTCCATAGTTCCAGGCAAGAGATTCCTCTCCTCTCAGCCCTAACTGGAGATGTTGGGGATTGAACCTGGGAGCTTTTGCATGGAAAGTGGATGCTCTACCACTGAGCTACAGCCCTGTGTCAGTGGCCACCTTTTGGGGGCCTCTTCTGAAGGACTGGAGGACTCCTGAAGAGAAATAAATGAGCAGCTAGGAAGCTGCGTGACTGGCATGCTCACTTGGCATTTGAAATGAATGGCCTCCAAAGCCCTGTGGTTATGTTACAGTATGGTGAAATAAAGCGTTTCTCCAGCTGTTTGAAATGGCTTCCACAGGGATGACTGGGAGACCTTGGAGGTCACACGTCTTTTGTGGCAGTCATGCTAAACCATAGGTTCTGACGGTCGCCAAGTTAGCACATACACATACCAGAAGACCATTAATTAAACTGATAACTCTGATTAACTGGGATTAACTGATAACTCTGATTAACTGACAGAGCTGTAAAAAGAGTAATTTTTCATGTGGTTGTAGAGAGGTAAGGTGTTTTATTTTAAGGTTAATTCAGGGGAGGCATCTCAAAATAGGGGACATTCAATTCAGCACGCATAACGGGTTCTATTGTGTTTAAAATTAACATCACCTCAAGGAATGACATTTTATTGCTGACAGGCAGATTCTCTGGGTCAAAAGGAATCTGCTGGAAGAGAAGGGCAAGGTATCTTGAGGTTTCTCCAGGTTTGTGGGCCACACGTTTAATTTTGCTCCCGGGTGGCCACACCTAGCGATTACCCGGAGGGGCCCTTGTCTGTCAAAATCCTTCCACTCTTCGCTGCACTCATTTCGGCTTTATTGAAGTGCACGACCTCAAGTCTTTCGATTCATTTATGCCAATACGCAGCCCCGCACATTAAATTAGAGCTTAAAAGCCAGTTAATATATAACTCCTGTTCTGCCTCCTTTCAGCGTTAAATAGCCACGGGGTGCTTTTCAGCAAAAGAAACCTGATTAAGAAGGATATCCTGGCAACAGTTGCAGGGACAAGGGAGGTAACTGGGCCCAAGGCAGACCTGGATGCATGCGCGAAGAGAGTCTGGTGATTTCCATTTTGGTGGCCATGGTGTGACTTTTGTATACACAATTGTGCTACAGAAATGAAACAAAATCAAAGCCAAGCTCCACCTTGGCTCTTGAACATCACCTCAAAATGTAGCATCATATCAAACATTGTCTCATGGGAGGCTGAAGAGAGTGTCCATCTCCTGCAACTACTAGTCTGGTATGTAGCAGGATGGGAGCCTGGCTTCCTTTTTATTGCAGAGCAGGTGGCACTGCGGTTTAACCACAGAGCCTAGGACTTGCCGATCAGAAGGTCGGCGGTTCGAATCCCCGCAACGGGGTGAGCTCCCGTTGCTCGGTCCCTGCTCCTGCCCACCTAGCAGTTCGAAAGCACATCAAAGTGCAAGTAGATAAATAGGTACCACTCTGGTGGGAAGGTAAACAGCATTTCCGTGTGCTACTCTGGTTTGCCAGAAGCGGCTTAGTCATGCTGGCCACATGACCCAGAAGCTGTACGCCGGCTCCCTCAGCCAATAAAGCGAGATGAGCGCCGCAAGCCCAGAGTCGGTCACGACTGGACCTAATGGTCAGGGGTCCCTTTACCTTTTTACCCTTTTTATGCTGTGACTAGGAAATCTGCTTGTTGGGTGACAAGAAGATCTTCTTCTTCTTCTTTGGCGATTCCTCATAGCCGAGTAAGTTTGTCTTCCATAAACACGGTTTTGACCGTGAGTCCCTAAGTGACTGTGGAGGCCAGTTCTGGATCCACACGTCCTTCTACAGTGGGGATATAGGTTTCCAGGCATCCGCACAACATGACCAATCCAACGAAGTTGATGTTGAAGAATCATTGCTTCGACACTGGTGATCTTTGCTTCTTCCAGTACACTGGCATTAGTTTGCCTGTCTTCCCAAGTGATGTGTAAAATTTTTCAGAGACACCATTGATGGAATCTTTCAAGGAGTTGGCATTTATAAGTGCGTGGCAGGAGGGTATGAGTGACTGGCAGCTCTTGCATCCCATGCCTGAGCCCTGACCAGCACCATCACTCTAATCATTCATACCCTCTTACTATCTAACAGACAACTTAGCCAGTCCCAGTGGTTAGAGAGGCACTCTAAAACAGACCACTGGCAGGAGGTGTCTGTCATTTTAGAGCATGTGTGGAGAACTTCAAGCTGCAGGAATGAATGGAATCCTCCAGGACTCTCTCCACTGGAATCCTTCCCTATCACTGGCCCTGTTTCACATCCAGTTGTAGCTGTCTGGCTGGAATAGGAACATAGGAATCTGCCTTATGCTGACTCAGGCTATAGGCCTGTCTAGCTCAGTGTTGCCTTCATTGACCAGCAGGGGCTCTCCAGGGGTTCTGGCAGAGGTCCCTCTCAACCCTACCTGGTGACATCAGGGATGGAACCTAGGGGACCTTCTGGATGTCAACCAGATGTTCTACCATGGAGCTGCAGCTCTGCCTGTGTGTGACATTGAGCTCTGATAATGCCCCTTGCTTGCTTGGATGAAGGATAGAGAAGGGTGTGTGTGTGTGTGTGTGTGTGTGTGTAGAAACTAGCTTACTGTAAAAGGAAATGTTTATAATTTTTGCTTTGCCCACTTTTGCCTCTGACCCTTCCCACCATTGGCAGGTGGACCCCAGAAGGGAATGTGGCCCCTGGGCTGAAAAAGATTCCATTTTCAACCTTGAACTGAATAGGTCTGCACCCCTGAAGAAGAGTTGCCAAGGAGTGAACCTGGAGCATGAGCTCTGGCTTCTTCTCCGGTGTAGTAAGAATTGGGCCTCAGTTCTGGTTCTTGTCGGTTTAGTTATGATGGAAGGCTGGAGCAAGCTTGCTTTCTGCTGATCCAATGGATTCAAAGTACAAGAAAGAAGATTCTCACTAATCATTGGAATGAACTTTCTGATGATAAGAGCTGTTTGGCAGTGGAATGGACTGCCTCAAAAAGTGGTGGACTCTCCTTTGTTGGTGGTTTTAAAGAAGAGGCTGGATGGCCATCCACCAGCGATTTATTTAAAGCTGTGATTCCTACCTTGCAGGGGGGTTGACTAGATGACCACTGGGGTCCCTTCCAACTTTGCACTTAAATGATTCTAGGAGGCAATAGCTTCGAGGGAGAGAAAAAGGGCGCAGCAGCCTTGGAGGAGACACGGCTCTTTAGAATTAGCCAGTGAGTAGTGAAAAGAATCACGAATACCCAAATTAGGCTAAATGTCTTCAATTTAATTATAATCCAGAATCGATGCAGCTGTATTCTCCTCCGGAAGTGAGCGAAGCATTGATTTTGTAGAGTTTCTCCACTGAATAGAGGTCATTAGCAAGGTTGTCCTTTTCTTATCTGTCTCTTATTTATAGGCCTGTCAAGGTATCTCTTTTTCAATCTGTAATTAGTATAGAGAGTGTGTAATATAGTAGCAACTCAGGTTCATCCAGCAAAATGCACCCAATTGGGAATGCATTGCTTTCCCTTTTTTAATACGTGACAGGAACACGAGTAGGTGCCGATTCTCCTCCCGACCTGATTAGC
This sequence comes from Podarcis muralis, assembly GCF_964188315.1. Taxonomy (NCBI): domain Eukaryota; kingdom Metazoa; phylum Chordata; class Lepidosauria; order Squamata; family Lacertidae; genus Podarcis; species Podarcis muralis. The sequence goes on from NC_135668.1 coordinate 44,047,819, forward strand.
TTAGTACACGTTTAAGGGCACCGTCTTGGCACCGGCTAAGTGCGGGAACTGGCAGCTCCCTTGCAAGGGGGATTTTGTTAGCTAAATAAATCTAGAGTTAATTAGCCAAAAATGAGTCATTGCAAAATATTATATCCCAACACCAAATGCTGCTTCAGATTCAGTGGGGAGGGCATGCCCAATGAACATCAGGCAACAGCTTGGAATCCAGATTGTATCTCAATTCTGGTTGTTGCCAGCTTGGTTATGATTTTTTTAAGAGTTGGGATATTGACCAAATTCTTGACACTTTGTGTGTGTGTGTGTGTGTGTGTGTGTGTACACACACATTGCTGAGATAGAAGACGAGAAGGATAAAATGAAGAAGTGATGGGCATTTTCAAAATTAAAATGTCAAAATAAGGATAAACAAAAGCAGAAGTGGGAGAAACAATGATGGCCCAAAATGAAAGCCACCATTTCACCCTTGTCACTAGCCAAAGCCCAAATATCTGCTTATATGGGAAATACTATATGTCAACCTGGTCCCTACCGTCCACTAGTGGGCGTTTCGCGATTCTAGGTTGGTGGTGCGGGGTTCTACGGCACAAGCTGAATCCTTCTTCCATCGAGCACTGGTGGGCGGTAAGGAAATTTTACCATCAAGAAAGATGCATTAGTGGGCAGTAGGTATAAAATAGTTTACTACCCCTGCTATAGCCAAAGGTGCCTTTGGGCATCCCTCTGAACTTCTGGTGGACAGACACAATTAAATCATTTAGACCAGAAGTGGTGAGGTTCAGGGGCCAAATGTGGCCCTCAGCAATCTTCCCAGGTCACACCCCTCACCAGGCCTGCTTTCCGTCATGCCCAACTGAGAGCTAGTGTGGTATAGTGGTTAAGAGCGGTAGACTCGTAATCCGGTGAACCAGGTTCGCATCTCTGCTCCTCCACATGCAGCTGCTGGGTGACCTTGGGCCAGTCACACTTCTCTGAAGTCTCTCAGCCCCACTGAGGAGAAAGGAGAATGTTAGCCGCTTTGAGACTCCTTCTGGTAGTGATAAAGGGGGATATCAAATCCAAACTCCTCCTCCTCCTCCTCTTCTTCTTCTTCTTCTTCATCTTCATCTTCATCTTCTTCATTCTTCTTCAACTGGTTTTGTTTGGCTGGACTCAGTCCCTGAACTCTGTTACTGCTTTTTAATTGTATGGATGGAGGATAAAGAGGGGAGTGTGAGTGCACACGCCAGTCAGGGTTTTGCACAACAATTCAAAACAATGAAACCTGAGTCAATAAGAGGGAAAATGTTCCCCTTGCAGGGCTACAGTTTCCAGAGTTTCACAGGAAAAGGAACTGGTTGTTAAACCACTTTGATAATTCTAGTTCTGTGAGGGGAATGGGAGACTCCTAACAAATCTTAGTGCCTTTAACATTCCACAGCTCTCGAGATTTTTTCGAAGGAAACCATGACTACTTAAAGTGGCATCATAGTGCTTTAAATGTATGGTGCAAATGTGGCCTTAGTTAGCTATAATCCAGTACAGTGGTACCTCAGGTTAAGAACTTAATTCGTTCTGGAGGTCTCTTCTTAATCTGAAACTGTTCTTAACCTGAGGTACCACTTTAGCTAATGGGGCCTCCCGCTGCTGCTGCGCCACCAGAGCACAATTTCTGTTCTCATCCGGAAACAAAGTTCTTAACCCGAGGTACTATTTCTGGGTTAGCGGAGTCTGTAACCTGAAGCGTCTGTAACCTGAAGCCTCTGTAACCTGAGGTACCACTGTATATCTAGGGAAATCCGAGGGGATAAAATGGCGGCCACCTTCTGGCCCTTGCCAAGCAGAGCTCCGAAAAACCCGCACCAAATTCTTCAAAATAAAATCGATTTTAAAAGCACCTGAAGTTACCACTTGCAAAGAGGGTGGCAGATTGTTGTGGGGCGGCACTTTCGTTCAGCCCTAATTTTAACTCGGAGGAAAAAGGTCCCTCGAGTGTCAGAAGTTTGGGAGAGGCTGCCAGAACTGAATGCACTGCGTATACATTGTTCCTTCCTACTTAAACACACGCTGCCTTAAACAGCCCACGTTGTTTCCTATGGACGCCCACGCTCCATTCAGGCTTCTGCACAACAATTCAAAACGTCACAGAAACAATGAAACCCGAGTCAATAAGAAGGCAAATAAATGCAACAAGCTTTGCAAATGTACTGTAAGCAGTTTGGGGGCTCCTGTATAAACAGTCATTTGAATGCTCAGAGGAGCATTGAGAGTAATTATAGTCTCGGAGAACGCACAATGGAAGCAAGCAAGGAGCGGAGCTCATGAAGAGGAAACAGGGACTCTCCTCTCTTGTTTTCATGCTGGAAATTTCCACGGGGAATTGCCTTGGGCAATGATAGTTAGGGACAAGTGAAATGCCTGGTTTTTAAAAAAATAAAATACAACAATGTAAGAGCATGGATGGAGGGACAGCAGTATCAGAAGCTGCTTTGCACTAGATTAGATTGTGTGGCCACATCTGTACCATACATTTAAAACACTATCATACCACTTTAAACGGCCATGTCCCATCCCCGTCCCCAAAGCATCCTGGGAACTGTAGTTTGTTAAGGGTTGCTGGGAGACCCTTATTCCCCTTAAAGGTAAAGGTAAAGGGACCCCTGACCATTAGGTCCAGTCGTGGCCGACTCTGGGATTGTGGCACTCATCTCACTTTACTGGCCAAGGGAGCTAGCATACAGCTTCCGGGTCATGTGGCCAGCATGACTAAGCCGCTTCTGGCAAACCAGAGCAGTGCACAGAAACGCAGTTTACCTTCCCGCCGAAGCGGTACCTATTAATCTACTTGCACTTTGATGTACTTTCGAACTGCTAGGTTGGCAGGAGCTGGACCGAGCAACGGGAGCTCACCCCATCACGGGGATTCAAACCTCTGACCTTCTGATCAGCAAGTCCTAGGCTCTGTGGTTTAACCCACAGCACTACCCGTGTCCCTCTTATTCCCCTTACAGAGCTACAATTAACAGAGTCCCTTAGGAAGAGGGGTTGAATGTTAAACCAGTCTGAAAATTGTAGCTCTGTGAGGGGAATGTCTTGCCTAGCTGACATCTCCCAAACTGACATTATTAGTGGATGGCTCTGGGAGCTGGAGTTTCACATCTTTTATGCTGTGGCCCCAGATCTCTTGTTGCTTCCCTCTTTTGTAGAACTGAATGCTTTTTTGTTTTTTAAAAAAGGTTTACAAAGCGATCCGGGCATGATGCTAAGCACAGTTGCCAGCAAGTCTCAAGTCACCAAACATTTTATGACACAGCCTCACCATGCATTGAAAGCGCTCTTATACCACTTTAAACAGTCATAGGTCCCTGGGAATTGTAGCTTATTAAGCATTCTCAGAGCCAGAATTTTCAGAGTTTCCCAGGAAGAGGGATTGCTTGTTAAACCCAGGACTTTTTTTTTCAGCTGGAACTCACCGGAACTCAGATCCAGCACCTCTCAGGTGGACGCCATTGCCATTACAAAAGAACAAGCATTCATGGTGAGTTCCAGCACCTCTTTTTCTAGAAAAAATTGCACTGGTTAAACTAGTCTGCAATTGTAACTCTGCAGGGGGAATGAGAGGCAACTCTCAACACCCTTAAACTGCAGCTCCCAGAATTCTTTGGAGGGAAGCTTTTACTTGTTTGAAGTGGTATAGCAGTGATTTTAATGCATGGTGTATCTACTCTAGGCTTCTCTGTCCGACCGTCAAAACTCTCTCCAGGTCAGTCACTCTCTCCTTGGGCCACACTAGCTTTTCTTTGCAGCCTGAGTGTTTTTGCCTGGCGGGACTGTGTCCTTGAACCTTGAAAAAGCCCCTTCCTTGTGTAAATGGAGAATATAGAGGAGTACCTAAGCACCCAGGTGGTGACAGCAGCCATGAAATCAGGGTCTTTTCCAGGGAGTCTTCTCTTCTCATGAGGTGGCCAAAGTATTGGAGCCTCAAATTCAGGATCTGTCCTTCCAGTGAGCACTCAGGGCTGATTTCCTTCAGAATGGATAGGGTTGATCTTCTTGCAGTCCATGGGACTCTCAAGAGTCTCCTCCAGCACCATAATTCAAAAGCATCAATACAGTAAGTTAAGAAACAAGGTAACAAATTGCTGAAACTTTTATTGCAAAGAACGCAGAGTCTGGAGGATGCGGGGAAGTCCATTTGGAATATTGGAAAAATTATTGAAAGTTGGATTGTAATGATCTTTTTATTATTCTTATTTTGTTTTTGTTTCTTGTATTTTCTTACTCCAATCTTGTGTCTATGACCCTAAGAAAAGAAACTCAATAAAAAATATTTTTTTTAAAAAAAACAAAAGCATCAATTCTTCGGCGATCAGCCTTCTGGTCCAGCTCTCACTTCCATACATCACTACTGGGAAAACCATAGCTTTAACTATACGAATTTTTGTTGGCAAGGTGATGTCTCTGCTTTTTAAGATGCTGTCTAGGCAGTGGAAGACAGGAGTGCCTGGCGTGCTCTGGTCCATGGGGTCACGAAGAGTCGGACACGACTAAACGACTAAACAACAACAACAACAGGTTTGTCATTGCTTTTCTCCCAAGAAGCAGATGTCTTTTAATTGGGAAAGATGAAGGGCACAAGGAGAAGGGGACGACAGAGGACGAGATGGTTGGACAGTGTTCTTGAAGCTACCAGCATGAGTTTGACCAAACTGCGGGAGGCAGTGGAAGACAGGAGTGCCTGGCGTGCTCTGGGCCATGGGGTCACGAAGAGTCGGACACGACTAAATGACTAAACAACAACAACAACCTAAGCACCAGAAGAAAACCTGCTTAGCGGGTAAAGATAAAATGGGCATTTGTTGCTCAGACCACTTTTGCCTGTGGCTCTCCCCACCCTGGCACATGACCCATAGGTTACTTAGAAGCAAAGGTAAAGCTGGAAAATTCAGGCTCCTCAATTCAGGTCTAACAACAACACCCTGTGGGGGGCTCTCTAGAGTTAACTGTGATAGAATGACAACAACTCTTCAGATTTTGTTCAATGGGAGCTATTGCACTGTCATGGAGTAGCAAATGAGAAGGCTTGTAAGCAGGTGACTCTTGACAGAATGATGTGCAGATAAATATATCAGCAGATGGGAATACATAAACATGGAATTAGAACACAAAAACAGGTGTGACTAATTCTTTCAAACCGAAAAGGATGAATCAATCTGTGTTGCTGCTGTTGTTTTCCCTCTTAATGATGCCGTCATGGTTCAAAAACAAAGCAAACTATTGTCTAGCTGTGTGTAATATTTTGCAATAATTTCTTGGTTCCACCACAGTGGCCTTGATTCATTACTCATTAGTTCTCTGTCCGCAGGCATGCACAAACTTGGTTTGGAAGGCTTCGCCGACCCCCTTGCAGTCTGTGTCGAGAAGAAGAGAGAAAAGGTCCACCTAAGGCTGAGCCAAAGCTTCACAGAGATTTTCCACAACTGCTTTTAAGCAGAGTCAGAAAAAATATGTCCCTTATTCAGCAGTATTTCTTTTCGGCACACCTTCCAAGATGTCTGCGTTGCTTTTGATATTGTTCTTAGTGGGAGCTGCCTTGCATGCTTAAGACCACAGGTTCAATATTTGGTATCGCCAGTGTTCTGAACCACAGTAGTTTGATGCAAAGATACCAAAGAAGGATGTTAAAAATGTTAAAAGGATGCTTAGATCTCATGCTTTATTAAAGAAAGGTGTAAACTTACAACACAGCACGCAGAGCCTCACCTCTAGACACCACAACAGTGAGAAGTCGTCATGACTTGTCTGCACCCAAGCAAATGCTCATATAGTCTTTATACTCAAAGCAACATTCTTCTACTACTTATTCTCCTTCTCCTTCTTCTTCGTCTTCTTCTTCTTCATCATCATCATTGGATTTCTACACACCCCTATACCCGGAGGTCTCAGGGCAGTTCACAAACAAAATCATAATATATAAATATACAAAATCAAATTAAAAACAATAACACAATACCCCCCAAAAAAGAGCCACATTCTAAAAGAGGATGTCAATAAGATCAGCCAAAGGCCTGGTTAAAAGGGAATGTTTTTGCCTGGCGCCTAAAGGTATATAATGAAGGTACCATGTGAATTTCCCTGGGGACAGCATTCCACAGATGGGGAGCCACTGCAGAGAAGGCCCCACTCTCGTGTTGCCACCCTCTGGACCTCTCGAGGAGGAGGCACACGAAGGAGGGCCTCAGAAGATGATCTCAGGGTCTGGGTAGGTTCATATGGAAAGAGGTGGTCCTTGAGGTATTGGCCAGGACTTCTCATCTCTTCACCTGACCAGATGAGGGCATAGGTAGCACATACCCAAATCTTACATATGTGAATATAAACATATATGAGCTCATTATTACAACTACTGCCAATTAATTGTGGGGTTATCTTGAATGTCAAGATGGTGTTTGCAGAGCTTCCCAAACAGTTCACCTTTGGTTCAACTCATCCAGGTAGGGTTGGGAGGTAATCCTGCCTAGCATCATTGATCTTGGAGAGCTGATGTTAGTGAAGACAAGACTGAGCTAGATGGACCAAGGCACCTCCCTAAGTCTGCACCTGTCAGGGATTGTACTGAAGAGGAGGAGGAATGGTGGAGGTCTTCCCCCACCTTCTCCTGTAGCTTCCAGAGGGGAGGAAAGCAGACTCGAATTACAGCAGGGCTTTGAGGAAGATAGCAGCTCAGAGACAGGTGAACAGCAGAGTTATGCTGTGTTAGGAGGAGGAGGAGGGGAGGCAGAGCAGCTAGCTGACGCATCACTGGACAGCACACCCAACCCCCCTTCTCCCAAAATATGGTGTTTGTTAAGGGTGCAAGAACAAAGAGCCCAGAGACAATTGTCCACAGACAGATGCCGTAGAAGCAGGTGTTAATGCTAGAGAGGGAAGGGGGAGGAGCTCAGTGCAAGCAACTCCATTATGGAGGAATGACCAGAATTCTTTGTCTTTTACCATGATGACTGAATAAATCATATGTAAGAACTTTCTTGTTTCCTCCCTGCCTCTTGGTGCCATCGGGGGGAGGGGGAGCATCCCTCAAGCCTGACAGCACCAAAAAGGGTTAAAAACAACAACAAGAACATTCACACAGTCAAAGCTTTTTTGTAGTTCCGCCTGGCCTTTGGCTTGGAATCAACTTGATCCCCTCCCCCTTTTTCCTTTTTCCTTTCTCCTTCTGTGATGGAACTCCTATTTGGGGACTTCCCTGGCTCTTTTTCTGGCCCACATAGGACCAGTCTGGATAGTTGGCCTTGGTGAAGATTTGACATTTTCATCACCAAAAAGATTTGAGTTTCTACTGAATTGAGGCTGCATTTTAATGTTGTATTTTAATCTTGTTTTTAAGTTGTATTTTAATCAATTGTTTTTATACCTGGTGTTAGCCACCCTGAGTCTTGGCTGGGGAGGGCGGGGTATAAATAATAATAATAATAATAATAATAATAATAATAATAATAATAATAATAATTTGTTTCAGGAAACCATCTGAAACTACTGAAATCTCTCCAATTGAAATGGGTGGTGGGAAGTCTATAAATGATCACTAGTCAGTAGTAGTGCCCTTCTCCCTCCACTGTCGGAGGCAGCATACTGGGAATCACAAGTGGGGAGAGCACTGTCATGGTCAGGCCCTGCTTGGGGTTTTTTCCATAGGCATCTCTTTGGCCACTGTGAGAACTCTGGACCAGATGGTCCTTTTGCACAGCTCTTCTTAGATTCTTACGGAAGAATATTCTGCACAATCTTAAGATTTTCTTTTTTTTAAAGTCACCTCCTATACAAGTGCGCCACATTGACAACTTCCACAGAGCCATGTGCAAGCAGATCGTTATTTTGATGCTCAAGTGCGGAGACCTTAGCTGAACTGCCTTTGCATGCTGTCGACAGCCTGTGATAGCACGTATCATTGTCTCTGTGGCGTTCGTCATATTCGTATGGCCTGTGAGTCATGGGATGAGCGAAGGTCACGAATGGTGCTTGGAATGGCCTCTCTTGTCTTTTAGAACAATACCAAGGTGCCTTAAATGACCCCTGGTGCAAAGGGAAGGTGGAAGGCATCACTCTGCCAAGTGCTTGCGTACCCAGAGGATACCTGGAGGGGTATGAGAACTTACGGTGTGTATGCACGTACAGTGTCTGTAAACCTCCCTACATGTGTTCTTTGGTTCCAAAAGCCCAAGGCACATTAGAGGAGATTCGTCATATTGACCTGGAAAGAAATAAACCAAGGGCAAAGCTATGAAATATGTAGAAAAGAGCAATGCAGTCCCTGAGCCTACCGAGAAGGGGGCAACTCCAAAGTAGCGTTGATGGAAGAGATGACTAAAGAAACTTTTAGCGGTCAGGAAAGATCATTTCCAGATCACAGGCTGACAAGGAGTGCCCTGTCGGTTCTTTGGATATGCGTGCAACCCGGCACATAGCCCCAGGTTGCAAATGTGCATCGCTGTGGTGTTGTGACAAAGCTGTCAATGGCCTTATGAGATCTAAGCTGCTTGTAGTGTCACCACAGACTAAAAGAATGACCCACTTTTTAATACAAAAAAATTACCTTTCTCGCTACAAACTACGGATTTGCTCCTTAGTAAAGATGGGTGGATCAGCCAATCTCCATTTCATGTTACACAAAAAAGTCTATTCCATCCTGTTTTCTGTGATTTTTTTTTTTAAAGGAAGGGCGGTGTCACATTTAAATTGGAGGCATTTTTAAAAAAATGCATTCTCCTCCATTACAATTTATGTGTACATGTTTACACATTTCATTTGCATCCCCCCAAAATGCATTTTTATGTTTTTAATGTATTTCTCCCTAAAATTCAAACACACACACACACACACACACACACACACACACACACACACACATTTTATTTACATGAACTACAAAAGAATGTTCAATGTCTCTTTTTGGTGTTGTTCAGCTTATAAAGTCTTTTGGTTACATTCAATGTAAGACAATATGGTATCCAGAGGTTTTTGTACTCATTTTCTCCATAAAATATGCTTTTCTGTACAATTTCCCCATAAAATGTACAGTTTTCTATTCATTGTTATAGCTGAAATTGCACCATAACATTCAGAGAAATGTAGCAATCTGATTGTCTCAATTCCAATTAGCGTATACCTCCAGGAACTGCAAATTAGGGCAGTTCACCCTAAAATGCAGGCGGAATGAAATTGCCTCCCATCAGCTACCCTTTAGTGCAGACAGGGGAAACCTTTGGTCCTCCAGATTTAACTGAACTACAACTCCCATCAGCCCTAGCAAGTGTGGCCAATGGCTAGGGATGACTGGGGTTGTAGTTCAGCAACACCTGGAGGGCCAAGGGTTGCTCACACCTGTTTTAGTCCTCCCAGATGCTTGATAAATGTTTATCCATAAGCGGATCCCACAGACATGGGAGAATGCCTAAATAATATATTCATGAGGGAGGGGGATCTATTTTGGTTGAGGGGGTCCACAGATTTGGCATTTCCTCTTCTCCCTGCTTCCCACTAAGGCATGGGTAGGCACACTAAGGCCCAGGGCAACGGATCCGGCCCAGTCACCTTCTAAATCCAGCCAGCGGACAGTCCGGGAACCAGCGTGTTTTACATGAGTAGAATGTGCCCTTTTATTTAAAATGCATCTCTAGGTTATTTGTGGGACATAGGAATAGGGTTATTATTATTATTATTATTATTATTATTATTATTATTATTATTATTATTCAAAATATAGTCCGGTCCCCCACAAAGTCTGAGGGACAGTGGACCAACCCCCTACTGAAAAAGTTTGCTGACCCCTGCACTAAGATATCATTTTCCCAGGGAAAACAGCTCAGCATCTGTGGTCAGGTCCACAATCAGCCACAAAGCTCACTGGGCAGCCTTGGTCTGCCCAGTTATTAACCATCAGCCTCATACCCTCCAACATCTGGCTTACCAAAATTCAGATGCCGGTTTTTTGGTTCCCAGCTCTCACGGAGGCCAGCTGACTTGTGTGAGAGTGCAGGACCAACCACCAAACATCTTCTCACTCTCTTTTTTCCATAGCATTTTATTAATTTTCCAACAATAACAAAAACAAAACGAACAATAATAAAGATAAAAACAAAAACAAAACAGATTGACTTCCCCCTATTCCCTTCCTTGGTTTCATTGTATGTCAATGTACTATATGTCCATTATCAAGTCTTGACCATTTGAACTACTTCTTATCCATGCATACTAAAATTACAAGTATTCTTAAAACCTTGCCAATGTATTAACCTGTGTATGTTGCTTCTGTATATATATGCAATAAAGTCCTTCTATTCGTCCTTAAATTCATTGTCATCTCTTCCTCTTAATTCCATTGTCAACTTTGCCATTTCAGCATATTCCGTTAATTTGACTTGCCAATCTTCTTTAGCCGAGACACTTTCTTCTTTCCAATGTTGTGCTAATAATGTTCATGCAGCCATGGTTGCATATGTAAACAAGTTCTTTTGTGATCTTGGTAAATCCATTCCTGTAATACCTAATAGGAAAGCTTCTGGTGCAATTGCAAAATTGTTAAGAAGTATTGGGAAATGATTTATAATGAAATGAAGATGTTTAAAATAAACTTTGTCAACCACCAAACATATTTTGATTTGGTGCTCTGGTGCGAGCCTGCTGACTCACGCCACAGTGCTGGACCAAAAAACAGGACATTCCAAGATCCAATCAGAAGCCAGGATGGCTTTTGTTAATTCTAGGATGCCCCACTCAAATTGAGACAGTTGAGGGATATGCAGCCAACTCAGAGGTAGAGAACTTCAGGTCTGGGGGTCAAATGCAGCCCTCCACTCCTCTGTTTCTGGCCCTCAGGACTCTCCCCCACTTACAACACCTCCTCAACCACACCTCTTCAGCCCCAAGCCACACCCTACTTTGCACCCTTCCTTGAGTGTCTTGAATGTGTCCTTGGGCTCTGACAATGCCTCTTGCTTTCCTGGATGAGTAATAGATAGGGTTGTAACTAACTTACTATAGCAACGTTATCCATTTAGTCCAGCATCCTATTCTCACAGTGGCTAACCAGATGCTCAAAGGCAAGAGATCGGAAGAAGGAAAGGAGTGCAACGTTTGTTTTACTAAGGAGCCACCGAATGACAGAGACAAACTTCAAATGAATGTATCCCATTAGTAAAAACAAAACAAAGCAAAAAGTTCTGAGAGCCATTCGGCTGGAAGAGTTGTCCAGATGTTTGTCTGTGACGACAGTTACACAGAAAATGCTCCGGCAAATGGGATCGAAGTGTGTTTCTAGGTGTGATGGGACCAATTAAAGTGGTTGTGGAGGCCTGGAAACACCTTCCTGGATGCAGTTGTTTTATTTCAGCTGTTGACCAAAAGAGCTGATCAGATTTCTGGTTGGAAATCAGAGATTCTCATTTTGCTGTATTGTACACATTGTTGAAGTGTTCCTTATCTAGCTGTCTTCTGTCTCCATGTTTCCACATCCATTTCCATTTTTAAAAAAGGCCTCGTGAAAATTGATCACCATTTTGGTGTGAATTTCTCCAAACATAACACATTTTGTATGCCATTCTCCTGAACGAGATAGTATTATTATTATTATTATTATTATTATTATTATTATTATTATTTTCACATAAATACGCTCCAGCTCATAACAGAAAGCCTTTCATAATGGAAGCTTCTGAGCAGTTTTCAGAAAGGACCCCAGGTTTCTGAACCCCACATTGCAGTAACCTTGGGGTGGGGGAGGCGCAGGATATTTGCAACATCACCAATCTCAGGTGCCAGCCCTTCTCTCCCAAACTTGACTTGTCAAGAGCCGGCAACTACAGGTTTGAGCCGAACCACATTAACTCAGCAGGATCCTGCCTGTCATAATATTGAAACGATGTCTGCCTGTTTCCTCCTGCTCAAACATAATGGCTGCACATTTCCACTCTCATCGCAAAGAAGCGTTGTGGATCGAGGGCCCGACCCCCGCTATGTGAAATAAATACACAAGGACACGTGATATAAGGTTAATGGGCAAGGAAAGGCCACAACTTTATTGATTACAGCAGTGAAAAGGTATTGGCTTAGGCATTGGATGACTATAGGAGGTGGGTTTATTCAACAGTAGGTGGAGCCTGTTGATGCCAATCCAACTATAGGCTCACCCCCTGATGTCACCGAGGGTCGTGCCATGGCCTCCCGCCAAGCAGGCATCGGACGGAATACACGACCGCCAGATTCCTTTAACGGAATAACCCACGGTAGATAGCATAGGCGATGGCCACACCTAGCCCTTGACACAGCACAACACATGAATCCAATGCCTAACCTACCCACCAATACCAAAAAAGTTGTGACGATTGCTACGAGGTAGGCGAAAAAACCAAAAAGCCTAATGCCAAATGGAAAAATTCCTACCAGGCCCCCCAGACAACCGGGGCGACCAACCTAAGGTCCATAGCAAGGCCAAAAACCTAGACCCTGAGCTAAATGGGAGTGGAGGGTGGGTGACTTGCTGAGGGACGACGACGAATGAGGAGGAGGCGGAGCTGGCGCCACAGCATTAAGCTGCTACACACGCCCCCCTGAGGCACCTGGTTGGCTGCCTCCAGTGGGTGTGGGCGCCAGCCAGGTAAGGAGGGGAGGGGGCTAAGGCCCCCTACCAGGGGCGGAGCTCGGTCTCCCGCCCACAACCACTCCCCTCTCTTCCAGGGAGGAGAGTCTTTACTCTGCCAAGAGCAGTGAAAAACGTAACACCCGATTATTGTCAAACAGCAACGTCTCACAGGGAGAAGCACTTGAGCAACTCAGATCTGCAAGAGTGGAAACATGCGTTTATCTACTACAAAGGGTGGGGTACCTGATCCAGTCAATGGGCCGAGTCATCTCTCATGACCGTATCCGGATTGGCGACCAAGCCTTGTACCGGAATGACGGAGTTCATCTAACAGACATTGGGGATGACATCTGGTTGGACAGCGTTATTAGTAGCATTAGGGATTGGTTGCAGCTGTGAGGGTATTGGCGGCGAGCCTCTTTGTGGCTCGGGTGGCGGTTAGGCATTGGATTCATGTGTTGTGCTGTGTCAAGGGCTAGGTGTGGCCATCGCCTATGCTATCTACCGTGGGTTATTCCGTTAAAGGAATCTGGCGGTCGTGTATTCCGTCCGATGCCTGCTTGGCGGGAGGCCATGGCACGACCCTCGGTGACATCAGGGGGTGAGCCTATAGTTGGATTGGCATCAACAGGCTCCACCTACTGTTGAATAAACCCACCTCCTATAGTCATCCAATGCCTAAGCCAATACCTTTTCACTGCTGTAATCAATAAAGTTGTGGCCTTTCCTTGCCCATTAACCTTATATCACGTGTCCTTGTGTATTTATTTCACATAGCGGGGGTCGGGCCCTCGATCCACAAAGACTCTCCTCCCTGGAAGAGAGGGGAGTGGTTGTGGGCGGGAGACCGAGCTCCGCCCCTGGTAGGGGGCCTTAGCCCCCTCCCCTCCTTACCTGGCTGGCGCCCACACCCACTGGAGGCAGCCAACCAGGTGCCTCAGGGGGGCGTGTGTAGCAGCTTAATGCTGTGGCGCCAGCTCCGCCTCCTCCTCATTCGTCGTCGTCCCTCAGCAAGTCACCTTGGTTGGAAATCAGAGATTCTCATTTTGCTGTATTGTACACATTGTTGAAGTGTTCCTTATCTAGCTGTCTTCTGTCTCCATGTTTCCACATCCATTTCCATTTTTAAAAAAGGCCTCGTGAAAATTGATCACCATTTTGGTGTGAATTTCTCCAAACATAACACATTTTGTATGCCATTCTCCTGAACGAGATAGTATTATTATTATTATTATTATTATTATTATTATTATTATTATTATTATTATTTTCACATAAATACGCTCCAGCTCATAACAGAAAGCCTTTCATAATGGAAGCTTCTGAGCAGTTTTCAGAAAGGACCCCAGGTTTCTGAACCCCACATTGCAGTAACCTTGGGGTGGGGGAGGCGCAGGATATTTGCAACATCACCAATCTCAGGTGCCAGCCCTTCTCTCCCAAACTTGACTTGTCAAGAGCCGGCAACTACAGGTTTGAGCCGAACCACATTAACTCAGCAGGATCCTGCCTGTCATAATATTGAAACGATGTCTGCCTGTTTCCTCCTGCTCAAACATAATGGCTGCACATTTCCACTCTCATCGCAAAGAAGCGTTACTCTGCCAAGAGCAGTGAAAAACGTAACACCCGATTATTGTCAAACAGCAACGTCTCACAGGGAGAAGCACTTGAGCAACTCAGATCTGCAAGAGTGGAAACATGCGTTTATCTACTACAAAGGGTGGGGTACCTGATCCAGTCAATGGGCCAGGTCTTTATCCTCATGGGCCAAGAGTTTGTAGGCTGGCAGGAAGGTTCCCATGCCGATCTACTGTATGCTATTCCAGGATAGAGTAATAACATGGGAAGAGGCTACTGAATCAGGTCAGAGGTCCATCTAGTCCTCTTTTCACAGTGGTCAACCAGATGGAAAAAACAAGGTTGTAAAGACTGCGGAGAGAATAATTGGGTGCACTCTTCCCACCTTGGATCAAATCTATGCTTCCAGGTGCCATAAGAAAGCTGCAGAGATAGTGCAGGATAGTGCACACCCTGGAAATGATCTCTTTCAGCCTCTGCCTTCTGGAAGAAGGTACAGGGTTATAAAGACTAGGACTAGCCGCCTGAGAAACAGTTTCTACCCAAATGCAATTTTGGTTTTAAATGCAATGTAAGGTCATCTCTATGTGAGTATATTGTATTCAATTATGGGGTATCAGAGTTTTTAGGGGCTAACCAGGCTGGGATAGTTGGGATAGCAGGCTTGTTGGTTTTTGAATGTCTGATGTAGATTTTTTTCAATTTTGTTGTTCTGTATAGGACAATGACAATAAAGATTATCGTATCGTATCATATCGTATCGTATGCTTGTGGGAATCCTTCAAGCAGGACACACTCTCCCCTTCTACGGTCTCTAGCAACAGGTATTGATAAGCCTTACTGCCACCAGATAGACTGAGTACGCCAGAGTACTACTAGACAAGAGTGTGACAGGGTTGCACAGCTAATTCAGATCAAACTATAATACTCTGAAAACTAAATCCTGCCTCCTGTTCCTCTTGTCAGCTGCCAGCTGCAACTCCCCCCCCCCCCCCAAAAAAAAAAAGAGGGAAAATGTTTGTTTTACATCTACACACGGCATGTTGACACTTCATCACGATTCCAGGGAGCGGTATGCTTAAGAGACAACATTATACATCAGACCAGCATAAAACATGGCCAATTATGCAGATGTCTCCCCACCTTTGTTTCTGAATGGAAAGGAAGATTGATTGCAGATGCATCACATACATGGAGACAGTTATGCAGAAGGCTATTTCCATTGCTAATGTACCCCCACTAGTGTTGTTTGCATTGATGGAAGTGGGGGGGGGGGATGTTTGTATACTTTGGCCTAGAAAATTGGCCTAGAAAATTGAACGCTCTGGCAAACATGAGGGAATTAACGCATCCTGCCTGTAATCTAATTTTAATTGAAGCATTAGCCACATTTGGGCATTCTAATCCCCCATGTGTTTAGAAGCATGTGAGGGAGAGTGGGGACAAGCGCATCAGCTCCACATTACTCTCCTCCTCACCCTCCGTGAGTTGAGGGCAAAATTCTGCAGCAAAAGGCTACTCTCCAGGCGTAGCCAATGTGATGCCTTCCAGATGTTTTTGGACTTCACCTCCCATCAGCCTCAGCCAACATGGCTAGTGGTCAGGGATAATGTGAGTTGTAGACCAACAAGATCTGGAGGGCACCAGGTTGGTTGGCCCTGATTTGGAACTCTAGAAACTCAGGATTCTATATTGTGCAGAAAGCCTTCATGAGAACTTTAGAGGTTACCGTATTTTTCGCTCCATAAGACGCACCTAGTTTTTAGAGGAAAGGGAGAAAGCCCCGTTTTTGGGGGGATCAGCTCACAGTTGTGCAGCTTCTTTTGCAAAGGGGGAAAGCCCTGTTTTTTTGAGGATCAGCTCAAAGTTGTTGAGCTTACTTTGCAAAGGGAAAACATCCTGTTTTTATGGGGTTCAACTCACAGTTCTGCAGCTTCTTTAGGAAAGGAAAGGGAGCCATTTTCTACAGTTTCCAGACAGATAATCTAATCAGCCAGTCACATGTCGCCGGGGAAACAAACAGCCTCCGTCTGCAGAACATTCAACAATGGAGGCTTGGGCAAGGGGCCAGGGCCGGAAAGGGAGCCAGCAATCGCCCACACATTCGCTCCATAAGACGCACAGACATTTACCCTTACTTTTTAGGAGGAAAAAAGTGCGTCTTATGCAGCAAAAAATACGGGATCTCTCCAACTTGAAGAAGGAGATTGGAAATGGCTGTGATTTGGAATGTCTGAGTAGGAATCCATTACTAATAATTTGGGCCTACTTAAGAACACAAGAGGGATGTGGGTGGCGCTGTGGTCTAAACCACAGAGCCTAGGCCTTGCCAATCAGAAGGTCAGTAGTTCGAATTCCCGCAACGGGGTGAGCTCCTGTTGTTCAGTCCCTGCTTCTGCCATCCTAGCAGTTTGAAAGCATGTCAAAGTGCAAGTAGATAAATAGGTACCACTCTGGCGGAAAGGCAAACAGTGTTTCCGTGCACTGGTCTGGTTAGCCAGAAGTGGCTTAGTCATGCTGGCCACATAACCCAGAAGCTGTATGCCAGCTCCCTCGTCTGCGACTGGACCTAATGGTCAGGGGTCCCTTTACCTTTACCTTTAAGAACACAAGAACTTAAGTACCAAAAGAGTCCTGCTGGTTCAGGCATGAGGTCCATCTAATCTAGAACTCTGTTCTCATAGTGCCCAACCAGATGCTCCTGGGAACCCACAAGCAAAGGAAAATCATTTACTGTATGTCTTGGGCAATTCATTTTAGCTGGAAACCTACTGGCTGCAGCAAAAAATAAATAAAATTGAGCCAAACCTTTATTTCAGTGGAAGACATGGTGTTGCTGCTAACATATCTCTGTGTCAAATATTCTCCCTCCAGTTCCAACTAAAGGTATAGTGAAATTCACTGTGTGATGCGCTGTCTTTGTGCAGTATAGATTCCCTTCCTTTGCATCATTGGGTGCCTTTCATGGGGGAAACAAAGTAATTGAGTGAGTGTTCATGCCAACGGAAGGCTGAGGGAGAATCAAGATTTGTGAAGGATTGGAGTAGCAGCCCCATGTCTCTAAAATGCCTAGTTCTGCCTGAAGACAGCTATGCCCACATTATTCCTAAGGAATGCTCAGAATGCAGAATGAGACAATGCATCACACTCAGCTGACATTGTTATCCTTTGATGAGAGTGTATGGGCTCATAGACATCAAAGCTGGTCTACATTTTGAAAGATAAGGCCATCTTCTGTTTCGCAAACTTTACAGTAGGGCTGACATAGTTGTTTACAAAACAAAATGGAGCATGTCAAAGTAGTGGCTCTATTCGGTTGCTGTGGGCTTGCCTGGCAGTAGCCAGGGCTACTGGGAACCATAGGAAATATACAGATCCCATGACTCCTTAACCCATATTAATTATTATTATTATTATTATTATTATTATTATTATTATATTTATTTATTTGTACCCCACCCATCTGGGTGGGTTTCCCCAGCCACTCTGGGCGGCTACCAACAAAGATTAAAAATACGCTACATTAAAATGTCACACATTAAAAACTTCCCTAGACACTGCTGTGACTATGTACACAGTCCAATATCCTGGTGAAAAAAATTGGGACGCAAGCCCTACCTTCCCTCATCAAATTTTCCCCTTGAAGGGGCGAATTTGTGTCTGTCCCCCTTAACACACACACTCCCTACCCTGTCTAGACCACCACCCCTAGCCATTTTTATCTCTTCCACACTGCAGCCAACTTTGCAGAGCTTCTTGCCCCCAGCACCGAGTCCCCTTTGCCAGTGCTACCCATCTGCTTGCTTGCTCCCCTTTCCCAGCCGCCAAGCACCCTGCTCGGCCCCAGCCCCATCTTCCTCCCCCATTCCTCCACCCCTCACCTGCCCCACCCACTCTCTGGTGAATGCACCTGGTCACCCACCCACCTCCTCCCTTACCAAGTTCCCAATGCCCCGCTTGGTACACCCACCTCCCAGCCCTCCCAGCTGCCCTTACCTCTGGAAGACCTCCTCCCATTTCCCTCCCATCACATTCCAGCTACAGCCCCGTGGTCTGCCCACCTCCACCCCATGCCCATTTTGGGGGGGGGGGCTCTTCCCAAGCTTTCCTTACCATGGTGGCTTCACCACCATCCTCCTCACAGGCGCTGTCACCCTCTGCAATGCCCACATCCCTGCCTGCCTGCCTGCCTGCCTGCCACCATCACCACACACCAACTCCCCACCCACAGACCTCCACAGTAACCATAGAGGGGGAAAGTGAAATGTGGAGCTGCATGCCTGCTTCGGCACATGTTGACCAGAGGCAAGGAAGGATAAGTCTTTGTTGCTATTGGTCATGTCTTCTGGCTCGCACGAGAGTGCAGGAACAAAAACTGGGACATTTCCAATCAGAAGCCAGGAATGGCTTTTGTAAATCCGGAATTTCCCACTCAAAGCAGGGTGGTTGCAGGGTATGACAGCAGCATTCAGTGTGCCCTAAACCACATGACCTTCTAATTAATGGAGTTATATTTCTAATACGGTGGCACAATGGTTCTCAAACTTAATCCATTCCAGGACTCCCGAAACTGTTCGAAAACCAAGATGTGGCTTCCAATTGGCTGCAGGAGCTTCCTGCATTCAAGCAGAAGCTGCGTCAGACATTCAGCTACCGAAAAACATTTGCAAACTGGAACACTTACTTCCATGATTGTGGCATTCAGGAGCCAATTTGTTCCACAACTAAGACGTTCAGGAACCAAGGTACCACTGTACTTCCTTATTGCCCTGGGCATAGTTGTACAGTCAGCATCCAGGTCCCTCCAGAAGCCTCACTGCTGTTGTAAATGGATGAGTTCCATTGCATCTCAGCTTAATCGCAAGGGTTCTGGGCTTAATTCTAAATGAATCAAGGGGTGGAAATCCAGGGCTATGCGCCCCTTGATTTAGGCCAACCTGGGGACCACTCTCCCCATCCCAGAGCACCCAACACTTTGCAGGAATAAATCTTCCGCTTGTCAGTTGGTGAGTGGAAGATTCAATCCTGCTGGGGTCTGCTTCCCCAGTGAGTTCCATGCATGGGGCAGGCTGGCAAAGCAGACCTCCAGCCTTCATGGCTAATACCCACCAGTTGGCAGCCCTGGATCAGTCCAGCTGGCCTCACCCAAACTGGGCTAATTCAAGGCTCTCTCAACCTGACTTAGCCCATGCCCAGATCTCCTTGAACTTGGCCCAACGCAATTCAGGATTCCATCAAATCGCCTGCACAGCCTATCAAAACCCAGTGTCAGAACCCCACATTCTCAGGAACCTTCCCATCTCTGCTTAGTACAGATCAGAGCGGCTAAGCCAAAGATGAAGAGAGGAGAAGAGTTTGCTCTTACCATATCCCTAAGCTATTTATTGGGTCAATTTTTATTTCAGTGACGTTGATTAGATGTGGCATCTGCAAAAGGGTCAAAGCAGGTTACACACTCACATTTCTGTTGTCAGTCAGTGGCCACTGTGGATATCCACATTTTGGGATGGAGGGAGGGGAAACCCTGTCATGAGTGACTATCTGAAATGGCCCCCTTGCCAGTTATATAAACAGAAGGGATGAGGTAAGGAAAAAATATATATCACACGAGAAGAAAAATCAAACGAGCTGCTGTCAAACGATCAATGCCGAGAAAGTGCCACTTTAAAAAATGAGACACAATGGAAATATGAATAATTGAATGAAACTCCTGGCTTTTCTTTATTGCTGGAGCTGCGTTGCTTTGTCTGATGGTCCCTCGGGCCTGTGCTAGTGAAAACACTGTCACATAATGTTTCCCTGTTTCTATGAGCTGCCTACAGAAGCAAGAACATATTCATCTTTGTTGTCATAAACACAGTCTTGAAAGTACCCAAAAGTGAGCGCTTGTCTCCTTGATGCAGCTCAGTTTTGGGTCGCTGAAGGCTCGTGGGGTAATCCTGAAGAGCAGGAACAAAAGGAGCAGGACATAGGATTGGAAAGGGCAAGGAGGGAGGAAAAGTCATCCAAAAAATATAGGGTTGTAGCCAACCTTAGTCCTATCTGCACTATACATTTGAAGCAATGCCATCCCACTTTGAACAGTCATGGCTTCCCCCAAAGAATCCTGGGAACTGTGGTTTGCTAAGGGTGCTGAGAACTGATGGGAGACTAGGGTTGCCACACGGCCAGTCTCTAGGCTGGCCTGGCCCCAGTGCCGTATTTACATATAAACTAAACAAGCTATAGTTTAGGGCAGGGGTCAGCAAACTTTTTCAGCAGGGGGCCGGTCCACTGTCCCTCAGACCTTGTGGGGGGGCCAGACTATATTTTGAAGGAAAAAAATATGAACGAATTCCTATGCCCCACAAATAACCCAGAGATGCATTTTAAATAAAAGAACACATTCTACTCGTATAAAAACACGCTGATTCCCGGACCGACTGCGGGCCGGATTTAGAAGGCAATTGGGCTGGATCCAGCCCCGGGGCTTTAGTTTGCCTACCCATGCCCTAGAGGAAAAGTAGGGTAGACATAGAAAGGGGGAGGATTCCATCCAGTTTCTGCTCAATGAAATGGTTGCTGTGACATTATTTAGAAACACCTGTACAAGAGGATTTCTAACATATGACCTTTGCCCAGGACTAAGGAACCTGTAGCTGCCCAGCTGGTCTACATTTGGAGAAAGGGTCCTTCAATCCCCAAGAGGCTCCCTGTTTGAACCCCTGGAAAGCCACTGCAGTTGGTTAGAGCGTGGGGCTGATAATGCCAAGGTTGCAGGTTCAGTCCCCCTTTTGGACAGCTGCATATTCCTGCATTGCAGGGGGTTGAACTTAAATGATCTTCAGCGTTTCTCCCAACTCTACAATTCTATGATCTTTTTGGTGTCTATCAAAGACCTTCCTTTTCAAACAAGTCAGTCTATATAGACAGTGCTGCGTAGGTGGTTCAGTAAGTCTGACTCGGTATAATATATATATATATTATTACAATTTAATATTCCACACATTTATCATATAAAAGAAAAATAATTAAAGAATCCAAATATCCCCACCACCACCCCATGGCTTCCCTCAACTTCCCCTTCCGGTTCTTTAAATATTCACAACTTCTGCTTAATTTGATTTTCCTTACTTTGTTAATATTTAGTTGAAAACTCTTATATTCTTATCATTATTTTTTTTACCAAATTTTCTTTCCAATTATGTCTTACAGTTAATTAATATCCAGATTGTTATTTCTTAACCTTTACATTTGTTTTCTTAGTTGTAAGTGTCTCCTCAAACCCTACTAATGAGTCCAATTCTTTACAATGTTTCTGTAAACACAACATAAACGGTTCCCAATCTTCTTTTTAAACAGTATAAGGCAGTTTTGTGTATCGCTTATATTGGTTTGTGTCCTTTGACTATTATTATTTTTTTAAATGCTTTAAAAAACCACATCCTGTTACAAATATGCTGAAAAATTGCCTCCTTTCATAAGGCACACAAAGATTATTGAAGAGAGTGGGGGGGGGGGGAAGATTTGCAAGAATCCAGGGTACAACTTAATGTTTCCACCAAGCTCTTCTCTCGGCAGCTATACCTCTCGCTGCTTGGTCTAACAAATGAAATACTGGAAAAGACCATTTATATCAATGAATGAATTTTGGAAAACATATCTATATTTCAAAGATGCAGCCCTGCTTGAAGCTGCATGAATCAAGAATATGGGACAATTATCCAATATGGCGTTTTCACTAACTACGATCCATCTGCCTTTATAATAATCACTTCCACTTGACATATAGTTTTATGGGGGGGGGGGGTGTTGTTGTTCGGGATAGGCCAGTAAGCAATCTTAGAAGAGAGATTCCAAGTGTGTTTGGCTAAACAGGCTCAGAAGCCTTAAGAAAAGTATTTGTCTTAACAGAATTTGCATACTTCTTCACTGTAAGAACCTCTAAGTGGTTTACATAAAATGCACATGAAAAATGAAACCCATAGGTTAGAAGCAAGGTGACCTAAAATAAATACAAATAAAATCAGAAGGTAAAAATAAACAGTATTTATTTTAAAATGCATATTAAAATGTGTGTGGGTTATACATGTCTGGGTAGGCTTGCTATAAGAAGGAAATGGTTATCAGGCACCCAAAAGGCATCTGCCTAAGTTTCAGAGTTTAAGTACTTCTATGCTGAAAGATCAAGTTCTTACAAATGGACATTATGCAGCACTTGTAAATATGGCAACAAAAGAACAGTCTTTTTCTGGAGCAGGTCCAGGGTTGCTTCCCCCGTCCCCCCATGCCATATAAAATCTGTCCCCACTGCTATTTAACATCTATATGAAGCCATTGGGAGCAGCCATGAGGAGTTCTGGAGCACAGAGCCAACAATACAATGATGACACACAGCTCTGCTTCTCCATAACATCTGTATCAGGAGAGTCTGTGCAAGCCCTGCTGGTGGCGAGAAAAAATAGGTATGTAGAAAGGAGATTTCTAGGATGCTAAGATCCAAGTTTAGGGCAAGTACTCTGGTGAGAGAAGCCTAGCAGAGGTTGAAAACCACAAAATATGCAGCAAAGCAAAGCATGGAGATATAGCCCATTGGATCTTTAATATTTGCCCTTCTACGTACTTTCCAAAGTTCCCCTCTTCCTCTCCTGTAGAAAAAGACCACGTTTGGTAAATTTAGAATGGTTTACTTACAAACTCTCCAAAAGTCAGATTCATGTACTTTTCCCACACAGCATTCAGAAAAAGTTGCACAGGCGGTAAAACTTTGCTTAGTTCCAGTGGAGAATGTTCCTAAATTATTGGTCTAGGAACTGAAGAATGGCTTATAAGAGCCATGTGGTATGAGCTGCAGCAACCGGCTCAAAACCTCTTCACACACTGGGTTCCTCAGATAGACTAAGAGAAAACAAAGGCTTGATTACCTCATTCCTCCCAAGGTGAGCTAAACCTGGCAAAGCAGCTTACTTTTCGGCATTAATCCCTTCTTGAATCTATTAGACTTAAGCATGTTGGTAATATGAGGGGGAATATCACACAAGTCCTGGATCAATGTCTTAATGCAGTGAAGGGCTGAATGAGGTCCAAGAAACTGGATTTGGATTCTGGGAAGATGAAGGCTTTGTGGGTAGGTGGCTTCCATCTCTAGAAGATAGGCCAGCTCTCTGTTCTGGGTGGAGTTGCACTCCCTCTTAAGGAACAGGTAGATAGTCCTGGGTACATCTTTGTCATTAGAGGCCCACATGACATCTGTGGCAAAAAAAATAATAATCCTTTTACCAGCCTTGTGTAGTACAGTGGTACCTTGGTTCTCAGACGACTTGGTACTCAAACAACTTGGAACCCAAACACTCCAAACCCAGAAGTAAGTGTTCTGGTTTGCAAACTTTTTTCGGAAGCCGAACACACTCCCTTTTGAGTGTTATGCTTCCGATTTGAGTGCCACACTTCCGTTTTGAGGGTTACGCTGAGGCCTGTCTGCTTTTGCTATTTATTTTGCGTTTTTGTTTTTGCGGCTCTTTTTGTTGTTGTTTTTTGTGTGACTGTGTCGAACCCAGATCAGCTACAGATGGATTGATTGTGTGACTGCAGTACATTGTTTATTACTTTCATTTTATGGATCAACGGTCTTGTTAGATAGTAAAATTCATGTTAAATTGCTGTTTCAGGCGTTGTTTTTAAAAGTTTGGATCGGATTAATCCATTTTGCCTTACTTTCTATGGGAAAGCACGCCTTGGTTTTGGAACACTTTGGTTTTGGAACGGACTTCCAGGAATGGATTAAGTTTGAGAACCAAGGTATCACTGCACACCAGCTATGCACAGATCTGGAAGGGGAGAACTTGGCCACTGTAGTCTATGCATTAGTAACCTCAAGTCTGGATTGCTGCAATGTGCTCTATGTGGGGATGCTCTTAGGTCTCATCTGGAAACTTCAGCAAGTGCAATATGCAGCAGCTAAACTGCTGGTGGGGGCAGATGGCCCACAGCATGTGACACCTCTGCTAACACTATCTTGGGAGTGTGCTACCTGCAAGCCCCAGTTAAAGGGCCCCATCGGGGGCGAACAGCGGCCTTTTGATTACTTGGACTGCCAGGGCAAAACAGGAGCAAAACGCCAGCACCCTGTCGTCTACAACTTCATTGCCTACAACTTTACTAACATCTATCAACAATCCTACTAGCACCTCTCAGTACTGTGAATATCGCTGAACTTACCTTTTGTTGGTATCTTCATGAACTTATCCAAAAGACTGAGTTAAGCATTTGAAAAATCTATTGAAACCAGACCTTATAAGTTCATTTTAGACTGGGTAGTTCTCAAGTCTTTGTGGCTTTGTTTAATGTTTTGTATTTTTCTCAGAAATAAAGCATGTATAATTATTGTCCTGTGTATATTAGTCACCGTGTTGCATGAGTCGCACTATCAGCAGCACAGGTTGCATTTTTCAACATCTACACGGTCTGTTCATATGCTGCTGGGACAGGTTCAAGCTGCTTCTGGTGGTATACAAAGCCCTGAACCAACTGGGCTCAGGAAACCTTAAGGACCTCCTGAGTTCTTATATCCAAGCCCAATCACCGAGACCATCTGGAGGATGTTGTCCTCCATGTTACAGAAGCCCAACTGGCCTGAACTAGAAGATGGGCATTCAGCTGAATGCTCTTCTATCAGAGATGGGGCAGGAGTCCTTGCTTTTGACCTCTTGAAGACTCTTTGATGTCAACAGGCCTATGTAGCTCTTTAGAATTTTCTTGAGTAGGCCGTCCTTATATTGATCTGTGTTTTTTAATGTTATTTTATATTACTGAGCACCACCCTGATACAGTCATACCTTGGGTGGAATGTGCTTCAGGTTGGGCGCTTTCAGGTTGTGCTCCGCGGCAACCCAGAAGTAACGGAGCACGTTACTTCTGGGTTTCGCCGCTTGCACATGCGCAGATGCTCAAAATGACGTCGCGAGCATGCGCGGAAGCGGCAAAACGCGACCCGCGCATGCGCAGACGCTCCAGCGCGTCTTATGTTCTGTTCAGGATGTGAACGGGGCTCCGGAACGGATCCCGTTCACACACCCGAGGTACCACTGTATTTTATGAGAATGCAATAACATAAGAAGAGTCCAATGACCCATCTAGTCCAGCATCCTGCTCTCACAGAGGCCAACCAGACACCTCTGGGAAGCCTTAAAGCAGGACCCAGGCACAGCTGCCCTCTGCCCTCCTGCAGTTTCCAGCAATTGGCATTCCCAAGCATACTGCTGCTGACTCGGCAGGGCAGGGGCCGAGTATGTACATACTTTTATTAACAAAATTAAATATATCAATCCGTGGTGTCTTATGTTGGCTCTGTGTTACAGTTTTAGAACAAAGAATTACAAGGGTGACAAAAAAAGGGGGGGAAACACCCAACCTCACAGATTTGAAAATTTGACTCTGAATCACTCCCCCCCCCCTTTTTAACAGCTGAAACCGCAAGCAAACCATTTTGCAAATGAGCCTCCGACTGATAATTATTCACAGAAATTAAGGGGTCAAGTAATTGTTAATAATGAATGGATCCCAGAAAGTCACCATCTGTTTGCAAACAATCCGTGGACAGATAAAAGGGAGCAAAACTCATTGAATAAATTATAATTCACACCAGATTATTTCCCTGCTCGGTTAATTAGCTCCCTGTTATTAAGAGATACTTTTTCTTTCTTTCTTTCCCCCTCACCTCTTCCACTTGCAAATCCCTTGACATTTCTGGCTTGCCCAATTAACAGTTACTACCCCCATGACTAGACAGGGAAGAATGGTAAAATAACCTTTTCCATAAGGGCTGAGCATCTTTGCTTATCAACAGGTCCTGCACAATACCGGCCAAATTTACTTCTTTATCTGGATACACCAGTTCCCAATTCCAAGCTCATGGTCCATTAGAACTGATGACAGACAGAGCTGAGGCTGCCCAGTATGAATTAGCCCTGTGCCATAAATCGCTCTGATCTGAATACTTACAGGCATATAATACTGGGTGGCGGGTGGAAGAGCTGGGGAGATTTATTTCCAACTGGACTCCATGCAAAGGAGCTATTTCCATTTGCCTGACCATAAATCCTATCAAAAGGGATGGAAGGATAGGCAGCAAAATTATTCTGGTTCAGTGTGATTTTCATGGTACAATACACCATTCATTGCCTTCTGTTTATCTGTCTAGGTGCAGGACCTAGACAACGCTTGCTGTGATGATGGAGATCGGTGCTAACCAACGTGGTGCCCTTCAAATTCTGCCAGAGTATAGCTCCCATCCCCCCCCTAGCCATCAGGGATGGGCAAATCGCTCCATTTCAGTTTCTCCATATTTCCCGTTTCCCCAGTCTCAAGTTCTACTCTCCACATAGCCACAGCAGTTTGAGATTTGTTTATTTTTAAGTGCTCATGAAAACAAATCAGAATTTTAGTGCAAATTTCTCCCAACATACACGTGGTTGTATTAAATGTTTCCTAATATGTGCATTTTTGCCACTTGGCAAGATTCTTTCTTGGCCTTGTTAGCCAGGCTATAGCAAAGAAGGCTGTCCAACAGAAACCAGAGGAACTGGGGGGTGATGCTGGCAAGAGATTGCTAGTTGACATCCAGGTCAGAATCTTAAGCTAAGGAAGGATGGAGAACCTACAGGTGTTACTCCCATCATCCTTGACCATTTGCCTTACTGGCTGGGGCTGATGAGAGTTGGAATCCAACAACATCTGGGGGGGGGCACTGGTCCCCCAGCCCTGATGTGTAGCCTGAAATCACAATGAATAAGTTCTCCTCTCCTGTCCACTACCAGGTCCTGCCATGTGGGTTGTTTGGCTTGAAGCTGGACACACCTGGCTCTGCCCTTGTTCTTCCATTCACCCTATCCAGACCAGTCCTAAAGAGATGCCCCTTCTGTCGGGAATCAAGCCCATATCAGGAGAAACTGGCAACTCTCCAGGCACCCTGCTTGATCTCCTGTTGACCTCCCTGTCTGCATTCCCCAGCAAGATCCAGGCAGAGGTCGCAATAGGCGATCCTTCTCAGCGTGAAAAGAACACTGCCCCTCTTTCCTGCCCCCCCCCCCGGCAGGGGAAAGAGATAGACAGAAACATATTTACATGCCTTTATTTCTGTCTTTGCAGCGTTACAAAAAACATGACTGCTCTCTTCAAATTCCAGCAGTCGAGAGTGAACAAACACTTCCTGTACAGCTCATATTACACTCTGAGCTAATTCCGGTGCTTCGCACTGTGAATAGACTGTCCCTCTGTTTCCCACAGACAGTCCCAACATTCCCATTATGTTTTGCTTTCAAGCTACCAGCAGCTCGCGGCTGCATTGCTTCAATATCGTAACACCTTCCACAAGAGGCAGAGCTGGCCCAATACATTTTGCTGCCTGAGGAAAAGGACAGGATGGTGCCTTCCCACGGGATGTACAAAAGCCAAATGGGCTGGCAACTGAATACAGCTTCCACAATGGTGACAATGTCATCCATAGTAATTAACAGCAGCACGCCAGTTGAGCAGGTCATTTCAGTGCCCCACCCCAGCATTCACCAACTGAGGTGGCTGCCCTACTCTGCCTAATGGCAGAACCGGCCCTAACAGTTTTCAGTCTGTTTCCTTAAAAATTCTCCATGCAGGCATGTGTTGCTGGGCACATATGTGGTTTTCTTGGTCAGTTGGCTATCGCAGCTCTGCTGTCCCTTTGTTCCCTTTCAAGAAGGTTCAGAAATCTACCCAATCTCTACATTGGAAAACACATTTCTTTCTTGTTTCTGTCCATCCGCTCCAACTGTTTTAAAGTTGCAGCTCTTGGAAAATTGTAAACCGCAATCAATATTAATAACAGTTCATCTTATCAAAAATGACAGCCCCAGGACTCGACGCCAAAAGAAAGGAAGGAAGAAAAAAGAACAAGAGCACTGTTCAACAGCTAACTTTATAATTTAGGAATGTGACAAAATGGAAGGGAAACTTTGGGGGCAAGGAAGGAGGGGGGCAGGCTGAGACTCTGCTTTGTCCTTGAAGACAAAGCAAATGCAATTTTCATGCCGATTTGTTAGTGTGTGCATTTTCAGAATGCCTTTGAGTCAAAGAAGGCCGAGCCGTTGCTTACCAGAGGCAGAAGCTGAAATCATCTTCCCAGATTAACATGATGTTCTCCACAGCCCTAGTCAACATACATCCAGAGAATGAACTAGCTCAGAAAAGTTCAGGGGAAGTTTCAAGGCCATGGGGCCCTACAGTCAAGTAGGGGGGGACATGAAAACAGTGTCCAAAAAAAGCGGAAGAGAGGAGAAAGGGAGGAAAGGGTAAAAAGTTGCCAGTCCTGGCCAGTGTAGGTGTGGCAAGGCTTAAGAAGTTGTGGTGTCCCATACACACACACACACACACACACACACACACAGTCATACCTTGGTTCTCAAACACCTTGGTACTCAAACAACTTGGAACCCAAACACTGCAAACCCAGAAGTAAGTGTTCCGGTTTGTGAACATTTTTTCAGTAGTTAAACATGCTCCATTTTGATTGTTACGCTTTCATTTTGAGTGCCACACTTCCGTTTTGAGTGTTACACTGAGGTCTGTCTGTTTTTGCTATTTATTTTGCATTTCTGTTTTTTGCGGCTCTTTTTTTTTTTTTTTTTTTTTTTTTTTTGGTGACTGTATAGAACCCAGTTCAGATATTGATGGATTGATTGTGTGACTGCAGTACATTGTGTATTACTTTCATTTTATGGAACAACGGCCTTGTTGAATAGTAAAATTCATGTTAAATTGCTGTTTTAGGGGTTGTTTTTAAAAGTGTGGAACGGACTAATTCATTTTGCATTGCTTTCTACGGGAAAGTGTGCCTTGGTTTTGGAACACTTTGGTTTTGGAACAGACTTCCGGAACAGATTGAGACAAAATGGAAAATGCTGCCCACCAGGGGAAGTAAAAGGAGGCAGGTGGGAACCCCTTTACTATGCTGATCCTGCCCAATGCTATTTCCGCCCAAAGCAGTAACAGCTTCTACCAAACACCTAACATAAGTCTTATTTCACTGAGGAGAAGGCAGGGGAGGAGGGAATCCCAATAACACCCAACCTAGGGCCAATTGGGACTGGGAAAAATCTATTCCAGGCCCATCAACCAGCAACCCAACTAGCTCAATGAGGATCTAATCCAAGGATGGATGGGAGGCTAACAGGGCAAAATTACCCTGAACCCTCATGGACTAGGTCTTTTAAGGCCCTTGGTGCATCTTACCACTTGCAAGATCCCATGGTATGATCCCATCCTTGATAGCACAAGGAGGAAGCCTGACTCTGTCTGTCCAGGCTACATGCTGACAGACAATGATACCCTGTGAGCAGCTGTGCCTGGAACTAAGCTTTTATGAGTTAGGGCACAGATTCAGTTCCTGCAGCCTGAAAATGTGGTCAAGATGTTTGAAGGGGGCCAACTAAACACACACCCTCTTTGATGTTCCTGGCTTAGAAGAGCCAGCCAAAGGGATGGACTGGAGTCTGTCTGAGGAGTGGTAAATGACTCATGGCAGGAGAGGGAGATGCCACCTGCCTTTGCCAGGGAAGTGAAGACATCATAGAATCATACCTTGGAGTCCAACAGCATCTGCCACAGGTTCTCTATCCAGGGATGGATGACCTTTTAATTTCCAGTCCAAGGGCTGCACTCTTTTTGGGGTCACATCCAAAGGCCACATGCCAAGGATGGACAAGATCAGAGGCAAAAGTAGGCAGAGCAACAGGTGTAAATTTTGTCTTCGTGCAGTTGGCTAGTTTCTGTCCATCATTGTCAGAGTTGAAGGACATGTTCAAGCCAAATAAAAACACTCAAGGAGGTGGCCAAGCAGAGTCTTTGAGGGGTGTCACCTAGGGAAAGGAGGTGTGACTGGAGAGGTGAGGCACCTTGGGGAGAGTCCCAAGGGCCAGACAGTGAAGGGCCTCATTTGGCCCCCCCCCCCAGGTCTGACTCCCCATAGCTGACACTCACTCCCAATAAACATAGACAACAGTTTTATTCTATAACTTGGAAAAGTACTGGGCCTACATTGTGGTCAAAATACAACACTGCAGCTTTTCAAGTCGAATTTCAAGGGAGGTGAGAGTGGGTGGAATTCTGTAGCTTCAGACACCAGAAAGGATTTTTTTTTCCCTCTCCGTAAGTGTAATTTAAAGGAAGAAAGGGAGCCAGAAAACCAGATATTGTTTAAAGGAAAAAGAAAAAAAGGATTGTTTCAAAGATTCACCTGTCACGTCTGCTATTGATTTTCATAAACAGCTTGCTAACCAGCCCGTTCTTTTCTGATCATGTTCCCTGGCTCACACAGGGGGATCATGACAGGTTCCCAAATTAATTTTTTGCCCAGGAGAAAACCCCACACAGGCGAAGCTCACGAGAAAGCCCCAGCACTTCCGAGTCGATGCTACCCAGGTGCTGTTATCTTATTGTACTTGACGGGCGGGAAGAGGAGAACCCGGCTTTCTTAAAAACCTGACATGACTGTGAATGAGGAGGAACTCTCATTTCCTTACAATTACTTACTTCTAAAACACACACAGAGAGATGCATACAAAGGGAAGAAGGGCCTCACCTGACAATTAATGGGCATGCAGTCATTGTAGCATAGACTGAGTGGGGACTTTGAGGAAGCCTGCAGCGCATTGCTGTATTTTCTTGCAAAGTGACACATGTTTTCACCTTCCAGCTGCAGTATTGAAAATGGCTGTGGGCCCCTCGAGACGGGTGGGTTTGGAAGTGTGTATTCTACATGTCAATGACACAATAACAGTGCATTAGTGATGGGTTTATATTACTAGTAGTGGTGCTGGTCGTATCACCATCATTTTCAATTGCTAATTGCTTCCCATGAGGCATTCCAAAGCAATTTACAGGATAATAACGCACATAAAACAGTTGCATTTATTAAACAAACAAAGTTGAAACAAATGGATGGATACAAAAATAAATTTTAAGAACAATTATAGTGTAGAAGAGTTTAAAAGCACATACATAAACTAATTGCAAATTCAAGGCTGATACCAGCTTGGATAAAGAATTGCATACAGGAACACCCACATACCCTTCCACTTCCATCATTTTAGTATGGGTCCTCAGTGTCATATACCCTCCAAGGTTTCTCCGATTAAAATAGGGACTTCCTATTTAATAATAAAAATAATTTATTATTTATACCCCACCCATCTGACTGCATCGCCCCAGCCAATCCGGGGATTTCAACACATATAAACATTTATAAACATTAAACATTTAAAAACTTCCCAATACAAGGCTGCCTTCAGGTGTCTTCTAAAGGTTGTACAGTTACTTATCTCCTTGGCTTGGGGGGTCGCATAACTCCATACCCTTCAACCTTTAACCTATGAAAATAGGGGTGTCTTACGAATAAGCTGGACATTCCAGGATCAAAACAGAAACTGGGATGGCGTCTGTAAATCCAGGACTGTCTCTGGAAAATAGGGACACTTTAAGGGTCCGATGTTACTGATTGGATGGGTACTTGCAGGACCGGCCCACCCACGAGGCAAGATTGGGTGTCTGCCTCAGGCAGCAGGATCCACAGGGGCAACAGATCCCAATGTAGCCCTTTACAGTGGTGCCTCGCAAGACGAAATTAATTCGTTCCGCAAGTCTCTTCGTCTTGCGAGTTTTTCGTTTCGCGATGCACGGTTTCCCATAGGAATGCATTGAAAATCAATTAATGCGTTCCTATGGAAACTGCCTTCAGACCAGGTCCGGGGACAGTCTGTCCCCCGACCTCTTCTGAAGGCTGGGGGGGTGGACAAGGGCTTTTCTTCCCACCCCCAGCATTTTAAAAAAACCCGGGACAGCGGAGGACGTCTCCGCTGTCCGGGGCAATTTAAAAGCCCCTGGGAAGGCAGGCAGGGGGGACAAAGACTTTTGCCCCCTGCCTGCCTTCAAAAGCTGTCCTGGACAGGCTTCGCGGACCTCTCCGCAAGCAGCGGGAGCGCTCCCGCTGCTTGCGGAGAGTTGCCAGCATGCCGAAGCCTGCGCGCGCTGAGATCAGCGCGCCCAGGCTTCGCGGCCCCGCCGCCCGGCTTCAGAGCATCGTTCTGATGCCGGGCGGCGGGGGGAGGCGTTCCCTCCCCGCCGCCCGGCTTCGGAGCATCGTTCCAATGCCGGGCGGCGGGGGGAGGCGTTCCCGCCCCGCCGCCCGGCTTCGGAGCATCGTTCCAAAGCCGGGCGGCGGGAGGAGGTCCGAGGACAGTGGGGAAGACGCGCTGCGCTTCCCTGCTGTCCCGGAGATTTCCCTATGGGCTTTCGTCTTGCGAAGCAAGCCCATAGGGAAATTCATTTTGCGAAGCGCCTCCAAAATGGAAAACCCTTTCATCTAGCAGGTTTTCCATCTTGCGAGGCGTTCGTCTTGCGGGGTACCACTGTATTCCCCTCTGGTTCCTGATGTAGATCTTCATGCACCCCTTCTTCCCTGGTGCGGAGCCATTTTGTTGTTTGCCTTAGTTTCCAAAAGGTCTTGGGACAGCCCTGGGTATCTGTGTGCTATAGGGCAACAGGAGCAGGAGAAAAAGAACCACAGAACCTAGTTAGCCTTGGTGAAGACTTGACGTTTTCATCCTCCAAAAAGTTTTTGAGTTTCTGCTGAAATGTTAATGTTGTATTTTAATCTTGTTTTTTTAGTTGTATTTCAATCAATTGTTTTATATCTGGTGTTAGCCGCCCTGAGCCCGGTCTTGGCTGGGGAGGGCGGGGTATAAATAAAATTTATTATTATTATTATTATTATTATTATTATTATTATTATTATTAGAACATTCATGGTATAAAAAGTTACAGGGTTTCAGCAGTGGCATGTGCTGAGGGAGAACGAGCGAGTGAGATGTGGTCAATCCTACTCCTATGTAGAACAGACCCTTTGAAATTTATTAACATGAGTAATTTAGGGTTGCATTCCTTTAAAACACCTTGATGCCACGTTAAACAGTCATGGCTTTCCCAAAAGAATTATGTGAACTGTAGTTTGCTAAAGGTGCTGAGAGTTGTTCAGAGGTGCCTATTCCCCGACCGGAACTACAATTTCCAGAGTAATTTAACAATCAATCCCTATTCACAGGAAACTCTGCGTATGTTTGTTTCAGCCCTGAGTGAGAGTCAGGAGGCTGAGTAGGGAAGGAGAAAGAACTGACAGTGGTTTAAGTGGATGAGTATGTTTGTATTATTGCAATGTTTTTTAAATGTTTATTTTTGTAAAATTGGTTTTGCTTGTTTGTTGTTGTTGTTGTTGTATTTTGTGCACCAGGGATGTCCAACAGGTCGATCGCAATCTACTGGTAGATCCCTGGGAGGTTTTGGTAGATCACAGTCGATCGATGGGTCCCTTTCCTTAGCATTGGTAAAATAGAATCCGGCCCGACCCCCTCGCCCTGCCCTCCATTGTTGCACGATCTGCAGAAAGGAAGACGGAGTTTACTCAGTGAGGCAGTTTGTTTCCCCAGTGATCTGTTGGTAAGTGGCTGCTCCCCTTTCTCCCTTGAGCTTAGGCTTGAATTCTAAAAAAATC
Organism: Podarcis muralis; assembly: GCF_964188315.1. Lineage (NCBI taxonomy): Eukaryota > Metazoa > Chordata > Lepidosauria > Squamata > Lacertidae > Podarcis > Podarcis muralis. Next base: position 44,081,568 of record NC_135668.1, read on the forward strand.
AGGGCTTTCCTCCTCCCTAAAAATAGCTCCATAACTTTGACCTGAACCCCCGAAAAGGGGGTAGATCACTGCCAGTTTTTAATTCTGTGAGTAGATCACAGTCTCTTGGGAGTTGGCCACCCCTGCTGTACAAGAAAGAAAGAAAGAAAGAAAGAAAGAAAGAAAGAAAGAAAGAAAGAAAGAAAGAAAGAAAAGATAGATGATAGATGATAGATGATAGATAGATAGATAGATAGATAGATAGATAGATAGATAGATAGATGATAGATAGATAGATGATAGATAGATAGATAGATAGATAGATAGATAGATAGATAGATAGATGATAGACACTGTATTTTTTGCTCTATAAGACTCACTTTTTCCCTCCTAAAAAGTAAGGGGAAATGTGTGTGCGTCTTATGGAGCGAATGCAGGCTGCGCAGCTATCCCAGAAGCCAGAACAGCAAGAGGGATTGCTGCTTTCGCTGCACAGCGATCCCTCTTGCTGTTCTGGCTTTTGAGATTCAGAATATTTTTTTCCTTGTTTTCCTCCTCCAAAAACTAGGTGCGTCTTGTGGTCTGGTGTGTCTTATAGAGCGAAAACTACAATAGATAGATGATAGATAGATATAGATAGATAGATAGATAGATATAGATAGATAGATAGATAGATAGATAGATAGATAGATAGATAGATAGATAGAATAAAAGAATCCAACTCCATTTACCTGGGAATAAACCCAACTGAATTCAAGAGGACTTACCGTTTGAGTAGCTGTCAGTGACTACTAGCCACAATGACCGTGCTCTACCTCCATGGCTGGAGGCAGTAATGCTTTTGAATACCAGTTGCTGGAAACCAAGGGAGAGGAAAATGCACTTGTCCTACTTGCGACCTTACCAATGGGGCATCTAGTTGGCCAATGTGGGGAAAGGATGCTAGACTAGATGAGCCATTGGCCTGATCCAGCAGGTTCTTCGTATGTTCTTATAATGAACATATAGATGATGGGGTTCTGTCTATGTGTGTGCGCATGTGTGTGCATGTGTGTGTGTGCATGTATGAGAGAGAGAGAGAGAATAGGAGAGATCGCTATACTGTTGAGCTCAGTTCTAAAGGACTAGGATGTCAGTCTCCAAGCAAATCTGCCATCACGTTTTCCGCAGCAGGGACTTTGTGCACTATGCTCAGCACCACATCTCCATAGCAAGCCCCAAACCCCATACAAACAGCACATCAAAGACATCTGGGAAGCGGAAGGTAATTTGCACTGCTTCAACTCCTCACCGATAAGTCTCCAGCAATTATTCTTGCAGAGAAGAGAATGCAACTTTCGGTGTAATTAGGCCAAGCTGATGTGCTTAAGAACCAAGGTGGAGAGAGAAAATGGAATAAAGGGACCCTGCTGACCCTTGGCTATTTCTTTAAAATACACACTCAGAGACCACATTCAGTGAGTTCTCTTCAGACCTTGAAGCATTTAAAATAATGCAGTTTCATCTCGCACCACAGGTTTTTCTTTTCTATTTTGACTTCCAGCAAAAGATTCTGGACATGACGAACATCATAGGAGAGAGACTGTGGGGTGAGGAGGATGCCAGGAGGGTCTTACCTTCTCAGAAAAACAGCGGTGCTATTGTCTAATAAACAGTGAATCCATAACCAGAGTAATTTCTCTGCCAGGAACAAAGTGGGGATTCCTGCAGGAAGTTGACTCGGCATCAATTCTGGAGGTTTTTTTTTGTTCGTTAATTCTTTAAAGTGAGAGTTGAAACAAGCTGATTGGTTCTAAGTTTGAATCTGGAAAACGTAACCAATTATTGAGTTTCATTTGGGGCTTTTGACAAACCTCAAAGCTTGTAGCTAGTGCTAGTCCTATTAAGAGTAGACCAATGGAAAATATTGACCCATTGGAAATATTGTTGCTGTTGTTGTTTAGTCGTTTAGTCGTGTCCGACTCTTCATGACCCCACGCAAGGCACTCCTGTCTTCCACTGCCTCCTGCAGTTTGGTCAAACTCATGCTGGTAGCTTCGAGAACACTGTCCAACCATCTCGTCCTCTGTCGTCCCCTTCTCCCAACATCAGGGTCTTTTCCAGGGAGTCTTCTCTTCTCATGAGGAGGCCAAAGTATTGGAGTCTCAGCTTCAGGATCTGTCCTTCCAGTGAGCACTCAGGGCTGATTTCCTTAAGAATGGAGAGGTTTGATCTTCTTGCAGTCCATGGGACTCTCAAGAGTCTCCTCCAGCACCATAATTCAAAAGCATCCATTCTTTGGCAATCAGCCTTCTTTATGGTTCAGCTCTCACTTCCATACATCACTACTGAGAAAACCATAGCTTTAACTATAGAGACCTTTGTTGGCAAGGTGATGTCTCTGCTTTTTAAGATGCTGTCTAGGTTTGTCATTGCTTGGAAATATTGGCTCATGCCAATAGCCAATCTAGTCCAATATCCTGTTCTCGCAATGGCCAACTAGACGCCTGTCCAAAACCCGCAAGCAAGACGCCAGCACTAGATCACACTCAGCTCTTGCAGTTTACACCAACTGGTGTTCAACCCCTCTTCCCAGGTAACTCTGGAAACTGTGGTTTTGTGAGGAGAAAAGGGATCTCAACACCCTTAACAAACTACCCTTCCCGTAATTATTCGGGGGGAACCACAACTATGTTGAGTGGTATGATACTGATTTAAATGCATAGTGCAGAGGGAGGCAGAGAATGGTGCAGGGTTATGAATAGCTGTTTATTGTTGCATTGTTGTGCCTCTGTGGTTTAGTTATGTGCTTTCCCCCTTCCCAGTTCTAAGAACCCTGTAGCTCAAAGCCACCCCCCCAAAAAAACATCATACATACATCACAGAAAGAGGTGATCCCCAGCAGAAATTTGAGTGTGTTGCTTCTCTCCTGTCTGCCAGGAGACCTGATAATGCCTTATTTGATTGCCTTTTCTGGGTAGCCTGGGCATTCCTTTGAGATGGTAAATACTTAGATCCTGAATCTCTTACGCATATTGATAGTGTGCTCAGCTTAACAGATACTTCTCAGACTGTATTTGCAGGGAGGTGTAAGCCCCTATAGTCCAAAGACAATTGGAAAGCTTTTCCCATTTCCTTCCTCCTTGCAGAGAAATATTTGAGGTCAATTTGGGAGAGTCAAAATGGCTGCAGGATTGTTCTCCTGTACTATTTCAGACACATAGTTTATATACTTATGTATGTGTTTGCCTTGTACATTTATGAACATTTATTATTATTATATATATATAAAAGACCTTAGAATTCCTATAACATACACGAACATTTTTTACATGGCAAGGTGTTCCAGATGTTAGGTTTCTGTTTGTGCCACTGCTTCTTCAGCTGCTCTGATAAAACTGAAACAATGGTGTTTCCACAGGGGCACTTCTAGGGCTTTGGGGATGGAATGCTCAGAATGGCTTGTTCGGCTGAATCTTCGCAAAACTGATCCTACACTGCAGATTTTTCATGTGTCCACCATCCAGAAGTTCATTACATTTTTATCAGAGCAGCTGCTGAAAGTGGGAGCTGAACTCCTCTGCCACATTAAAAACCAACAAGGTTAATCACAAGGAGGGTTATAAATTCTATGAACGGAAATGAATTTGCAAGCCAGTCTTGTTTGAACTAGTTGCTATTTGCTGCTGCTGCGTGTGTGTGTGTGTGTGTGTGTGTGTGTGTGTGTGTGTGATCTTCCGCTTGTTGGTGCTAGTAGTTAAAACGGCATCTTCTTCCTTACAGCCTCAGAAACTCTTTGCAAACTCAACAGGATGTAATCATACCTTCTCTGCGGAACAGCCACTGTTTCCATGTTCTTGACCTCATATGATTGCAGGGTTAAGCTTTCAACAACAGTTTGAGTTTCAAAAAAGGGGAGCCCTCTGCATGGATTGTCAATGTAATTGTTTCTCTTAAAAGGCACTCTCTGCCCTTTTAAATCTTTTCCTTTCAGTCTTCAACCTGTCGTCCTCCCCCCCTCCCCCCCCCGGTTGTTCATGATGAGCAACAAAACTATTAAACCTCCCACTTACCTTTTTCTGGCCCTGCACACCTTGAATTGCTTGTAGGGTCAGCACTAGGGTGTGTGTGTGTGTGTGTGTGTGTGGCTGAAAAGCACGAGTAGTTTGGTTCCGACAGGTCTAAGTCATTGACTCCTTTCCATCTCCCCCAATCAGAAGTGCCCAAACCTCTGCAGGAATGGCCTTGCCAATTTAACAGGCGCTAAAGCTCCCATAAGTGTGTATATCAGCACTTTTCTCCCGCCTCGTTACTTGTCAATAAAACTGCAACTCTGGTGCAAACTGCTAGTACACAGAGCCTTTAGTGCCCACCATAAAAGGAGCATTGTTCAAAAATAGCCTTAAGCAGGAAATGGATGAGTAGTTACAGAAGTTATTGCATTGTACCTTCTGAGGCCGCCAGCGTGGAGAGATCCAAACAGAATCCCAAGCGCTGTCATAAATATCCAGAGTTCTGCTGACAGATGACAAACCACCAGGTTATACAATTGGGAAGAAATGGCATTTCCTGTAAAGTAATTTACCCCCAGAATGCCTAAGCGTTCTGGATATTGTACAGAGGGTGAAATTCAGCAAATGGTGTTCCTGTGCAGGTTACATTTATCTAGCTACTTATTCATTGCTTTTAAATCCCAGCTTCCTCCAAAGAGAACAAAATGGTGTACCTGGTTCTCCATTTCCCAGTTTTATCCCTACAAGAGCCCTATAAAGTAGGTTAGGCTGAGAGTCTGGCTGAAGGTCACCCAGTGAGCTTCATGGCTGACTGGGGATTTCAATCCTGGTCTCCCAGGTCTTAGCCCAACACCCTGAACCCTACACAACAGTATGGCCACATTTAAGCTGAAAGCCTGAAGCAGTGTTGGGTCAGTTGCAAATGTAGGCTAAGGGCAGAATTCATTGTGAAGGGAGAGGATCGGTTCTGTCTGATGTCCTTGATATTGTTCCACGTTGGCACTATGAAATGCATCAGGTTAGGAGAGACATCTGGCATCTTGGAGACATAATGGTGGTTTGCGAACTATAATTAGCACTGCATAGATATATGTTGTTGTTGTTGTTTAGTCGTTTAGTCATGTCCGACTCTTCATGACCCCATGGCCCAGAGCACGCCAGGCACTCCTGTCTTCCACTGCCTCCCGCAGTTTGGTCAAACTCATGCTGGTAGCTTCCAGAACACCGTCCAACCATCTCGTCCTCTGTCGTCCCCTTCTCCTTGTGCCCTCCATCTTTCTCAACATCAGGGTCTTTTCCAGGGAGTCTTCTCTTCTCATGAGGAGGCCAAAGTATTGGAGCCTCAGCTTCAGGATCTGTCCTTCCAGTGAGCACTCAGGGCTGATTTCCCTCAGAATGGATAGGTTTGTTCTTCTTGCCGTCCATGGGACTCTCAAGAGTCTCCTCCAGCACCATAATTCAAAAGCATCAATTCTTCGGCGATCAGCCTTCTTTGTGGTCCAGCTCTCACTTCCATACATCACTACTGGGAAAACCATAGCTTTAACTATACAGACCTGTGTCGGCAAGGGTACAGGGTAGGCAATTTCAAAAGTCTATATAAGAGTTTGCACACCAGTGCTCTGGGTTCCTCTCCTCCCTCCCCTGTGTGGGGGAGTGGGGGACCCTTTTGCAACAGTTTTATAAAGATCATGCTTACTAGCTGCTTTGCTTCTCAATATTCTCTGGTTGGTCTCTGTTATTTTCTCCTACTAACAGATAATCTACATAAGGACTCTATATGAGCTCTTAGATACCCCATAAGGGAAAGAGAGCAGTTTTTTTGTCAGTGTATGTGTATGTGGGTTTATGCATGCAAATAAAAAGGACCAAAAAGGGTTAATTTAGGTGTACTTAGTTAAGTGTGAGTCAGCAAACTTGTGAGAATGAGTCATAGTGTGACTCAGCACAATATAAATACCCTTGTGTTTGTAGCAAGTTTGCCTTGGACACTGACCCTTGGCTAGAAACTTAATCTGTGTCGGAATGCGGTAAGGAAGACATGTCGCTGCAAAGACCTTTTATTACTTTTTCTGTAAGCTACCTATTGGGTATTAACAACAGACTGAAGTAGGGTTACTTTATGCTACAACTGTATGTAACTACTAAGATTGGAAACTTTGGACTATGTGTCAGTTAAGGACATGTCTGTTGTTTTCCTTTGCCAACCACATCCTGCCCCCCCCCCATTTGCACAATCCACGGGCGTGTTGAATGGGCACTCTGCACATGCCCCAACAAAGAAAACAATACTCTTTTGTTTATCGCAGTAACCTATTGTTGAAATAATAATAATAATAATAATAATAATAATAATAATAATAATAATTTATTATTTGTACTCCGCTCATCTGGGTCTCCCAAAAGAATATTAAAAACAAACATTTAAAACTTCCCTAAATAGGGCTGCCTTCAGATGTCTTCTAAAGGTTGTATAGTTACTTATCTCCTTGACATCTGATAGGAGTGCTCCACAGGGCGGGCGCCACTACCGAGAAGGCCCTCTGCCTGGTTCCCTGTAACCTCACTTCTTGCAGTGAGAGAACCACCAGAAGGCCCTCAGAGCTGGACCTCAGTTACCACAATCTCCAAGCAGTGTGAGATTCCAGGAGTTCCAGGCATTTACCCAGGGTTCATGTTTCCTTTTTTGGAATGAGGCACTATGGAGACTGTGGTGTCTTTGAGATATATGGTTTATTTACACATATATACAACCCACTCCTGTGATGGAGGAGTTCACCAGCATAAACATCCCAAAGGGTCTTGTTTCTCCCATAGTTACAGCCTTGGATTCAAACAGAAATCAACCATTGCTCTCTCTCCAGCTGGCTGCTTTCCTTCTAGGTCACATCACACCCCTAAAACTCTCCACTCTAAACTCTGACTTGAAGGAAGGAGCCACCCCACTTTCTGCCTTGCATCAAGATGCTTTATCCACCATAATGGCTCATCTCCCAGGCTATCACCTCACCAGGCTAGCTGGCTATTCCAAGAATTAGAAGCCATGCTTAAATTCTAATACTTGTTGGATCCAGGAATTAGAGGAGTCCGGCAATCAGTTTAACTCCTCCAAACTCGTAATAATGTCTATTATTTTAGTGATTAATCAGATCCTAAAGCAAGCTTACATGGAATGCTGATTGATGATTTTATAACTATAACTATATATACACGCGAGCACACACATATAAAAATTGAGATGGCTAACAAAGCAAAGAGCCAATAAATACTCCAGCGAAACAATGCTGAAAACAGCATCAATCACAATCATTGAAAAATGACGAATCAGAAACTAGAAACGGAAACCTGGGACAACAGAAGTCATATTCAATTTAAAAGGGGGGGTTGGAATAAAATGCTCTTTCTGTGTACTCAAATGTTCAGAAAAGGACAGCCAAAATTATTGGGCTGGGGAAGGGGAGCTGGAGCAACTTCCCTGACAGGAAAGGTTACATCATATGGGGATTTTTAGTTTTGGGAGGTGAAAGGTGGGGGGAGAGGGGGGCATGATAAAGGTGTATACAATTAGCCATTGTGTGGAGGAAGCGGACAGAGAGAGCTTTTATCCCCCTTGCAGAATACTAGAACCCTGAGTTAGGGATGGGTGAATCTACCAGTTTTTGTTTCTCACATTTTCTCAAACTGAAGTTTGATTCTCTACATTTCTACATCACTTTGCTTTTTATTTTAAAGGCCGCCCTGACTTTTTCTCTGAATATGTACATTTTCATGCAATTTTGTCCAAAATATACATTTTTGCGGGGCGCGGGTGGCGCTGTGGGTTAAACCACAGAGCCTAGGGCTTGCCGATCAGAAGGTTGGCGGTTCAAATTCCCGTGACGGGGTGAGCTCCTGTTGCTCGGTCCCTGCTCCTGCCAACCTAACAGTTCGAAAGCACATCAAAATGTAAGTAGATAAATAGGTACTGCTCCAGCAGGAAGGTAAGTGGCGTTTCCATATGCTGCTCTGGTTTCACCAGAAGCGGCTTAGTCATGCTGGCCACATGACCCGGAAGCTGTATGCCGGCTCCCTCGGCCAATAAAGCAAAATGAGCGCCGCAACCCCAGAGTCGGCCACGACTGGACCTAATGGTCAGGGGTCCCTTTACCTTTACTTTACCCCTAACAATGCGTTTTTGTATGTCGTTGTCACCAATATAAGCATTTTAACGCACGTTTTACCCTGTCGGGTACATTTTTTTGTCCACAGTACTTGACTGGAAAGCTGCACTGTAAAATTCAGAAAAGTGTGAATTTTGAAGACTGGCTACGTTTTGCCTTGCCTGTCATTCAGGAAGCCAAATTATGCTGGCTTGCCTTTCAGTGCAAAGTGAACTGAATTTCTACTTCATCCCTACCCTGAGCTTACGCTGGCGGGAAATATCCACGGCAGACTCAGGAAGTACTTCAAACAGCACCAAGTTGACTTATGGAATTTGCTACCTCAAGATGATCTATAATGGAAGTGGGGAAGACCTTTCACTCCCTTCCTTCCATAACACCTCTTATGCTTCCTCTAACTCTGGGCAGGAGATCTTTCAAGAGATCCAAGCAAAACTATAATATAGTGTTATAAACAAGTATGGCAACCAGTGTCCCTCCTGATGTTGTTGGACTCCAACTCCCATTGGCCTCAACCAAGATGGCCAATGGTCAGGGATGATGGGACTTGTAGTACTTCTGGAGACCACAACTTCTATCCAACTCCGTAACTGGTGTGTGTGTTTCTGGGTGGGAAGTAGTTTTTGCCCTTCAATCCAAAGAATGCTTATCTTTTAATAAGCAATACCTACATTCGGGAAAATAAAGTGAGGATGCCGCGCTCAAGTGCACTGCCACCATTTTTCACGAAGGACTGTGAATCGGATTTCTCCCTGCTGTTATAATTTACAATCACTTATCACATTAGTTCCTTAATTGTCTTTTCAGAGTGTACTCAATTACAAAATTAGAATTCTTATCTCCCTGTGGCAGCCACCTCCTCCACAGAACCCCATAAAATGTGAAAATTGGCTTGGAAGAAGATTTTCCAGCTCTCTTTGCCGTTCATCAAAACAGTTGCCCGTAAATCAAAGCCAGGGAAGAAAGGGATCCATGCAGACTGGGGGCAGGGGAGGACTGGCTTATTAGGTAGTTGTTTTTCACTCTCCCCCCCCCCTCAACTGGACAAAACCCATCACTAAAAATTTGGTTTGCAAATACCTGAAGCGATCAGCAACAGAGCCCATTGCACACACATCATACAGCCTGCTCAACAATAGCAGAACGAAAATTCATACCATCTATCGTTTTCCCTCCCACCTAAAAAAAAATCTTTTTTTGTACCCATACAAAGAAATGAGTTGTAGATTTTGTTCTGTGTTGCTGCCAGCTCCATCTTTGAACACTGAAAAGATAAACCATTAGGGAAATCAGTTTCCTTATTGCCAGAGCAATTGCACATAGCTCTAGCTTAGTGCGTCTTCAATGTGCAAATTGTCTCTTTCCTTTGAGAGGCTCAAGACTGTTGGCGGGGGGTGGGGTGGGAACCAAGAATAAGAGCTTCCCCTTAAAAACATATATATATATATATATAAAGCATATATAATATCAAAATACCAGGGTGCACTGCTATCTATCCATTATTCCATATAACCTGTGATCAGCATCATCTGCACCTTAGTTTTCAAAGGACTCTCCAAATAGGAAGTTCTTAAGCTGCTGGAAGAAGGATATCAAGGAGACAGGCAGACTAAAATTAATAAAATAAAATCAATAAAAATGAAAAAAACAATGAAAAAATAATGTTTCTAAGTGAGTAAATGGCAACAGTGTACTCCCTCTCCAGAGCTAGTCCTACTACTACAGACATAGGCAAACTCTGCCCTCCAGATGTTTTGGGACTACAATTCCCATCATCCCTGACCACTGGTCCTGTTAGCTAGGGATCATTGGAGTTGTAGGCCAAGAAGATCTAGGTAGAGGGAGGCATCAAATGCTGGGGGGCAGGGGGAAGAGATGCATCAAGGTGTTGGGGGACAGATCTCTATGGGCTTCATAACTTGCCCTGCAATTCTTAAGCTGACCTGGTCTGATGCCAAGTCCCATGGAGAAGTGGCAAAGCTGGAGTTAAGGCTTGGCTTCCAGGCATGGAGAGTTCCAAGGCACAGACTTGCTCCAACAAAAGTTGGGAGCAGACTGAGACCACCACTTGCCTCCTGGTGCTTTCCCTGCACCACCAGAGGAGTGTTGAGCAGTGGGAGGCATGAACAATGTCCATGAGGGTCCCAGCTCTGTGTCTACATGCCCTGGTGGCCTGAGAGGTGCCTCAGGTGGCTCCTGTCCATCAGCCTCATGTGCAATGATCTCCCTATCTTGGGCAGTCAGCTCTGTGCCCTCAAGACGACCCAGCTCCCCATCTGGTGCTCCTGCAACCTCCAGGAGACCTCTATTGCCCTCAAAGAGCTACAATTTCCAGAGTGGTTTTAACCATCAATCCCTCTTCCCAGAGAACTCTGGAAATAATAGCTCTGAGAGGGGAATTGGAGCCTCGTAACAACTCTCCAAGAATTCTTTTGGGGAAGCCATGACTGTTTAAAGTGTTAACATCACACTTTCAGTGTGTGGTGTGAATGTGGCCTTGGTCTTCTCTATGTGGAATGGTGGAAGGACACCATCTTGTCCTTCACCCTCAGGCAGAATAATACATTAAGCTGGCCCTGCCCCAGGCCAGTTAAAAAGCCATGAAGTAACTATCCCTGAGTTAAACTTCCCAGGTCTTCTTTTCTTACTCCGAACTAGTTTCTCAGCTGGAATATAGCTTTTAATACACCACTTGCGTGGCCCTGAAGTCTGAGGGAACATCGGGGCTGTCAGAACCCAACCTAGGCTTCCTCCAGACTTGGAGAGAGCTGGCATCTTGCAAATTCGAGAGGTAATGGCCTGTGAAAAGGGAAAATTAAATATTAATGCTTGTACAAATGACAAGCTTCATACATTTTCAACAGCCTTTATTTGCCTTCTCCCCCCCCCCTCTCTCTCTCCCTCCCTCCCTTTCCCCAGTCTTCCTTTTCTAGCTATTTGCATTCCTTCCTCAGGAAACACTCCAAAGAGCTTTGCCATCCCACTCCATAATACAATTACAATAGAATCATGGTGGTTTTTTTCCCTGTGTCTGCATGCTGGTGTGTCATGTTGTTAATGTAATTCTCTGTCTCTCCTCCTCCTCCCCCCCGCCCCTCTTTTAGTGAACTACTTCAACCAGACAACATGAATTTTAAGACAGAATCATGCAACCAAAGACAGGAAGGTTAAACATTTTAGCATTCTTTTTATTATTATTATTTTAAGGAAAGGCTCTGAGCTTTGGACGACTTCCCAAGTCGTGACTCCCACCTCCTTAGTAGGCTCAAGGTGGGAGAGGAAAGAAAGGCTCGATAAGCCAACAATGGCCTCATCTGCATGATCCATTTAAAGCAGTATCAAACCACAGTCATGGCTCCTCCTCAAAAAAAATGAATCCTGGGAACTGTAGTTTGTTTAGGGTGCTGAGAATGGTTAGAAGACCCCATACTCCTGTTGGGATATTCCGTTCCACCTTAAGGAACAGGCATGATTGTTGTGTGTCACATGCCTGTTTACACTCCAGCACAGCTTGCTGGGAACTTCCGTTTGTGTGTAGCTTTTGCTTTTGCTGTCTTGCTTTGGACACGAAGGAGATCAGACATGTTTTCCTTTTGTCCTGATGTATGCTGAATAAACTGCTTGTAAATATGCTCACACAGCTTCTCCTGCCACTTCTGTTGCGTGGCGTTTACTCTGCTGAGTAGCATGCCGTGGCTTCCGAAGCTCAGGTCGCTGATGCTGCACCAAGGACTGGAGATCGTCCGGCACACCGGCCGGTGGGCTGGAGCCAGCTGGGGGGTCTGCCAATTGCCCCTGTTTCCTTGGTTGCATGCCAACAACTCCCCTCATGGATCCATAATTCCCAGAGTTCCCTGGGAAGAGGGACTGGTTACTAAACCATTCTAGAATTTGCAGCTCTATGAGGGGAATAGGGGTTAACCTAGAAACCTTCGGCACTCTTAACAAGCTACAGCTCCCAGAGTTCTTTGGGGGAAAGAGACTGTTGAGAGTGACATTATACTGCTGTACATATATGGTGTGAACGTGACCTATGACTGAGGAAGAGGAAGCTGACAGCCAGTTCCTCCCCCAGAATGACTATAAGAAAGAAGGAAGTCATGTGGTGGATTGAGGTTGGTGGGGCAGTGCCTTGATTGCTCTCCACTGCAAAAAAAAACTCTAGTGCAATGAAATAAAATTCAGAATGTGATATGCAGTTATGGTCACTATTGTCCATCTCTTCACACACAGAAAGAGATGCAGCGATTCCTCAAGAGAACACAGGTTTACGGAAATAGGGCATCTTTTTTAATACAGACATTCTAACAACAACAACAAAACGTATTATTATTTATACTCCACCCGTCTGGCTGGGCTTCCCCAGCCACTCTGGGTGGCTCCCAACAGAATATTAAACAGAATAAAACATCAGACATTAAAAACTTCCCTAAACAGGGCTCCCTTCAGATGTCTTCTAAAAGTCAGATAGTTGTTTATTTCCTTGACATCTGATGGAAGGGCATTCCACATGGCGGGCGCCACCACCGAGAAGGCCCTCGAGAGCATGTCACAATTTATTTTATTTTCTGAATTTGCAAATATTCCTGGCAGCTAGTAGGGCTGATCCCTGCCCGTCCCGTCCCCCCCCCCCCCCCGCTCTCAAGGGCCTTCTCGGTCATATTTATTGAAAGTTCAAAAAGTACATAATTATATGTGCACTAAACATGATGAGATGTAAAGAAAAAGAGAAATAGCACCCATGTAGAAGAGGAAATAAAGGGGGGAGGGGATAAACCCCAAAACTGTATACTTTACAAAGCTGTTATTGTACTTCACCAGATCTTAACGATTACAGTATTTGTAAAAATGGATTCCAAATATCATTGAATTTGTCCATGGCAAGTCTGCTTTTATATATAAGTTGTTCATATGTTGCAAGTTTGTATAAGTCTTCAATACAATCGTAGAAGGGAGTTTATCCCTGCCTTAATACAAGCTGTTAGCACAGTCTTATGTGGCAATAATATGGGTTCTTTGTATGTGCATGGAAATCTCAGGGTGTGAAGATGTAAAAGAAATTGTAGGAATTGATTTGTTAATGGGCCTTAGCTTGGGTGGGCCATTCTGCTGCTTAATTCTGTGATTTGTGAGAATGGAAATTACATGCTGATTCAAGAGACAACTTTTCTCTCAGCTGTGTAGGACCCAGTGTGAACAATTTGCACTTAGAATTGCATAAAAGGGTAATTGAAATAATAAAGAGATCTTAGTATACCCCCGCCCCCCCAAACCCCCCCATGAACCCAGGACACTTACATACTTTGTGGTAACGTTTAAGTAAAACACCACTAGCTGCTTGCTTTACAGTGCATCTGGGAGACAGATGATACTTTCCCTGAGATTTTGGTAGGACATGACCAGACTGTGTCCTTGAATTGTGATAATACTTCTTGCTTCCCAATCTGGATGGATAGTGAATGGTGTGTGTGTGTGTGTGTGTGTGTGTGTGTGTGTGTGTGCGCGCGCGCGCGCGCGTGTGCGTGTGTGTGTGTGTGTGTGTGTCCCCACCGACTGCTGTGATGTGGCCCCCAGAAAGTTGCCCCTGAGGGAATGTGGCACTCTGACAAATATTCCCCACCCCCGTCTTACACCTTATTCAGAAGAGGACATCCCAGCAATCTCCATCAGTCAGTGTGGAAAACAAAACCCCACTGGATTCAACACTCACCATGATTAATGTAAGGGTCCGTATCCTTAAAGCCATGGTTTTCCCAGTAGTGATGTATGGAAGTGAGAGCTGGACCATAAAGAAGGCTGATCGCCGAAGAATTGATGCTTTTGAATTATGGTGCTGGAGGAGACTCTTGAGAGTCCCATGGACTGCAAGAAGATCAAACGCATCCATTCTTAAGGAAATCAGCCCTGAGTGCTCACTGGAAGGACAGATCGTGAAGCTGAGGCTCCAGTACTTTGGCCACCTCATGAGAAGAGAAGACTCCCTGGAGAAGACACTGATGCTGGGAAAGATGGAGGGCACAAGGAGAAGGGGGCAACAGAGGACGAGATGGTTGGACAGTGTTTTCGAGGTTACCAGCATGAGTTTGACCAAACTGCAGGAGGAAGTGGAAGACAGGAGTGCCTGGCGTGCTCTGGTCCATGGGGTCACGAAGAGTCGGACACGACTAAATGACTAAACAACAACAACAACCAGATTTTTTTTCAAAGAATCTGGGGACACTTTTTTTTCCTTTTAAGAGAAAAAAAGTTATTAAATTAAAAAAAAGAAGAAGTAATCTCTTCTGTGGTCTCCTCTGCCGCGTGGCCTTCCTCTGTGCCTCAGCCTGCTCTCTTGGAGCGATAGCCACCGTGGAGTAGGCTCGGGTTGGGCCTGGGCTCAGCCATGTGTCCTTGCTCTCCCGGTGCTCTCCTACCTCTTCTCCTCAGCGGCAGCAAGGTCGGGGCTCCCCTCTTTTTCCCCTTCCCCTTCCCTTTCTCTCTCTTCCTTCTCCTTCTCCTCTCCTCCTTCTCCCTGCGTCAGCTCCAGGGGTTTTACTGGTCCCAGAGCACCCCAGGGCAGTCGGCCAGGTGGCCGGGAGCTCTCACTCCCAGCTTGATTTGGGTTGTGGGGGGGGTCAGCGGTTCCCCCAGTTGACGTGCCTGGTGTCCCTGGTTCCCCTTTGGCAGTGGCTGTGGCAGCGGCAGTCTCAGCAGCCTGGAGCCAGCCTGGTAGTGCAGTTGGCTCTGGCTGGCTTCAGGAGCTGCTCACTGCTATGGCGTCCACCATTTTGCCTCGCCAGAAGTCCCCATAAGATGCGTCTTGTAAAGTTGAACCAATCACACAACATTCATTCCCTACTAATAAATCTACAACACTTAAAATATAAATCCAGGGACATTGAATGAAAGCCGGGGACATTCCGGGGACGGATTTTGTCCAGGGACAGATTTGTAAATCTGAGGACTGTCCCCAGGAAACGGGGACATCTGGTAACCATAGATTAATGACAAATAAATACCACACTGTATCTGTAAGCACCTGTTGAAAGTATAAAGGAAACCCACCTTCTAGCTACTCAGATGTTACGATTAAAGCAGGGTAATTGAAGGAGATCCAGAGATTATTACTAATGGATGGAGTGTCAACACAGTGCTCTCCAGATATTGTTGGACTCAAATTCCCATCAGCCCCAGTCAGCATGCCCAATGGTCAGGGATGATGACAGCTATAGTCCAACAACATCTGGAAGGCAACACACTGGCTGCCCCTGGACTAAAGTATGGCATACTCCCCCCCCCCCGCACGAGTTGTATCTGTCCTGGATCCTGTCCAGCACACACAGACAGAGGCTCTTACTTGGAAGTAAGAAAGAGAGCTTTATTCAGGCAAGAAACGGCACAGGCTCAGTAGTCATGGTTCAGGAGTAGGGCAAGAAGTTCAGAACTGAACAAGTATCAAAGATGTCCTAACAAGTTTCCCCACCTCTCCCACCAAGCTGTTAAAGATGGAGCACTTAACACGCGAGACTCACTCACCTTATGGAAATGTTGAGATTGCAAGTGTGGACTCCACCAGGGCGGGTGGGTCTGCTTCTACTTGCAAAGGTGGCACCAGGTTCTAGATGACAAGACTGCACCCTTCTGCCCAGTTTCCTGTTCAATCACTGACATTTCCTGTTCATCCTCCCCCCTCAGCTGATCAAGGCCTTCTCCAGCCTCCGCTGAAGTTCTCCACTCTGCAGAAAGGCCACTCTGCCCCCACTTTCAAAGTGACAGAAGTCAGGGCAGAAGAAGGAGATCCCCATTTCCCAACCCAGGTTTCCACAATTCAGTTCCCAGCTGTTTCTTCTTCCTCCGCCTCCTGCATTAGGGCCTGCAAATCAAAGCCCACAACAGTATCCAACTCAGTTCTAAGCAGAGTAGACACCTTGGCATGATTAAATCCATTAGTTCCAATTAATTTCAGTGGGTCTACTTTGAGCAGAACCTAGTTACATGCAAGCCAAAGTTTTTCTATAGCTCCCTGTTCTTCCATGCGGTAGGGATTTGTCACGATTCCATGCCCGTGCATAGGGCAAAAGCACTTGTAAGCTCCACCAACCTGGCTGTTCAGAGGAGATGGGAATAAAGGCCAGTGCCAGCACTCAGCACCCTCAGGGAACTTCTAGGAACCAAGCAACCCAGAAGGGTCAATAGGTGCTGATGCCTGCATTATACCCACTGGCACTGGGACATATATCAGCCTGCCTTGCATTGTATCAGGAGGGGGGACACACCAAAGAGCAGTTGCGCCTAATGCTGGTCAATGGAGGGGGCCTGGCCGACTCACTTCTCCCACTGTAGCACCAGCAACCACAGCTGGAGACCCTTCTGGTCTAACAGAGCAGCACCCCCACTCCCCATTTCCATCCAGCCAGTCTGCTCGTTCAACCCCACAGCTAAAGGGGGGGGGGGACAACCTGTGCATCCATCAAATAGAGATCCAGAGCAGAGGCACAGCATCCGTTTTATTCTTTTCTCTCCCCCTGTCCCTCTTCCTACAGCAACTTGCTTTGTTCTGCTCTTTTCTCTCTTAATAACTACTGGGACCTCAGGTGTTCTTCAACCTTTATAGTCAACAAAGCACTGAGTCTGACAATTGGCTCAACTCTCCCTACTACCACCCACTTCCTCTGTACTGCCTGCAAGCTACATCTGTCCAAGTGCGATTTTGTCATTTTGGATTTGGGTGTGTGGGTTGCGGAGGAGCGCCCCCCCCCCCGTGCCACCCCCATTTATTATTGTCCAAGACAGTCATCTAATATTTAGTAGGTTTAGCTACTCCCAGAGTGTGTAACATTTTAATCCTGCCCCCTCCATTGACAGCACACACACACACACACAGGCCCAAATCAATTGGGCAGCTTAACTGTTCCTTTAGCTTCAAACAGTCTCATGCAGACAGCTTTCCTGCAGTGTTTTGCAGAGAGCATCTGGCAGAATTATTGAGCTTCCTAAGCAAAAAGGGGGTGATGGAGAGGGAGCGAATTACATGTGGTTGGTTATTTCCCCTCCTTGGTATCTAAGAGCACTTCTGGAATATAGGAAGCTGCCTTATAGGAAGCTGTCAGGTCATTGGTCCATCAAGCTTGATGCTGACTACACTGGCTGGCAGTGGCTGGCTGGGTTTTGAGACAGGGTCCTCTCCCAGTTCTACTGGGAGAAACCAGGAATTGAACCTATGGCCTTCTACATGTGAAGCAGATGTTCTCCCACTTGAGCTACAGTTAAGAGGAGAAATTTGGCTCAGTTAACATTTATAGGTAAATCTGCTTAATGTACACTACCCAAGACAATAGAATCCTAGAGCTGTAGAGTTGGAAGGGGCCACGAGAGTCATCTAGTCCACCCCAAGGCAATGCAGGATTCTTTTGCCCAATGTGGGGCTTGAACCCACGGCCCTGAGATTAAGAGGCTCATGCTCTACTGTCTGGATCAAAAAGCTCCCAACAAAAATTGCGCTTCCCCAAATTTTCCAGGTATTCTTCTTTATCCTAGTATATTCATTTTTGTACATATCCTGTTGCTAAAGTGTGCATAAAAAGCTGGAATCAGATTTCTTTCCACATCTCTCAAAATGCTTCTTATCCCATTGGTGGGTGGCGCTGTGGTCTAAACCACTGAATCTCTTGGGCTTGCCGACCAGAAGGTCGGCAGTTCAAATCCACTCAACGGCGGTTAGCTCCCATTGCTCTGTCCCAGCTCCTGCTAGCCTAGCAGTTCGAAAGCACACCAGTGCAAGTGGATGAATAGGTACCACTTCGGCAGAAAGGTGAATGGCGTTTCTGTGCACTCTGGCTTCCGTCATGGTGTTCTGTTGTGCCAGAAGCAGTTTAGTCATGTTGGCCACATGACCCAGAAAGCTTTCTGTGGACAAACACCGGCTCCCTTGGCCTGAAAGCGAGATGAGCGCCGCAACCCCATAATCACCTTTGACTGGACTTAACCATCCAGGAGTCCTTTACCTTTACCTTACATTTGCGCAATGGCTGCATGCTGCCTCTTAGAACAGAGGCAACATGCCTCTGAGTACCAGTCTCTGGGGAACAACAGTGGCAAAGTGCTGTTGTGCTTATGCTCTGCTTAAGGGATTCCCAAGAGGTATCTCGTTGGCAAATGTGAGAAAGAGGATGATAGAGCAGATAGGCCTTTCTGTCCAGTCCAGCAGAGATCTTCTTATGGCATTGTGCATAGTCCTTCAAAGTACCCTTTTTATCCCGTTAAGAGTGCTTTGTAGAGGGGTCGTTTTGATAAGGTTTGGGATACATTTCCCCTCACATTTTTGGTACAGGAAACATTGGCATTGCAAATTTGCCATTTCCCCCAACTTCTCTGTCCAAGACTACAGTGGTACCTCAGGTTAAGTATTTAATTCGTTCCAGAGGTCTGTTCTTAACCTGTAACTGTTCTTAACCTGAAGCACCACTTTAGCTAATGGGGCCTCCTGCTGCTGCTGCTGCCGCGCTGCCGGAGCCCGATTTCTGTTCTTATCCTGAAGCAAAGTTCTTAACCTGAAGCACTATTTCTGGGTTAGCGGAGTGTGTAACCTGAAGCATATGTAACCTGAGGTACCACTGTATTCCTTTTGTAATTCTATCTCCATCAGAGGGGCTGAAGTCCTCTTGGGCAGCCATTATAAGAGATACCCGGGCCACAATCACTGTAACAAGCAATGGGGGGTGGGGAGCCAACGCCTTTCCTTTATGAGTGTTAAAAAAATAATAATAAAATAAAAACACTGCTCCCTTTAGTGATTGGATTGAAGATATGTACAAACTTGCTACACATGAACAAGCTATGTACAAATGTAGACTTGTCATGGACAAATGTAGGAGTATTTGGGATTTGTAAAGGTGGTGTTCCCTCTTTGCAGTAAAACTCCAGCACACGCAGCGTGATATTTACAGTCTTTATTACATATATACAAGGAACAGCTGCAGTTCAAAATCAGGCATCCGAACCTGTCGAGTCGGATTCGGGGAGTGACTTCCTTCGATTTCGGCTGCTACTGATGAAACTGCGCATTCTGGCTCTTCCCTGACAGACTTCATTTTTATAAATACCATATTAGGTTAAGGTCTGGTTAACTACAATAACACACACACCCTTTTTTTAATGTACACAATACCGTTTTTCGTTGTTGTTCTGTTTTGTTTTCTACATGGATACTATTTCTTCTTTCTTCTTTTTGGTGTCTTATCTTACTCTGCGCACTTGTACTTTTGTACTTTTTATTTTTCAATAAAGAAGAATAATTTTAAAATAGCAACGTTCCCTTGAACTTGCTTCCGTACCTCCAAAAAGGGCATCTATAGTAGAGCTTTTGCTGCTAGGCACATTTCTTTCAACTTAACCAATTAATTAAATGTCTTGATTAATGGACCAGCCCGCCTTTAACCAGGAAAGTCTTATTTTGTATATATGTCTCCATGCATGTGTATATACTTAGGCAGTATATTTAGGACCAGCGATGTCTTCATTTGCTCATTCCTAAAGGCCGCATCAGCGAGGCTGGGCAAGAAGGGGGGAGGGGGATTCTTGCGGAGTTGGCGAAAGCAGTAAATCTCGGGCAAAATTATAGAACTTCCGTAGTCGGCACTTTGCCTGAGGAAATAGCATTCCTATGAAAATAGCAATTCTGTCACGTTTTGCTGAACCGTCTGGTTTGGACATTTTAAAACTCTCTCTTATGCACACACAAGCACGCGCAGAATTGGAGCAGTCAGCAATCTGAATAAGAACATAGGACGAGTCCAGCTGGGTAAGACCAAATGTCTGTTAAGTCCAGCATCCTCTTTTGCAGATGTCTCCAGAGACAAAGCATGGAGGCAACAGTGTTGGTTGGCTGACTGGCTGTCCCTCAACAACCAACAATACCCTCTTGGTGTCCCATTTAGCTATCATGGTCTAATGGCCAATCATAGGCTTATCCTCCTCTATGAATTTCTAGCACAGTAAGCCCACAACTTATGTGTATTTAACTTATGTGCATACACATGTGGCTTTTTGTTGTTGTTGTTGTTAAAAAATTTAAAGGGTTGTTTATAAAATACCATATTAGTTTAGGTCTGGTTAACTACAATTATAGTTCCCCCTCCCCCTTTTTTGTAATGTACACAATTTTTTTTCCCCTGCTTTGTTTTCTATATGGGTACTATTTTTTTCTTCTTTTTGTGTCTTATCTTACTCTGTGCACTTTTAATCTTGTACTTTTTATTTTCCAATAAAGAATACAAAATATTAAAAATTTAAAAAATAAAATTAAAAGGGGTGAATAGGGGCCGGACTCCAGGAAAAATGACTTTGGCAATCTTGCCCATCCCTGACCCCAATGTGTTTTGACAATAATCTGATTTTGGCTTGAGTGATAATGAGATTTTGGCACTCCCCAGAACGCAACCCCATGTAAGTCATGAGCTTTCTATACATAGGTCATGAGCTTTCTATACATATACCAAATTCTCACTGGTGATGGCTGGACTAGTTTGTCACAGCTAGCTTGTTCTGTTCATTTATTTATTTACTGAAATATTTATATAGCATTAATTCATTAAAAAAAATCAACGTGGTTCACAACAGCAGTATATAAACTGACACAAGAAAAGCATATCAGAAAGTTAAAATCAAAAATCGGATTAGTATTGCAGAAAGATATATTTCTCGTTGCCTGCATAAGCCTGGCAGAATGGAAAAATTGTCAGCATCATTTAAAAGTTGGCACCGAAGGCACCTGCTGAAACTGTGTTGTCAGAAGAACCCACAGAAGAAGGTCGATGACACTAAAGGCTCAGCTTCTTACTGTTGTCAAATGAGGTTGCCAACTTGGGAATGACCAACAATATTCCAGTAGATGACATCTGTGGCTGAGCTGGGATATAAGGGTTTCTGTGACCCCTGAAGCACCAGGGACCTAAGTTGCTTGGGGCTATGTGTAAATTAATACAAGGACCTTGAACTGGGCTTGGTAGTAGATGGGCAGTCAGTCAAGATGCTTTAACAATGGCATTACATGTTGTTGGCCAGGTGACCCCATCAGCAACCTGGCTACCACATTCTGCACCAACTTAAGCTTCCAAACCTGTCCCAAGGGCAGCCCCACATAGAGTGCTCTATGGTAGTCCAGCCTCAACGTTACCAATGGAGTACAGTGTTCCTTTGGTTTTAATGGGATGCTGCCAGAACTAAATTCAGTTAGATTCAGGCAGGGAGGGAGGTAGCTCATCAACCATGGTTGATTTGAATATTCACGTGTTCCATTTTTTAAGGTGAAAGGTATACTTGGGGAAAGTCCAAAATGTTTTCTTCCCACATAAACACACCTCCCCCTGATTGCTCACTCAGTTCACTGCCAGTTTCCTTCAAACCTGTTTCTGATTGGGTGTCTTAAAAAACAACAACCACAACCCAAAATTCTGTGTCTTCTTGTGAGAATAGTGAATCTCAAACCATCAGGGATCCTGTGCTGAATGTGATAGTGGGATCTTGGTCATATTAAAATGTAACAAAGCCAGCTGAGGGTGAGGCTCCTGCTTCCGGGCCTCACTCTGAATGGGCAAACACAGAAAAAGGCACACACGCTTTTGCTCATGAAAGTTTTTAAGGAAATACACCCCAACACACTTTTTGGTCAGTCCTCCCATCAGTTCCTTTGTTGCTGTTTAGTCGTTTAGTCGTGTCCGACTCTTTGTGACCCCATGGATCAGAGCACGCCAGGCACTCCTGTCTTCTACTGCCTCCCACAGTTTGGTGAAACTCATGCTGATAGCTTCGAGAACACTGTCCAACCATCTCGTCCTCTGTCGTCCCCTTCTCCTTGTGCCCTCAATCTTTCCCAACATCAGGGTCTTTTCCAGGGAGTCTTCTCTTCTCATGAGGTGGCCAAAGTATTGGAGCCTCAGCTTCACGATCTGTCCTTCCAGTGAGCACTCAGGGCTGATTTCCTTAAGAATGGATAGGTTTGATCTTCTTGCAGTCCATGGGACTCTCAAGAGTCTCCTCCAGCACCAGAAATCCAAAGCATCAATTCTTCGGTGATCAGCCTTCTTTATGGTCCAGCTCTCACTTCCATACATCACTACTGGGAAAACCATAGCTTTAACTATACGGACCTTCTTATTTCCCTTTAAAACTGCAAATGCTTCAGATGATTTGATACTTTGCCTGCCCTTTTCTCCTCATGTGAAAGGATAGGAGAGTGACATTTTAGGAAACTACTAAAATACCAAGCAATATTCATATATTCATACTTCTGGGTTATGCACTTCTGTCTTGGATCCATCGCCGACAGAAATAAGGAGCTCACATTTTACCTTATATGCATAATCTGTTGTTAATTTATGTGGGAGATAGGTGGCAAGAATCAGAAATATCTCTAAAAGCTATCACATTCAAAAGGAACCATTGAACCATAGAATTGTGAAGTTGGACGTGATCTAGTCCACCCCTCCAATGAAGGGGGGTCCACCACTTTCTGAAGGCGTCTGCTCCACTGTCAAACAGTTCTTACCATCTGAAAGTTCTCCCTAATGTTTAGTCAGAATCTCTTTTCTTGGAGCTTGAATCCACTGGTTGAGGTCCTACCTTCTGGAGCAGCAGAAAACAAGCTTGCTCCATCTTCCATGTGACAGCCCTTCCTTCAGACATTTGAAGATGGTGGTGCTGTGGGTTAAACCACAGAGCCTAGGGCTTGCTGATCAGAAGGTCGGTGGTTCGAATCCCCACGACGGGGTGAGCTCCCGTTGCTCAGTCCCTGCTCCTGCCAACCTAGCAGTTCGAAAGCACGTCAAAGTGCAAGTAGATAAATAGGTACCACTCTGGCGGGAAGGTAAACGGCGTTTCTATGCACTGCTCTGGTTCGCCAGAAGCGACTTAGTCATGCTGGCCACATGACCCGGAAGCTGTACGCCGGCTTCCTCAGCCAATAAAGCGAGATGAGTGGCACAACCCCAGAGTTGTCCACGACTGGACCTAATGGTCAGGGGTCCCTTTACCTTTACCTATCTTATCACCACTTATCACCAGGCTAAACACACACCCAATTACCTCAACCCAACTTCTTCATAAATCTTGGCATTAGATTGGTTGCCCTCCTCAGCACATGTTCCAGGTTCTAGGAAGCTTACTTACCTCTAGTAATGACTGGCGCTTAAGAAAAATAACCAAAGCAATGGTCCTCTCTGTTTTTCCTGCTTCCAAAATAAATCTCAAGCAAATATTTATAGCCGGCGGTATGAACTCGACATGTTCCTGGGACCTTTCAGCTTGTTTCATGGGCAGCTTTAAATTTAGTCCTGGCCGATCATAAAGCATATTAAGAAGCCAGGGATGAATTTGGGGGAAGGAGTGGTTCTCTTTTCAGGATGCGATGCCCGCTATTTATACCTCTTTGCCTCTTCCAGAAGTTTAACCTGAGGAGAGTTGAAAATCTGGAAGAGGTGCCATTGAGGGAGGACAGGAATACTGTCCTAGCAAAGAGCTTAGTGTGGCTCCCATCAGCATCCACCTGCTTGACTTCTTACTTACAACCAGTCCAAGGGATGGCACTGCCTGTCAGTGGGGCTGCGGACATCCCCTTCCCTGAACCAGGCCCCCATTCTTTCTTCTTCTTCTTCTTCTTCTTCTTCTTCTTATTATTATTATTATTATTATTATTATTATTATTATTATTATTATTATTATTTTACACCAAGTTTTAGCATAATCAAAAATTCAAATTACATTTTACAGTAACCCTACCCCCACCCCGACTTCCCCCAACTTCCCTTTCTGGTTTATGGCACATTTATTTCTTCTGCTTATAATTTTATATGCCTTATGTACTAAAATTAAAGTTGTACCTTGTCAGTCTGTTCTTAACATTTTAACCTCATATTTATATTTTCTACTTATGTTTGTCCATTGTAAGTGTATTACTCAAATCCTGCAAGTGAGTTCAATGCACTGTTTCTGTATATACTTCATAAAAGGTTCCCAATCTTTTTTTTTTTTTTTTTGAAGTCTTTGTTGTCCTTATCTTTGAGTCTCTCAGTTAGCTTCGCCATTTCAGCATATTCCAATAACTTTACATGCCGTTGTTCTTTCACTGATATTTCAACGCTTTTCCATCTTTGAGCTAGTAGAATTCTGGCGGCATACATAAATAGATTCTTCTTGTCTTTTGGTAAATCTTGACCTACAATACCTAATAAAAATGCTTCAGGTCTTTTAACAAATGTTATCTTGAACATTTTTTCCATTTCAACCAGGCCCCCATTCTTGGTGGGGCCAGATCAAACTGACCTAACCTGGGCTGACCTGGAGACCACCCATTCTTGATCCAGACCTGAATCAGTGTGGAGGATTTAATTAGTTTCTCTTAGCCCTACCTGTCAGCTTCTTGTAGGACCCTTGCAGAACTATTTGGCACTGCCTCTCAGTGGCTCTGGCTCCACCTTCTGTGAGGAGCTGGAGCCAGGAGTAGGTCAGTAATAAAACACCCGTTGTCGGTCAAGTTAATTCTTTATTCAAAGAAACCAAAACAGTACAGGCCTAGGGGTGGCAGTAACTTTTCCCTGTGGGTCTTGCCCCAACGAGGCAAGTTGTGAGGACTGAAGATCCCCACTGTCCAACTGCTGTCTAATTCTCCTTCCCCGGTTTCTTCTCCAGCAGCCTAAGGCTCTGTCACTTTGTCTCTCTGTGCTCTGGCCTCTTCATTTCTCTTCATGTTTTGGGAGACCAGGGAAGAGGGAATCCGGTCGCAGCAGGAGGGAGAGCCTGCATCATCTCAGTCTCCTGGGCCCCCCTCCTCTTCTGCCTCTGAGTCAGGACTGCTGTCTGCCACAGCCTCTTCCTGCTCACTAAACCCTGTTGCCTCTTCAGCTCCTGACACCTCCTCCTCCCATTCTGCCCCCTCTTCTTCCTTTGACCACTCCCTGTCGTCCTACCACCAGTCTTGTGCTGGTCCCAGGGGGAAGGTTACTGTTATCGTAGTCAAAGTTCAGTCCTGAGTCACTAGCCTGGAAATAGTCCACAAGGTGCGAGGCGAGGTCCGAAGCAGGAAGCCGGGCGGGGACAGGAACACTCGAAGATCAGAAGCAGGAAGCCGGGCGGGGAACAGGAATACTGGAAGATCAGGTCTGGGTCCGGGTAAGCACAGGTACTCAACAACGACGTTGCTCCCGCAACCTGGGACCGGCCTGACTGGCCTTTATCTTCTCTAAGGCCAGGGGCGGTCCCAGCCCCCAGGAGCCCCGCCTCTCCTGGCCTTAAGGCGAGCACTCCTCCTGGGAGAAACCAGTTCCCTTCGCCTCTCTGCCCTAAGCCTCTGCAGTTCAGGAGAGGCTGAAGGGTTACTGGGCCCAGGGGGAGACTCACCTGTAGGCACTGAGTCCTCAACCACCTCTGGAGCCAGAATGGATTCACCTGGTGCCTGCTCCTGAGGATCCAGCACAGGTGCAGGCTCCTCAGAATCAAGGCCTTGCCCCAGTTCAGCCGGCCCTGGAGGCGGGGACTCCTGTGCCGGCTGGGATTCCTCCGGTTCACTCTCTGAATCGGAATCCCAGGCCATCACAAGTCTCCTGGCTCTGAGCCTTCTTCCCTTGGGGGTTCCCTGGCTGGTGCCTCTCATCGCGCCTCTGCATCCAGCCAGTTCATGACACCTACTGCTGATCCCCTTGCCTTCCACGCTACCAGTCTCCATGGGCACAAGCCACCACTGAGGAAGTGGTGAGGAAGACAACTCTTATTCCAAGACAACTTGTTCCTCACTCTAGCTCAGCTCTCGTGACTTTCAGTTCGGAGTCTTTCCAAACTCCATCTGGAAATACTGGGACTTGAACCTGGACCATTTTGCATGCAGAACACATGCTATTCCACTGAAGCTACAGCTATCCTCCTTTACTTCAGTATAGCATTCTTAGAAGAGAAGAGTTCGGGTCTTGATCCTGCATAAAACAGCCGAGGAGACTGTCGGGATTCACAGAATGCTGGGTGAGATAGTAAGTCTGCAGGCTTGAGTTTGCTAGCTGATGCAACTGGTTGATGCAATCAGCCTGCAATACTTTCTCTGGAAGTGCTGGGTCAGAATGACTCAGCGGTAATGTGCTGTCATTTGATTGACTGTCATCAATTTAAAAGGGAAACCTGTCCAGCAGTAAGGGGGTGGTGTAGAAGAGTGTGGTCAGAGAGAGAGAGATAGAAAGGTCTTCCTATTTGCCTTAAGGTGCAGCCAGGTACTCTGTTGGACTGTATGAACTGCTCTTGTAGTATAGCCTGTAGATATTTGTATATATAAAGGTAAAGGTAAAGGTACCCCTGCCCGTACGGGCCAGTCTTGCCAGACTCTAGGGTTGTGCACTCATCTCACTCTATAGGCCGGGAGCCAGCGCTGTCCGCAGACACTTCCGGGTCACGTGGCCAGTGTGACAAGCTGCATCTGGCGAGCCAGCGCAGCACACGGAACGCCGTTTACCTTCCCGCTGGTAAGCGGTCCCTATTTATCTGTTGTTGTTGTTGTTGTTGTTTAGTCGTTTAGTCGTGTCCGACTCTTCATGACCCCATGGACCAGAGCACGCCAGGCACCTCTGTCCTCCACTACCTCCCGCAGTTTGGTCAAACTCATGCTGGTAACCTCAAAAACACTATCCAACCATCTCGTCCTCTGTCGCCCCCTTCTCCTTGTGCCCTCCATCTTTCCCAGCATCAGTGTCTTCTCCAGGGAGTCTTCTCTTCTCATGAGGTGGCCAAAGTACTGGAGCCTCAGCTTCACGATCTGTCCTTCCAGTGAGCACTCAGGGCTGATTTCCTTTAGAATGGATGCGTTTGATCTTCTTGCAGTCCATGGGACTCTCAAGAATCTTCTCCAGCACCATAATTCAAAAGCATCAATTCTTCGGCGATCAGCCTTCTTTATGGTCCAGCTCTCACTTCCATACATCACTACTGGGAAAACCATAGCTTTAACTATACGGACCTTTGTTGGCAAGGTGACGTCTCTACTTCTCAAGATGCTGTCTAGGCCTGTCATTGCCCTTCTCCCAAGAAGCAGGCGTCTTTTAATTTCGTATTATTTATCTACTTATTTATTTATTTATTTATTTATCTATTTATTTACCTATTTATCTACTTGCACCTGGGGGTGCTTTCGAACTGCTAGGTTGGCAGGCGCTGGGACCGAACGACGGGAGCGCACCCCGCCGCGGGGATTCGAACCGCCGACCATGCGATCGGCAAGTCCTAGGCGCTGAGGTTTTACCCACAGCGCCACCCGCGTCCCATTTGTATATATAGCTCCCAGTAAATATACTGCACTGAAGAACCTGGAACTCTGAGCATTTCTGCTAAAGCACCGTGGAGAATTCGCAACAGAGACAGCAGTGGATTTTGAAGAGATATTTACTTAGTCCTGTCGCATGTACCATAGGAGTTACTGGTGGTCACCCTGGCACCCACAGATGGTATGCTGGTCAACCTTGCTGTACATAGCAGGCAGTAAGACAGGTCTACTTTATCCACCCAGATCTCAGCCCTATAGGGTATATTTTCACTGAAAATGGTTAAGGTTGTTCTGAACCAACCTTTGTCTTGGCAGACATGATGGCTGCCGTTCCCTTACAAAAACTTGGATTCTTTCATATGAAATTATAAACCTATTAAGAGTATCAGGGCACCTATCTTTCCCGTGGAACGTTTCCACCTCTCCAAATTGTTTAATTATCCCATTCTGAATTAGACCCCATTCAAATGCAACCCTTCCACACTCCGTGCACAGCGGCTGGAGAAATCACACGCCGGGCTCTTTTGATTGAATCAATAGAAAGGTTAATGCCTTCCTGGGGGAGTTTTGGTCATGTTATCCATGGGATAAATGAATCTGAACTGGAGTATGACTTTCCCACATTAGTTTTCTGGCTGTTTTTAATTAGAGGAATGAAATGAATAGTTAAAAGTAGCTACAGGGAGCACTTCAGGTAAAATTATACAATATTTTATTCCTAATCAAATACAGGGCTGTTTTGATGAAGTGAGCTTTGCTTTTCATTATGTTCTCTTTCTTCCCTCCCCCCCCCAAAAAACTCCAAACGAAACCCCAAAGCAAAGGTTTTGACTTGTCAGTCTGAGCCACTTTGATTATTCTTCTTACGAATAAACATTCACAGCGCTACTGCTCCCAAATACTCAAGCCTGGTTTGCATTTCAAACAACCCGTTGGAAGAACAGGATGGCACTGAGCAGTAATCTCTCTGCCCCCTCCCCTGCCAATTTCATCAGCCCAATAGCAGGTGAATAAATTGGGAGGTGGTATTTTGGTGATTTGGGGTGTGAAATGGGGGGGAGGTGTTAGTGACGGTGTTGCACCAGGCTCCTGGAAACTACCAACTGAAGTCCAACAACTTCCATTTTGTTGTTGTTGTTTAGTCGTTTAGTCGTGTCCAACTCCTCGTGACCCCATGGACCAGAGCACGCCAGGCACTCCTGTCTTCCAATGCCTCCCGCAGTTTGGTCAAACTCATGCTGGTAGCTTCGAGAACACTGTCCAACCATCTCATCCTCTGTCGTCCCCTTCTCCTTGTGCCCTCCATCTTTCCCAACATCAGGGTCTTTTCCAGGGAGCCTTCTCTTCTCATGAGGTGGCCAAAGTATTGGAGCCTCAGCTTCATGAACTGTCCTTCCAGTGAGCACTCAGGACTGATTTCTTAAGAATGGAGAGGTTTAATCTTCTTGCAGTCCATGGGACTCTCAAGAGTCTCCTCCAGCACCATAATTCAAAAGCATCAATTTTTCGGCGATCAGCCTTCTTTATGGTCCAGCTCTCACTTAAAGAAGGCTGATCGCCAAAGAATTTCCATTAGAACAGGGCTAAGATACAGCCTGGCAAAGATTCTGGCACATGAGGCTGTTTTCCCCAAGCCATGCCCACCCACCTGCCCCACACCTGATGTCATATCGGTCAGGTAGAGAAACATGGCTGCCAATGGGAGCCTTAAAGTCCACTTCCAATTGCACATTAGTGAAGGAAAGCAGGCTTTGGCTCTACCATCCAGCAGCTGAGTCCCTGGAAAGAGGGAAAGGAGAAAAGCAGAAGAAAAGGTGGGTCTGAGCATCTCAACCCCAGTGGTGAGTGAGTAAGGGAGAGAGTTAGGTATACCTGAAGGAGCATCTCCATGCCCATCGTTCTGCCCAGACACTGAGATCCAGGCTGTGGGCCTTCTGGCGGTTCCCTCATTGCGAGAAGCAAAGCTACAGGGAACCAGGCAGAGGGCCTTTTTGGTAGTGGCGCCCACCCTGTGGAACATCAGATGTCAAAAAAATAAACCACTATCAGTCTTTTAGAAGACATCTGAAGGCAGCCCTGTACAGGGAAGCTTTTAATACTGGATGAATCATTGTATTTTAATATTCTGCTGGAAGCCACCCAGAGTGGCTGGGAAAGCCCAACCAGATGGGCAGGGTATAAATAATAAATTATTATTATTATTATTATTATTATTATTATTATTATTATTAAGAAGCAGCTGCTGTGTAAACAGAAAGAGGAGCGAGAGGCTAAACAGGCAGGAATGGTGTAGTAATAGCAAATAAACAGAGTGGTGGCCAGTGATGAAAAAGGGTTAACCAAACTATCTATCTATCATCTAACTATCTATCTCTCTATCTTAGGGTTGCCATATGTCCGGAATTTCCCTGACATACCCAGAATACTGCAGTCAGAAGCAGTGCCTGGGCAGAAATCCACAAAATGTCTGGGAAAATCCGGACGTATGGCGACCCATGTTGGCAGTGTCACTTTTGCCAATTTCCCTTAAAAATAGTTCAAAAGCAGCATTTTCCTTTGCAATTTTGCAAAAAAAAAGTTCAACAACTCTGTCCCCCCCCAAAAAAAGCTCAACCTCTCTCTCTCTCTCATCTGTCATCTATCTGTCTATCTGTCTGTCTATCATCTATCTATCTATCTATCTATCTATCTATCATCTATCTATCTATCTATCTATCTATCTATCTATCTATCATCTATCTATCTATCTATCATCTCTCTCTATCTCTCTCTCGGAGTAAAGTTCCCACCAGGTGACGGGAAGACTCCCCTGAGGTTCTGAGGGCTTAGATAGACAAGAGATGACAGAATTTATCTGAGTCCAATCCCACATCTCAGTCTCCCAAAGCAGCGTGGG
Source organism: Podarcis muralis (assembly GCF_964188315.1). Lineage (NCBI taxonomy): Eukaryota > Metazoa > Chordata > Lepidosauria > Squamata > Lacertidae > Podarcis > Podarcis muralis. The sequence continues at coordinate 44,111,865 of NC_135668.1, forward strand.
GCTGGCAGGACATCAGGAGGAGGCAACAGGCATACCCCCTTCAAATCAGCCCCATCAGATTGATTTGAAGGATGTGTGCCTGCCCTGCTGTGTCCTCCTGGCAGGGCAGCGTGAGGACGACACAACAGCCATGCACCCTTCGGTCCGAGCCCCACAAAGCTAGGGTGAGGCTCGAATAGAAGGGCGCATGACTGTTGTGTCCTTCTCATGCCACCCACCCGAAGCCGCTCTGCGAGGTCGAAATCCGCTGAGGTGGCAGCAGCCAGACAAGGCCTACACCTCCAGTGGAAGAATTAAAAAGCACATGCCTCAAGGGGAGGGGGGGCTTTAACAGAAAAAGCAAATTAACATGCTAAATAATTAAGTTTTCAATGTTTAGTGTTAGCTGCTTTCTTTTTGAGCGTCCCCTAAAACACCTGTTTTAATATGCCGCCTCCGACGTGCTCCCTCATAAATATTTATGCCACGCCGTATCAAAAATTAAAGCCCTTAATTAAAACATCATTGATATTTTATGGCAATAAATGCATTCATTTAAATAAAAAGGGAAGCATTTAGCAAAATGCATACGAGGCAACCATTATCGGAGGCGTCCGGAAGGCAAAGCGACGTGAGACCAGGAAGGCACGGCCACGATCGCCACCGACTGTTTCCCTTTAAAAGATTCAAAGCAAGGACTGTGAGTGCCATTTCCAGGGAAGCAACATCACTGGTGCACTGGGAGGCTGAATAGAGCCACTGCAAATTTAACTCGTGTTTTCCAAGAGCCCATGTTAAGGATAGGGGAGAGATTCCATTCAGTTTGCATTTAAAGGCAAATCTACCCAATTCTCCCTTCTCAATAGTGGTGCCCGCCCTGTGGAACGCCCTCCCATCAGTTGTCAAGGAGTTCAGTAACCATACAGCCTTTAGAAGACATCTGAAGGCAACCCTGTATAGGGAAGTTTTTAATGTTTAATGTTTTGTTATGTTTTTGTATATGCTGGAAGCAGCTCGGAGTGCTGGAGCAACCTACTCAGATGGGTGGGGTACAAATATTATTATTCCTGAAACATTTAAAGTATCACACTTTAAACTGTCATGGCTTCCCCCCAGGAATCCTGGCAACTTCAGTTTGTTAAGGGTTCTGAGGATTGTTAGAAGAACCTCTATTCCTCTCGCGCAGTTACAATGCCCAGAGTTTCCGAAGAAGGACTGATTGTTAAACCACCCTGGGAATTACAGCTCTCTGGGGGGGATAGGTATCTCCTAACAACTCTTATCACCCATAACTAGCTACAGTTCCCAGGTTTTGTTGGAGGGGGAGCCTGTTAAGTATAGTGATTTAATTTACCGCAATTGGGTACGTTTAAGCACATTAAAGGTAAAGGTAAAGGTACCCCTTCCCGTACGGGCCAGTCTTGGCAGACTCTAGGGTTGTGCGCCCATCTCACTCAAGAGGCCGGGGGCCAGCGCTGTCCGGAGACACTTCCGGGTCACGTGGCCAGCGTGACATCGCTGCTCTGGTGAGCCAGAGCCGCACACGGAAACGCCGTTTACCTTCCCGCTAGTAAGCGGTCCCTATTTATCTACTTGCACCCGGGGGTGCTTTCGAACTGCTAGGTTGGCAGGCGCTGGGACCGAACAACGGGAGCGCACCCCGCCGCGGGGATTCGAACCACCGACCTTTCAATCGGCAAGCCCTAGGCGCTGAGGCTTTTACCCACAGTGCCACCCGCGTCCCTTAAGCACATTACTGTGCATTTAATTCTGGAATGTTCTCCAGTAATTCTTGTGTGATTGGTTAACTTTGGTCACATGGGAGGTATCACACAAGATTCTCCATTTTGTTTTGCGCGGGAGTGACTTGACTGTAATGGCTGCATCTCCATGAACACTGAAGAAGAGACAGGGTTAGGTAACACATACTCTCTCTCTAAAGGCAATAGAAGAGAGGAGTGCTAATGTTTCTGTGTGAACGAATGTGACAGAAAGGAGCACAGAAGTTGATGTTCTCCCAAAGAAGCAGTCAAAAGAAGTGGAAACCATGCAGAAGGAACTGTATGGCCCAGCTGAGTAATCTACATACGGCTGAGTTCAAGCACTGGAAAGAGAGAATGCTTGTTTGAATGTTTAAGGAAGAAACTGTAGTCTTCAACTAAGAAAAACTAAGGCCATGGTGAATGCAAATACTTTGCATATATTCTTCTTCAGCTATATGTCCTGCAAGTCAAAGCTTTTGAATGTTTTAACAAGTGTTTGGCCATTGTTTTAATTTCAAGAAAGAGTCAGAATTGCACACAATTTGGCTTCCTAGCTGCAGTTTAGCTCCTCTGCCAACAGAGCCATGACCTGTTTGAAGTGCTGGAATACTGCTTTAAACATATAGCGCAAGTAGGCCTTGAATGAATATAAGCTGATATCTTATTACCATTGTTTAAAATACTGGTAGACATTCTTTCTCTCGCACCCCCCGGCCCCCATCAGTCTTTGATTGTTTTCTGGGGGGTCAGGGAATGTCAGCTCTTCAAATAATTCTTGCTCGCATTCTCAAGACGTCAGGAAGATTTCTGAACAGATGACAAAAAGCTTGCAAGAGGTCTGTTTGAAAAGGAAATTGTTATTATTCAGCAGCTAGAAGGATGGCCCAATGGCACGGGGTTTCGAACGCAGGTAATTCTCAAGAGCCGAACTGTATTTCAACGCATCCTATTCCTCATAGCATGCTATAGGAATGCCTAAGTTGGTGGACTGGAACACCAGATTGTCTTTCAGAAAACGAGGACGTTGTCAGACAAAGGTCTGCCTCAGAAGAAAGGTAGAGCTTCCTCGGCAGAAATTCAAAACCAGCTCTTGGAAACAGAAGTACTGACCCCATGTATAGATTGGGAACCAGATTTTTGCTTTCATTTAAATGCATTCTATTTCTGAAAGTTACATGAGAGAAAGAGAGAGAGCGCTTTTGAGAGTGAAATTGGTTCTGAATAATTTAGCTCGGCGGATGATAACCTTACAGCTGGCTTGGCATTTGCTTTTTTTATTATTAAATTGGGAAGACACAGAAAGGGAAAAGACTTCTGACCCTCTTTCATCCACATGGCGTCCGAACGTTATTCCTGTCACCAGGGCGGGTGGAACACAGCTCCAAAAACCCAGTCCGAAAGTGAACTCTAGCGTTGAATCAGCTACGATGCCTGAACTGACTTGCCTGCAACTGCAAGGCAGTAATCCATCCATTTTTCACACCACAGCTATTTTACTTGGTGCTGTACTGGAAATTCCCCAAGTACTTGCCATCAATTGATGATGGGGGTGGGGTGGGGGACTGCGTTCAGAAATTATCCAATGAAGGTGAATGGTGAGAGAGTCAGGACAGTCCTTTTTCATGCAGCAAGCAATTAAACTATGTGAAATTTGCTTGCCCAAGATTTGGTGATATTCGCCAACATAGACTTAAAAGAGATTAGACAAATTAATGGACGATAAGCTCATCCATGGCAAATAGTCACAAAGATTGTATAGTGGTACCTCGGGTTACATACTCTTCAGGTTACATACGCTTCAGGTTACAGACTCTGCTAACCTAGAAATATTACCTCAGGTTAAGAACTTTGCTTCGGGGTGAGAACAGAAATTGTGCAGCAGCAGCAGGAGGCCCCATTAGCTAAAGTGGTGCTTCAGGTTAAGAACAGTTTCAGGTTAAGAACAGACCTCCGGAACGAATTAAGTACGTAACCAGAGGTACCACTGTATATTATCTCCAGAGGCATCCTGTCTCTAATGATCAGTTTCTGGGAATCGCAGGTGAGGAGAACTCTGCTGGTGCCCTCATGTTCTGCCTGCAAGCATCCCATAAACATCTGCACGAAAGAGCATCCTGGACAAGACAGGCCTTTGCTTTGCTCTAGCAAGGCAATGCTGGCATTCTTCTTCAGAGCCCCATTCTACTGAAACCCATCACTGGCCCTCATCCCCTTGAACTGGAAGCTGTTCATGTCCGCTTCTGTTACAGAGATTGTGGTCGTTAAACAACCGCAGCGCAAAATCAGACGGGGCTTCCACTCAACTAAATGGTGTTAGTCAGCCCCAGATTCACAGGAGACGAGAACTGAGAGTCAGCGGCTTTGCGGTAAAGGCACATTTAAGAAGGAGGCCTCCTTTGAAATTGACCTTCAGTTTCCCCCCGCCGTTCTGCTACGGCTCACAAAAGTTCTCTCCCCCCGTTCCTTTGTACAACAAGAAACCCGTTCTCTGTTTTATGTGCAAATCTCCTTCCCTTGCTAGTTTCGGCTGCCTTTTACTCCACCCTCCACCAAAACACACTACCGTTCAAGTTCGTCTTTGAAACAAAGGCTATTTTATTTATACTCTTTTTAGATTTAAGCAAAAAAGCCCAGCTGGGGAAGGAGGGAGGGTGTTGAAGTAATCTTGCTAAGCCTTATTTCCACACAACCCCTCCCGCCATTAAAGATTAAACTTTCTCTTTCTATTCCCATTTCATTCTGGAGATAACCACGACAGAGGGCGAGAGGAAAAACGAGCACATGCTTGGCTGAGTTTGTCATTAGCGAGGACATGCCGGTATCGGTGGGATCCTGCTCTTTCACATGCTGTTGCCAAAGGGGAAGGACACGCCTTGACAGGCATGAAAGAGGCCCCAAGATAGTTGCTTTAAAATCAATGTTTGGGAGGCAGCCGTTATCGCTAGTGTCTCTATCATGTACACCTCTTGCTTTTGCTGTCACAGTTAAGGTGACAACTTAGAAACGGGTTTGATTTTTGCCCAGTATGCGTCCCTTAAAATAAAATAAAAAACCGGTCTTCAGTTTATCTGGAGACAGATGTTCCAAAAATGCTCTGCATCCACAATGGAAACAGTTTTTGGTTTTGTTTTTTGGTTAAGAAAAAAAATAGGGCCTGTCACCACACTTCTTCCATACCCCTGACCCCTTTACAATTGATCAAAGATGGAAAATACAATATGGTTGCATCTTACATGCCATTAACTTGCACAATTTCAACCATGTGCAGTTGAAGGCAGGCTGGTTGAACCTGCACGAGATAAACATGCTAGGTCTACCCAGTGCAAAAATAGAGCTTTTAAGCTCTCTGTCTTGCTGTGCTCAGGGGTCAAGGCCTACTCAGTGCACCACCTCTGAGATACTCCCATGAGATCTTGCCGGGCAGTCCCGGTTCCTGTGAGATCTCGCACAAGCAAACGTAGCCTCTCAGAGTTGGTGCACTGAGTGGTCTTTGCCCCTCTCCCCCCAACAATACTCTGTTTTGTGCCATGTCTGCTTAGGTTACCCAAGACGAAAATAACTTCAAGCTCTCCTCCTTGCTTGCTGGGCAAGGCCTACTCCACATCTGAGCTCTGTGAGTATTGGGGATTCTGTCCCCCTCCCACTAGCTTCAGAAATAGCTCCAAGGCTTTGCGTACAGGAAGGTTTCATGTATACACGGGACCCTTGGAACCAAAGCCCCAAATCCAATCTTATTGCATACTACAAAGTATTATACTATAGAGATGTTTTTTTGGTGTTGGTGCTCCACATTGAGCCCAGGCCAAATTATGCAGGTGGTTTTAGGGGTTGTAGAATTGGGGCCACAGCCAAACTGAGATATCTGCTACGGAAGAATGTATTCAAGATCAGGCAGTTCCGGCCATGGTGCCTCTCCCCCTACCACATGATGTGGCATGGCAAATGTGGGTAGAATTAGTAAAACCATACTAACGGTGGAGCACATCATGGCAGGAATCATACATTACAAGCCCCCCCCCCCTTTCTTTTTTTTGCTGAGAAATTCAGCTCAAAGGTGAACTTACTTAATCTTCACTTTCTTAAAGATTAGGCGAATCGAAACACAGCCATCCTTTGGCATTCTCCGAATTTTGCAATTCAGTTACCCAGTCCAAAAATGCATATGCTGGGATAAACTGTGTTTGAAATGCATATCTCAGTGAAAAAATAGCATACAAACATGCATTATATTAGGGAAAATTGTTTTGCAGGCATGTGCATATTAGGTAAAATCGCATAAGAATGTGTGTGGTAGAAGAAATTTGCACTAAAATGCTGGTGAAATTTCACAAGGACTTTCTTTTTAAAAAACAAACAAACAAACAAACAAACAAACAAACAAACTGATGTGGTCATGTGGAAAACTGAACTTATAATTATTAAACCATCCTGAGAAACGTCGCCATGTAGGGGGAATGAGGAGGTGTCTCTTGACATATGTCTGCACCCTTTATAAACTACAGTTCCCAGGATCCTTTGAGGGAAGCCACGACGGCTGAAGTGGCACCATGGGGCTCTAAAAGTATGGTGCATATGTCGGCGGTAATGAACAAAACCCGACAGACTTAATTCGGAATTAGCTTGGTCTTTATGAGATTTCTCGGGGAGCCTTCAAGAAGAGCGCATCTGGTCCTTGCATTTGTTTCCACGTGCATTTTGCCTGCTTTCCTCCTCCTCCCCTCATGTGGAGAATCCAAAACACTGAAAGCAGCACGAGCAAGTCGGCCTGAAGCAGACAGTCCTTGGGCCTGGTGGCTTTCTCCCAGAAATCGTTGGGAGGGGGGGAAATCCTGCAGTACAACCTATTCCTCTCTAGCTGCTGTTTAGCTTAGTACAGACCCTTCAGAGTCCACGAAGCAAGACTTGAGACTCCTTAGAGCAGTCTTTGCATTCACATGAAATCCAGTCATTATCTCCATGTTCTCAGAACTTTGCAGGGCTCTGCTCCTAGGGGCAGTCTGTCTGCCTATAAAGCTGCGAGCAAGCTGAACATTTGTACCCCACCGCAGAGGGGATGAATCAGGTTCACAGAGCATGTGATTTCCAGCTGGGAATGTTATACATACTATTTTCCAGAAGCAGCAGGGGCTGTTTATTTCTCCCCCTTCTCAGCTGCCTTGCTCTGCACCAAAATGACTCAAACAGCTGAAAAGAGCACAGAGGACGTTGTGTTGGGCTGGGGAGGGATTCAGGGTCATCACAAGAGGGCGTGTTTTGCACGACGAAGGTCCCAGATCAGTCTCTGGCATCTCCTCTTAAAAGGCCTAAGTAGCAAGCAAATGGGAAAGACCCTTCTCTGCTTGAGAGCCCAGAAAGCCTCTGACAACCAGGGAAGACAATGCTGTCAGATGAATAAATTATGTGACCTGGCATATATGACAGCATCTGGCATTCCGAGGCTGTCTGGGTGTCAATGGGGGCTGGTGCCCATTGGGACTAGTGGGGTGGAAGGCAGGAGACCAACAGTAGGTGGTGCCAGAGTCAATGACAGGCAGAGCCAACTCATTCTGGTTGTGTCCCCATCCTCCTCCCTTGTGAGTTCTACAAAGGCAACATTGAGACTTCAGAGGAGGGAGATGGTAGTCAGGCCATCCTATGAACTGGTTGTAAGTAAAATGGCAGACACAAGAGTGGGGACTGGCTACAGGTAGATTGGGGTTGCTGGACCAGTGCCACAGTCATCTTAATGGACCAGCCTCCACTGTTGGATGCCATACTCAAAAAGAAGACTAAGGATGAAGTGAGGAACGGTGGAGGGCGAGGAAATACTTGGAAGGCACCACTGGCCAGCTCCAGTAGAAGGAATTAGGTATGTTCACCCAGGAGATGAGGAAGAGAAGGGTTGTGGCTCAGTGGGTAGATCATCTGCTTGGCCTACAGATGGTCCCAGGTCCAATCGCCAGCATCTCCAGGTAGGGATGGGAGTGAAACCTTCCTGAAACCTTGAAGAACCATTGCCAGTCAATGTTGACAATACAATTGTTGAAGAGTACATTTCGTTTGTTGTCTTTGTCCATGGAGTTTTCTTGGCAGGGATACTGGAGTGGCTTGCCGGTTCCTGCTCCAGGTGGATCATGTTTGGTCAAAACTCTTAGGGATGCTCTAACCCTGCATTGCTTGCGTTGCAGAGGGTCTGGACCAGATGGTATACAAGCTTCTATTCAACTACGTGGTTGTATGATTCTATATTAACAGAAACTTCCTAGATGATACCAAAGGTCTTTCTCAGCATTCTTTCAAGCGTGGGTCCTCCAGATGTTGTTGGATTCCGACTTCCTTCATCCCTGACTATTGGCTCATCTGCCTTGGGATGATGGGTGTCAAGAGTCCAACCACTTCTGAAGGGCCACAGGTCACCTTTAAATAGCCGTGTGTAAGCGTGTTCACATGTTACAATCAACAAGTGTGCAATCTGTGTACCTGGGCACATAAAGGGTTAACCTGTACATTCATACAGCATGGAATGTGCAACGAGTGTGCAGTCTGTGTACAGATATTGAGCTGTACAAGTTAACAAGTGTACGCTCTTTCACACAAACAATGTTACGCATGTGGGAACAATTTGTACCTGTGTTCAGCGTACCATGTGACCAAGCTTTGTATGGCCAAAATGTGGGGAAGCTACATTTGGGAGCCCTCCTGCTTGTTCTGCTGGGCCCCATATTTCTGCCACAGGAGCTATAGCCCAGCAGCTACTGGGAACCCAAGGCTGAAGAGCACTGATCTATCTCAGCTTGTACCTTAAGGTTAGGAAACACAATAGAATCCTGGATCTAGTCCTACTTTTCACAAACTATGCTAAAACAAAGGCTAACCCTAGAGATTAAGTTGGCCATCCCTGTCTCAAATGGAAAGATGCCTTAAGTTGCCTTCCACATCGGGGCTGGCATAAAGTCACGCTTAGCCTCTCGTCATCTGCTGTCTATGTGCTGAACAGAAGCTGAATTCAGCTGAGAATTTCAGCTGAAGTATGTGCATCTGTCCATCCAGAGAACCAAGAGCAAAATGATACCCTTTGTTGGTCTGTCAGGCAGCCGAGCCAAATGCAGGGATCTCCCCTTCCACAGCCACCTCTTGCTGCCACCACGCTCCCAGCTGCTCCATCAAGGAGCCAAGATAAACTTACTATCTGTACAATCCACACGACCAGCTTCATTAACTTCTGAGTCTTTTGGAGACCCTCATTCCTGCTCCAAGCTGAAACTTTGTAAAGCAGCCATCTGCTTCCTCCACACACACCCCACCGCAAGCACCAAATGCTTAAGTCAACAACCCTCAGCTTGACTTCAGATGTCAGCTGAGCTATTCGATGCACAGCTAGAGGCAGGCAGGAAGATGAAATAACAGAAAACAAAAGGAGGAGAGAGGAGAAGGGGGCAACAGGAGCGATGGCAGAGGTCTGGTATGGAAAGGTTATCTTGTACTCTTAATTGCTAGAAGATGTTTGAGAAGGAAAGCCTCTCTGATCACTCCATTACTATGTGAGAAGCTCAACCCGCAAAACATCTCTGTGACCTTTATGGGTTCGCGCTTTACCTCTTTTCCAGTGGTTTTGAAATATAGAAGCCTTCATTTGGGTTGAGATTAGACATCTAATAGAAGAAGAAAACTAATAAGAAAGAAAAGCACACATACTCAAAAATGGTAGCGTAGAATGGCAGCTGTTTACTTATCCCCAGAACACTGGCTTTTGGAAACAGATGTTCATATTGATCTTATAGATTATAACTACAGTCCTGTTTGCATTGACCTGCTTCCCATCTTTACCATTATATAGCTGGAGTCGCCAGATGCTGTTGCGCACGAGTGTTATACTCATAGCCTCACTACAGTATGGGATTTGTAGCTTTGAAGTGCAACTATGTGTGGAATTATCCATGGATAGTTTTAGAGAAAGAAGGGCAAAGGCCAAACAGGACCAAACAGAATTCAGTGGGCAAGTCAAACTTTCAGTCGAGAACACTAGGCTTGGGCATGTTCTCTAGGATGATTGTCCATTTCAATCCAACACATCCCAATTCTCTCACCCACCTATGGGGTAATGTGGGAAATATCAGGCTAGGCAAAGATGCTGCAGTCTACCTAAAAGAAAAACAAAAGCTGGACCATAAAGAAGGCTGATCGCCGAAGAATTGATGCTTTTGAATTATGGTGCTGGAGGAGACTCTTAAGAGTCCCATGGACTGCAAGAAGATCAAACCTATCCATTCTGAAGGAAATCAGCCCTGAGTGCTCACTGGAAGGACAGATCCTGAAGCTGAGGCTCCAATACTTTGGCCACCTCATGAGAAGAGAAGAAAAAAGACCCTGATGTTGGGAAAGATGGAGGGCACAAGGAGAAGGGGATGACAGAGGATGAGATGGTTGGACAGTGTTCTCGAAGCTACCAGCATGAGTTTGACCAAACTGCGGGAGGCAGTGGAAGACAGGAGTGCCTGGCGTGCTCTGGTCCATGGGGGGTCATGAAGAGTCGGACACGACTAAACGACTAAAAAACAACAACAACCTAAAAGAAAATGTGATATTTGCATCAGTGATATGTTGTACTTCCTTTTCATTCATCTGGATTCCTACACACCAATTGTCCAATGAGGTACCAGCTAGGAACATTGGGGTGTTTTCTTCATAAAATCTAGGGATGGGCGAGAATTTGATTCTATTTGCATTTGAAGCCAAATTATCAAATTTGAACTTTCTGAAACAATATGAGAACCGAAACACAGCCATCCTTCAAAATTCGCACTTACGGTATCTGAATTTTGTGATGCGCTTCTCCAACCAGTGTTTACAAAAATGCATACATTGGGAAACATGCATAAAAATGAATATAGTAGTGAAAATAACTTATTAAAATGCATTATATTAAGGGAAACTGCTTACAACAATGTGTACATTCATCAAAACCATACAAAAGCTCATTTATTAAGAAAAACCCACACTAAAATGCTGAAGTTTCCATGAGGATTTAAAAAAGAAATCACAAATTGCTGCAGGAATGTGGGGAACTGAATTAAGATTGGAAAAAAAGAGAAATGACTAAAACTGCAATTGGCATATCCTTCCATCCCTAGGTTTTTCTTATCATGTGTGTGACAGAAGGAGAAATAACACATTGTGGGCTCTGCTTTGAGTACATATTATTATTTACATCAAATACATTTTTTTAAAAAAAGCATTTAGCTTTAAGGAGGAAAGAAACTAATTATACGGTTTGCTTGAATGTTAAAAAGGGAGGTTTACAGGATATTTTTTTAACAAAAAAACGAGTTGGGAGGATTATTGCCTCTTTAAGCCGTTGTGTTTTGCACAACGACAAAAATGTTATTCTTTATATTTGTTAAAAATTGCCCTTTTTAGCATTATGCAAAATACTTCAATAGGATCCTTTTAATATATATGATAATGAGCACACACACACGAAAAGGCAGGGCGGGAAGGGGGGCAGATTACAAGCCAAGCAAACAGATGTCTTGTCAACAAGGTTTAGAATTTAGAATCATTGGGGTCTTTTTAAGGAACAGACTTACTGTGGCATAAAACTGAAGCATATTATAATATTTCAAATTCACACTGTTCGATGTGACACTTTTGCCTCATTAAAATGAAGAATGGCACAGCCAGAGAGACAGTCCTGTTCCCTTGCTTTGTATCTGGAGTTCAAAAGATGTCTCTAGCAAATTGTTCCAAAGAGGAAAAGCATAAAGCATCCTGAGAACTGTACTGCATACAATTAATTCCATAGCTTGGAAAAAAAAGAAAAAAGGTGGCCCAGTGGTGTCCAGAGAATAAGTGGTTGATTCTTCTGTTTCTGCCTTCTCCTGAATCCACTTAATAAGCACAATGCTGGTTCTCTCCTGGTGTGTAATAGTTCGTGGTTCCTGTGAAATTTGTTCTGAGGCATATATTCTTCTGGTCTTTGTCGAATGAAAATCAGTTCCCTTGTTTTACATTTACTCAGGGATGGTGGGCATATTCTGTTCCTATTGATGGGAGACGCCTTGAGGAAAACAGTGCCTGGGGGCTCCTCTTTGTTTGGATCCTGGGACACTGAAAGTGCTACGTAGCCCCCAAGAACTTCTGGCTTTGGGCAGCTGCCAAAGTGTGGTACCAAACAGGGCTGTCTTAAGCATATGCGGCGCCGGGGTGCAAAGATTGCCCGGCGCCTCACCCCCAAGGTTGCCCAATCTCAGGCGTGCAGGAGGGCGGAGCTGGCCAGCCGCCTCAGTGTCTTGCTGGCTCGGTCGCCCCCAAACTCGCGGCACAGAGCCACCCGCAGCAGAAGAGTCCGCTGTGGCGCTCCGACTGACGGGTGGGCTCTTCCCCGGACTCAACTCTCAGCCCCGGACTCTCAGCCTGGTGCCCCTGAGAGCCCAGCGCCTGGGTGCCCCACACCCCTAGCACCTATGGGTAAGACGGCCCTGGTAACAAAGGACCACAAGCACAGTCCAGTCGGGCAAAGACACTCAAAGAAGGTATGAAGCATAGGGAGGAGAGGGGGTGTGGTGAGGGAAACAGGTGTGACTGTGTAGGGGATTTGCCCTGGGGAGAGTCACAAGGGCCAGACACAAAGGCCTGGAGGGCCATATTTGGCCCCCAGGCTGACGTTCCCCACCCCTGACATAAAACCACCTTGTCCTCAGTCAGACCATAGGTCCATCTGATTCATCATAGTCTCTGCTCCCTGCAAGCGGGGGTCTCGGGTCTTAGGTTTAAATGCTGGGAGCATGTTTCACCTTCAGTTTCCTTGGTTAGGATGGAGGGAGGACTAAGAACAGTGATGTAGGAAGGAGGGAAATCACCGAATGGATCAAAAGAAATTCAGGCAGCCGAAAGAAACTGAAAGAAGTCAAAAATGAGAGTTGACCTTGCATAAAAGAGAGGTCAGATATCTTTAACTGGGTTGATGAGCTAGGCCGTTATTAAGTCAAATGGATTGGGGTTTCTTTAATAGCTAGGTAAATGTTATGGCTAAGCTTTTGAAGTTAATGGGAAGGACTCCTAGTCATGGGTAATTATGTTGCAGCCAATATCTAGCTATCAGCGCCAAATACCCACCCTTCGCTGGCATCTAGGGCAGGAAAAGGTGAAGGGGCATAGAAAGCTACTTGGATGGTGGAGTTTTCAGAGCCTAGTGGGATGTTTTATTCCACATGCATTCAAGAGTTTCCTGCTGTGTTTGTTTTAAAGGAAAAGAAGACCCAGGAGGCAGCATGTTTGATGGGAAGAATGGTGGGAGGGGAAGGAGCTCTTAAGACTTGCTGGTGTGGGTCAACGTGCCTCTCCGCCCAAAAAGCTTTGCCTAGTGCAATTTTTGATACATGATAACAATAGGCTTTCTCTCATGGATGAAAAAGAGCCATTTTGGGTGGGTTTGGGGAGGAATTTGAACACAGAACTGACTGGAGAGGCAAGAGCTGAGCACCCTTTCCTCTCCACCATCCAACTGACTTTTTCCCCCATGTTTTTGTCATGTCTAGAACATTCAGGACAGACAGAAGAAGAAAGTTCTGGACATATTGGAAGGTTCAGGACAGACAAAAAGAAGCACTTTTTTCCCCACCCAGTGCATGGTTAAAGTATGGAACTTGCTCCAAGCAGAGCAATGGTTCTCAACCTGTGGGTCCCCAGATGTTGTTGGACTACAATTCCCATCATCCCTGAGCTCTGGACTTGCTAGCTAGGGGTGATGGGAGTTGTAGTCCAACAACATCTGGGGACCCACGGGTTGAGAAAGGCTGAACTAGAGGCACTGATGGCCACCAACTTGGATGACTTTTGAAGAATATAAAAAAAAATATGGCAGATAAGGCTATCAGTAGCTACTAGCTAGGCTCTCCATCACTGGTGGAGGCAGTGAGGCCCCGAATGCCAGCGGCTGGGATTCACAAGTGGGAGGAGTGCTGTTGTAGTCAGATCCTGCTTGTGGGCTCAGGGGCAGACTTCGGTAATATTTCATAATATTGCACCCTGTGCAAGGCCAAAATTTGGTGGCCCCAAATGGATCTCTGAGGCACCCTGTCTTGCCTCTCTTATATCTTAACAACACTATGATCATCTAAACCATTGAGTCTCTTGGGCTTGCTGATTGGATGGTTGGTGGTTCAAATCCCCGCAGCGGGGTGAGCTCCCGTTGCTCTGTCCCAGCTCCTGCCAACCTAGCAGTTCGAAAGCACAGCAGTGCAAGTAGATGAATAGGTACTGCTGCGGCAGGAAGGTAAACAGTGTTTCAGTGCGCTGCTCTGGTTTCGCCAGAAGTGGCTTAGTCACGCTGGCCACATGACCCAGAAAGCTGTCTGTGGACAAACACCAGCTCCCCCGGCCTGAAAGCGAGATGAGCAACCCCATAGCCACCTTTGACCGGACTTAACCATCCAGGGATCCTTTACCTATTGCCTTTTTACCAATCTTTGGGTTCTTCTGTTGCTCATACAGTGGTACCTCAGGTTAAGAACTTAGTTCGTTCCGGAGGTCCGTTCTTAACCTGAAACCGTTCTTAACCTGAGGTACCACTTTAGCTGATGGGGCCTCCCATTGCCGCCACGCAATTTCTGTTCTCATCCTGAAGCAAAGTTCTTAACCCGAGGTACTATTTCTGGGTTAGCGGAGTCTTGTAACCTGAAGCGTCTGTAGCCCGAGGTACCACTGTAGTTCAAATCCTGCTCACGACTCCATCATATAATATTTCTTTAAATGGTCCGAAAAAGGCTCCCATTCTTCCACGAAACCTTCGTTAGTTACATGCAATTTCAAATGTAGGTCTTGACCATGTACACATTCATACAACGTCAAGAGCTGCTTCATCACTGCATGTCCTGGGTGGGGAACATTAGGCCTAAGGGCTGAATGTAGCTCTTTATACCTCTCTATCTAGCCCTCAAACTCTCTCCAAACCATACCACCCTCCCCAGACCACACCCCTCTCCCCAGGACACACCCCTCACAGGCCTTGTTTCATTCCTGAAATATGTTTTGCCTGGATGGTATGTGCTCTTGAACTCGAATATTGCCTCTTGTTTATAATTCCCAGCAGTGAGTCTTCAGAGTAGGTATACAACTACAGTGGTACCTCGGGTTACATACGCTTCAGGTTACAGACTCCGCTAACCCAGAAATAGTACCTCGGGTTAAGAACTTTGCTTCAGGATGAGAACAGAAATCGTGCAGCGGCGGCACAGCAACAGCAGGAGGCCCCATTAGCTAAAGTGGTGCTTCAGGTTAAGAACAGTTTCAGGTTAAGAACAGACCTCCGGAACGAATTAAGTTCTTAACCCAAGCTACCGCTGTACATGAAAAACCAATGTGGTTTGTGCTGGCAGCGACTGAACAGGAAAGAGATTTGGAAGCCACGGTGAATAGCTGAATGGGGGATGGAATCAACCCAGTGTGCAGCCGCTGTGACAAAAAGGTACATTCCACGTTAGGGATCATTAAGGAAGGGATAGAATATAAAAACGGTAAGCGCTGCAATGCCTGGAATACAAATCCACTTGGAATACTGTGTACAGTTCTGGTTCGCCACTCCTCAAAAAACCATATTGTAGAGCTGTGGAATGCATAGGAAAGGGCAAGCAAAATGATGGGGGGGGAGTTGCTGGAACAACTCCCCTGCAAGGAAAAGTCTAATGTGTGTGTTTGGGGGGGGGGAGTTGTTTAGAGAAAAGATGAGTAAGAAGGGACAACACGGCCGGGGTTTATAAAAGTATGCATGGGTGGAGAAAGTGGATAGAGATAAACTTTTCTCCCTCCCTCATAATACTAGGACCTGGGATCATCCAAGTTGTACGGTGGGACATTCAGGTTGTTGTTGTTATGATTATTGTTGTTGTTATTATTATTATTATTATTATTATTATTATTATTATTATTATTACAGTGGTACCTCGGGTTAAGTACTTAATTCATTCTGGAGGTCCGTTATTAACCTGAAACTGTTCTTAACCTGAAGCACCACTTTAGCTAATGGGGCCTCCTGCTGCCGCCACGCTGCTGGAACACAATTTCTGTTCTCATCCTGAAGCAAAGTTCTTAACCTGAGGTACTATTTCTGGGTTAGCAGAGTCTGTAACCTGAAGCATATGTAACCTGAGGTACCACTGTACTAGAGTTTATATACTGACCGAAACCTGGCAGTCTCAGGGCGGTTCACAGAAAAGATCACAAGATATATAATCAGAATAAAAACAACAACCCAGTAACACCCACCCCAAAAGAGCCACATTTTAAAAGGGTATAGGACAGGCATAGGCAAACTCGGCCCTCCAGATGTTTTGGGACTACAATTCCCATCATCCCTGATCATTGGTCCTGTTAGCTGGTGATGATGGGAGTTGTAGTCCCAAAACACCTGGAGGGGTGAGTTTGCCTTTGCCTGGTATAGGATGAATATTAGAGGAAGCACTTCTGGTGCCACATGGTTAAAATGATGGAATTTGCTTAACTATATGTACAGAGGGTCACCAACTGAGGGGGGGGATTCAGCTGTGCTGAATATTGCATTCCTTTTCCTGATTATAATGCTAACACGTCTGTCCCATTTTCTAACATTCCTTTCACACTGAAGTAACTGTAGCACCATGGAACTATGGTTTCTTGACAGATGTACCAGCGTGTCACACCAGAGTTCATTCACACCACAGATATGGCACAACAACGAACTTCATTAAACAATGCCGCTGTTTCCCCACTCTTTCTGCACATGCCTGCTTCTGTTCCCCAATGATTTGCCCATGAAGATGACAGGAAAGCACTGCCGATACACTGTCCCAAATTTTGTCACTTCACTACAGCAATTTTCTGGGTTGATAGGGCTGCATACATATTATTCCTGGAACCAATTAACACAGAAACAAGTGCTAAACTTCTATTATATTCCGCTAGATTTCCAGAAGTGGCTTTTATGCCATGTGAGAGCTCAAATACAATGTGGAAATTAACGGAGGGAAACATGAGGGAAACGGAATAAACCACCATCTGAATGCAGCCTTAAAAAAGGTAAAGGTACCCCTGCCCGTACGGGCCAGTCTTGACAGACTCTAGGGTTGTGCGCTCATCTCACTCTATAGGCCAGGAGCCAGCGCTGTCCGCAGACACTTCCGGGTCACGTGGCCAGCGTGACAAGCTGCATCTGGCGAGCCAGCGCAGCACACGGAACGCCGTTTACCTTCCCGCTTGTAAGCGGTCCCTATTTATCTACTTGCACCCGGGGGTGCTTTCGAACTGCTAGGTTGGCAGGCCTATTTCCTTGAATGCAGCCTTATGTGGCCTTAAAAGGAGATGAGACAAATTCACTGGCAATAAGGCTATCATTGGCTGCCAACCATGATAACTATATCCAAAATCAGAGGCAGTACGTCTCTGAATAGCAGTTCCTGCAGAATAACAGCAGGAGAGGGCTATTGCTTGTGGACTTCCCAGAGGTATCTGGTTTCCCACTGTGAGAAAGAGGATGTGAAATGATGTGGGCCTTTAGTCCGATCTAATTATAATTTAATAATAATAATTTATTATTTATACCCCACCCATCTGGCTGGGTTTCCCCAGCCGCTCTGGGCAGCTCTCAACAAAATATTATTATTATTATTATTATTATTATTATTATTATTATTATTATTATTAACAACAGTAATAATAATAAAGTGATAAAACATTAAAAGCTTCCCTAAACAGGGCTGCCTTCAGATGTCTTCTAAAAGTCAGATAGTTATTTCCTTGACATCTGGTGGAATCACGTTCCACAGGGTGGGTGCCACTACTGAGAAGGCCCTCTGCCTGGTTCCCTGTAGCTTCACTTCTCACAGTGAGGGAACCACCAAAAGGCCCTCGGAGCGGGACCTTGGTGTCCTGTTTTACTTATGTTCTTATAAATGGGGTGTTCAATTGTGGAAAGGTGGATTTTTCTATATCACTAGTACTACTTAGGCTTTGCCAAAAAGAGCTGATCCACATTTAGAGGACAATACAGAACTAGGATTTATTTGTTTGCAGTAAAGACCACACGACACAGGAATGGTTTTGTAGATTCTATCTCTGTAGGAGACTTGTAGACATGTAAGTATGACTGTACAGTGGTGCCTCGGGTTACATACGCTTCAGGTTACAGACTCCGCTAACCCAGAAATAGTGCTTCAGGTTAAGAACTTTGCTTCAGGATGAGAGCAGAAATCTTGCTCTGGCAGCCCGGCGGCAGCAAGAGGCCCCATTAGCTAAAGTGGTGCTTCAGGTTAAGAACAGTTTCAGGTTAAGTACGGACCTCCGGAATGAATTAAGTACTTAACCCGAGGTACCACTGTACCACAACAAAACCTGTTAGTGGCACCTGTCAAGTTTTCATTTCATTTTTGTTTCAGTGTCCCACCTACTCCTGTTGATTCTCCCTACCTGTGCAACAATCAAGATTTGCAACACTGCGGCAGCTGCAACATGACCAGGGATCTCCTTACACCTTTTCCAGTCCATTATTGTATTGTATACTTAACCCAAAGAAGGCCTGCCTTTTTCATTTCTACCATTTCTGCAAAAACAAAAAAAAAAACCAGCATTGTGTAGAGAAAATGTAGGATTTCCCTCCCTGTTCTAAAAGAAAAATCCTTTGTGGAAGAAAATCTCTTAGAGGAAGGATTGGTTTCCAACAGCACACAAAGCTTTTCTAAGGACCCAGTTCAAAACTGATGCAAGGGAGTGGAAATCTTTCTATTCAGCAGGTTTAAGATCCTTTCCTAAGCTTTTGCAGACAATTGCCCTGAACGATAAAAGCAGCACAATCAAAGCAGTCTGGGGAGATGGAAAGGAATTTATCTGCCCTCTTGAGAGGACAATGCTTACCTTCCTTGGTGGCTCAGCCAGCTCCATCTTGGCTGCTCAGCTAAGATTAATTTCTTGTACCGTTCAGGTCCTGGGAGGAACTCTGTTTGATCAAGGCCATTAAATAAAGCTTGTGGACTCAAAGCCAGGACTGGAGATTAAGGCTTGGACTCTAGCAATGGTACAAAATCAACCGCAAGGCTGAGTCTTCCCCCTCATAACTTTTTTGGGGGAAATGTTTTTGTTCAGTTCTTCACGTGCAAAGAGCGACATATATTAAAAGAACATTTATTTATTCATGTCCAGCTTTTATAGACTACTTTTCATCACAGATAGTCACAAAGAGGTTGACAGCAGGGCTGTACACTGGATCTGGCTGGATCCTGGGTAACACAGGAAATCAGGCCAACCTGGAATCTGGATGGATTGGACTGGAACAGCCTCAGTCACCCTGGGTTGGGTTGGCACACCTGAAACTGCCCAAAGGTGGGGTGGTTGGGTGGCAGGGAGAAATAAAAGAGAGGTGGACAGCCTCAGCGAGGTCTCCTTGGCCAATGCATTCCCTGCAGGGAACAGCCTGATCATCCATCATCATTTTTTATTTGTATACCGCCTTTCCACAGTTAAAAAACAATGCTCAAGGCGGCTTACAGCATAACAAGATTTACATAATTACAAAAGTCATAAACAATAAATGAACCACATCAAAAAAATACACAACCAAATGGGAAACAATTTCCACATAAATCAAAATCTACAACTAAGAATACAGCATTAATATCACAGTTTAAAATGACATAGGTAAAAAATAACAGCAATTTTGTTATGTACTAAGTTGAATAGGATCCAAAATGCAGCAGTCTGATTGGTCCTAGAACAATAGGATTCAGAATGCAGCAGTCTGATTGGTCCTAGAACAATAGGACACAGAATGCAGCAGTCTGATTGGTCCACAGGAGCCACCCAATCCAGCTCCAGGTGGAAGTGAATCCGCAACCTGATTGGCCTACAGGAGAATCCCGGAATTAGCCAATCATGTGGGGCCCATTGTGTAAATAATGTATATAAAGCGGACATTCTGGGGGAACTTCCATTCCTCCTCACCACTATGAGCTGAATAAAGAGCATGAAATCCACTCTCGGCTCTGAGTCTATTTCAAATTTGAACAAAAAACAAAAACAAAACAAAAAGGAGCCCTCTCTGCCCAGCAGCAGCGGCAGCAGTCCTTTATAGAGCCCATCAGGCCCCAGCCTAGGCCAGGTGTTGAGTGGCAGGACTGGGGCCCTCAGGCGCTGAGCAGGGGAGTCTCCTGGGTGGTCCTGAATGAGCACCCGGCAGAATTGAACTCTGTGCTCCTCAGCTGGTGAGTGGAGGGTTCAGTCATGCTCCCAGCAGGGCTCTGTTTCACCTGCATGTTCCCTGCAGGAAATGTGCTGGCAGAGCAGCACCTAGGAGGGCTGAATGCAATGTCACCTTCTTCCCCTGCCCCCTTCCAGATAAAATGTTTGATTTAGGTTTGTAACCCTCATTAAACATTAGGGCTGGCCCCTGAATTGATTTAGGCATGGATCCAGGCAGTGGCGGAACAGTGGCGGAGCATGTTTAGCCTGGAGAAGAGGAGGTTAAGGGGTGATATGATAGCCATGTTCAAATATATAAAAGGATGTCACGTAGAGGAGGGAGAAAGGTTGTTTTCTGCTACTCCAGAGAAGCGGACACAGAGCAATGGATCCAAACTACAAGAAAGAAGATTCCACCTAAACATTAGGAAGAACTTCCTGACAGTAAGAGCTGTTCGACAGTGGAATTTGCTGCCAAGGAGTGTGGTGGAGTCTCTGTCTTTGGAGGTCTTTAAGCAGAGGCTTGACAACCATATGTCAGGAGTGCTCTGATGGTGTTTCCTGCTTGGCAGGGGGTTGGACTCGATGGCCCTTGTGGTCTCTTCCAACTCTATGATTCTATGATTCTATGATTCTATATCCCCCTGCTGCCTAGGGCGGGTGCGCTCCCGAGGGAGGCATGGTACAGAGGGTGCCCTCCCAGGTGTGGGATAGCCGCTCAGGTGCCCGGAGCAGTGTGTGCGCCCTGCAGCCAGGGGCAGAGTGAGCCACCTATGGCAGACATTCGGCCCACCACCCACCCATGACTCCCAAGCCTCCCCCAAGCTGTCAAAATGAAGGGGGAAGGGGCGAATACAAAGCAGCACAGCTCCGCCCTTACCTCGACAGCTCAGGGTAGGCTTGGGAGTCGAGGGCATGCGGCAAGCCAATTGTCACCCCCCCCCCCTCCTCAGTGACGGCACCCAGGGCGATCCGCTCCCCCTTCCCACGCCCCTAGATCCAGGTCAGATCATAATCAGATCGTTCAAGGTCAAGTAAGGGCTGATCCAAATTTTGGATTGGTGGGCAGTGCAGGCACTGCCACAGTTTGCAGAATTATTAGTAAAATGTTTCAACAAGCAAACAGTATGGTGTTTAAAACAAGCAAGATCCACAGATAAAAACAAAAGCTCCACAGATAGACATGGCACAAATTACTTTAAATGCCTGCTGTAATAAAAACGTTGTCATGAAGAGGAGAAAGCGAGAGATAGCGTAACATCAGCCGGTTGCATAATTGCTCACAGCACAGCAAGAGGTTCCCCTGAACAGAATGTTTTGCTTCCTATTTACTCCCAAACTGTTTGCAAAAACAGAGATGGGAACAAAAGCAGGGGGACGTGTAGGTCAATGGGTCAAAGGACGTGGGCCACAAGGTGACTGGTGCGCAAATGAAATCAGCAGTTTATGTTGGCATCCGCATTGCATGCAAAAAATAAAAGCAGGAAAGTACACCATGTAAACAGAGTATATATTTTCAGAAATAAGCTCTATTTAGAGGGTTGAAATATGAGCAAAATAAACTGAGTCAACCTGGCAATGTGGAGCCTGGATCCATTTGCGAGCAACAAATATCACAGTCAGGCTTTCAGAGGAGTTCCCACTCTCATTTCAGCACCAAAATAAGAGCATACAAGACATGGCCTAAGATTCAGAACTGTAAACTTGCATTATGCTGTCAATCTTGGCAAGCCTTGTGGCAGCAGTCAGACACTTACGGGTGCAGCTCTGAGCCCCCGGATATTTAAGTGTCACTCATAGGCCAACCTTAGTGGCATGGCTCAAAACTGCCACTGCTCTCCCAGAGCTAATGATACTGGCAAAGATTGCAATGGCCGCTCTCATCGTTTCCAAGAAGATGGCACCATCATCCAGTGAAATTGTGACACATCAGCATCATCTGCACTGCATATTGAATTCTTCCTCTTCCTCTTCCTCTTCCTCTTCCTCTTCTTTGCTCTCTATGTGTACATGCAATCCCCATCTTGTAAGAGGGCAGGGTCCTCAGGCATCACTACTCCTGCAGCTGCCCACATGTTGCTGACTGAACTGCAGAAGGGAGTCTTTTCTACTCCTTTATTTAGTAAGGTTGTGCAGCCATGGATCACTGCAAATTGGGTTGGATTGGCTCAGAGCAATCCATGGTTGTCGGAGGGTGGAGCATCAGTCAGGAAGGGGAGGCAGTCAGGACACAAAAACTAAGCAAAAAGGTTGAGGCCTACCTGGAAGGTGGCTGCATCTCCTGAGGAGAAAGTAAGCTCAGTGCCACGGCTTTTACTTTTGTACAATAGTTTAGCTTCACTACACCACACCTTATTTCCACCCAGCTAAAGAAGAAGCGGGGACGCGGGTGGCGCTGTAGGTTAAACCACAGAGCCTAGGACTTGCCGATCAGAAGGTCGGCGGTTCGAATCCCCGCAATGGGGTGAGCTCCCGTTGCTCGGTCTCTGCTCCTGCCAACTAGCAGTTCGAAAGCACGTCAAAGTGCAATTAGATAAATAAGTACCGCTCCGGCGGGAAGGTAAACGGCGTTTCCGTGCGCTGCTCTAGTTCCAGAATCGGCTTAGTCATGCTGGCCACATGACCCGGAAGCTGTAGGCCGGCTCCCTCGACCAATAAAGTAAGATGAGCGCCACAACCCCAGTCGTTCACAACTGGACCTAATGGTCCCTTTACCTTTACCTAAACAAGAAGCATTGTCAGAGATGAAGGTAAAATCCAGCCAGGCAAAAACACCCAAGGAGGGTGCAAATCAAAGCAGGGCCAGTAAAGAATGTAGTGAGGGAGAGAGTGTGCCCACAGGCCAGAAGAAGAAGAAGAAGAAGAAGAAGAAGAAGAAGAAGAAGAAGAAGAAGAAGAAGAGAGCCACATTGAGCCTCCAGGACTGAGGTTCCCTGCCCATGATTTAGATCCTCATCCCACAGTTTACAGAGTCCTATTGTGTTATGACAGAATGCTATCTGTTGAAAGGATGGTCTCATTTTTACTCCTTCCCCCATCGTTCTTCATCTTGAGAATGGGAAAGGACCATTGATTAGAAACTCTCCATCATCATCATGCATCCCCCTGTCACAATTGCACACGAGTATTTCTGCTGCTAAAGAGATCAACAAGGGTGAGGTGAAAGGATAGCTGTGCTGAAACAATATTTTACCAAACCGTTGGCCTCATAAATCAAAAGGACCTTAATGGTTTCTTCCTTCGCTCCTCTCCAAAGCTCGCCAGAGAGTATTGTGCTTGGGGCAAGAAAGTAAAGGCCATTAGTTTCATGTGTGGAAGCAAATTACAATTAATTTCCCCTGCTGAGAGGTGGGGGTCAGAGGTCACACACAGCGGTCATCTGTTTTTGCCAAGTTAGCACAGTTTCTGAGGCTATCAGATGAGGTTGAGGTTGTTTTAGGCCTCCTGAGCCCAAGCCACAGCTGTGAAGGGGAGCGATGTCGAGGTCGCAAGCCTGTCTTTGACTTGCGATAAAAGAGATCTTCATCATGGTGGTTGAAAAGCGATCTGATTGGTGGATTGCCCTCCACTCCCCCCGCTAGCTTCTAAAAATGGTGCACTTGTGTAGCACCACAGGCAAATGGGACAGAGTTAATGGGAAAGTCAAAGGAATAGCTTTCAAAGCAGTTCAGTAGATAGGATGGCCTTGAAATGAGCCATTTGCTGCGGAGCTGAACCAAAGTCTGTCAGAAGGCTTTTAAAAAAAAAGATTTTAAAAGGTTGTCAGCTGAAATTAACAATAAAAATATTCCACTGATCCTGACTTAAATGCATAGATTTATACAGTCAGTCTGTATGTCCTAATAGGTATCCAATTGAGATGGATTATTATAAGGTATGCATTCCCCTGAGGTTTTTCTTTTACTTATTCCCCTAGAAAATGGCCACTTTGCAGGGGGTTTTTAAAATAGTCTTCACCATTTTATTTTCTGGTGGCTGCCATTCCCCCCCCCCCCCCGCTCACTCACCTACCCATGTGCAATGCCCTAGAACAGGGGTCTGCAACCCGCGGCTCCGGAGCCGCATGTGGCTCTTTTACACCTTTGCCACGGCTCCGGGGCGGATACTAGCGAGGGGAGGAGGCGCATTGTGCGCCCCGACACTCCCCACTGTGGCGGGCGCTGTACTGGCTGTGACGTCGCATGGGGGCGGTGTGTGCGTTAGTCACGCACCGTCCCGACGTCACCTTCCCGCCAGCTGTCAGATCGGACATTAAGGTAAGAAACAATATATGCAGTGTTATATTTGTTTTAAATGTCGCAATGGTTTTGCGGCTCCCAGTTGTTGTTTTTCTTCAGAAACGGGTCCAAGTGGCTCTTTTTGTCTTAAAGGTTGCAGACCCCTGCCCTAGAAAGATGTTTGATCCAAACATTGGGGAGGATGCAAAATGGTAGCCAGGCTGACAACACAGGGTTTGTGTCCCGCCCCGCCCCCCAACTGTGCCACTTCTTATGGGAATATCCACTCCCAAGGAATTGTTGGGTTAAACGGTCAACCTCCTCCCTCCCAGGGAACTCTGGGAATCATAGCTCTACGAGGGAAACAGGAGTCTCTTAACAACTCTCAGCCCCCTTAACAAACTGCACTTCCCAGAATTCTTTGTGGGGGGAGCCATCACTGTTTAAAGTAGTATGACACGGCTTTAAACATACAGTGCAGATGGGGCCTAAGCTCACATCCTGTGTCATATTTTGGAGGTGGGGGATTGGCCTCATGTTTATGAAGCCTAGCCTGCCAGTTGTATTGATTTATTTAATGTGGAATGACAAAGATAGAAGCCACTGTGTATAAATAGCTCAGCCCCGCACATAATGAATGCTCTGAGAAGCCAGGAGCACAAGAACAACACATTTAAAAATGACGTTTATCACCTCTGCATCAAATCCGAATATTTAGGGAATGAAGTGGCTATTTATACGTTTACAAGGTTACTTTAAAAAGGGAGAGGTTATTCAACAGTGGAACAAACGCCCTCAGAAAGTGAAAGGCTCTCATTCATTGGATGTTTTTAAGCAGAGGTTGGAAGGCCATCTGTCATGGATGCTTTTAGTTGAGATTCCTGCATTGCAGGGGGTTGGACTAGATGACCTTGGGGCACCTTCCAACTCTACGGTTCTATGTACAAGTGGTATACATGTAGAAGAGAATGATAAAAGCCCTATTCAGGAAATTCTTCCATCAGGAACACAGGGAAGGGAAGTACAGTGGTACCCCGCAAGACGAATGCCTCGCAAGACGGAAAACCCGCAAGACGAAAGGGTTTTCTGTTTCGGAGGCGCTTCGCAAGACGAATTTCCCTATGGGCTTGCTTCGCAAGACGAAAGCCCATAGGGAAATCTCCGGGGACCTGTTTTAAATTGCTGGCGGTCGGGAGCAAAGACTTTCGCCCACAGCCGGCCTTCAGAAGAGGTCCTGGACCTCTTCTGAAGGCCGGCGGGGGGCAAAAGTCTTTGCTCCCCCCCGCCTGCCTTCCCGGGACAGCGGAGACTTCTCCGCTGCCCCGGGCGATCTTAAAATGCTGGCGGGCGGGAGCGAAGCGGTCGCTGCCGACCCCCAGCATTTTAAAATCTCCCCGGGACAGCAGAGAAGTCCCGCCCCGCTCGGGATGGCGGCGCAGAGCTGTCTGCCGTCCCGGGATCAGCGCAGCTCTGCGCGGCCATCGGGAGCCGGGGGCAAAGCCCGCCCCGCTCCAGATGGCCGCGCAAAGCTGCCTGCAGTCGCGGGATTGCAGGCAGATCTGCGCCACCATCCCGAGCGGGGTGCTAAGTCCCGCCCCGCTCGGGATGGCGGCGCAGAGCTGTCTGCTGTCCCGGGACTGCAGGCAGATCTGTGCCGCCATCCCAAGCGGGGCGCTAAGTCCCGCCCCGCTCTGGATGCCAGCGCAGAGCTGTCTGCCGTCCCGGGACTGCAGGCAGATCTGTGCCGCCATCCCGAGCGGGGCGCTAAGTCCCGCCCCGCTCTGGATGCCGGCGCAGAGCTGTCTGCCGTCCCGGGACTGCAGGCAGATCTGTGCCGCCATCCCGAGCGGGGCGCTAAGTCCCGCCCCGCTCTGGATGGCGGTGCAGATCTGCCTGCCGTCCCGGGATCAGCGAAGCGTTCGCTGCCGACCCCCAGCATTTTAAAATCTCCCCGTGTCCCGGTGAGATTTTAAAATGCTGGGGGTCGGCAGCGAAGCCCTTGTTCCCCCCCAGCCCCCCCCCCAGCCTTCAGAAGCCCTTGTTCCCCCCCCCCCCAGCCTTCAGAAGAGGTCGGGGGAGAGACTGTCCCCGGACCTGGTCTGAAGGCGGTTTCCCTTGGAACGCATTAATTGATTTTCAATGCATTCCTATGGGAAACCGTGCATCGCAAGACGAAAAACTCGCAAGAAGAAAAAACTTGCGGAACGAATTAATTTCGTCTTGCGAGGCACCACTGTAGCTCAATGCTAGAGCATCTAGCTTCCATCTCTGGCATCTTCAGGTAAGGCAGGGAGAAACTGCCACCTGAAAACTGCCGTCAGTCAGTATAAACTGAGCTAGATGGAGCAATGGTCTGATCCAGTATAAGGGTCAGGTGGCAGAGGAACCAACCCCCACGGCAGGTTGCCAGGAACCGACAAGGCAAGGAAAAGTCCTTACCCTCTGCTTTTATTCGGTATTTACAGAGGGAAGAAGAAGAAGAGGAGTTTGGATTTGATATCCCGCTTTATCACTACCCGAAGGAGTTTCAAAGCGGCTAACATTCTCCTTTCCCTTCCTCCCCCACAACAAACACTCTGTGAGGTGAGTGGGGCTAAGAGACTTCAGAGAAGTGTGACTGGCCCAAGGTCACCCAGCAGCAGCATGTGGAGGAGCGGGGAAGTGAACCTGGTTCACCAGATTACGAGTCCACCGCTCTTAACCACTACACCACACTGGCTCTCAGGGAGGCTTGGGACTGCATCCTCTCAGAATAATGGTGATGTCCCAAGTGACTTTCCACCCCCTTTTTCTCCCACTTCCTCATTCATCATCTCTTCTATGGATTGCGCTGAGAGCCCTTTGCTTCCGAGCCCTTTGAAATTGAAAAATTGAAATTGAAATACTTTATTGTCACTTGTACAACTTGTATACAGTGAGATTACATAAGCACCCCCCCCACTCAGCTCTCTTAGTCTTAATTTCCCTTGTTTACTGACGCACACCCACCAAACCCAAAAGTCAGTTGCCTGTTGTTATCTTTTCATTCAGCAGCCTAACAGCCCACGGATAGAAGCTGTTCTTTACCCTGTTGGTGCGACTAATCATGCTTCTATACCTTCTGCTCAAGGGCAGGAGATCCAGAAAGTGCCGGCCAGGGTGTGAATCATCCCTGAGAATTTTCCTCACTCTCCTGAAGCAACGTTCTTCCGCTATTTCATCCAGTGGATTCACGGGACAGCCCATAATATCTCCTACTTTCAAGGCTCGCCCGGTTCTGGTAGAGGGGGGTCTGGCATGCTTTCTAAAGACACTGCGTCCATCAGCAGTTGCCCTCCTGGGCAGCTTTCCCCCTCATCTGCCTCTGAGCTGTGATCTCCCTCAAACCCCTGTTGTAATTCTGAACTGTCTCCTTCTTCTCTGGAAGGCTCAGGCTGGGGAGGTGGTTTCCTATGCTCACACAGGCTGTTGCCTTATATTAAGTCAGATCCACTGGTTCCTCTAGCTCAATATTGTCTACAATGACTGGAAGTGGCCCTCTGGAATTTCACCTCCTACCTGAAGGTTTGAACCTTGGCTCCCCTTCAAGCAAAGCCAATGTTCTACCACGGTACATCTGTCCTTCCCAAAATACAACTCCATTACATATTTTGGCCACGGTTGTTCTAGCTGAACTTTCAAAGGGAAGCTGGGGCAAACTATGCTTGCTTTGCTTCTGCACATTTCCCTAGTTATGCCACCATTCAAGAACAGGGAAAATGCAATGCCGAGCCAAGTCAGTTGAGGAATGCAACAGGGGGGGATCTTTTCATCTCTAAATTTAGACCGCAAGGCCAAATCTCTTGCAACTTTGATATGCAGCTCGTTAAAGGAAGAACCAAACCATCGTAGGTATGAAACATTTGCTAGTTACTATCGTGCTTAGAATGGGCTTTACCTAGTTCACACACTTCAGGTTAGATGGGGTCCTGGCAAAGCACCCTGGAGTTCATACCCATGCCAGAGGGACCCCCTGTTTGCTGGCCTGCCTAAGGTTGGTCACATAAACATTGCCCCAAAAGAGGGGGGGAAATGCATGGACGTGAAATAAACCAAATGAGAAAACAGATTTCAATAAAATGTAAAAGTGTAAATGTATGTTGATAGCTGGGTTTCTCAACCTGAAAGCTAAAATTCCCTATAGATAGCAACCTTCCAGGGGCTGCCAGCTGAGGGAGATGGGCCATAGGCAAAAGCTGGGAGAGCCATGTGATTCCCTATGAAGAGAGATTGGTTATCTTTGAGAACTGCAGCTCTGTGAGGGGAATAGGGGATCTCTTAACAACTCCCAGGTGGGACGTGGGTGGCGCTGTGGGTTAAACCACAGAGCCTAGGACTTGCCGATCAGAAGGTCAGCGGTTTGAATCCCCGCAACGGGGTGAGCTCCCGTTGCTCGGTCCCTGCTCCTGCCCACCTAGCAGTTCAAAAGCACATCACGTCAAAGTGCAAGTAGATAAATAGGTACCACTCTGGCAGGAAGGTAAATGGCGTTTCCGTGTGATGCTCTGGTTCACCAGATGCGGCTTAGTCATGCTGGCCACATGACCTGGAAGCTGTACGCCGGCTCCCTTGGCCAATAAAGCGAGATGAGCGCCACAACCCCAGAGTCGGCCACGACTGGACCTAATGGTCAGGGGTCCCTTTACCTTTACCTTTAACAAGTCCCAAGGCCCTAAACAAACTGCAACTCCCAGGATCCTTTGGGGGAACCCATGACTTTTTAAAGTGCTATGGTAGTACTTTAAATGTATGGTGTGGATGTGACCTTAGTGTGGCCCATGTACTAAGTCCTAGCTGCTATGTGGAGATGTTGTTTCTGTACATACACACACTGAGGGCATCCAAGTGGTGGGCAGCTTGCCAGGTGCCAGCCCCGTAATCCTGCAGCCCAGTGGCGTAGCGTGGGTTGCCAGTGCCCGGGGCCGTGCCGAAGGTGGGGAGGGAGGGGAATGGATGGAGTACACATGCTAACGGCATCCACATCACCCAGGAGATTGCAACCCCAGAAATAAGAAAAGAAAAGTCATTCTGTTGTCTTGCGGAGGTCACTTCCTGGTTCACATGGAGAAACGGTTTTCAACGGAGCCCAGCGCCAGAAACGCACAGCTGTATTGAGGCAGCACCAGGTGTCGAAATTTTGCACCCCTCACAATTTTGCAGCCCCCCACGCTATGCCACTGCTGCAGGCAAAGAGTGGCAAGGACCCCCTACTAGCAGCGGCTCATGTCTGTTGGGTGCAGCTACTGGCCCTCAGTCCCCTTTGCTCCTCAAGTCGAATTATTACACTCAGTCTCTCGCGGAAACTGCCATTTGGTGGTGCCAAACTGGGTATTTACCTGGGCATAAACAATTGTGGGAGAAAATGACAAGGTACTACCTGAGAATTAACCTCCATTCCCCAGTTAAAACGCACTTTCTGGACGCTGGGGAAGATGAATGCATTCAGCGACGAAGGCAAAACCTTCGCTCGGTGCACATCAACCTTAAAATTTGCTCAGCAAGGAGGAGAGCCCTCCTGCTGCGATGCTGTGTGGGCTTCCCTGTCTCACCAGTTCTTTTGTCAAGAGACGGGGGTGGGGTGGGGGGGTAGAGAAGCTGCCGACGTGGCTGGAAACTAAAAGAACAAACATCCAGCCTCTCCTTCGCTGGAAGGGCTTGGAAATCCTTGAGCTCTCCAATGCGATGAGTTACTCAGGCTGTAAATAAGCTGTCGGGAGAGCAATTATGATCTGCATCAGATAGCAAAGGTGAGGTGGAGGATCGTGAAGATAGCATCTTTTATTAGGACAACGTTGTTGGGGGAAATGCAGAGGGAGGCGTGAGCACTGGGGGATACATTATACCAGCAATTCAGAGGGAAATCCTTTTCCATGGGCTGCAGGAGGAAAGGCTGGAGGAGACGAGTGGCACAGCACACTCTTCGCACCCAGAAGGGCCTAAATTCATTCCCCAGCATTTAAAGTGAGGGTGGGGGACTTTGGGCCTGGGGGATGAATGTGGCCCTCCAGGTTTCTCCATCTGGCCCTTAGAACTCTCCCCTAGGACACACCTGCTCCCTGCAGGCCACACCCCTCACTTCCCATGCTTTCCCTTAGAATCATAGAGTTGGACTTGGCAACTTCCTTGAGTGTCTTTGCCAGTTTTCAATGTCTCATTGAACTCTGATAATGCCTCTTGCTTGCCTGCATGGAAGATAGAGCAGTGTGTTTAATGGTTGGATTATAAGTAGCCATTGATTGATTGATTGATTGATTGATTGATTGCATTTATATTCCACCTTTCCCTCCAAGAAGTTCAAGGTCCTTTTGTACACAGCTTTAAGGTTTTTTGGGGGGGGTTGTTTTTTGTTTTTACAATCAAGAGGTGTATGGGTTTTCTAAAATATGGAGAGCCACGTGTTGTGGTGAGATCACCAAACTGCCTTCTTGTTGCTGCGGCGAGTCCATTTGGATGGCCTCCCCACCTCACTGTTGCCCCTTTGTTGCTGGGGGAAATTTTCTATCGGTTGGGGTTTGATTGGCATCTAAGGGGCTATTTAAGAGGCTGCACGAGGTGAAGTACTTTCTCTTTTGCATTGTGCAGCGGATTTCCCGCCCTCCCTCCCTATAATTTAAGGTTGTGTTTTTGACCTTGCTATGCCTGTCTAGGGGTCGTCTGTTTTTGGAGTAGGAATTTTGCCACTTGGCTGCTTGGCTGGTGCCATTTGGTTTTTGCCTACCGCGTAGCAAATCGTTACAACTTTGTAAGGTTGGCGGTTAGGCATTGGTTCATTCTTTTGTGGAGGGGATTATGGATTGGCTGTGCCTGCCCCTCATTTTTGTTGCTGCTGCTAGGGAATGCCATTAAAGGAATCCAGGGGCTCGGTTTGCTCTGTCTGATCCCCTCTCAGGGGTAGGGCCATGGGGTGAACCAAGAGGCAAAAATTCACCTCTGTGCTCCCCCAGTACTGACCTCTGGAGGTTCCAGTTGTCAGTCCTGTTCCTGCCGGTGCAGGTTCAGGTAGTCCGAACCAATGCCTAAGCAACCACTCACATGCTGTAATCAATAAAGTTGCAGCCAAATTAATGCCCAAAATCTTAAACAAATATTCTGTGTCCTGTGTGATTTATTTTGGAGGGGGTTTGGGGGTCTTCGCATGCAACACACAGTCTTTCAATGCATGGGAAGGTTTGAAACCCCTTCAGAAAAACCGTCACCACTTTATTCTGCTGAGAGTGCAATGCTGCCCTCTTAACTAACTGAAAACATGTTATTACAGCGCAGCCTCCACCTCGATGTTCCCATTTCCTCAACGGCCTTTACGTATAAGCAGTTAAACCATCGCTGCATCTCTTGACCACATGTGCTCCTAGTCAATGGGAAATATCATTAATAAATTAACTCCAATTATTTCAGATGGTCTCTGGTCTCTCTTGGTCAAATCCTGCTCATTCTTAGTCATTTGAGCAAGTCCAATTGATTTTTTTCTTTAAGAGAGAGGGAGACAGCGATAGTCTGATCTTGTTATCAAAGCAAGGCAGAATTAGGCACTGCTTAATTTGTTAATTACTAACACAATGCCCCAGACCCATTCATACATCTACATAAATCTGGTAATCATCTTGCAAATTACCATATTTCACTTAATATCCTCCCCCACCCCACCCAAAACAGCCCGGAGATCAAACCTGAGCACCAAAGAACAGATAAATATTTCATTAGTGAGCTTCACACAGCAATTTCCTCCCTCTACCCTAACAGGACTTTATTAGCAATTCAAGTTAGCTTTTCCATAGATTTTTTTCCCCTGCCTTTTCTCGAAGCCTGAACTTTAGCAACATTGCTGGAAGTGACAGATGATTTATTCTCACAGCCAGGGGCTGTAGGAATTGCTCATTAACTGTTATTGATACTATAGCACTTTTTGATACAACACATCCAGACTTTCCCTTAAGTTATTAAAAAAAAAGTTCTTTCCCTCTTTTCTCTTACAGAAGCCCCTGCTAAGAGTCTATTTCAACTATCTATTTGATATACCAGCTAGGATAGTAATGTGTCCCATTTTTCTTTATTTACTCAAATGTCTATAAAGATCACCAGTTGTAACATTTTTATTCCACTTCAGGTTTCCTTATTTAGTGTCCAATGATAGCCACACTCAAGAGTAGACCCATTAGATTTAATGGATGTGACTAACTTAGGGTCACAAATTTCAATGCCTTATGCTGAGTAGAACTTGCTTAGATACAATCCCACAAGCAGTAATAACCCCATTAAGTCCTTTCCTTTTAGGAATTCTAGGTGCCAAAATCCCAAGGGAGCAGAAAAGTATTTATGTATGCAACCACAGCTGTGCGGATGTCATTGGCCCGGAGATGGAAAGAAGATAAAGTCCCTAACAGAGAAGACTGGCAGATGAAGTTGACGGACTATGCCGAAATGGCTAAAATGACCGGAAGAATCAGAAAATCAGGAAGACCAAAATTTAAATAAAGAATGGGGGAAATTTTATAACTTATCTTAAAGACCATTGTAAACAGTTAAAATCGTTAGTAGAATTGGAATATCACTTGTAGTTTAATGGTGAATTCTGGACACAATGGAGATGTAAAAGATTTGGATCATCATAAAAGATGCTGAAGGAAATAATTAATAATAGGACCCACAAAGGGGAGGATGGAAGACCAGGAGATTCCTTGGAATCTTGTTTTTATGATCTATGTTTGATATGTTTGAATTATGGTGCTGGAGGAGACTCTTGGGAGTCCCATGGACTGCAAGAAGATCAAACACATCCATTCTTAAGGAAATCAGCCCTGAGTGCTCACTGGAAGGACAGATCGTGAAGTTGAGGCTCCAGTATTTTGGCCACCTCATGAGAAGAGAAGACTCCCTGGAAAAGACCCTGATGTTGGGAAAGATGGAGGGCACAAGGAGAAGGGGACGACAGAGCACGAGATGGTTGGACAGTGTTCTCGAAGCTACCAACATGAGTTTGACCAAACTGCGGGAGGCAGTGGAAGACAGGAGTGCCTGGCGTGCTCTGGTCCATGGGGTCACGAAGAGTCGGACACGACTAAACGACTAAACAACAACAACAACAAATGTTTGATATATGACTGTAAAAATTTAATCTGAAAAACCAATAAACAAAGAAAAAACAAATTCTCTCTCTCTCTCTCTCTCTCTAACACACACACAGGATTAAGTCCCATTGGCTTCAGTGGGACTTATCTCTGAGTAGACATACTTAGGGAGGGGTGGAGCAACTTCTCAATAAGGAAATGTTTGGGACATTTTAGCTTACAGAAAAAGTGAATAAGAAGTGACCTGATAGAAGGTTATAAAATTATGCATAGGGTAGAGAAAGTGGACAGAGAATTTTTTTTCTTCTTCTCTTATAACATTAGAGCTCATGAAGATCCAATGAAGCTGAATGTTGGAAGATTCAGGACAGGAAAAACAACAACAAATTACTTCTTCACACAGCACACAAGCTATGGATCTTGCTCCCACAGGAGGCAGGG
Organism: Podarcis muralis; assembly: GCF_964188315.1. Lineage (NCBI taxonomy): Eukaryota > Metazoa > Chordata > Lepidosauria > Squamata > Lacertidae > Podarcis > Podarcis muralis. The sequence goes on from NC_135668.1 coordinate 44,145,528, forward strand.
AAGAGCACCAAGTTGGATGGCTTTAAAAGAGGATTGGACCAATTCATGGAGCATAAGTCTATCCTTGACTGCTAGCCATGACAGCTGTGTTTGTGCTTCTGAATTCCAGTTGCAGGAAACCACAGGAAACGAAGGTGCCGTTTTTGGGTTTCCAACAAGCATCTGGTTGGCCACTGAGAGAACAGTATGCAGGATGAGATGGGCCTTTCATTTGATACAACAGGACTCTCCTTATGTTCATTCATCATGGGCACTGCGTCAATAACTGCTTTCTCTCATCTCTCTGTGGTTGACTGTTTTTAGCATTGTGTTTTGATGGTGTGTCTCCACTGTCATAACCTGCCCTGCCACCTTCAAGAGAAGGGCAGATAATAAATTGTAATAATTTTTATAAGGATAGGACTCGAACCAGTGGCTTCAAGTTACAGTGGTACCTCAGGTTAAGTACTTAATTCATTCCGGAGGTCCGTTCTTAATCTGAAACTGTTCTTAACCTGAAGCACCACTTTAGCTAATGGGGCCTCCTGCTGCTGCCACACCGCCGGTTTCTGTTCTCATCCTGAAGCAAAGTTCTTAACCCGAGGTACTATTTCTGGGTTAGCGGAGTCTGTAACCTGAAGCATATGTAACCTGAAGCGTATGTAACCCGAGGTACCACTGTACAAGAAAAGAGATCCCAATGAAACATTTCTGGCAGTAAGAGCTGTTTGACAGTGGAATGGTCTCCTTCAGAAGGTGGTGCACTCCCTTTCCTTGGAGGTTTTGAAGCAGAGATTGGATGGCCATCGGTCACGGATGCTTCAGCTGAGATTCCTGCATTGCAGGGTGTTGAACTAGATCAGGGTTTCCCAAACTTGGTCTCCAAATGTTGGTTGACTACAGCTCCCATCATCCCTAGCTAGCAGGACCAATGGTCAGGGATCATGGGAACTGTAGTCCAAAACCAGCTGGTGACCCAAGTTTGGGAAACCCTGGACTAGATAACCCTTGGGGTCCCTTCCAAATCTATGATTCTGTGATCCTCTGATGTCTTGGAGGAGCCCCTTGATATCAGTGAAATAAGAACACTTGTGTACCTGAAAATTCCAAGTCCCTTCCAGGAGCTGTCGACTACGTGACAGGAGCCAGCGAAGCTTTGCATTTGGGCTCCTTATTTGGAAGAGTCCTTGCTTCAGTACTTATTTACCACAAGAACTTAAAGCATTTGTAAACTGCCAAAATAGATTTTACGAGGCAAGCTGTTTTGACCCTGGAGCCTCCCAGGCTGCAAGACTTTAATACATTCATTTCCCCCAAATGCGCTCTTTGTGGCAGGCTTAGAACAAGGTATATGCACATCTTCCCAGCGTAAAATACTGGAGCTGGCTCTCAACCAAAGAAAAAGGCTCCGATGGGGCTGCAGGACATTTGTGCAATTCCAAACAGACAATTTATGGCATCCAACATGCATAGGTCTTAATTTAAACCAAGGCTCAGATCTGTAACCTGGGGTTAATGTCAAGCAACAGGCAGTTCTGGGGAACAGGTGAAATAATATTATTGTCACCACCTTTCTGGTGTTTTCTTCCTGCTTGTCTCTTTCTCTGACCCCCCACCTGCACTACGCATTTAAAGCAGTATTATACTGTTTTAAACAGACATGGCTTCCCCCAAAGAATCCTGGGAACTGTCGTGTGTTAAGCATGCTGAGAGTTGCTAGGAGACAACAGGTCACCTGGGTCTCATCTCTGCCCATTCCTTTGCTGATGCAACAGAAACACTTCCTAGACTCCTCTTTGCTTTACCTAAGAAAAATATGTGCACAACGAGAGGTCTTTGGCCACACTAAATCTGCTGCAGAGGCAAGTTCCGGACTCAGACCAGTGGGTTCGAACTGCAAAGAAAAGGATTTAGACCAGGTTTCCTCAACCTCGGCCCTCCAGATGTTTTTGGCCTACAACTCCCATGATCCCTAGCTAGCAGGACCAGTGGTCAGGGATGATGGGAATTGTAGTCTCAAAACATCTGGAGGGCTGAGGTTGAGGAACCCTGGTTTAGACTGAACATTGGGAAGAATTTCCTAGCGGTACCAGCCATATCACAGTGGGATGGTTTCCCCAGGATGGCGATAGATTTTCCTTCTTCATATCCATTTAAGCAGGAACAGGATAGCTTTCAAAGATGCTCTTGGAGCACATTTTCTGCATCAGCAAGGGGCCCCATGTCCACTATACAGGTGTTTCCCCCCCAAACACACACACACACACAGAAACACACACACACTTAACTGGGGGTTATGTTCCAGGGCCCTGTGTGTATAAGTGAAATCATGTAAAGTGGGAACGGCCTCTAAAAAGCTTATTAAAAGCCTCTAAATGCCCAATTCCCCCTGCTCTCCAGCTCCTGCTCCTACTTTCTTTCTGCACAACTCCCTCTTCAACCAGAGTTGAAGCCTTGGGGCCAGCTAGAAGCTGGAGGACATGTGGGAAAGCAGCTGCTGCTGCTGCTGTGCTACCCTGCACATCAGCTGTTAGGCAGGGCAGCTGAGCAGCCGAAGCAAGGTACTGCTGCACCTCAGGTCTCTTTGGGGCTTCCTTTATCCTCACTGACATCCTCTTCAGGCCCCAGGGGTGGTCTCCTTTCAAGCCACAAGGACTCTCCAGCTCTCTCCTGCCATTTCCTGGTATGATTCTATTCTATTCTATTCTATTCTATTCTATTCTATTCTATTCTATTCTATTCTATTCTATTATTCTATTCTATTCTATTCTATTCTATTCTATTCTATTCTACTCTATTCTATTCTATTCTATTCTATTCTATTATTTTTTTTTATTTATTTCCCAGTGCCACATGTAGAACACACATGGGGAAGGGGATGCCTGCACATTTAAAGCAGTATTGTACCAAGAGGGAGGAAGAGGGGATTCTTTCCATCCATCCATCCATCCATCCATCCATCCATCCATCCATCCCCCAATTTTGACCACAGCCAAGCATATATATTTGTAGAAAATAAGCAGCCAATAATAAATGACATTCTTGATATATCACCACTGCTCGAGTTGAACCCAGGAGGGAGAGATGAAGGCTATATTTAAATATGCTGATGAAATCTAATCTTGTTTGGGGCTCTGCGAGATTAAATCATAGCCATGACACACACTCCAAAGAGCTGTACCTACGCTCCGTGCACTAGGGGAAGTGCAACAGTTGGAAGAACGGCAGGATCTCAAAACAGATTTAAAATGAGCTCGGTGGCAAAAAAACAAAACACAAAAGTCCCTCTCCAATGGCTGGAAAGTAGACATCTTTCCCTGTGGGGTTCTCCATTAAGGCGTTGCTATCTCTGGAATCATAGATTTGCAGGGCTGGGATCTCTGAGTCATCTAGAACAACACAGTTTATCTCACTAGATACAACTATTTCCCCATTCCACTTAAATTCATGGGGGATGAAAAACCTTCCAGTTTATTCTTATTGTGGGTGGTAGGCGGCAGCAGTATGCACAGGCCCCAGGATTTTATATCTGGTGTTGTTTTTTTAATTATCTATTTTCATTGCCGGGGGACGCAGGTGGCGCTATGGGTTAAAGCCTCAGCACCTAGGACTTGCCGATCGAAAGGTCGGCGGTTTGAATCCCTGCGGCGGGGTGCGCTCCTGTCGTTCGGTCCCAGCGCCTGCCAACCTAGCAGTTCGAAAGCACCTTTGGGTGCAAGTAGATAAATAGGGACCGCTTTCTAGCGGGAAGGTAAACGGTGTTCCGTGTGCTGCGCTGGCTCGCCAGATGCAGCTTTGTCACGCTGGCCACGTGACCCGGAAGTGTCTGCGGACAGCACTGGCTCCCGGCCTATAGAGTGAGATGAGCGCACAACCCTAGAGTCTGTCAAGACTGGCCCGTACGGGCAGGGGTACCTTTACCTTTTATTTTCATTGCACCAGTGAGCAGGTATTGGGAGGTGGAAGCTGTTTGCTCCAATGAGGAGTAGGAATGTCTGGCTCATCAGGAGATGTCCCCTGAGATCCTGGTTCAGGAGTCTTGAGTTCTAATCCCCATTCTCATGATCCAGCTCAATCTCCCTCCTCTGCTAGAAATACAGGTGAGCCACACTCAGCTGGCTTCAATCCCTTGGTAACTGGGACCAAGCTCCTGCTCAGGACTGCAACCATGACAGACCCAGTCCCACCCTGTCACCCTCTGTGCAGAGTAGTCCCACTGAAGTTAATGGACCTAAGTTAATCACATCCACTAATTTCAATGGGTTTCCTCAGCATTGGACTAAGATTGGATACAACCCATTGAAACATCATATAATAAAGTCCTGGACAAATGCCCCCCTCCCCACTGAACCCAATTAATTCCCTCAAAACACTTGGTAAAATGGAAATGTTTTCAGTGTTGCAATGTTGACATTGTAGGGACCTGTCTGGATTTGATAGGAGGAGCATTCTAAGGTACTGAGACAACTCTGCTAAAAGCTTTAGCTCACATAGAAACGAAACAAATATAAGATCCCTGTGGGACACTTAGGTGGAATCTACACACATATAAAACACGCTGTGAAAATGCTTTTCTAAAAAGTTTTGAAAAATACATTGAATTTGCCATAGCTCGCTTTCGCCATCTAGTGTCACATTTGTATATTGCACTTTACAGCACACGTAAAAGTTTTATTTGCAGCTGTGTAGCTGAGTCCTTAGGCTGGGGACTGGTGATGGAGGTGGTGGCATTTTGAACAGTTGAGTCAGGCACTCTCAAAAGCTTGACCATTATTTGATGAAAGGTCAGGATATTTCGGTATCACTAACTGCCTGTTGTTGATTAGTGGCTGACAACAAGCTCTGCTTTGCACACCCTGATGTACTGACGGCACTGCATAGGAGTAGGCGTTGCAACCCTTTAAGTGTGGGTTTCCCTGGCAATTACCCAGGATGAACAACAGAGCGTTTATCTGGGGAACAATTAAAACAAATCCACAGTAAACTGAAGTCTGAGGTGAATGCAATTAGAACAAGCAAAAAACTCTTCCACTTAGATCATCTGTTCTTCCTTCTCCCTCTTTCAGCCATCAACCAAGAGAATTCTCACCACTGTTCAGGAAATGCTGGCCCCCTTGGTGAGATGCGTAACTGCACCCACTGAGTGAAGAAACGCCTTTCAGGAATCTTCTGCGGGATGTAGATTGGCTTCATCTGCCCAGGTTGGGCATTGACTGCTGAGCAGGAAGGAGGATAAGAGGATTTGCTGTCTCAGTGGTGCTTGAGTTGCAAGGACAACCTGAGATCTAGTCCTGCTCTTTGGTCTTGAATCATCTGCTGATCTTGAATGCTCATGATATGGGCCCTGAGTCCCGACATGTTCTACTCTCCTGCTATCCAGTTTGCCTTCTGATCCTGATTGAGCCATGACCCTGGAATCAGATTCTCCTTCAAGGGGCGAAGTGCATTCAGGACCAGTCCCAGAAGTACACCTGCAAGATGAGTATCAGACCAAGTGCCTATACTAGTGGGAAGGGCAGTGGGCTTTAGAAATGTTCCTCACCCCTGACCTATGATGATTGATTGAACAGGAGATGGGTCATATTCATTGATTGAATTGGCAATGGGAATAGAGCACCTCCGTTGCATGCAGATGATCTCAGGTCCAATGCCTGGCTGGGAGAGAGCCCTGCCTGAAACCCTGGAGAGCCGCTGCCAGCCAGTGTGGACAATACTGAATAGACCAATGGTCTCATTCAGTATAAGGTAACTTCCTGTGTTCCTTTGCCCTTGACTTAGAAGACTCCATTACAGAAGCCCCAGTCCAAGCAGTGTCTCCCCCATGCCTTTAGAGTAAAACACGGCTGTTGTGGGTGAAGCCCCTTTAACTGAAGTTGGAGCTTTTCATTCAGAAAAAGCTGCTGCTCCTTTATTAAGCCCATTCTAAGGTTGACTGCTGTTGAAGCCTGATTTTGATGTTGCTCTTCTATAGGATCTGGCCTGAGCCCTGTCCAATGTTTGCATCATAAGAGACATAACAGGTTCAAACTCCCTGCTCCTGACTTTAGCCGGTGGCCCAACTCTCTGGCCCCAGTGGCCCAACTTGCCATCCCCTGCTTCTCTAGATACCCCTTCCCATTTGCTTTAACATCCCATGCTCCCAGACTACCTTCTCCCCTCCAAACAGAACCCCCCAAATGTGGTTCATTGCACTGCCTTCTGGGGTTGGTAATCCAGCTGTTTTTCCGAGCTCTTCTATTCTATGCAGAGAAAGGAAACTTTTTCAACTTCTGCTCCAGAATAGATGCTTGCCATTTTCTGTGCTGTGCCAAATCTCATCTAGCAATGTTTGCTTTCCAACTGTGGAAATGCTGCAGGACACATCTGTGGTATTGATCAATGGAAGCAGAATGCTACAGTAATTTGCCAGAACAGTGCTGGCTATATTCTTTTCTCTTTCCCCCTCCTCCCGTCCAAATATAGGACTAGCATGACACTTTTTATTATAGGCAACATTGTTTGCTCTCCAAATTACCCAGAAGATTTGACTTGCCTTGCATTGGTAATCTAGTCCTGCCTGTGAAGTTGCCAGGAATTTTAAGATGTGGGGAGCTGGGTGGTGTGTGTGTGTGTATGTGTGTGTGTGTGTAGTCACTAACAGCAAATCCAGAGAGCTGTTACGTTTGTGGGGAGCTGAGGTTGGGGTGTGTGCAGTTGTGGCAATACAGGGCAGAGAATCTCAGGCATGGGGGGGTCAAATGACTATGCATTCTGAGAACATGTGGATGGCTTGTGAGAACAGGATTAATGCTACTGAGGGCAAATGAAGGTAGTTCAGGGTGCAGGCAGTGCTTCCTGAATTGTCACTGCGCTCCCTCTGAACTAGTTTTTACTCTCTGTGATGTCACCATGGAACCAAATCCGATTGGCTGTCTGAACAGCTTTTACCATCAGAAGAACTTTCTGGTGGTAAGAGTTGTTCAACAGCAGAATGCACTAGCTCAGAAGGTGGTGGGCTTCATTGAAGGTTTTGAAGCAGAGTTTGGATGGCCATCTGTCAGGGATTCTTTAGTTGTGATTCCTGCATTGCAGGGGGTTGGACTGAATGGTGTTCCTTTCAACTGTACAATTAACCCCAATGTATGAGGCCTCTGTGGTGCTACAGCCCAGACAGCATCAGATTGACCATCTCACTGGGAACCAGACCACATAGTAAACTCATCTCCCTGTTAATTTCAGCAAGTTCTTGACATGCCAGCTATGGCTGGGTGCTGATGAGGTCACCAGGACTTTCAGGGGGGAGAAATCAGGAACTTCATCTCACAAAGCACTGAGATTGATGCTGCCCTTAGCATTTGTTCTCCTTTGTCTGATAAATGTATGGAGAGCTAAAGGCAACAGATCCCGGTTCATCCCTCAGCAAAGTGCAAGATGCTTAAGGTAGCTGCTCTGTGAAGGTCAAAACTCTTGAATCGACTACTTCAGTCAGAATGTTAAAGAGAATTTACAGTTATTGAAACCAACGGGACTTTTAAAAAATGCTAAGAATTTAAAGAAGGGGGGAATCCAAAATACAGAGTTGGACAGTACACTTATTATGTCCAACCAAACTGTCATCCCAAAATAATCTTATTTGCTATTTTGTGACACTTTTGTTGGCTCTAATCAGTTGTGTCTGGCACCTGTTGGGATAGATAGGACAGAAGTTAGGAAGACCAACAGTACGTGGAGCCAGAGCCAATGATTGTTGTTTAGTCGTTTAGTCGTGTCCGAAACTTCGTGACCCCATGGACCAGAGCACGCCAGGCACCTCTGTCCTCCACTACCTCCCGCAGTTTGGTCAAACTCATGCTGGTAACCTCAAAAACACTATCCAACCATCTCGTCCTCTGTCGCCCCCTTCTCCTTGTGCCCTCCATCTTTCCCAGCATCAGTGTCTTCTCCAGGGAGTCTTCTCTTCTCATGAGGTGGCCAAAGTACTGGAGCCTCAGCTTCACGATCTGTCCTTCCAGTGAGCACTCAGTGAGCCAATGATATACAGAGCCAACTAAGTCTCCCTCTTGAGTTCCACAAAGATGACACTGAGTCTAAGGAGACGGAAGCCGACAGCCAGTGCAATCCTCTGAATTGGTTGTAAGTAAGAAGGTAGGCAGAAGAGACATGGGTGGCGCTGTGGGTTAAACCACAGAGCCTAGGACTTGCCGATCAGAAGGTTGGCGGTTCGAATCCCTGCGACGGGGTGAGCTCCCGTTGCTCAGTCCCTGCTCCTGCCAACCTAGCAGTTTGAAAGCACATCAAAGTGCAAGTAGATAAATAGGTACTGCTCCGGCGGGAAGGTAAACGGCGTTTCCGTGCGCTGCTCTGGTTCGCCAGAAGCGACTCAGTCATGCTGGCCACATGACCTGGAAGCTGTACACCGGCTTCCTCAGCCAATAAAGCGAGATGAGCACCGCAACCCCAGAGTCGGCCACGACTGGACCTAATGGTCAGGGGTCCCTTTACCTTTACCTTTAAGAAGGTAGGCAGGTGGGTGGAGTGGTGGCTGAGGTTGGTGGACAGGGCCGTCTTTACCCGGGGGTGCAAGGGATGCGGGGCACCCGGGCGCCAGATTCTGGGGGGGCGCCAGGCACCCGCTACTGAAGCCGCCTAACCTCTTAACTATCTACCTGTTATGAAATAATAAATAATTTTGATCAAGCTAGGAAAACAAACTACATATATACCTAGATATTGCCGAAATGTATATCTACTGTTTCACTAAAGGATTTTGTGCACTCATTTACCAAAGACGCACCGCGACAGCACTGGTCATTCACAACGGCGATGCTTGTCAGACTCAACAACGGCACTTGTCATTCTCAACGGCGCCAAGCACGCGAAATTAACTCTTACATCAAAATATTATGTTAGGTATTGTATTGAGCTGCTATGCAGCAGCGGGGTCAGAGGCACCTTTGACACGACTGATGTTTCTCCTAAGAAGGTGCCTAAACAATACTTATAAGTTTAAGTGTGGTGGTGTTGTATACCTAAGTATCAGTGGATTGTGAATAAATGAGCAAATAAAAAAGTTTGTTTCTTTTTCCTCTCTTCTTTCGAAAACAAGAGGTAAAGCGTAAGCGTGGTGTCTGACATAAGCATAATAAAAGTTAATTTGGGGGCTAAACTAAATTTGGGGGTGCTGGGTGGATCTTTGCTCCCCGGCAGCGCATATGCTAAAGACTGCACTGTTGGTGGAGCTGTGCCCCCTTTGCCCTAAGCAACCAGCTTCTACTCATCCTGGATAAAAGGACAAGCTACTCATGACTAAAGTTCCCATTGATTTCAATGAGACTAAAACCATTACTTTGTCTTGATCCGACAGGTAGACAGATAACCTGTAAAGGAAGCTATTTGTTGACTTCTTACTTTATCACAGGAACGCAAGTTAGGAATCCATTAGCATGGGAGCGCTTGTAAGGAGAATGTTCTGGAAATACCACCGGCTCTTCATTAGAATAAAATGTCAATATGTAGGAGATTCACTAATGTAAAAGAGCCAGAAACCTTTAGCGAGAAAGATTGGGTAGGGGATAACAAAGATCGGTTTCCTTGAAACCTCTGTCACCTTTAATTTAAGCATTCAGTAATTCTTCTTTGTGAAATGAATACTAATTGTGCACACCAAAGCATTCTAGATTAAAGTAACACATGGTCCATAACAATCAGTTAACTCAAACCATTCAATTTAGGATTAACTTGGGGGTCTTCTGAGGATCAAAGAGTTGCCTTAGATGGAGCTCTCACCTGTGGCCCTCCAGATGTTATTGGACTCCAATTCCCTTCCACCAAAGACAGCATAGCTATTGGTCAGAGATGATGAGAGTTGCAGTTTGACATCTGAAGGGCCACTGGTTCTGCATCCCTGCCTTAAACTAAGGCCTCAGCAAGACTCATGTCAATCAGGAGTCATGCCTTCAGCATAGTGGGCTTAACTCTGTGGAAACCCCTTCCAGCAGAAACCAGGTAGGCAGTGTCCTACAAACTTTCAGACCTCAGATCAGTAGTTTGATTTCACAAGGTCTTTGCATCACAAATGACTGTGCTTTAACTTTTGCTCATCCTATGCTTTATTTTTTCTTTGCAAGCTGTTTTGCAGGACAGCTGTTATGAATGCCAGGGGTTGTTCTGTTTCAATGCAATGCTTTTTGGACCTCTTGAGCTCTTGTAGTTAGCATCATTTTTCCCCAGCAAAAACAAGGACAGTTGTGTTTAAGAGGGCCTGCTTCCTCCTGCTAACCCAGCAAAAGAAAAGCATAAATTGTTTAAACAAATGTGCGTGTTCAAAGCTGGGAGGTTCTGAGAATATGACTCCATCTGTGTTTTGAAAATGAATAGGAAGGGGTCTCAGAGCTGCAGAGGCTAGCCCACCATCACCCAAACATTCAACTGAGGAGTGAAGAGCCCTATGTATGTTCTGAAGCACATTCACAGAACTCCTCCATGAAGGCTGGAGGGGCAGTGATTCCACAGACCCCAGAAGAGTGTCAGACTGCTCCCAAGACTGAGGGGGCCCCAGGCATGTTGAGTGTGTGTGATGCCACAGACGTCTCCTGACACTGCACAGGCAAGTGTGACCTTGTGCCAGGCCGCGTTGCTCCCTGTGGCGTCTCCTGACACCACGCACGTCGGTGCAGCCTTCCACTGCCTCTTCCTCTGGAGGAGACCAAGGGGGGGCAAGCCCCTTTCAAACAAATATGGAGGGGGACAAAAACACCTCAGTCCCTTAAAGTTGGCGCATCTGGGCCCCAGCACTTGTGCAAATGCAGTGCAGAAAGATAATTTTTAGAGGGAACTCATTCCAAGTTCAAGATCTCCAAAAAGGAAATAATTCCAGTTCACATCCATCCCTTTACGAAACAAGCTAGTTTGGTTCAGGTTCACAGTTCAATTCAAGTACTTCCAAATTATCTTGGCAATTCCCCCCCAATATTCAGAATGTTACAACCAGCTATGCTGAACTATAAAAGGTACTTAAGACTAAGGAAGCATCAAAACACATGAGGAATGAGAATTGTTTAATTCATTTTCCCCAACCATTACGATCTCTAAGCTTAAAAGCCCAGAGACTATAAAGCATAAAAAATTGTAACCTTAACTATAAATTGTTCTGAGTACCACTCCAAGAGGAACTTAATTCATGCCCAGCTCAGCCAGCAATCACAGGAACTACTTTCCTATGTATTTTGGAGATTTTTGAACTAATTGAGTGAACTTTGTAAAAGCAAACTGATTTATTCCAAGCACTGGTTCAGTATAACCTGTGAAAAAGCTGATACATGCACACAGCACATGTTCAGAGCATAAAAATCATATAACGAGTCTATACATGTTCCTGCTATTTCCTCTTCTTCGCAGCAGCTGTGCTGGAATGCTGAAAACATGAAATTCAGAGGTAATGGTATCTTTGACACCCTCAACACATATGTGGTGAGGACCTTCATAATGCCCCCTTATTCTCAGCTGACATTTCAGAGGTTCACTGAGTTTATTCCGCCGCGACAGTGTGGAGCAGATGCCAAGAAATTGATGTGATCCATAACTCAACAGGCACACACTTCCACCAGCTAATCATAATCACATTATTTTTAGATTAGTTTGACATATTGCCTAAACAAATAGTGGTTAAACAAAATTAAGAGGCCGAAGAACTAGAGATCTAATATTTGCATAGGGCTTGGTCCCCCCCCCACACACACACACACTAAAATAAAACCTCAATTGAAATGCTGACAGGCTAAGCAATAATCCAAAGGCAGCTGATTTTTTGAGGAACATGCCAAAAATAAAATCCAAAGTTTGAGACTGCCATTCCACTATATCAGGAACAATGAAACTAAGGCCTTCCTGAAGTTGTTGGACATCTGCTTTCACCATCTCTGAGCATTGACTATGCTTGCTGGAGTTGATGGGAGATGAAGTCCAATGACATCTGGAATGACATGTGTCAGTCATGGGACTCCTTATCAGAGGAGGATCAGAAGGCCCCAGTCTTACACCAAGCTCTAGGTCAGGCTGCATGTGGTGGGAAGGAGCCAGGATCCTACAAGAAGACCAAGATGGGGCTACCTGCACCTTAGGAGAGTTTAGCCTTTGACATTAAGACTGAATGAGACCCAAGCTCAAGGGAAGCACATCACCTTAAACTCCAGATGGAAATATGGTCCATCCACAAAAGTCCCTGGCTATAAGCAAAGACTCCTTGGGAGTAAAGGTCTCCTCAAGAGTAAGACTGTCCCTTCACACAGACTCTTGGAGAGAAGGGAGATGATAGAAGGATCGTCAAGTATCTGTAGTTGCTCAACACACTAATGCATTCTTTTAGAAAAAGAAAGCTATAGTATTTAAATATTTTAAGTACACCCTACAGATGATGGTGCATTGAAGCTTTGTAAATCAATATTATTACTATTATTATAGAATAACAAATGACTTCTTACGGACAAAACTAGGCCTGTTAGCCAAGTTCCAGATAGCAATATGTCTTTGTGGGTAGCTGAAAGGGAGAGATTTTGATTTTTTATATATATGGATAATACATCCTCATTATTCAACTAATGCACATTGCTTCATCTACCGAGAAACAACATCCTTGGAGAGTTTGACTGAAGCGCATGGTTCAGATGGGGGAAATCTTCAAGGTTAAGATAACTCTATTTTGCTGATGTCTCTGTTTTCTTTGTTTCTGCTCCCTGACGGCCCGAACTTGTCAACCCTCAAAAAAATCCCCCGCCCAACAGCCACTGCCGGTGACAGGATTCTTTCCCTACAAATTGGCTTTGGAACTGGAGGGATGAAAGAGCAATGGAGATCAGTTAATCAGTTCCTCCAGCATCTGCAACATATAGTCATGCTCCAAATCACAATAAAATGTGCACGCATGAGATGCAGGGAAGGGATGCTATGCACGCAAGGAAGCAGTGGCAAGTCTAATGGTCTGCTAGGGGGAATGTGGAGAGCAAGTGTAAAATGGTAAGGGGGTGTCCAGACCAGGGATTGATACTTCCATCAATTTCGGCTATTCTCGGTTTCTCATTTTTTCCAATCTAAATCCAGTTCTGCATTTCTACATTAGTTTGCAACATGTTTGTTGCTTGTTTGCTTGCACGCTTGCTTGCTTGCTTGCTTGTTTGCTTGCTTGCTTGTTTTTAAAAAATGAATTCCTCGTGGAAATTCATTAGCATTTTAGTGCAAATTTCCCCTAATTAGCACATTGGAGTGGAGCCAATCCCAGCAAATCAAGAGAGTCCTGCACACACACCTGTATGCATGGAGGGTAGCGGTAGGCAAATCTTTTAAGTTTCAGTTTCTCTCATTTTTCAAATCTTAAACTCAATTCTCTACATTTTGTCATCAATTTGCAATTTTGCAGGTGGGATTTGAGCTTGGGTTGGAACTTTGCATATGCAGGATTAAATTGGATGGATCGTTGCCCTAGTGGAGCACATTGACTTTAAGGGGGGAAATGGACTTACTGGAAAGTTTGGGGAATGATTGAATGGCTAATGGGAAAAAATGTATGAACACCTCACAAGTGAAGCAGAATGAATGCAAGATCAATGCTCATTGTTGTATAATCACGCTGTAAACAAGTTTGAATTGAATGTTCAATGAAGACCAGATGTAATCCAACCTCCATGTAAGCTTTGGGCTAGCAAGTCAGGATGGCTATGCAATAAGCAGATCATGGAAGGAGCCATGAGTGGTTGGGCTCTGTATAAATCATATTTTCCAGTTTTCAAGTCCCATTTGCAGGCCACAACATGGGAGCCAATTTTGGCAATTGGTAGGATGGCTCACAACTCCAATCAACCACTGGCCACCATTTTCTTTCTGTAGGATGCTCCCATTCCAAAAAGAGGGGAGATTGGGTTTGCCTTGCTTCTTCCCCCAGCTTCTCACACACCTCAGCTAAAAAACCTGGCAGAACATTCAAACTAATTGAAGTTCAGCCCCAGTTTAATAACCGGAAGAAGGCAACTACTGATTTTGAGATTTGCTTTCTTTTTCAAAGCAAGATTCCTCCTCCCAGCCTTCACCATCATAAGTCCGCTCACTATACTGCAGTGGTAAATAAATGTTTGGAAATTAGGTATATCTTCAGACACAATTCTTCTAATTATAATAACATCTGAAGCACTCATAAAACACACACATGCGCTCGGCAGTCGCAAAGGATAGCTGGCATCTCCATGGAAACTCGTCACGCCACCAAGAGCATTGCAATTGCTCAGAGACAGCCTCTCTCACAACAAGCCATATTTTGAAAGCAAAGCAGCTCATCTGGCTTAAAGAAAAATCAAAAACTACACATGCCTGTTTGTGATAGCCCAACCACAGTGATCTGTGCTCTGGTAACCTTCAGACTGGGTAACACCAACAGAGCACCCTTGAAAATGGCTTGGGAGTATCAGCTAGTTCAGAATAAGGATGATAGGCTTTTGGCTTGCTTACCTAGATGGGCTCATGTTACATCAGTCCTGAAGCAGGTGTGGGGAAGCTTTGGCCCTCCAGATGTTGCTGAACCACAACTCCCATCATCTCTGGTCACCAGCCATGCAGACTAGGTCTGAACAGAGTTGCAGATCAGGAACATCTGGTGGGTCAAAGGTTCCCCATCCTTCTACAATGGCTCCCAATTCACTACGGAGCCTAATTCAAAGTGTTGGCACTTTCCTTCTAGGTAGAAACCAGGGGTGAGGCACCAGAGGCCCAGAAGCTCAACACAATCCCTTGGGACTCTCCCAGGCCACATCTTCTTTTCCATAGTCACACCCATCAGTAGGCATCCTCTTAAAGTGTTTTTGCCTGGTGGGAATGTCTACAAAATGTGATCTGTTCTCATTACCCTATTTGTGACACATTTGAGGATGGGTAGGACTTTTCCCCAGTGGCAATGAAGACACTCATCCCTCCTGCAGTTTCCAGCAGCTGGTATTCCTCCAACTGCTGCCTCCAACTGTAGAGGCAAAACATAACTACCATGGCTAGTAGACATCAATAGCCTTATCCTCCATGAATTTGTTCAATCCTCTTTTATAGCCATCAAAGTCTCTTGTGAGAGCCAATCCCATAGTTTGTCTAGGAGCTGCCTGAAGGCGCACTTTCTTTTATCTGTCCCGAATATTCCAGCATTCGTATATTTGCAACAAATACATTAGAGCTAACTCCAAGTGGACTGTTTCTCTCTCTCTCTCTCTCGCTCACTCACTCTCTCACTCTCACTCTCTCTCCCTCATGCACACACACACAAACACACACATACAAACACACACAAACACACACAAACACATGTCCAAGGATCCTGATGATCCTTTCAGAGTTGTCCTAAAGTGATTTTATTATCACCTTCTGATTTTACTTGCAAGCTGCCTTCAGAAGATTTGTATTCTTCAAGGTGGGACATATCGTATTTTTCGCTCCATAAGATGCACTTTTTTCCTCCTGAAAAGTAATATCTGTGTGCCTTATGGAGCGAATGCGTGGTCCCTGGAGCCAAATTGCCCAGGGGCGAAAAGCAGATTGTGCTTCTTTTTTTAGAAAGAGGGAAGGGGGTGTTGAAACAAAGCCGCTGATCAGCAAGTGATCGGGAGCGAGATAAGGGACCCTAGCAATAAAGGAGGCTGCCTGGGAGGGGGAGGTAAAAGCACATGGATCGTCAGGATTTTTGCATTGGGTCACCCCAAATTCACTGTCAGATCACATAGCATGTACATGGCTACAACCTGCACCAAAAAATTCACACATCCACTGTTTCATGGGGCCACAATGGCACAAAAATGTGGTTACAAAGCACGAATCCACATGGATTCTCAGGATTTTTGCATTGGGCTACCCCAAACTCTCTGTCAAATCACATATCATGTCTGTGGCCACAGCACAAACCACAAAAAATCATACATCCTATATACTATTAGCAGACTCATATTCTGAGTGTGGATGAAGCCAAAATGGCAGAAGTATATCCCCCAGCCACACACACACAAACACAATTTTCAGTTTTAGAAGTACCACACAAAAAAAATTAAGAAAAAATGAGGGGCGTACCAGCGAGATCTGAGCATGCTCAGGGATAATAGAACACTGACATCTGAAAAGTGGGAGAAAGGAAAACAAGGAGGGGAAATGGAATGGAGTGCCTAGAAAGGGGCATGGCTGGCTGGCTAGAACACCGCATTTCACACTGCAGTATCTTGTTGCAGGTACTGTTCTTATATATAACCCGAAAAATGAAGATGGATAGATTAGATATAAGCCGCAGCTCCTTCTCCCCTCTATCATGCAGGCCCTTTAGGGAGAAATGCTTAAAATAGTGCGCACACTGTTTTCACAAATTTCTTCCTGAACAGCCCCTGGGTACTGTGTGTGTTGACTGAAACAGTGACTCCCCAGAAAATTTGAGATGACTGTGAAACTTATGAACTGGATCTGATGTGGTGGTTCCATTTCAGTGCTTTTAATGAATCCTGGGAAGGTTCTTCTCCCTTCCTTGCCCCCCTCTCCCTTCTTAAAATGTATTGCTGAATTACATGACCACAGAATAACGGAGCACACGAGGAGGGGGGAAGGCGGGACAGGATTGGTCCACAAAGACCATTTGTGCTCTAACACGAAATGAAAGGTTTGCTTTTCTTCTTTTGTTGTTCTACCTGAGGGGGGGGGTATATATACAGTGGTACCTCGGGTTACAGATGTTTCAGGTTACGGATGCTTCAGGTTACAGACTCCGATAACCCAGAAATAGTACCTCGGGTTAAGAACTTTACCTCAGGATAAGAACAGAAATCGCATGGCAGCGGGAGGCCCCATTAGTTAAAGTGGTACCTCAGGTTAAGAACAGTTTCAGGTTAAGAACGAACCTCCAGAATGAATTAAGTTCTTAACCCGAGGTACCACTGTGTGTGTGTGTGTGTGTGTGTGTGTAGCCCAGGCTATTCCCAGCTCAATCCAGAAGAAAACAAAAACAGTCTTGCTTAGGGTGGCCTCCTTTACAGAGGAGAGTCCTCTTTTCGAAGAACTGGCCCGTCCAAGTCTGACTTAAAGAGAAAGGGTTGGATCCAGTGTTAGTACAACTTAGAACAGAACCATCGAAACTGATGAATGTAACTCATTTAGACCCATTAATTTCTATAGGTCCACCCTGAGCAGGATTTAATTGGATGCGAACCGAGGAAGTGAAGCCACTCCCTGCCGAAAGAATTCCACACTAAATTTAAACAGTGCCAAAAGCAAGGCCTGCTCTCAGGAGACAATTGGCGGTGCTTGGCTTAGAGTGCCCTCCTGATTGTTCCTTGCAATGGGGCTTGCAAAAATCTGTAGCTTAGAAGAAATCCGCACTAAAATACTGATAAATTTTCACAAGGACTTTTTCAAAGGAAAAATTTGAAACTGGTGTGGAACTGTGGAGAACTTAAGACTGGGGTGGGGGAGAATGAGAAACTGAGCAAAACTGAAATTGACAGATCCACCCCTCCCTCCCTTCTTTGAAGCAGCCATTCCACCATGTTACCTCAGAAGAAAAGAAGAGAAGGGAAACAGCCTTTCCATTGGCTCAGCTGAGACATTAGCAACTTTTGGCTCATCTTCCCCTTGAACTCTTTCCATTCCATTCCAACTGGAATGTCTGCATTTGGTGGGGGGGTTTTCCCCCTCCCTCCCTTCAGATCTTTTTTTCCCTTTCGTGTCATATATTTTAGATTGCAAGCCTGAGAGCAAGGACTCTCTTTTCCCTGCTCTCCTCAAGTCTCTCTCAGAGCCCCTTTTCAGCCTGATGAGCAGGACCAAAAGTGCTTCAAAGAGATAACCAAATCATGTTGGCGGGTCCCTGGGGTTACAGCCAGTCTCGCTACAGGACCTGAATGGCATCTCTGTGTAACTTTAGCTTTCAGCCAACATGGCTCACCTCTCGTTGAGGAGAGGTGGGATTATATTTCTCACATCTTCTGAAAGGTGATTTCATGCTTCAGGAAGTAATGTAAGTTTGGGCCTTGACAATATAAATGCAGATGGTTCGCGTGATGATTGACACCAGAGGTCACGCGAGAGGAGTTCCATCCCGGCTCCGAGTCGATCAGGCAACCACACGAATTAGCGGCTGTTCGGGAATTAGGAAGTCAAAGTTTTGACAGGCCTGCCTCCTGTCTTGTTTCACTTCGGAGGATGGGCGCGGGATTGCGCAGAAGACTAACGTGAGGTTAGATCTCCTTCTTCCCAATTATCTCTCCTAATAGAGAACATGAAAGCAAGTTGACACTCCCAAGTCTGCCGGCTCACTGTGAGAGCAGCGAGAGGCCATCACAGCAGTTGGCGGGAGAGGGAGAGATAATAATTGACTAGCGCAAAGGAGTCAGAAGAAGCTTCAGTCTCGTGACAGGCAGGGTGGTTAATTTCTTAAGCCAAGTATCCTCGGGTTACAGACGCTTCAGGTTACAGACGCTTCAGGTTACAGACTCCGCTAACCCAGAAATAGTACCTCGGGTTAAGAACGTTGCTTCAAGATGAGAACAGAAATCGTGCACCGGTGGCACTGCGGCTGCGGGAGGCCCCATTAGCTATAGTGGTACTTCAGGTTAATTACAGTTTCAGGTTAAGAACGGACCTCGGGAACGAATTAAGTTCTTAACCCGAGGTACCACTGTATGTCCCAATAAAAATTCCCCATCATGAACTAAGAGTGACTTTTTAAATCTGAGCATGACCTAGGGCACTAAAAGATTATGAATAACTCTTTTGATAGCAACACAGATCCTGTGCTCCATACAGAAAAGACACCAGCAAAAGATACTTCCATATAATGCAAGCCGTTCTAATTCTTCCCGCGCCAGACAGATCACTGGCAGGTGAGAAAAGACTGTTTTGAGGTACCCTGAAGAAGGCAGGTGCACCATCTGCACCATCAAAATTAAACTCCTCCATTTCATAGCAGAGGGTTGAAATCGACAAGGTGGAATTCAACAGAGATGTACCTCTCCTACTCTCCCACACCTCTCCACCCCAAATTTATGTTCAATCAGAGTTTCATGCCCCGGGTAAATGTGGGATTGGGATGTGACCGCCACCAGGTTGTCCCTGATCTGACCTGGGGTGACCCATGGCTTCCTTAGCCCAATCCAGCTGAATCCCAGGGTGACCCAAATTGGCTCAGTGCAGCTCATTACCCAGGATTCAGCTAAATTCAGTGAACAACCCTTTTGCAAATCCTTCACTGACCAATGGGTTGGACCTCTAAGGCACTTTCCAGTCTTGTCATGTGATGGAAAGTAGATAGTTCTCAACTGGACTGCAGCAATTTCGGAAAGAAGCCATGGAGGGAGGGAAAGAGACAGGACAAATGGTATATGAAGAGTGTTCCCATACAAAACAATGTAAATTGTGGGTTCCAAAGGATTTCCTGGGAACGCATTGTGTTCATTAAGCAGGGCCTGCGTGTATATTAGTCAAATATGCATATTTGGAGAAATTTGCATTACAATGCTGGAGAATCGTTTGGATTATTTTCAAAATGAGAATTGCTGCAGGGATGTAAGATTAGAGAGATGAGAAACTGAGAGAAACCAAAACAGATTCATCCAACCCTACCTGTGCACGAGGAATTGTACTGCCTGAGCTGTAATTTGGTTATGGGTCTAGTAGATAAATGGTGGTGTTAGCAAACATTTTTATATAAGCCACCAGGGGATTGTTTGGCAGAAGTTCAACAAAGCACTCACTGATCTTTTGAAAAAAGGAAGGTGGGGGGAAAGAGTTATCCAGTCCTTAGGGGATCCTCGCACAATCTGATGTTTGGACGAAGTCTGTCTTTGTTTTGCATGAGGGTTTCTGCACTGTTCAACAAAGAAAATATGCCAGAGCTTTGAAATCAACAGGCAGATCAGCTCCACATCGAGATGCAAGACTTTTGGCAGCAAATGACTCCATTCAGTACCATGTTTTCGACACACACAAAAACAAGCAGTCTTCTCAGCCCAAAGGAAGTGATCCAATGCCAGGTGCACACACCCGAAATGCACAGAACCAAGCACTGCCCGCTTCATTTCAGTATTGAGAAAGAGTGGTCACACTTGCAACATACATGATGACAACCCACTCACAGAATCCTGGGAACTGCAGTTTGTTAAGGGTGCTGCGAATTGTAGTTCTGTAAGGTGTAAACTAGGGATGCAGGTGGCGCTGTGGGTTAAACCACAGAGCCTAGGACTTGCTGATCAGAAGGTTGGAGGTTCAAATCCCCGCAACGGGGTGAGCTCCTGTTGCTTGGTCCTAGCTCCTGCCAACCTAGCAGTTCGAAAGCACGTCAAAGTGCAAGTAGATAAATAGGTACCGCTCCGGCAGGAAGGTAAACTGTGTTTCCGTGCGCTGCTCTGGTTCGTCAGAAGTGGCTTAGTCATGCTGGTCACATGACCCGGAAGCTGTCTGTGGACAAACACCGGTTCCCTCGGCCTATAGAGCAAGATGAGCGCGCAACCCCAGAGTCGGTCACGACTGGACCTAAAGGTCAGGGGTCCCTTCACCTTTACCTAAGGTGTAAACTACAGTTCTGCATATTCTTTGAGAGAATCCCTATGTGTTAGATGTATACAGTGGATGTGGGCATTCTGAGCATATGACGGCATTTGTCTGCATGGTGTCTTCCCCAAGGCTTAAGCAAGAGGCAGTCACTGTTCAGAATCCCATAGGTGGTGCAGAGGACTATCTGTATAAAACAGCCCTGCTGGAGTGGGTGGGCAAATGCCAGCATCTGAGGGGCTGTACAACCTAGGAACAGGATCTTTGTGAATTTTGACCTAAGCTTGTAGAGGTAACGCAAACTTGTAGAAGGCAAACCTCGCACAAGACGTGCAACAGTATGTCAAGGAGCGTTACACCTGCTTTTCCTGGCCTTTTGCCTTCTTGGCTGGAAAACAGGGTTTCCCCCCTGACCTTTGTCCTTTCACAATCTGTTTGCTAGACATATCACTTGGCTGGTATACTTGGCAGACGTAATCAAGTATCAGGGGGAACATTTGAGGGAAGCACCTGCTGACACGTATATTTGCTAATGCTGGAAATGTGCCTAGATGGAAATACGTTAAGTTCAGGGTGGTTTCACTACTGTTTCCAATTGTTGACTTCTGCTAATAAAAGGAGCCTCCGCAGAGCTAGACGGCAGCTTGCTTGGAGCATGCTTGCCAGCTTGCTCCTGCACAGCTCACCTGCATTACCAACTCCTGTCTCATGCCATCACTTCATAAGCTGACTTGATACGCTACTCCTGCACTAATGGGAGGCTCTAGACATAGCTATCCATTTTGCACTTCCAAGTAAAGCATCTGCTTTGCATGCAGAAGGTCCCAGGTTCAATCCCCAGCATCTCCAGGCAGCGCTGGGGAAAGACTCCTGGCCTGAAACCCTAAAGAGCTGCTACCAGGCAGTGTAGACCCTACTGAGCTAGACAGAGCAAAGGTGGGAGCTTCCAGATCTCCAGAATGTAGTGCTGCAGTTTTCAGCCAACAAGACATGCCAAAATGCATTTAATATATTTTGATAGGGATGCATTTTTGGAGGGAGGGCAGGATACATTTTTTGGAGGATTCAAATAAAAACAATAATTTTCTTAAAAATACACATTAATGCAGAGATGGGTCAGAATGGACTCCAGAATGAATGTTTCCAAAAGTGGCACAAACCAGAAAGAGTCTGATCTGTCCATCTCCAAGACAAGCCTGCATTTCTAATAAGTGCTTATAGGATAGAGACACCCAGTGTAAGAAAGTAAGATGAGCCTGCAGGATCAGGCCAGTGGCCATCGAGTGCAGGATCCTGTTCTCATGGTGGCCAACCAGATGCCTCTGGGGAGTGTGTGAGCAGGACCTGAGTACAACAGCAGTCTCCTCACTTGTGATCCTTAAACCACAGACATTCAGAATCACACTATCTTCAAAAGTGGAGGAAATAGGTAATGTCAAGGATTGAACTGAAGAGGAGGAGGAGTGATGGAGGTTTCCCCCCCCCCACCCCCTTCTCCTGTAGCTTCCAGAGAGGAGGAAGGCAGTCTCGAATTACAGCAGGGCTTTGAGGAAGATAGCAGCTCAGAGACAGGCGAACAGCAGAGTTATGCTGTGTTAGGAGGAGGAGGGGAAGGCAGAGTAGCTAGCTGACGCATCACTGGACAGCATAACCGACCCCCCTTCTCCCAAAATGTGGCGTTCATTAAGGGTGCAAGAACAAAGAGCACAGAGACAATTGTCCACAGACAGATGCCATGGAAGCAGGTGTTGTTGCTAGAGAGGGAAGGGGGAGGAGCTCAGTGCAAGCAACTCCATTATGGAGGAATGACCGGAATTCTTTGTCTTTTGCTGTGTTGTCTGAATAAATCCTAGCAAGAACTTTCTCGTTTCCTCCCTGCTTCTTGGTGCCTTCAGGGGATGGAGAGAATTCCTCAAGCCTGGCAGGTAATATGCTATTTTAAACCATCATCGTATAGTTAAGGTACAGTTGTAGCCCTGCTGCCCATGCCTGGTGCATACCTTCCAACATTTCTCCGATGAAAATAGGGACGTCCTGTTGTATTATTATTATTATTATTATTATTATACCTTGTCCATCTGACTGGGTTGCCTCAACCACTCTGGGCGGCTTCCAACATATATTAAAACATAATAAAACATTTTTAAAAAAACTTCCCTTTAGAGGGCTGCCTTCAGATGTCTTCTAAAGGTTGGATAGTTGTATCCTTATCTCCTTGGCTCTGGGAGCACATACATTTCTCCGATGAAAATAGGGACGTCCTAAGGAAAAGAAGGACATTCCAGGATCAAATCAGAAACTGGGACAGCTTCTGTAAATCTGGAACTGTCCCTGGGTAATAGGGACACTTGGAGGGTCTGCTGGTGCTCAGGACAACACCAGGAGATGTTAGCTGTCCTTTTAAAAAATAATAATAATTCCACAATCCCCTCATGTAACATCGCTCTGAAGCATTATGGGAAATTAACAAAGCAGCTCTCAGCAACCCAGTACAGCTGCCTGCCAATTAAGCCTCCCAAGGCCCACCCAAAGAGGGCAACTGCTCTGTTCAGGGCCCCTAAAACCCAGAACTGGCTCTCAAGTGATGAAGCAAAGCTCTCTAGCTATGAATATGCTTTAATGCAGGGCTGCGGTGTCAGTCCTCTTGACGGCCTCCAGCAGAAGAGAGTTGGGAAGGGTCAAGCATCATTTGAGTTGGGAAATATCCTCCGAAGGCTAATTAACAAGAACCATTGTCAGTATAAAGAAGCACGAGAAGGCAAAAACAACCTTTGTTCTTCAGAAGGAGACGATGCCATCTTGTCTGCCATTAAACCACAAGGGCGTGTCTGCCAATTTCAAGAGCTAGCAAAAGGGTCTCGCTTCCCAGACAAATGCGATGTGTCAGAAGCAAAGCCAACCTTGCGCTTGAAATCTGCTTAATTTAAATCCTGGGTACTTAATGTCCATTAGCTATCCGTAACAACTGCTGATTTACTTGCAAGGTGGTAGGCTGTTAAAATCCCTGATCTGTAGTAACTCAGATGTAGAGTTGTCACTCCCCCTCTATGGCTTCGTTGGGAGCTGCTGGGATCTGTCTGAGGCTGCCCCGTGTGGACAACCACTGAACTGCAGTTTGGCAGCCTTCCGCATGTGGCAACTTCCTGGACTGACTCCTCCCACCCTGACTCCCCATTGGATCATTCTGAGCCAGAAGGGGGAGAAAACAATTGAGAATATAAAAACCATAAGAAGAGCCTGCCATATCAGGCCAATGGCCCATCTAGTCCAACAAGCATTTCTTACAGTGGCCAACCAGACACTTGTGGACCTAAAGGGAGAATTAGAGCAGAACAGCACATCTCCCCAATTGTGATCCCCATTGTGCATGCTCCAGTTTTGGAATGAATGGGGAAGGGCCATAGCTCAGTCTTGCATGTAGAAGGCCCCAGGGTCTATCACTAGAATGCCCTGATGAGACTGGGAATGCTCGCTGCCTCAAATACAAACAGTCAATGTAGACAAGACAAGACAGGGCTCGATGGATGAAAGGTGTGACTCAGTATCTGGCATCTTCCTGTGCTCCTAATCTTAGACCTTTGCCCAGTGGAACTAGAATCCAGGATGCTCAATACGCAGGGCAATGTGACCTTTCATGTATTGTTGGACTCCAACACCCATCAGCCCCAGCCATCCTGACCATTGGCCAGGGATGATGGGAGCTGGTGTTCAACAATGTCTGCAGGGCTGCAGGTTCCCCAGCCCAGCCATACAAGAACAAAGGAATTGTTGTTGGCATTCGTCTGTCTCGAGAGACAATGGCGTACGCCTCTGGGGATGAACTCAAACTGCTGTGTTAGCCTCCTTCCCAAAGCCTAGTACAGTGGTACCTCGGGTTAAGAACTTAATTCGTTCTGGAGGTTCATTCTCAACCTGAAACTGTTCTTAACCTGAGGTACCACTTTAGCTAATGGGGCCTCCTGCTGCCGTGCGATTTCTGTTTTCATCGTGAAGCAAAGTTCTTAACCCAAGGTACTATTTCTGGGTCAGCGGAGTCTGTAACCTGAAGCGTCTGTAACCTGAGATACCACTGTAAGTGTTACCTTTGGGCTCTGGCAGAGTCCTCAAGTCCTCCTGCATCCTTCCCAAAACTTTCCCAGCAAGAGGGCTCTACGACCCTGCCAGAGACTTGCACCTCCTTCCCAAAGCCTGGTGCCTCCCTTACCAGGATTTGGGAAGACACCATAAGGATGGGGGGGGAGTGTCAAATTGTGGGCCCACAGTGGGCACTATATTATCATGGTCTGCCCTTGCCACCATTCCTGACCTTTCACCCTGCTGAGCCTGCTAGGAGTTAGAATCCAGCAATGACTGGAAGCCACTACTTTAGATAGCTGTCACTGAAGGCATGGGGAATATGGCCACAGCTCTGATTTTGCTTGATGGTTCCAGAACCATTTGACCAACATCAGTGGTTTATAAGGAACACAGGAAGCTCTCTTATACTGAATCAGATCATTAGTCCATCTAGTTTAGTACTGTCTCCACCAGGATTTCCCGAACTTGTTGCTGGACTACAACTCGCATCATCCCTAGCTAGCAGGACCAGCAGTCAGGGATGATGGGAATTGAAGCCCAAAAGTAGCTGGAGACCTAAGTTTGGGAAACCCTGGTCTACAGGGACTGGCAATGAGCACCCAGGATTTCAGGCAGGAGGCTATCGACCTGGAGATGCCATTAGATATTGAAACTTGGTCCTTCTGTATGCAAAGCAGATGCTCTACCACTCAGCCACCCTCTTTCTTCCTCTTTCATGCCTTGTTGGGGTTTTGGCAACTTAATGACAAGGCTGGGACAGGACCTTAATTCATATTGCCTGTCAGTGTTTATTAGAGTTAATGCTATATCCATTTGTAACCCTCCTTCCTTTTGCTTCTGGTTGCAGATCCATTCCCAAACCTGTATTCATCCTGGCTTTCAATCAAGGAAGATTACAGGGTTGCACCGGCAAAATTGCACATTGCTTTTCAAAGCAAATCTCTATTTATAAATAATTCCGAGCCGATAGCTATTGGGAAGTAGGACTTTTAATTGATACTTTGCAGTGAGATATAGGACGTAGCTTTCTTCTTTTGATGAAGATGAGTGTCAGTCGTTTATGAAGCTCCGGATAAACTGCCTATTAAGCTATTTTTACATTCCTCCTCGTCTTTAATGCTACTTACATAGCTCACAATTAGAAAGTTTAAAAGAATAAACAGAGCGGGGGTGTTGTGGGGGGGTGGGAAAGACGTTTCAGATCCAGAGAGTTACTGCCAGAGGCAGAGTGCCTGTGAATGCTGGTTCCTGGGGACTACAAATGAGGAAAGCCTTGTTGCATTCGGGTTCTGCTTGTGAGCTTCCCAGAGGTCATCTGGTTGACTACTGCGAGAACAGGATGCTGGACTAGATGGGCCTTTGGCCTGATCCAGCAGCACTCTTCTCAGGTGTTTATGGAATTTGCTGTCACATAACCGCCTTATTTATGAGGGCTATGGACCACCTCCAGTATCTGATGCAGTATAGAGTATTAGGGGAGGGGCAGTACCTCGGACAGTCATCTGTCTCCTGAGAAATCTCTATGTGGGACAAGAAGCTACAGTTAGAACTGGATATGGAACAACTGATTGGTTCAAAATTGGGAAAGGAGTACGGCAAGGCTGTATATTGTCTCCCTGCCTATTTAACTTATATGCAGAATTCATCATGCGAAAGGCTGGGCTGGATGAATCCCAAGCCGGAATTAAGATTGCCGGAAGAAATATCAACAACCTCAGATATGCAGATGACACAACCTTGATGGAAGAAAGTGAGGAGGAATTAAAGAATCTTTTAATGAGGGTGAAAGAGGAGAGCGCAAAATATGGTCTGAAGCTCAACATCAAAAAAACGAAGATCATGGCCACTGGGCCCATCACCTCCTGGCAAATAGAAGGGGAAGAAATGGAGGCAGTGAGAGATTTTACTTTCTTGGGTTCCATGATCACTGTAGATGGTGACAGCAGCCATGAAATTAAAAGACGTCTGCTCCTTGAGAGAAAGGCGATGGCAAAACTATACAGCGTCTTAAAAAGCAGAGACATCACCTTGTCAACAAAGGTCCGTATAGTTAAAGCCATGGTTTTCCCAGTAGTGATGTATGGAAGCGAGAGCTGGACCATAAAGAAGGCTGGTCGCCAAAGAATTGATGCTTTTGAATTATGGTGCTGGAGGAGACTCTTGAGAGTCCCATGGACTGCAAGAAGATCAAACCTCTCCATTCTGAAGGAAATCAGCCCTGAGTGCTCACTGGAAGGACAGATCCTGAAACTGAGGCTCCAATACCTTGGCCACCTCATGAGAAAAGAAGACTCCCTGGAAAAGACCCTGATGTTGGGAAAGATTGAGGGCACAAGAAGAAGGGGACGACAGAGGACGAGATGGTTGGACAGTGTTCTCGAAGCTACAAACATGAGTCTGACCAAACTGCGGGAGGCAGTGGAAGACAGGAGTGCCTGGCGTGCTCTGGTCCATGGGGTCACGAAGAGTCGGACACAACTAAACAAACAACAACAAGTACCTCGGAGGGGGACACACTGTGCTCCTTCTGGGGTAGTTGCATGGTGAGTTCCCGCCTCCTCCCGGTGGAAATAAAGACACATGACACAAATATTTAGGGCAAAAATTGGCCACAACTTTATTGGTTACAGAAATGAGCGGTATTGGCTTAGGCATTGGTCCTTACCGACTATCTGCTGAGGGTAAAGGGAAGCTTGCAGACACAGCAATGAACAGGATTGAGCCCTTCCTTCTGCTGCCAGTAACAACACTGCAAATAAAAATTTGAGCAATAATTCCACACTAAAGATCAGCTTCATGATGGCGCAAGCAAATGCTGATGACATAAAACCCTCCCCTGGATAAAGTGCTGATCCTGTTTTGTTAGACGTAGACAACGTTTCTGGGGGAAAAAAATTTCTGCTGTGTTCCAATTATTTTCCCGCCTCTAGCTCTGCATGCACATTTTGCACATCCCCCTGAATTTTTATTTTTATTTTTATTTATTTTATTTTTGCAAAACAAACAAATAGACAATAATATGATTTGCGGCTATGCAAGCTCAAAGAAGAAAATCAATCTGCAGTGCTCCCAGATACAAATGGATCATTGCAGGGGTCAGAAAGTCGCCACCATTTCCCCTTGGCATTAAGAAAATCTGTGTGGTTGGCAAAAGAGGCGGGAGTGTGGGCTGTTCCCCTTCTTCAGCTGCTGCTGGAGGTGGCAGCGGCAGCTTGGCAGGCAAAGGTTTTGATTCGTTGTGTCTTCCTTTTTAAAATAAATAAATAAAAGCCTTAAAAAAGGAGAAACAAACTTACAGGGCCCCTTTTGAAAACTTACAACCTGTACCTCTCTTGCCAAACTTGCCCTATTGCAGGTAAAATGATGACATGTGGGGAGCAAAATATACATAGCATAATAGTGCCAAGTTCGTGAAGTTAGAAACGTGCCCCCAAACCCGTTTCAAGACCCAAAAGTTTGACTTCTCTTTAGCATTTGGCATGGGGCTTCTGCATATATCTGAGAGGAAGGCAGAGCCGGATTGAGTGGAGAAACAACCTTCTGTTCTTGTTCCTCAAGAGGGTGTGAGATCTGCTTGAAGACACAGAGTTGGAGTTTTCTTTCCATCGATCAGTTCAAAGCAAGCAGAAATATCTTCAATGCAAAACTCTAATGCCTGAGAGACAACAAAAAAGTCTCTCTCTCTCTCCCTCTCTCTCATACACACACACACACACACACACACACACACACACACACACACACCCTATGATCTGCCTTGTACGTCTAAAGACTCTCATTTTTCAAGGTTACATTTGCAGATGCCTTCTAGGAAATTTGCAGAGGGGTAGCCACAAAATCTGCGGCTAAAACAACCTGAAGCCTTCTTGCTGTTTTGCTTCCCACTAGGAAATAGTGCTTCTATTACCCCCAGCTACGTTTTAATTGCAGGAACAGAAGCCTTCCACTTAGAAACCTGCTCTTGCTAGGGTGTGATTTTGGAAACTTCAGGCAGCTGCGAATACCTAGTGGAGGAAGCCAGACTCTCCTACTTACAAACAGCACAAGTTTATGCCTTGGCGTCAACAAATCATGACTTAGATGCATCTGTTTGTACGCATCAAGTTGGGAGCGGGACACAGGGGGAAGTGGGCAGAGCAAAGGATGTGACTTGCTAAATAACAGTCACAAAGATAGCTCAGTTGGTTCGGGCATGGTGCTGATAACCCCAAGGTTGAGGGTTTGATCCCGGTATGGGGCAGCTGCATATTCCTGCATTGCAGGGGGTTGGACTAGATGATCCTCAGGGTCCCTCCCAACTCTACAATTCTATGATTCCATGTCTGGGGTTGCTATGCTGCAATGCACTCTATGTGGGGCTACCTTTGAAGGTGACCCGGAAACTACAACTAATCCAGAATGCAGTAGCTAGACTGGTGACTGGGAGTGGCCGCCGAGACCACATAACACCAGTCCTGAAAGACCTAGGTTGGCTTCCAGTACGTTTCTGAGCACAATTCAAAGTGTTGGTGCTGACCTTTAAAGCCCTAAACGGCCTCGGTCCAGTATACCCGAAGGAGCGTCTCCACCCCCATCGTTCTGCCCGGACACTGAGGTCCAGCACCGAGGGCCTTCTGGCGGTTCCCTTACTTGGAGAAGTCAAGTTACAGGGAACCAGGCATAGGGCCTTCTCAGTAGTGGCGCCCGCCCTGTGGAACGCCCTCCCACCAGATGTCAAAGAGAAGAACAACTACCAGACTTTTAGAAGACATCTGAAGGCAGCCCTCTTTAGGGAAGCTATTAATGTTTAACAGACCACTGTATTTTAATACTCTGTTGGAAGCCGCCCAGAGTGGCTGGGGAAACCCAGCCAGATGGGCGGGGTATAAATAATAAATTCTATTCTATTCTATTCTATTCTATTCTATTCTATTCATAGTGGCGGTGCTTCAAGCTCCAGCAGAGGAGGGCGGAGAGCAGGCAGGGGCATGACTGGTGTGCGTCCCGGGGGTGTGGCATGCAGCCCAGGGGCATGGCACGCATCCTGGGGCCATGGCGCGCTGCTCGCAGGGGTGTGGCGAGCCACCTGCGGGGGCGTAGCGCCCAGCGCAGGGGGGCAGCTATGATGGCACCCCACCAGGATCGTGCCCACTGGGGCGGTGCCCTCCCCCTGTTCCTCCGCCAGTGTACAGTGGTGCCTCGCAAGACGAAATTAATTCGTTCCGCGAGTTTTGTCGCCTTGCGATTTTTTTCATCTTGCGAAGCACGGTGTCGGGAAAGTTTTGGGAAAGCTTCAAAAATCACCAAAGTCTTTAAAAACCTCAAAAAAAGGCTACCACACCGCCTTCTATGAGTTGCTCCTCGAAGTCAAGTCGCAACTGTATTAACGGTGTTAAGAAAAAGTAAACAAACTTGCAAGACGTTTCCGTCTTGCAAAGCAAGCCCATAGGGAAAATCGTCTTGCGAAGCAGCTCAAAAAACAAAAAACCCTTTCGTCTAGCGAGTTTTTTGTCTTGCGAGGCATTCGTCTTGCGAGGTACCACTGTATATACACACCTCCACCCTCCACCCAGCCATTCAAGAGGCAATATTGCCGTTCAAGCACACATTTCAGCTGTAGAGCTCTGCAAAGTGAAGGCCCGGCCATTTTCATCTGCAACTAAAGTTTATGCTTTCTGCCTGAAGTCAAGCGAAGAAGTAGGGAAATGGGCGAGAGAGGGAAAAGAGAGGAGGCGGCAGCAGTGTAAACGGTGGGGAATCTTTGCAGCTGAGCTGCCATTAAGGACAGATAGCAAATGATGCAGCAAGCTGTGTGCTTGTGTTTGCGCCACAGAGGAGCTGGAGTGAGCGCGTCAAACTTTTTTCTTTTTTGTTTCCCCTAAGTGATCTTGAAATGAAATGAGATTGATGCCACATACATTATGCAGAAGGGGATGGATTGATTTTGTAGGTCACGCACTTCCAAAGGCCCATTACGCAGCTTCCCTTAAATAATTAAGCATGGCACAGCCTTACCTCGGCAAAGCTAATCAGGAGCCTTGTGCCCATCCAGCAAAATCCCCGCCGTCCCTAATTGCACAACATCAGACCCAACAATTTCTCAGAGCGTTCACATCCCCCTGAAGAAGACTGATTTCACCCCAGCGCTCTCATCACTGCCTTTGCAGCTTGCTAAAAAGTGTGTACTTTGAGGAAAAGTCTTCAACAGCTAGCTTAAGCAAGCCCTCTTTGGGTACTGTATTTCAGAATGCCTCTCCCAACATGAACCTACCTGGACCATTCAGTCTTCATTTGAGGCCCTGCTCCAGGTGCCCTCTCTAAGGCAGGTGTGGAGCCTGGGGACAAGGGAGAGGGGCCTTCTCAGTTGTGGCTCCTCACTCATGGAATACTCTCTCCAGTTAGGTCCACCTGGCATCATCATTAACATCCTTTCAGCACCTGGTACAAACTTATATCTTCTCCCCAGCATCTGGTGGAATGAAATAATTTCGCTGTTTAGTGATTATATGCTTTGGCTGCTGTTTTATTGGGTCTTTTGATGGGTTATTAGCAGCCTCGTACTTGGCGCTGCTCAGGATTTCTGAGAAGCAAACAAGAAAAAAATGTGGTTTTGAAATAGTGGCTAAAATCAACACAGTTCAGAAAGTGCCGTCCGCCATCTTGATTCAAAGCGGCATCCAATTGTATCCGAACGTAGACGAAAAACTGCTCCTTGATGTCAAGAACCAGCAAGCAAAATTTGTTTATGATACTATAAGCAGTGTGTCCAAATACACAGCAAGTGAGCAACTTTCCAAAAATGAGCAGCAGATCGGATTTTGCTGCTTTTTAATTGGATATTTTTTATTGGATCGCAAATGCACACACTCCACCCACCCATGTATAAACTCTCTCTGTGCGTGCATGCACACACACACACACACACACACACACACACACACGGATGGATGGATGTGTGATGAGGTGAGAAAGAGGTATAACTCACACACACACATTTTGTCTATCTCTTCTCTTTCAAGCTCACATATTCCATGCATACACGCACACATTCACACAATGTGTCTGTATATGAATGGATGGAGGGGTGACAGGATGAGGAAGACAGAGAGAGAATGTGGGTGGGTTTTTTTCACTCTCTCTCTCTCAACCCACCCATAAGGATATATATGCAACCGCTCAATGCTATGCATTCATCAACAAAGCTGAACAGGTTCTGAATTATCTACACACTGGCAGAAAATGGGGTGTGGCTACAGAGTCCTACTGTTTGGTGGACAGCAGAAAGGGAGAGAAAGGGGGCATGGCTACAAAAGAATGATTAATTCCCTCTGCAGCCTAACAGTCTTTTTTTTTTTCTTTTTCCTTTTTTGCGACTTGGCTGCCCTCTGCCAATTTTTGGGGCAGCAGCACAATATCAGCCCTCTCTCCTCCATAGTTGCAATGTAGGGCAATCCCGCTGTATTGCTATTGAATCCTTTCCCTAGGTTGAACAGCAGTGCCCTGAGGTCAGGGACCAATCTTCATCGGGATTGCATGGGGAGGAAAGCATTAAATCTCTTCCCCACAATCCCTTTCCTAGTGGTGCTCAGCTGATTGTCAGGAACTGGGGGTGAAGAAGACACACTTTCTCCCCTCCCTCAATGCTCAGCTCATTGACAAGAGAGGGGTTCTAGCCGTTGCATAAAATTAGACAGCCTGCGGGCAATGGATTGACCATCTCCAAGTTAGACGCAGAGGCAAAGAGAAGTTGGGATAGTCTAGGTTGTGGGCCTGGCATTCACTAAACTAACCATGGTTTGGCTGCGATGTCTGGAATGGGGCCAATGTGTCTTCCATTTTCTTTTCTATTGCTCATCTAGGATTGGGTTGTTTCTGTACACGATTTCTGTACATTTGAAGTCACTCCAGTCCTTCCCAACAATGCTAATAAGATTAAAAGATTAATATATGAAAAGCGTTGAGCAAGGATTGGAAGAAATGAGATTTTGCTGCTGTGTCTATTCTTACAACCTTATAATGAGGTTTTGATGTCCTTGTCGATGTCTTTTGATGCCACACAGAGGTTTCCCCCCCCCCCTCTCTCCTCCCCTGAGTAGAGGTTAAAATTAATCATGATGATACTTTCTTCTCCGTTAAACTCGCCATATTCAGGTTAGCAAAAACGAAGGGTGAGGGACCAACCACCTTACTGCTGGAGATGCAAGCAAGATTGAGCAGATTGTAAACATATTAGACAGGAATGTAATAGAATTGGATCAAATATGTTTCCTGTCATGGAAGAAATTGCAGGATATAAGTTTTAAATATTTAAAAATCATGCTCTATCACAGACCTATGGCACTTCCCTTAAAAATAATACAGTGGTGCCTTGGTTTGCGAACTTAATCCATTCCGGAAGTCCGTTCTTAAACCAAAGCATTCTTAAACTAAGGCGTGCTTTCCCATAGCAGCGGGGAACTCAATTTACAAATGGAACACACTCAACAGAAAGCAAAACATGTTCTTATTCCAAGGCAAAGTTCACAAACCAAAACACCTACTTCCAGGTTTGCAGCGTTCTTAATCCAAGTTGTTCATAAACTAAGCTGTTCTTAAACCAAGGTACCACTGAAGTTTAATATCCCAGTCCTCATAGTTCTGAATAAACGACTGATACAAATCAGAGGAGGGCCTTAAGCAGGAAGGTGGCCTTATATGGAGTCAAGCCATCTAATGCAATATTCTCTACAATGGCTCACAACAGCTTGCCAAGGTTTCAGATGGATCTGACTCCCAAACCTACCTGGAAATGCCCAGGATTGACTCTGGGGCCTTCTACACTCAGAGCATGTGCTCATCCACTGAGCCATGGTCATTCTGAGCCCCAGGCTGTTGGGAGTGTAATGGGAAGGGAGGAACAAATTGACTACATCCCTGCTCTTACAGATTGGGAAATCCACCAAGATGTGGAAATGCTAATGCTTTCAGATCCAGACTCAGTGCATGGGAGCAGGGTCTGGGAAACAAAGCTGGAAACTTTCTCTCCTTTCTGTATCCTCTCCTTTCTTTATTCTGATCACTAGCCCCTTCTGATCCTGATTTCTCTTGCAAGATCTGCCCCTTGCCAAATAACAATAACAATGCAATCCCCACAACAACCATGTGCATTAGATGAGGCTGAAAGTGACTGACTGGCCCAAGGTCAGCCAGTGACCTTCATGGCCCAGTGGGGATTTGTTGTTTTTATATATATATACGTTTTTATTAGTTTTTAACATATTAATTATCATTCATACCACAAAACTTCTCATTTATACTATAATTTTTGGACAACACCTCTGATGATTTTCCGTTCTTATCACTTATTATGCATTTCTTAATTTCATATTGCCTTTAATTATCTTTAACTAATAATTCTCCTCATTGTCTTTTTTGCAAAATGTCAAATAATTCACCTTACAAAACTTCTTGCAAACCTACTAGCGTAATCTGTTCATCATAATTACTTTTCAAATAGTCCGTAAATTTACTCCAGTCTTCTCAGAATCTCTGGTCCCACAGGTTTTGAATTCTTCCTGTTAGTTTATCTAATTCTGCATATTCCATCATTTTCACCCTCCATTCTTCTTTCGTCAGTAATTCTTCTTGCTTCCAATTTTGTGGCAATAATATTCTTGCTGCCGTCATTGCATACAAAAATAACTTACAATCCTTTCTGTTTATATCATCACCTACAATGCCAAGTAAAAATGCTTCTGGTTTCTTAATAAATGTATATTTCAACTTTTTTTTTATCTCATTATATATCATTTCCCAGAGGTTTTTCAGGCCCAGTGGGGATTTGAACCCTGGTCTCCCAGGTCCTAGTCTGACACCCTAACCACTACACCACACTGGCACGCTCTCTCTCTCTAAGCAACACCGCCGTGCCTGTGGCACATCACCAGCCCCCATGGTTCCTTCTCCCCTTTCAAATTAGGGTTCAAACCCTAATTAAGCATCAGGACTGGCCTCTGGTTCAATTTGGGGCCTTAGTTTGGGTCCTGACCTGATGGGACAACTGGAGGGGAGGGGAGGGTTGGGGGAGAGTGATGTCATTAATTTAAAAAAATCAATCAAAAAAGCACTAACAAAGGTATCTAATCTAAACTGTTTCGAAAATGCTCTACATTCCATTCTTGAGTGAGTGAATAAATAAATAAATAATATCCCTTTACAGAAGCCTTCGAACTGCAGCCGCATAATCTGATGTCTCCGGCTTTTAAAAAGGCAATTTGGCTCACTAGATTCAGCGTGACAATCCCAATTTATCATTCTCCTAATAAGCGCCTTTCAGAAATGTGTGGCTCATGAATTATCATAGCTAGAATAGCAGCCTAGGCAAATTGGAACAAGCCTGGGATAAAACTAGCTTTCCGGCAAGTGTTGCTCCATGAAAAGGACCTTTCCTGGGTGGTAGAGCCCTGATTTGCTTGCAAATGGTGGAATCTGATGGGTGTGCCCAGTAATCATTAATTTATGTACAGTGGTGCCCCGCAAGACGAATGCCTCGCAAGACGGAAAACCCACTAGACGAAAGGGTTTTCCGTTTTTCAGTCGCTTTGCAAGACGATTTTCCCTATGGGCTTGCTTCGCAAGACGAAAAGGTCTTGCTAGTCTTGCGATTTTTTTTCGCTCCCCCCCCCCTTCTTCTAAGCCGCTAAGCCGCTAATAGCCTTTTAGCAGCTAAGCCGCTAAGCCTTTAATAGCCGCTAAGCTGCTAAACCGCTAATAGCGCTAATCCGCTAAGCCGCTAATAGGGTTGCTTCACAAGACGAAAAAACCGCTAGACGAAGAGAATCACGGAACGGATTCTTTTCGTCTTGCAAGGCACCACTGTACTGTATTATATTTGTTAGATTCTTTATTTTACATTTACAATACTTTTTTAAAAAGGGGGGGGAACTCTTAAAATTGGGTAAATCCCTTGCTATCAGGGGGTTGTGTCCAGTGTTAGCCCTACTCAGAGCAGACCCATTGAAGCTGTCTTCGGCAGTGGCGTAGCGTGGGTTGTCAGCACCCGGAGCAAGGCAAGTAATTTGCGCCCCCTAACCCGTGGATTTGCACCCCCTAACCCGTGGATTTGCGCCCCCTAACCCGTGGATTTGCCCTAACCCCAGATGTTGCGCCCGGTGCGGCTGGCCCCCCCTGCACCCCCCACGCTACGCCACTGGTCTTCGGAGACAGCGCTGGCCCCCAGCCTCTTAAGCGAGATGGGCGCGCAACCCCAGAGTTAGACACGACTGGCCCGTACGGGCAGGGGTACCTTTACCTTTACCTTTTTACCTTAGGTTCGTGAATTCCAATAGGCTTACTCTGTAAAGATCCCCCATCTGCACTACATATTTAAAGCATTATCATGCCACTTCTCCCAGGGAATCCTGGGAAGTGTAGTTTGTTAAGGATGCTGAGAGTTGCTAGAAGAGCCCTATTCCTCCTCACAGAGCTACATTTCCCAGAATTCCCTGGGAAGAGGGACTGGTGGTTAACTCATTCTGGAATTTACAGCCCTGCCCATCAGCTATGCCTGTCGGGGTTGATGGGAATTGTGATGCACAACATCTGGAGGATTGTAAGCTCAGCAACCCTAGAGTTGACAATACTGGGCTTGCTGGACAAATATTTTGGCCTGGTATACTCACTGAGTCTATGCAGGTCCTGTAACCAGCACATGTGGTGATCCTTTAAAATTATATGGTATGTCTATCTATCTGTCTGTATGTATGTGTGAGCTTTTTACAGAGCTCATAACTTACTTTCAGGCAGCTTCCCAGTGGTGTCCTATGCAAGCTGATGTGTGTGTATGTGTCTGAGAGATAAGAGATAACCTAGAAATGAACATTCCCATTTCTGAAAACTGTCTGGCCATCGCAGTATTCATCCTCAGTTCATAAACCAATGAGCACAAGTTCCTTGTTTGCTAGCGGTTTATGGACAGTGCTCTGCTGTTGTGTCAGATGGAAAATGCACTACATGACTTGGTAGTGGTCACCAAAACAGATTGAAAGGACTTGGTTCAAAGGAATTGGGATATATATATATATGTACTATATACATATACTGCCAGACGCGCTCAGTTGTGTTGCCCCACTATGTGGAGTGAATCAAGGAGCAGCTAAGCGTTTGCTCTTTGTCAAAACACTGCAGACTAATCATCAAACATTAGCATTGCTTCACTTGACTCCCTTACCAATTCCATTTTATAAGTCCCAGGCTCCGAAAGAAGAATGGGGCAAAGCACCAAAGCAAATTGCTCAAGAAATAAAGGAAGCTAATGAAATGGTGCCACAGAACAACTTTTCCCAACCTTGGCACCTTAGGTGTAGTTGGACTACAACTCCCCTCATCCCTGACCATTAGCTAAACTCGGTAGAGAGGATGTAGTCCAGAAACTGCTGGGGACCCAAGGTTGAAAAACTCTGCAGTAGAAAACATGGCAAGGGGCGTATCTCTAGGTGCCTTAGGCTCAAAGTTTGCTCACAACCATTTAAGCTAAGCAGTTTACAACAGTTATAAACTTGGGGCTTCATTTGTAAGGATGCTTGAAGCTATCTGAATTAAAGTAAGCCAACACTTACTGGTCTGAGAATAGTGGCTTAGTTGGCCCATCAGAACCAACTGGCACGGTCAGTATTTAGGGATGATGGGAGCTGGAGTCCAACAACAGTGGGTGGGTCACAGCTTCCCCATCCCAGCTTTAATCCAGGAAGCCCGCAGGTAACGCCAGGGAGTTATAGGACCTTGGAGAGCTCCAGGTGAGCAGCAGTTGTTCCAACTGTTCTTCTTGTTGTTTAACAGTCAGCCCCTCTTTCTATGGTGATGAACCTTTTTCAGCCAGAGGGCCACACTCACTCATGGGCAATCTTCTGGGGGCCACATGCCAGTAGATGACAGAAGCCCGGAAGCAAAAGTAGGCAAAGAAGTGGATATGTCTCTTTCCCAGGTACATGACAATTCAATGGCACATTCCAGCAGAACACGTGTGCTTGAGGAAGTTGTGGCACACAGCTGGTGTGGCCTGGGGAGAAGGATGTGGCTTAGGGAGAGTTCTGAAGCCAGCAGAGAGACGGTTGGAGGGCTGGACTCCATCCCCAGACCTGAGGTTCACCATGCTGTGCTCCAGGAGCTGCCACCCATCACAGCAAACAGCACAGATGGACCAACTGCCCGACTCAGGGCAAGACAGCTTGGTATGTTCCTGTGCATCAATTTAGTTGATTGGCTTATTCTTATTTAGTGATCCATGACTACTCTCTGCCCAGAGAATATAAGGAAGCGGGGGGCGGGATGGGGGGGAGAGTGAAAGAGAGACTTAGTGATGAGAGGGGAAAAGAAGACACACAGCATTTTTCAGTGTCTTAAATGTTAATCACCAGGAAACAAAAAAATAAATGAGCTATGGGTATTGTATAATTGCAAGAAATTTTGAGAAATGAGTTCTGTCCAGAGAAATCCAATTAAGCTTAATAATGTTGCACAGTGGGGCAAGAAGGAGAAATACTGCACATAGATGGAAACTCAGGCTTTTTAAGTGTGGGGTTTAAAAAAACCAAAAACCCCTAAATGAATCGGACACTTAATGATACTTCCAAGCACTTTCTAACAGATTACCCTAATTATAGGAAGAAGGAATGGCAGTGGCCTGTGAGCACACTATCAAGCGAGTAACTCTTTGGTTTAAAGCTAAGTTGTTCTATAAAATAAAATAAAAGTTTTTACAACAATCACAGATTTTCTTTTTATAATCTCCAACTAAGCCAGGCTTCCTGATGAGAGAGCGTTGGGCTAGGACCACTTCAGATGGGGGACTTCATGCATGTTTGAAAACGCATTTCTTAAGGGCCCACACGACCTACGCAAATACATCAGGGGCTGGCATCCTTTGGGGGTTAGTGGGCAATTTTGCAGTCTGGAGAGCTTGCCATGGGCACCGTACACAGATTCTGCAAGCAAGCATGCACCATATCCTATTCTGTTGACTAAGATAAAGGTAAAGGTAAAGGTACCCCTGCCCGTACGGGCCAGTCTTGACAGACTCTAGGGTTGTGCGCTCATCTCACTCTAGAGGCCGGGAGCCAGCGCTGTCCACAGACACTTCCAGGTCACGTGGCCAGCGTGACAAAGCTGCATCTGGCGAGCCAGCACAGCACACGGAAACGCCGTTTACCTTCCCGCTGGTAAGCGGTCCCTATTTATCTACTTGCACCCGAAGGTGCTTTCGAACTGCTAGGTTGGCAGGCGCTGGGACCGAGCAATGGGAGCGCACCCCGCCACGGGGATTCGAACCACCGACCTTTCGATCGGCAAGTCCTAGGCGCTGAGGCTTTAACCCACAGCGCCACCCGCGTCCCGTTGACTAAGATAGAACACCTCTTTTGAGTATTTCAGTGTGGTGTAGTGGTTAGAGCATTGGACTAAAACCTGGGAGACCAGGGATCCAATCCCCACTCAGCCATGAAGCTCACTGAGTGATCTTGGGCCAGGCACTGTCTCTCACCCTAACCCTACCTCACAGGGTTCTTGCGAGGATAAAATAGAGTGGAGGAGAATGGTGCCCACTAGGTCTCCTTGAGCTCCTTGGAGGAAAGGTGAAATATAAATGCAATAAATAATCAATAAGCCTAATTTTAGCAGGGGCAGGTTGGAGAGGGACACACACCTGCAGACACCAGGTTGGGGGGCTCTATAGTACACCAACTCCTGCCACGCACTAGTAAATTGTTAATACTACAGCATCTGTAACAGCAGCTTTGCTGGTTGTCTTCTTTATTCGAATTGTGTTAAGGGAGGAAGGGATGCTTCCTACTCAAAAAGGGGCTAACTATCAACTTCTCCATAGAAGCAGAGATACGATTTCTCCTTGGGATGCTGTTAGTGAGCAGAGTGGAGCTCTGTGGAATTCTTCACATTTCGTGGCTTGGAAGCAGGAAAGGAGAAGTGAATTTTAGGCTGTAGAAAAGCAAGACAACAAACAATGACACCAATGAGTCAGAAATGAAAAATAGTTTTGGGTGGTGTTGGCTAGTTGGCCTGACTCCAGGCATTGATGGACTCGATTGGTTTATCAGTCGGTTGGTTTCCTTCCTCCTTCCTGCAGCAGACAAGTCAGAAAGCCAAAGGTCCTAGTAAATATACCAGCCTGGGTGAGCCAATAAACTTCACGGTGCCTGTCAACCACAGCTGCTGATGTTCCCCATCACTATTCCATTCAAGCTCCCCAGCACTAGAAATGTATTTCCTTGTGTAGATGGTTGAGAGAGATAGTGCAGGAATCCATTCTAAGCCCTTTGATTAAAAAGGAACATAAAACCCTCACCCTTTCCTTTGTCAACACTTCCATCAGAGCTTCACCTTCTGTGGTCTCTGCTGAAGTGAACCTTTTTCTGAATCAAACCTACCCAAGAATTACAGACTGAAAGCCTAGCTGCTGAATTTAAAGTTGCATATTCATTGCAGTGTGGTGTAGTGGTTAAGAGCGGTGGATTCGTAATCT
Source organism: Podarcis muralis (assembly GCF_964188315.1). NCBI lineage: Eukaryota > Metazoa > Chordata > Lepidosauria > Squamata > Lacertidae > Podarcis > Podarcis muralis. The sequence goes on from NC_135668.1 coordinate 44,185,597, forward strand.
GGGGAACCGGGTTCGATTCCCCACTCCTCCACATGCAGCTGCTGGGTGACCTTGGGCTAGTCACACTTCTCTGAAGTCTCTCAGCCCCACTCACCTCACAGAGTGTTTGTTGTGGGGGAGGAAGGGAAGGAGATTGTTGGCCGCTTTGAGACTCCTTAGGGTAGTGATAAAGCAGGATATCAAATCCAAACTCCTCCACCACCACCACCTCCTCCTCCTCCTCCTCTTCTTCTTCTGCATTGTTATTCCTATTGGTTTTAATTGGAATATTTCTGCTGAAACCTTTCCTAATGGAAGACCTTCCTCTTTGCCCAGGCATTTTATATTGAATCACAGAATTGTGGCATTGGAAAGGATCCCAAGGGTAATCTAATCCAACTCTCTGCAGTTCAGGAACCCAGCTGGGAATCCCTAGCCATCCAACCTCAGTTTAAACTCTCCAATGAAGGAGAGTCCGCCACCTTCTGAGGGAGCCTTGATTTCCTGCGCACCTGTTTCTGGACTGCTGGGATGACCCCTCGCCATTTGTCAGAGGATTACTGCTTCCAACTGAAGAGCGCATTGCACATTAAAAAGCACATCAAAATGACTAATAGCGATATCATCTCTATGCAGCCTTAATAAGGATGTTCTCTTGCACTGCTCATTAACAGATCAAATAAAAAATGTGGGTTCTTTTTAATTGGGTTGGTGCAATAAAATGAAAAATACTCTGCAGAGAAGACCATGTGTAAAGGGATGGGGAACCTTTTTCAACCCAAGAAGTCCCCCCCCCTTTCCAGGGGAGAGCACATGCCAGTAGTGGGCGGGGCCAGAGGCAAAAGTGGGTGGAGCAATGCACACCAATTTTAGGCTACTCTCTACACCAGTGATGGCCAAACTTGGCCCTCCAGCTGTTTTGGGACTACAATTCCCATCATCCCTGAGCACTGGTCCTATTAGCTAGGAATGATGGGAGTTGTAGTCCCAAAACAGCTGGAGGGCCAAGTTTGGCCATTACTGCTCTACACGCATCCTTCTGCATCCTCCATCCAGACAAGTGAGGGGCATTTTCAGATTTGAAGGATGCAGTCCAACCAGCTGAAAACACTAAAGAGGGCTATGGAGCATGTCTGGTGAAGAATGTGGCCTGAAGAGAGAGTTTGTGTCTTGGAGAGAGGCCTGGTGGCCAAACAGAGAGGCTTGGGAGGCAAATGTGGCTCTCACACCTAAGGTTTTTTCCTTGCTTTCAAGGATGACAGGGTCTACTACAAAGACCAGAACTGGAGAAAAAACATTGGGGTGTTACAGCACAAAACAAACAAAGAGGTGGACATTTTCCATTTCTTTCGCATGCAGAGCCCAAGATCAAAATATTAATAGTGAGAGCTGCAGGACACGAATTAAGAGCAACACAGCAATTGGTTGCCAAGCCAACAAAGTGTATTATAAATCAGCCGTTTCTACACACACAGAAACTCCAAACCCTACTGTTCTGTTGTTGTTGTTTGCATAGCAAATTGTTTTGACCTTCTAAGCACCATCTTCCGATTACTGCACTCTTCCCTTGGGGAACAGAACTTTTGCTCCATGGAGAAAATTCTCGCTCGTCTCTAATATTGCTGCAAAGACGGCAGCTCCAGGGAGGAATGGCATAATTTGCCACCCGGAAAAGACCAAGAAGATGGTAATAAGCAGGACCTAATCATTAAACCTAGCTTCCCACCTCCCTTCCTATGAAATCCATGCCTCACCTTTATGGTGTCAACAAATTAAAGGGAAGGACAGGCACAGCTCAAAAGCGGAATGCAACATTCTGCATTTCAAAGCCTGATTATTTCAAAAGAATACAGCCTAGGGGCCGCACGCTGCTAGCCATTGCAGGCATTTATGTCAGGTTTTTGTAAGACTCTAGTATTTAATCAAAAGCAAGTTCAAAAGGAAGCAAGACAGCATGCGGCGCATAGGGTGTACTCGTCACAGTCCTTGCCATTAAAATACATGCAACCAACAACGATGGAGGGAGCAGGGGGCAAATTGTACATCTTACATTAGGAGCCATTGTGGTGTAGCGGTTAGAGTGTTGGACCTGGGGGAGCAGGGTTCGAATCCCCACTCAGCCATGAAGTTCACCAGGTAACCTTGGGTCAGTCACTGTCTCTTAGCCTTGTCAGTACACCTTTCAACCAATGTGCAGTGACTGGGCTCAGTAACTGGTTCTGCCCCGACTGGGCTAGGCGACTGGAGCACTTTCAGAGACCTTTCAATCCTGGAAAACAGATCCTAGTGCACTGGACCCACAACTGTGCAATGTGAGCACCAGACTCATGTAGAGTATAAATAACGCGGAAGCTGCTTGTGAAGCATAACTCCTTTTATTTCTAATAGCTACTACAAACTAAAGAACTATTGGCTTGCTTGAGTGTTACATCTCCCACTCAGCCATCTAGTCACTACATAGATAAGACTCTCTCCACACACAGGCAGGCCGTCCGTCAGGAGCAGAAGACTAGAAGAGCAGTTTCCGCCCCCTCCTTTCTCAAAACATCAGATCAGGAGATTCTTGCAATGGGAGGGGTGCAAATAGCAACAAGCCTAACCTACCTCACAGGGTTGTTGTGAGGATAATATGAGGGAGAGAAACAACTATGGATGCTACCTTGGAGGAGAAGTGGGATATAATTGTACAAGCAAGATGTGAGCAGCTGGGTCTCCCCTAGAAGCAACGGGGAGCTTAGAGCATGGCTATCTTTTGTAAATTGCCTGTAAGCCTGGGACCCTTTTTCTCCATCTGTCTGAAATCTGGTAGGTTGGACGCCTTGAAGGAGTAGTCAGGTGCCTGACAATTTCATGCCAATAGGATGGAAAGCTGCAGAATCACAGGCAGAATAAGCCCTGGCCAGGTCACCGCTGAGATCAACAGTAGGAAAACATGAATGAGAATGACAGACATGAGGAGACCTGTTCCAAATCAGTAAGAAAATGAATTCAGTTCTAATAAATGGAACTTTTCATAATGAAAATGAATGGAGTAACTAAATGTGGGGCTCAGGGTGACATTATTGCACATGCCGAACGAGAAGCAGGGGGCTTTGGGGACAAAAAGGTCAGACTCCCATGGTGCAGGCCGCGCTCTGCCAACCTCTGCTCTAGATGAAATTATTCAAAGGACGCAAACCAAATATTTGATCTGCAAATGGGGCTGTTGGTTGCTGACAGCAAACTGTTTAAGAAAGCACCCAGCCGCGCAGCTAGTGATGTGCTGGAGACATTTATTTTTATGAAAGAGGGGCACTGCCAAAATGTCTGCGCGGAGCATTTTACCAAGTCCAGCCTAAGGCTCAGGAGCAGGACAGTGCAAAACTGCTGTGATGGGCACTTTGTTATCTGTAGTTGAAATTCAACAGCCAAGGAAGGTTTTATATGCAACCATCATTTTGTGCTGACGCAGTCCTCGAGAGTGGGTCATTTAATTAGAAATCTCGTCACTATCCTCCTGTCATTGTCGTCTTCTTTTTAATCACCATAAGCATAATTAAGCTGTAAAATTGTGAGAGAATTCGCTTTGGGCTTACAAAGATCAGCAAAGTAACATGGCAAAAGCAGGCAACAGATTAGATGGGTCTGCATGGACTCCGCAGTCATTTCTAAGCCCCACCGTTCTGCTATGAAGGGATTCGAGGCAGTGTACACACAATGGGGTCCAGGCAGCCTCCCATCCAGGCCCTGAGCAGATCTGGACCTGCTTAGCATCAGAAGTGCTTCTGCATCATGTGCCCTTGGACCAGGCCCAGAACCACACAAGGGCAGAGTGAGATGTCAAGCAGAGAATTCATCTTCGGCTTGGTGCGGAATTCAGGTTGCATTGGCACAGATATTTTGATCATAAAAGGAAGGGTTGGTGTGGTTTTTTTTAACTTGTCAAAATGATGAATGTGGCCCAGGAGCTCAGACTCCCAATGCTTTGCACAATATATTTGTCTAATAATCTGGGAATAGAGGAGAACACTCACTGAGAGAGATTATCTTGTCCTGAGGCAGGAATGTGAGACCTCAGGCTGGGGAGCCAATGTAGTGCTCCAGGGTTCACTACCTGGCTTTGGAACTGTCCCTTGGCCACACCCCTCTCTCTAGGCCACACCGCTTATTAGCCCCGTGCACACCCCATGTTTGTTTGTTTGTTGCCAGACTGGAATGTGTCATTGAACTCCTCTTGCTTGTCTGCATAGAGAACAGAGGGGTGTGTGTGGAAAGTAGCCTATTGTATACAAATAAGATGCATGATTATAGTGCTGGAGGAGACTCTTGAGAGTCCCATGGACTGCAAGAAGATCAAACCTCTCCATTCTTAAGGAAATCAGCCCTGAGTGCTCACTGGAAGGACAGATCGTGAAGCTGAGGCTCCAATACTTTGGCCACCTCATGAGAAGAGAAGACTCCCTGGAAAAGACCCTGATGTTGGGAAAGATGGAGGGCACAAGGAGAAGGGGACGACAGAGAACGAGATGGTTGGATAGTGTTCGCAAAGCTACCAGCATGAGTTTGACCAAACTGCGGGAGGCAGTGGAAGACAGGAGTGCCTGGCGTGCTCTGGTCCATGGAGTCACGAAGAGTCAAACACGACTAAACGACTAAACAACAACAACAAGAAGATGCATACACTCCAACATTCCCCTGAACTGAAACCAGGACACACATCTTTCTGTGCCACATTCCCATGCAAGCCTTCTAGGGCTCTCCCACTCCACCCCCGTCTTCATTACCAGCAGCAGCTCCCTCAACGAGCGCTACACCGGCACCTCCAGCTCCTCCTCTTCCCCATCACCATCCTCATCTTTGCTAGCTTCTTCTCCTCCTCCAGCTGCCAGGCTTTGGGGAATCAGACCCCTCCCACAGTGGCAGCAAAGAAGCAGAGAAAAACAAAGAAGAGTTCTTACCAATTGCAGTGGTACCTCGGGTTAAGAACTTAATTCGTTCCAGATGTCCGTTCTTAACCTGAAACTGTTCTTAACCTGAGGTACCACTTTAGCTAATGGGGCCTCCCACTGCCGCTGCCACGCGATTTCTGTTCTCATCCTGAAGCAAAGTTCTTAACCTGGGGTAATATTTCTGGGTTAGCGGAGTCTGTAACCTGAAGCATCTGTAACCCGAGGTACCACTGTAGTTTATTCAATAACCACAGCGAGAGACAAAGGAATGCGGTCTATCTCTATAATATTGGCATTGATCCAAGTAAAGTCCCACCCTCCCTTCGTCTCCCCTATTTGACATCACTCCTGCATCGGTTAATCTGAGCTTTCTGCCTCTGAGCTCTCTGTTCTGCTACCCTCAATGCCCTTCTGGTCCTGGGGGGGGGGGTCAAGAATGCTTTCCAAGGACACTGAGTCTGTCAGCTGTCTCTCCCCTGGTGCTGCTTCTTCTTTTTGCTGTTCCTCTTCCAATATTTCCCAGCTTCTGCCCTCTGCAGCCTCTGAACTATGCCCTTCTGCAAACCACTGTTCTAAATCTATACTGTCCTTCTGTTCTTGGGAAGGTTCAGGAGAAGGGGGACAGTCCCCACCATTCCTCCTCGGTCCAGTCCCTGACATCAGCAGGGGCAGCATCGGGCAGAGGAAGCACAGCCTTTTGGCCTGGTGGGGATAGCCTGGCCTGCATCACCACCAGCGCCCCCTCCTCCGCCTCCATGGGCTCCAGCTCAGACACCTTCTTTTGTGTGAAAGACACATCTATTTTGGTGCTGAACTCCCCTGGAAGCCAGCTGACTTGCACAAGAGCTTGGCACTGAAAATGGGACATCCAATCAGAAGCTGAGATGGCTTCTGTAATTCCGGGATGTCCCAGTCAAATTGGGACTGCTGGTGGATATGATTGTTCCACCCACTTTTGCCTCCAGCACAACCTGAATGAACCCTAGGAACTGGCAATCCTGGGTTCAAACCTTCACCCAGCCATGAAGCCCACTGGCTGACCTTGGGCCAGTCGCTGCCTCTCAGTCTAGCCTTCCTTACCAAAGCCCTCTTTGTGTTGGAAGACAATATAGCCAACTGGGTGCATCCCAACTATCTACAAACGGCAGATAGGTAAAGGTAAAGGGACCCCTGACCATTAGGTCCAGTCGTGGCCGACTCTGGGGTTGCGCCGCTCATCTCGCTTTATTGGCCGAGGGAGCCAGCGTATAGCTTCCGGGTCATGGAGCCAGCACGACTAAGCCACTTCTAGCGAACCAGAGCAGCGCACAGAAACGCCGTTTACCTTCCCGCCGGAGTGGTACCTATTTATCTACTTGCACTTTGACATGCTTTCGAACTGCTAGGTTGGCAGGAGCAGGGACCGAGCAACAGGAGTTCACCCCGTCACGGGGATTCGAACCTCCGACTTTCTGATTGGCAAGTCCTAGGCTCTGAAACGGCAGGTAGTTAAGTCTTTATTGTTGAAGCTAACATTTACAATCACTTCTATGGCTCTGAATACCTATGCACGTCAATCTGTTGTCTAGGCAGCTATTTGCAGGTCCCCATTCTATGGAGCAGTTTCAGCAACAGGAGACCACTCCCCTGGCAGGCTGCACATATGCAGCCAGAGACTGCGCCTGCGTGGCAATTCCCTGTGCTCATCCCTTTTCACTCCCCTCCTGGTTCTGGGAGACAGTGGTGCAGGAGAGGGTGGGGAAGCACCAGGACCTTCACTTGCCTGGCCTGCCTCTTCCTCCTCTTCTTCCAACCCATCCTGTTCTCCACCCTCCAGCTCTGAAGCTTCCCCAGCCTCTGACTCTTGCATCCTGGCCGGTACAGTTCCCCACAAATTGCTGGCCCCCTACCAGTCCCTGACACCCAGTTTCTAAACCTGCTTGAAAAAGAATACTTTTAACTTTGAATCAATAGCAAAATATAGTTGCTTTATCCATCATTAATACTTCTGTCTAAACTCCTATCTCAGAAGTTTCGGGTTTATTACCGAGGAGATGGATCTCTTTATCTTCACCTGTCACTCTTATCACACTGTGGCGCTATCTATTTCATTCTCTCCCCCTTGCTACCAGACGCTTGTCATATATCTTACTATTAGGATTTCAGTGCTAACTCGACACAGATTGGGCCGTGATACATCTTCGGAGTTAGCCACACGTCAGTCCTTTCATTTCAAAATTGTCACTGGATATTATCAATAAAGCTGCAGTCTCCTTCCTTTCGCAGAATGGAACAAGAGTTGAGCATGCATCCTGCCTGCTGATCGGAAGCCACCCATAACTGAGTCGGACAATTGCAGAGGGAGCATCCCTAAACCAACTGGCACCCCAAGGAATGAGAGCATGCACCCCTTCTAACTTCTTCCATTTTTGAGCAACCATAGATCCTGTTTATGAGAGGTGTGCCAAATATCCTTCTCCCCCTCTTTCCTCCTACCAAAGGGAAGAGCTACAGCTCACTAGGAGACCATCTGCTTTGCAGGGCTCCATGTTCCATGTTCAGTCCCTGGCATCTCCAGTACAGTGGCACCTTGGTTCTCAAACTTAATCCTTTCCAGAAGTCTGTACCAAAACGTTCCAAAACCAAGGCACGCTTTCCCATAGAAAGTAATGCAAAACAGATCAATCTGTTCCAGACTTTTAAAAACAACCCCTAAAGCAGCAATTTAACGTGAATTTTACTATCTCAGAAGACCATTTCTGGGTTAGGGTTAGGGTTAATTTTAGGACTGGGTTAGGGTTAGGGTAAGGATTAGAATTAGAATTAGAATTAGAATTAGAATTAGAATTAGGGTTAGGGGCAGGGTTGTTTTATGTTTTCTTGTGGTTTTGATTCATTTGCAACTATTCAGCCTGGCTGCCTTCAGGTGGTGAAGGGAGGCTTCGCACTGCCTATCGGAGCAGCCCCACAGGAGGGGGCAGGGATCTCTCAGCTGGGAAGGGAGGCTTCACGCTGCCTATCAGAGCAGCCCCGATCCCGCTCCTACTTGCCTGCAAGCAAGAGCAGACTGGGGGTGGTGGTGGTGACAACCCGTACCTGCTCGCTCGCCACTGACCCAGCCTCCCCACACTCAGCGCTGGGGCTGCTGGTGACTCCCAGAGCTGGAGGAGTGGGTGGTTGCTGCGGCGGTGGTGGCTGCCTGTTTACTTGCCGGAAAATGGAAGTGTGGCACTCAAAATGGAAGCTATACTCAGAAAGGAAGTTCGAAGAAAGTTCAAAAACTGGAACACTCATTTCCAGGTTTGAAGTGTTCAGGTTCCAAGTAGTTTGAGAACTAAGCTGTTCAAAAACCGAGGTACTACTGTACATTCAATTTTGTACAGAAAACCTGGCTGGAAAAGTGCAGTGCAAAATTTCAAAGGACAGCTGTGTTTTGGTTCATGTTTCGTTTCGGAAAATTCATCCTCATCATCACCATTCCCAGGGTAGCTTAACAGTTGATCTCTCTCCTCCCAGGGAGCTGTGGGAATTGTGGTTCTAAGATGGGAAGGGCGGACTCCTAACAACTCGCAGCACCCTTAGCCAACTACAGTTCCCAGGGTTCTTTTGTGGGGGAGCGGTGATCGTTTAAAGTGGCATGATACTGCTTGAAACGTCTATGGGATCAAGAATGAGATCACGCCAGGTTTATAGATGAAGTGCTTAATTAGTGATTCCTCCTTAACGTCTTTGCCTGCAGGAAGACACTTGCAATGCTGTACATACATACCTCAGCATCCAGCATAGTTTCAAAATCAATGAGACAGAGAGTGCCGTAACAAAGTTATAGCAGTCAAAAGGCATTAGATGAGCATAATTAGATGGAATTTTTGCTGAGAAGGTTTCGGGCAAAGGGGGGCAGTAATCTTTACAGAGACGGGAAAGGAAGCGAATTGATGGCCCTATTTCAATCCCTAATTAATTTCTGAAATCAGCAATGATTTCACTTAGTGCCAAAGGGAAGCCACTATTCCACACACACACACACCCCAACACACACCATTCACTTGCCTGCAACAACTCAGGGCATATCAAAAGCCTGCAGTGAGATGTTCAAGGATGGATGTTCAAGAAGGCTTCCCACCATCAGATAAGATCCATGTGGTGTTCACCTGTGGCTGGTTCCACACATCATGCTACTCTCCCGTGTCCAGCCAGAGGAGGAGGAGGAAGAGAAGAGCAGTAGTGGTGGTAACTGCCCCTATAAATGTCCACAGCGCCGCCGAGTAGTCTTGTGCAATTCTGGAGTGTATCTTATTTGGAAGATTTATAAACCATTTAATCAAATAGCTCTATAAGCAATGAACAAATAAACTTCTAGAAAAGCACAGCTGATGTCTACAAAACAATGTTTATTTTTTTATTTTTTAAAAAACCCAGACATATTATCATCCTAATTTAAGCCAGAGTTAAAAACCAGTAAAACATGTAAAAATGAATATAGGCAACTAAATTATATGTCTGGGTATGGTTTCCAGTGGGAGGGGAGGTTTTCAGTGGTCATCTAAAGCAATATAGCAATGATACCTTCCTAATGGCAATCCACAAGGAGCTTTGAAGTACAGGAGCTGCCACAGATGCATGGTGGGCAATTACAATGGAGGTCACTCAGTGCTCATCCAAGTGAGAGAGACGGAAAGGAATCCAGAACACCAGCAATGGCAGGAGCTTGGCAGCTGCACAAGGATGCTAACTGCTCACTGCCTGGAAAGTGCTCAGTCCTTGATGGACAAGAAGAGCAGAGATAGGACACGATGGAGGTGTCTCCAGCAGCTGCAGCCTCACACGGTGGGAGCTGTCAGTCAGTTACACCAATGTTCTTTAACCTTGAGTTCCCAGGTGTGCCTGGGCTACAACTGCCATCATCCCTGACCATTGGCTAAGCTGGCTGAGGATAATAGGAGTTGGGTCCCCAGATCTTGTTGGACTACATCGTTGAAGAACATTGAGTTACAGCATCCCTGCAGGATCTTGCAACCACTGGCTAGCTCTGCCAAGTGTGAGCTTCAAGGGGAGCTTCAAAGCACGGGCAGATCACAGAAGACTCTGTCCAATTCACTTATGAATTATTGTTTAGTCGTGTCCAACTCTTCGTGGCCCCATGGACCAGAGCACACCAGGGATGGGCAAATCTGTCAGTTTCAGTTTCTACTTCTTTCCTGTTTTTCCAAGCTTAATCTCAGTACTCTAAATTTCCATATCAGTATGCCATACGTGCCTGTATTTTAGTGTGAATTTCTTCTAATACAGTATCCATGTTTTTGCAGGTGATTTTGCCCAGTATACACATTCCTGAAATTACCTCTAATGTAATGAATTTTCGTCTGTCATTTTCACTAATCTTTGTATTATGGTGAGATGTGTTGGGTTTCTACATACATTGTTTTAAGTATAATTGTTTAATTGACACAGAAATGGAAAATGCCTGTATGTGTCTTGCTGAGGGTTTGGCATTGGGAAATTCCACTGGGGTATAGTGAAGCTAAGAAGAGTTCTCTAAGCACCTAGATAGGTTGTTAATTAACTGTTGATGTTCTCTGCTCCTTCATGGGGTGTTTAACTTTAGCTCATGTGAGTAAGGTATTTACTTTCACATCTCCATTTTGAAGGGTGCTTCCTTTGGTCTTTTGTTATCAGCCACAGTGGGAGAAAGATGTGTAAATGATTCTCTCCTGAAGGGAGGAAAAAAGGCTCTCGGCTAACCAAGGCTGGAAAGATGTCTCTGATTTAGGTCTGTTGGGAATTATTTCAAATATGTAAGAAGTTGAACCTATGCTTTGGCGAGCATATGTCTTATGGGACTCTTTGGATATATCACTGATATGTTTTTGTACCTGTTATGAAGAAAGTTCATATGAAGAAAGTTCTGAATAGTAAAGCTTTTGAATCCTATTATGTGTCTGGAAAACGTTTTGTTCCAAGAGGAGTCCGTTTTCATGCATCCTATTACTTCAAGCTGTGCAGCATTAAAATCTGCAGTACGTTGTAGCAGTGATTCCTAAATTTGTATCTATGCATGCAGTTTGCATCTGCAAACTAACTCTTTATTTTGGTGATGATGGGCTCCTTCATAAGGAAGGGCAGGCTGTAAATGAGAAGGGTGGCAGCAATGATGACAACGACTCCATAGTCCTTTAGGAATACCTCTTCCCCCATGACAAACACCCTCATGTGGCAGACTCCAGATGGTAGCGACTTCAACTCCCATTGTCCCTGGCCATTAGCCATGTGTCTGGGGCTGATGGGAGTTGTATTCCAAACCATCTAGAGAGCAACAGATTGGAGAAGACTGAACCATAGGAATGGCAGAAGTTTCCGAGTTCCACAACAGCAGCCAGCGATTCATTATAAGAATCTCTAGGGAACTGAATCCATGTCCCTTTGAAGTCCGTGGAAAGATTCCCATTGATTTCAAGTAAATCTTGGAGAAAGTCCTTGCTGTGTCTGTAAAGATCTTTGAAGCTAACTGTCATTGCTTGCCATCAGTATACAAATGTAGCTATAAGAGATTTGTTTGAGTATCTTTTTAAACTTGTTTGAGAAGGTTATAAGATCAATAAGGAAAGTGTCAGCGCCTATGAGGCAATTTAATTGGATTTTTCTCTGGAAACACTTGAGGGGGCAACCCCCCTCCCCCCTTTCCAACACACACTCTATGATTTAATACAAATGAAGAGCTGATGGAATTCGGAAAAAAAGAAAAAGGAACAGAACGTTTGTAAGAAGGGTTTGAGGTATGCTATAATTATCCCAGCTGGATTTTAGCAGAGAAGTGGGTTGCCGGCACATATGGAGAAAGGGAGATGAGAATGCATTCTCTGCTCCCGAAATGCTTCTTTTATTGTGACACTGGAGAAACTTTCCTCGTTGTGTCGCTAAGCATTGCACAGGGGTAAGGTGGCCTGAATCCCATAAATCAGGGGTCAGCAAACGTTTTCAGCAGGGGGCCAGTCCACTGTCCCTCAGACCTTGGGGGGCGGAATATATTTGGGGGGGTGAACGATTGTGGTGTAGTGTGGTGTAGTGGTTAAGATCGGTAGACTTGCAATCTGGTGAACCGGGTTCGCTTCCCGCTCCTCCACATGCAGCTGCTGGGTGACCTTGGGCTAGTCACACTTCTCTGAAGTCTCTCAGCCCCACTCACCTCACAGAGTGTTTGTTGTGGGGGCGGGGAGGGAAAGGAGAATGTTAGCCACTTTGAGACTCCTTTGGGCAGTGATAAAGCGGGATATCAAATCCAAACTCTTCTTCTTCTTCTGCTTCCTATGCCCCAGAAATAACCCAGAGATGCATTTTAAGTAAAAGCACACATTCTACTCATGTAAAAACACCAGGCGGGCCCCACAAGTAACTCAGACACACATTTTAAATAAAAGGACACATTCTACTCATGTAAAAACACGCTGATTTCCCAGACCATCCACGGGCCAGATTTAGAAGGTGATAGGCCGGATTTGGCCCCCGGGCCTTAGTTTGCCTACCCATGCCATAAATGAATCCTATGAAGGGATCTGTGGTGGGAAACTATTATGCACTGAAGTTCTCACCCTGGGCCAGCAGGGGGATACTGTAGATAGTTTTCACTCAGGTCCACGTCAGTTATTTTAGGCGGGAAACCCTGGGTTGTTGTTGCTACAATGTTGACAGCCGGCTGCCTATAAAAGCAGGCCGGCTGAGCTGTTTGCTGTTCAGTTCTGTTCCAGCTTACAAAATAAAGAGCTGCTTTGGAGAAATCGCTGTGTCGTCTGCCATGTCTACCCCTATTCAACACTGGCGACGAAGGTGGGATCGGTGGACTTCAGAGCACAGCCAGATGCGGCCATCCTCTGAACTGAGCTGAATCACAGAGCGAAATCACTGGACAGAACCAGTTCAGAGCTGACTGTTCTGGCAAGAGCACTGTGTTCCATCAAGGGCCCAACTTATTTAAAGGACTATGTTGTTGGACATGTATCACTGTTGGTCTAAGTATGGGAAATGTAACCGATATGCTTTTGTGCCTAATTGAACCATTACGTGCAGTGCTGTATATAAGGAAACCATTACGATTGTAACTAACGCCTTATCTCGGTGGGGAGGGGTATTATGTACTGAAGTTCTCACCCTGGGCCAGCAGGGGGATACTGTAGAGAGTTTTCACTCAGGTCCACGTCAGTTATTTTAGGCGGGAAACCCTGGGTTGTTGTTGCTACAATGTTGACAGCCAGCTGCCTATAAAAGCAGGCCAGCTGAGCTGTTTGCTGTTCAGTTCTGTTCCAGCTTACAAAATAAAGAGCTGCTTTGGAGAAATCGCTGTGTCGTCTGCCATGTCTACCCACTATTCAACAGAACCCACCAAATCACAGGGGTGAGAGGGCCCTCAAAATTCATTTAATCTTAATCCACTGGGAACTCTTCCACAAAAGGATCCCTGACAGGTAGCCATCCTGCCTCTGGTTATAACAGGTGCGGTATTGCTGGACTACAACTCCCAGCCCATTGACCATGCTTGTTGAGGCTCATGGAAGCTTTGATTTTTGTTGTTGGCGTCTGTGTGTCTCGAGAGAGAGAATGGAGCACACCTCCAGGGGTGAAGTCTGATTAGCATCCAGTACAGTGGTACCTCGGGTTACAGATGCTTCAGGTTACAGACTCCGCTAACCCAGAAATAGTACCTCGGATTAAGAACTTTACCTCAGGGTGAGAACAGAAATCGCACCGCGGCAGCAGCGGGAGGTCCCATTAGCTAAAGTAGTACCTCGGGTTAAGAACAGTTTCAGGTTAAGAACAGACCTTCAGAACGAATTAACCCGAGGTACCACTGTACACTTTTTAAAATCTGTTGTAGGGGGTGTATTGGTTTGTTCTTGTTCTTGTTTTTAGTACGTATTTTGTGTGGGGTTTTTTATCTTGTATTTTTATAATGTGAACCACCCTGAAGTCTACAGATGAATCGGGTATACACATCTAACAACTAATGCTGCATGAATTACTATAACAAGGAAGGGGCAAGCAGAATATAAAATGGAAGATTGGTATAAAGCGGTGTGGGGTATAGCTATTACATGATAAATTAACATGTGTCGTTAAGGTAAGGCGGGGAATATGCAGGCGGAATGATTTTGAGGAGGTATGAAGGGTGTAGAATTTGTACTGTTAAAACGGAAGGGGGTTAAACCATCGCAAGAGGTGTTGAAATTTTGGGAGTTTGGATAGTTACAATGGAATGGTCTGGGTGGCAGGGTGCTCATTTTTATTCTTATTTATTTATTATTATTATTATTATTATTATTATTACTTTGTCCACACAAAAAAAGAATGTATAAAATGTAAATAAATGTATAAAATATTATTAAAAGAATGAATAAAAAGGGGGAGATGACTATAAAAAACCCTGATGATGATGATGATGATGATGATGATGATGTCAAAGTGGCCTACAGTGTGTCTGGAGGTCCTGGGCTGCCCAGGTGACAAGAACCCCCTCTTGGCCTTGCTGATGTGGTCCAAAGGAAAGCAGAGTCAGATAGAGAGGCTCAGAGGGCTGCATTTATCCTCTCTTCCTCTTCCTGGCTCCACAACATGCAGTCCTTTTTTAAATTATAAATACTAGGCCCTGTAGGTTGGGCATCCTCTAAACAGAGGCGTGAGAAAACTAACCAATTTATTTCATTCCTCTTTTCTTTTTTCCAGAGAAACAAATTGCCACGGTAAACAGCTGCAGGAAGATAATGTTTGCCCCCTATTTAGATCTGCACTGAGCATTTCACATCCTCACCACGTCGCTTAAGTCAGAAGTGACAAAAGTGATGAGTAAATTACACGGCGTTTTCTCCCACGGCCGCTCCTCAACATGGAGCTAATTGCCTATCCCACTGTCTTGCCTTCTGCTTATATTTTATTTTATTTTGTTATTCCGCACCCCACCCCACCCTGCACAAAATGAAGCAATTAAGGCCATGGTTAACGCTGTGTGTTTTCATTTCTCTTCATTTATCTAAATTAGATTATGATTCCTGGATACACCTGAAGAGAAAATGTCTTGGCTCCCTGCGAATGCGCTACTGAGCTGGTGGCGGAGGCCATTTGCAGAGCCCCCATGCAAAGGGAAACAGGAGACCCACTTGGCAAAAACAACTTTTGGAAATTGTCTCCCTGTATCTGGTTTCGCCAGAAGCGGCTTAGTCATGCTGGCCACATGACCCGGAAAAACTATCTGCGGACAAACGTCAGCTCCCTCAACCAGTAAAGCGAGATCAGTGCCAGAACCCCAGAGTCATTCACAACTGGACTTAACTGTCAGGGGTCCTTTACCTTTTATGCATACACCAAGGCAGTCAACCTTGGCTCCCAAGCTACTGGCCTCATTCCTTCCTACAAAACTCTCTCATTCTCCCATCCATGACTGTAGTGCTGTCTTCCAGGAGCCAGTGTGGTGTAGTGGTTAAGAGCGGTAGTCTCGTAATATGGGGAACCGGGTTCGCGTCTCTGCTCCTCCACATGCAGCTGCTGGGTGACCTTGGGCTAGTCACACTTCTCTGAAGTCTCTCAGCCTCACTCACCTCACAGTGTTTTCGTTGTGGGGGAGGAAGGGAAAGGAGAATGTTAGCCGCTTTGAGACTCCTTAGGGTAGTGATAAAGCGGGATATCAAATCCAAATTCTTCTTCTTCTTCTAATTCCTCTTCCCCAACCTTGACTCCCCAGATATTTGTTGGACCATACATCATCCATAGCCACTGGTTATGCCTTCTGGGGCTGATGGAAACTGGAGTCCAACCATATATTCAAATCACAATGATTCTACTTTAAACAGGCATGGCTTCCCTCAAAGAATTATGGGAGCTGTAGTTTGTTAAGGGAGCTGAGAGTTGCTAGGAGACCCCTATTTCACTCCAAGAACTACGATTCCCAGAGTGGTTTAACGATCAGGGAACTCTGGGAACTGGGAGGGCCATAGATGCTCCCCATCCTTGCTTTGATCTGTACATCATGTTGGAGAGTCACTGGCAGTGTCTGGGGTGGACTGTGGGCAGCAGTGAGGAGAGCAGGGTCGAGGAGCAAACCAGAAGCCAGAATGTGGCAGGGATTAGGAAGACTTTGGCAGTGGAATTCAACTTGAACAGGAAGTCCTCTTATACTCCTACCTGTCCTGGGGGTGCAAGGGCTGTTTTGGGTGGGAGAAGTCAGACCAAGGTCTGGAGGTTCTCCACTGAGAAGGCTCCATCCTGAAGTTTGAAGGCTCACCACACAAGGGGAGCTGCGCACAGATCTTGCAAGCCCTGACAAGACCAGAGTTCTGAATCCATATCAGGCAAGTGCTTATCTGCATATAATCCCCATCCCAACTGACCCCAAACTAAGAACGTGGCTCATTTCAGAAGGCGCTCATAAGCACTGTTGAAAATCATGGTTTCCTCTGACACACACACCCTACAAGCCAGTCACCTGCACATCACCCCTCCTGAGTAATGTCCAAAGCCACCCTCGGTTTCATGCTTCAAGCATCTTCCAATCATCCATGACCCTTAGTTCCCACTGCCTTAAGTAAAAGCAGAAAACAAGCCACAGAAATATGCCCTGCTTCTCGGCTGCATCAGAAAGGCCTGTCTGTTTCCAGACATGTGGTGGGACAGCTCTCAGCAGCAGAGTGTTTACAGAACACACAGCCAAGTTCAGAAGGTTCACCAATCCCCATGTCTCTGTAATTACCTTGTTTTCTACAGGATGGCCAGATGTTGAATGAAAATGAGTACACATTCCAGCATGTCTATTTCCATCTTGGCATCACCACGGGAGTCAGCAAAACATAGCAGTGTTAGAAAACGGCCTCAGTTAAAAGTCATCGAGTTTGCCGGCACCATCAGGAGAAGGCTCTGAGCTCGCCATCATCAGTGGATTCAGCAAATGGGTTGGTGTGACTTGCCTTCTTTCAGTGCCTCCATAGTTCCTCATCCATTTTTCTCCTAGGATTTTGGAGTTCTGAATTACTTGGTGCAGTTCTAAAGTAGACCCTCCAGTTGGAATTCTCTGCTTATCATTACAGTTGGGATTTCTGGATATTATGCAAAGCACTGCCCATTGAGAGTTTACTTGCAGTTACCAGGTCCTTCAGTTTATTTGTATCTCTCCATGCATACTTGCACAGATATTTGTCACATGTACAGTATATGCACATTTATTTATTTTTTTCAAGAAAATACTGCAAATAGGCAGTCTTAGTGTGAGCACATCATCATTCTTTTTGTGCTGTATTGCACAATACAAAGCCATATTTGTGCACATTAAGACTCTGGGGTTGCGGCGCTCATCTCGCTTTACTGGCCAAGGGAGCTGGCGTACAGCTTCCGGGTCATGTGGGCAGCATGACTAAGCCACTTCTGGCAAACCAGAGCAGCGCACGGAAACGCCGTTTACCTTCCCGCCGGAGTGGTACCTATTTATCTACTTGCACTTTGACTTGCTTTCGAACTGCTAGGTGGGCAGGAGCAGGGACCGAGCAACGGGAGCTCACCCCGTCGTGGGGATTCAAACCGCCGACCTTCTGATCGGCAAGTCCTAGGCTCTGTGGTTTAACCCACAGAGCCACCCGCGTCCCTGTGTGCATTAATAGCACACCACAAATTTAGCCAGCCTGGTGAAATCATACATTGTCGGGTAATATAGTCATAGAATCAGTGCTATTTTTCTATTAAAAAAAAAAAAAGAGGTGCCAGAACTCATCATCATGAACATCTCCCTTGTTCTCTTATAACGGCAATGGCACCAACCTGACAAATGCCGGAACAGAGTTCCAGCGAGTTCCAGAGTTCCGGCTGGGGGGAAAAGCCCTGCATAGAACCATAGAATTGTAGATTCGGTTCCTGAGGGTTATCTGGTCCAACCCCCTGCAATGCAGGAATCTCAAGTAAAGCATCCATGACAGATGGCCATCCAACGTCTGCTCAAGGAAGTGGAGGCCACCACCTTCTGAGGGAGTCAAACAGCCCTTACCACCAGAAAGTCCACACTGGTGACTAATGCTAAGCTTGTGGTCTACTAAGATCCCTAGATTATTTTCATATGTACTACTGGCAAGCCAGATGCCCCACATCTTCTAAATGTGCAGCTGTTAAGGTCTGTTAAGGTCATTTTGAATCTCAATACTACTTTCTGCAGCATTAGCTACCCCTCCCAGTTTGGTGTCATCTGCAAATTTGATGAGCATCTCCTCAATTCTTCTATCCAAATCATTTATAAAGGGGTTAAACAACAGCAGGCCCAGGACAGAACCCTGCAGCATCCTACTTGTCTTTTTTTCAACCCAGGATGATGAGGAACAATTACTGAGCACTCTTTGGGTTTGGTCAGTCAACCAGCTACAAATCCACCTAACAGTTACCTCATCCAGCCCACATTTTACCATCTTCTCCGCAAGAATATAATGGGAGTCTTTGTCTAAAGCCTTACTGAAGTCAAGATGCACTATGTTGACAGCATTCCCCTGATTCACCAAGCTTGTAAGGCTATCAAAAAAGAAATGAGATTTGTCTGGCATGTCTTACTTTTGAGAAACCAGTGCTGGCTGTTAGTAATCACAGCATACTTTTCTAAGTCCTTGTAGACTGACTGCTTAATTATCTGTTCTATGAACTTTCCTGATATTGCTATAAATAAATTAATTAATTAAAATGCAGACCAAACCAGATTTCTCCCCCATCCCTTGAGGAGTTTGTCAAAGTTTCCCTTCTCCTTGGATTATTTTCAATCGCCATTTCTTTCAACCATTTCTTTGGGGAAATGACTGAGGAAAAACAAGGAGGGCATTTCCAACACAGAACCGAAATAAGATCAACATACACCACCTCTGAGCTCCTGAGAGGAAGGGTGGGATTAGAAATGTAAATACAATCATTCTGAAACCTATCTTTGGCCTTGCTATTCCTGCCTCTGCGGGTTAATATCAGCTTCTTAAACCTTGTAATGATTATTTATCCCCAGTTAGCCGGGAGAAGGAGAGGTCAGACTTGCACCTGCAAAGCGTAGGCAGGTGAAACAAACATGGAGAATAAGAATGCAGACTGGCTCCAGGAATGCATGTCCCCCAGAAACGCTGCTTTGAATGTAAGAGGTTTTAAAACTTTATCATTACCAGGGACAACAGAAGCCCTAATACCACTCCATCTCCAGCTTCTCCATTCCTACCCCGCCTCTTTGAGGTTCTTTTCACAGTGATATCCAAAACCCAGAGATACAGTCATCGTCCACTCATAATATGAGCAATTTTGAGACCAATTTTTGAGTCACGTACAGAATGAAACACTGTCCAGAGTCTTCTACACAAAATATGTCTTCTCTCTCTCTCTCTCTCTCTCTCTCTCTCTCTCTCTCTCTCTCTCTCTCAGCTAGGAGTACCCACTGTTCAACACGTTTCTCTTTTAATTTGCCGAAGAGAGGGCAAGAAGTAGTCCCTGTTCTGATCTTGGTGGCCAGGCTGAACAAATAACCCAGGCTGAACAAAGAAACATGGGCCACATTGATACCATACATTTAAAGTTCTCTTGTATCTCCTTCAAACAGTTTCCCTTCAAGGATCCTGCGAATGGCCATGTGTAAAGGGTGCTGAGCAGTGCTATTCTTCTAGAAAAAGAGGGTGTCGGAACTCACCATGAACACCTGAGAGATGCCAGAATTGAGTTCCGGTGAGTTCCAGCTGCAAAAAAGCCCCGGTGCTGAGAGTTGTTAGGAGACCCCCTAGCCCCTCAGAGAGCTACAAATTCCAGAGTGGTGTATCGTTCAATCCTTCTCAGAAGTGGGGTACCTTTCCGCACCAAGTCTTACGATAGGCTCACCCTTCTCTGCAGTTGCTGTCCATGCAGTGGCAGAGCGTCCCAGGGGTGTGACGTGCATCCTGGGGTGTGGCATGCATCCTGGGGGCATGGCGCCCAGCGGGGGCGGGGGGCAGCCGCAATGGCACCCCACTGGGATCGCGCTGCCGTGGGCGGTGCGCTCCCCCTGCACTCCTCTTCCTCCGCCAGTGTGTCCATGCTCACAAAGTCTAAAGGAGAAGTGATAAAACTAAAAAAAATCTGAAGGACCTCCTAAATCAGAAGGAAAAGGCAGCATCGCTATCCCCCTGAAGGCTTGCCTGAATAAAAACCTGTCTAGAATAGGACATGTCACCATTATCCATTATGTATGTCTTTATAAGCAATCCTCAGTCCTCAGTCCTTATTAGAAATGCAGTGCATTTCACCAAAGTGGGGAAAGAGTGTGAGCAAGTAACCAGCTAAATCTGCTACCCAAGTGATGTTTATTGATGGGCAACTTCAAGGCTTCTCCTGCTCTTGCTTCTTAGGGTTCTTCATTCCTTAACTTCGGTGTGGACCAGGCAGTCCTTTAGCTAGAAGGAGGTGCACTGTAATATAGGACACAACAGACACCCTCCTTTGGAATAGGATGGACCCTGCTCTCTCTGTGTGTGTTCAGGAGCTAGGGTCTCAGTCCCAGAAGGTAAAAACCCTTTTAGCAAAACACCCACTCAAGAAAGCAGAGTGCAATTTGCTGTGTAGTCTCAACAGGCTAAGGTCAAGCGGGCGAAGTCAGCCTAGGTCCAAAATGTTATCCAGAGGCATGGTCAGGCAATAGTCCACAGTAAATAGCACAGAGGGTTTAGACAAGGTACAAGGAGGGTTAATTAGGATTAAGAGAACTGTGTTGTCTCCAGCAAAGGGGAGGCTCAAGAGGGTGACCTTATAGACCATATTCTAATACTTGATCGGAAGGTCGGTAGTTCAAATCCATGCAATGGGGTGAGCTCCTGTTGCTCTGTCTCAGCTTCTGCCAACCTAGCAAGTAGATAAATAAACTGCATTGTTCTTATGTTCTTTGTATACTGTGTTAGTTTTATGATGTTAGCTGCCCTGAGCCCAGCTCTGGCCAGGGAGGGCGGGCTACAAATGCAAACTTCTTCCTATTATTATTATTAATGGCATTTCCATGCGCTCTAGTTTCTGGCACAGTGTTCTGTTGCAGTTTAGTCATGCTGGCCAAATGACCCGGAAAGCTGTCTGTAGACAAACACCAGCTCCCTCAGCCTGAAGCGAAGATGAGCTCCGCACCCCATATTCGCCTTTGACTGGACTTAACCGTCCAGGGGTCCTCTACCATTTTACCTAATACCTGCTGTGGGTCTTAAGGGGTTCTGGGGCTTGCTTACTCATGTGTGGACCCCTTACTTAAATGTGGACTCAGTGGTGGCCACCAGTCTCCATGGCTTCTATCATAACATTAGAACTTAGGAAAATCCAGTGAAGCTGAATTTGCTTTGACAGGAGGTTGTGATGGCTAACACCTCAGATGACTCTAAGAAAGAATTGGCCAAACTCATAGAGGAGAGGGCTATTGATGGCTACTATCCATTATGTCTATGCTAACCTCCACAGCTGGAGGCAGTAATGCTTCTGAATACCAGTTGTTGAGGACCACAAGAGGAGAAAGTGCTCTTCTGCTTAAATCCAGAACAGGATGCTGGACTAGACTGGCCATTGACCTGATCCAGCAAACAGTGTGGTGTAGTGGTTAAGAGCAGTAGACTCCTAATCTGGTGAACTGGGTTCGCATCTCCACTCCTCCACATGCAGCTGCTGGGTGACCTTGGGCTAGTCACACTTCTTTGAAGTCTCTCAGCCCCACTCACCTCACAGAGTGTTTGCTGTGGGGGAGGAAGGGAAAGGAGACTGTTAGCCGCTTTGAGACTCCTTAGGGTAGTGATAAAGCGGGATATCAAATCCAAACTCTTCTTCTTCTTCTTCTTCTACACACAAGCCATGTGACAACTCTGAGTCATGCTATGTCACTCTTTGGCCTGGTCCCAAGCCTTTCAGTGCTGATGTTCTCAAGGACCACGAGGTGGCCCCACCTCCTCCAGAGGATCTCCCGCACATCTCCCACCAGAAGGCCCCTCAAGGGTGTGCTCAACATTTGCCCCAGGGGACTGCCTGCTCCTCAAGGAACTGCAGAGTGCCTTCTTTTGTCCTCAGAGGACTCACAGTGTCTGGCACCAGGTTGTGACACGAGGGGAAGGAGAAACAGAAGCAAGTTGAAGGAGACCCACAATATACCACATTTCGTTAGCAACATAGGCAAACAAATATTCTATGGAGGTTTGCCCTGTGTCTGGAGTATAGAACAGCAGCTCTTTGCTAATAGCATTATAAAGGATCACGGCAGGGGGAAAGAGCATTAGCAATATAAGGGGGGGGCACAAAAGAATTATCGGCAGTAAGGTGTGTTTCCTCCCCTCCCTTCCAAGAATAACATAATGAAAAGGGTTCAGACAAAGCCGCTAAGGCGCCATTTCAAGCATATATATTATAAATCAGCAGCGCCCTAAGGCGTCATGTTTATATAGACACTTAAATTTAAAATAAGAACACTCAGTCTTCATTGCAATGAACAGAGATTCAATTACTTTGAGCTTTACAGTCTGCATAATATACAGCATAACTCTACGTTTTTGTCCCCAAGGTATCTCTCACTTGCAAGTCATTTAAATCACCTAGCAAACAAAACAAATTAAAGGATCCAAAAAAAGAAGAAAAAAGTATAGGAAAATTAGTCCTTTATCTTTGATATGACTTGCAAAAAAGAACAACCTTCCATAAATACTCCGTATCGCATAGCTTTCGACATTATGCCCTCCCCGCTGCTGCCGTCGCCCCTCCCTTCCTTCATTGTCTCTCTAGACAAAGGCAGGAAACTTTTTATTGCTAAAGCTGTTTGATGAGTCGATTTTAATACCCTTATTGCTATCTAGGTGGAAGTATGTGTGGAGGTGGGGGAGGGGGCTGCCTGATGAAATCTGAAGTAGAACGCAGCAAATGTTATGGCTGCAATTTGCAAGGGCTTTGGAAGTGTCTTTTTCCAGGTGCTTTTGGGCAATCACTATTTTCAGGTGGGCTTTAAGGTAAAGGTAAAGGACCCCTGACAGTTAAGTCCAGTCACGAACGACTCCGGGGTTGCGGTGCTCATCTCGCTTTACTGGCCAAGGGAGACGACGTTTGTCCGCAGACAGTTTTTCCAGGTCATGTGGCCAGCATGACTAAGCTGCTTCTGGCGAACCAGAGCAGCACATGGAAATGCCATTTACCTTCCCACCGGAGCGGTACCTATTTATCTACTTGCACTTTGATGTGCTTTTGAACTGCTAGGTTGGCAGGAGCAGGGACCGAGCAACGGGAGCTCACCCCATCGTGGGGATTCGAACTACCGACCTTCTGATCGGCAAGCGCCACCCGCGTCCCTCAGGTAGGCTTAGATCAGGTTAAAGCAGCATGACCCCACTTTCAACAGAATTCTGGGAGTTGCATTTTGTTAAGGGTGCTGAGGGTTGCTGGGAAGCCCCTAACCCCCCTCACAGTGCTACACGGGGTGCCAACCTGGGCCCCACACTGTGGGTGCCCAGCACCTCCACCCCATGTTATGGCACTGTGGTGTGACATCATCATGACATCACGCAGCAACATCATAGTGGCAGAGGCGCCGAGTTGTGCCCAACATTGGGGGGGTGTCGCTTGTGCATGATGTCATACGCTCAATGCGCACGCCCTAGGCTGACTCGGCCCATCATCTCCCCCACAAATGCCTTATGAAGCTGCACAGCAAAGATTCTTGTATCCGCACTTCCCTGGTAGGCCTCGCCAGAATGCCAGAATACCTTCTAGGATGGTGCTCTGGCGATCGTCAAAGGGATGTGTGGGGTGAAGGCCCTTTGCCCTGCCACGTCCCTGGCGATCCTCAAGGACTGCCGTGGAAATTTGTGGGGGCCCAGCCCCCTTCTTGAAGATATTGTGAGGGGCCTGGCCCCCACAGGGCCCCCCTATAGATGACGCCCCTGGTGCTACAATTGGCAGAGTGGTTTAACTATCAACCCCAAGGAACTCTGGGAATTGTAGTTCTGTGAGGGAAGTGGGGGCCTCCTAGCAACCTTCAGCACCCTTAACATAATGCAGCTCCATAATGCTTTGGGGGAAGCCATGACTAGTTAAAACTGGCATTGTAGTGCTTTAAATTTGTGGTGTGGATGCAGCCCAGGCCTCACTTACCAGACTTCAGTTAGAGCCAATGTTTTATTTATTTATTATTATTATTATAATATTTGTATACCACTCTATACCCACAGGTCTCAGGGCAGTTCACAACATAAAATCACAATATAACAACAAAGAATACATAATAAATATAAAAACCAGGACAACCTAATAATTCCACCCCAGTTCTAATGATGTGCCCCAATTCAATGGTGGCTTCTGGGAAATGGAGTCCACCATTGAGAGGGCCACAGGCTCCTCTCCCTGTTTGATTGAACGGTCTTCATGCTCTCCCTGATGGTCACAACATGTTCTTTCTGCAGATGTGGAATATTCTCTGCCTCGGCCATCCCATCTCGCAGCCCCTCTTGAAAACGAAAACCTCCGTTCCTCCTCCTCGATCCTATCACAGGAGCTCTTGTGTCATGACTTGCAAATGTATTTTTGAAAGCCTCTTCTTGGGCCGCGAGAAGGGGAGAAACAGCTGCACGTTTGTGTAGGGTTGTTGTTTTTAAGTTATCTAAAGATTTGCAAACAAGAAGGGCATTTGAAAGATGCACGCCCCGTGCCTTGCAAAAGGTTGATTGGCTCAAAAGTCGCCATCCTTCTCAACTCATCAAGGGAAATATAACCTCTCTGCCCTGCCTTTTGATGCTTGGAGTGTGTTTTTTTAGGTTCCAACTTATTTTTGTAATTATAAGTTGTTTAAAACTGTTTTTAATATTGTGCTGTAATGTTGTGTTTTAATGTGGAAACCTGCCCTGGGACTTTAGGGTTAACGGTGAATAATAATAATAATAATAATAATAATAATAATAATAATAATAATAATAACAACAACAACAACAACAACAACAACAACAACAACAACAACAATAATAATAATTCTGTATTTCCTCTAACAACATGCTGAATAGGTTGTCTGCTATGAAAGGAAAGGGGGCAAGAGTAAAAGCAGGGATACAAAGTCTTTTTCAATCCGAGGGCCACATTCCCTTATGGGGAGCTTTCCGAGGGCCCCACGTCAGTGGTGGGTGGGGCCACAGGCAAAAGTGGGTGGAGCCATTTCTATACACATCATTCTCTGTCCTACACCCAGACAAGCAAGAGGTATTACCAGTGTTCAAGGGCACATTCCAGCCAGGTAAGAGCACTCAGGTGGCACAGCAAGGGCAATGAGCTGATGTGTGGCTGGGGAAAATCCTGAGGGCCAAACAGGGAGACCCACAGGCCACATTTGGCCCCTGGACCTCAACTTCAGCACCCCTGCCCTAGTCTACAAAAAATGATTTGTTCTTCAGTTATCCAAATGTTCGATTTTAGCTCGTTAACCTCTCATTCTTGTGGCCCACGTAATAAAAACAAACCACACCTCCTTGTCATTTAATCCCCAAACGTTATTAAAAATTTAGGTGATATATCCTGCATTATTATTATTATTTTTAAAAACCACTTGGTTTTTCTTTCTAATGAATTTTTTCTGCTGGTCAGGTGAGACTGGGATGTCTTTTGAAAGAAAGCAGCTCAGAGAGTACAATGATAAAATGTTTAATAAAATTTACAACATTTTGTTCAGATAAAAGTTAGAAGAGAGCAGATTTATGAGGGATGTTTGGCTCAGAGCAACAGTAAATGTCAGCTCAATAAAGGGTTCTTTTTCTTAACGCGGACCAAAAAAAAGAAGATCCCGACGCACAAAGTACTGCAATAAAGCACTGAGGGAGAAGCACCAGCATACTAAAAATAAAAATAAAAATCAAGTTAATGCAAAATGGGGTGTCTTTGAAGAAGAACACCAGCGCAATGGAAATGGGCATTGCAAAGGGACCTTTCTGGAAGGCATGGTACTTAATTCAGTGTTTTGTGGTCAAAGGGCATCAGCCACCATTGTGTTTTATGCTGTCCCCCGGACCAAAAATATCTGCCACCTGAGATGGCCACCCCATTCTGTCTAATGGTAGGGCTGGCCCTGGGGGAATAGTCACATTCCCCCACCCCTGGAGAAAACAGTACTTAGGGCTGGGTAATTTGATTGTGGAAAAGTTAAGAGAATGTGAGTTCCTTTGGCAAAAGAAGATCAGAGTCAATAAGTATGAAATGACTTTTTTAAAAAAAAAAATAGATTTCAGCACAGCAAGAGATGTCTCATTGGATTTCTGGGCTGAAATTATTTCATTAATCTTCAAAATTTTATACACCAGACACAGAGGCCAACTGCTCCAGAGGTCGTCAGTCTGATAATTGTTGATTTATGAACACAGTCTTTGATGAACAGGGTGTGTGTGTATGTGGTTTGGTGTGGGGGTTTTTTTCCTGGGCAAATAAGATTTACTGGATGTATCCAGGCCAGAACATTAATAAAGATCAGATTAGATGGTTCTGCTTTTTCAACTAGATTACAATCTGCCACCACACAGAACATCCCCACAGATAGAGTCTATCTATTTTGTAGCCTGCTATCCTAGACATCCAATGGATTATATGTCATAAAGAACAGTCCGCAATGCCATTAAATAAATGAGTAGAGATTGGGCAATAGAGGTGACCTCTGATCCGTCCTCTTTCAGGGGGGAAATGCTATAGTCTGGCAAGAAGTTAAGGCTTGTAAAGCAGGGAACTTTCCCACCAACCCCCCAAAAAGCAGGTGAAATTAATGAAAGGTGGCAATCATGCTTTAGAAGGAACAAACTCATTTAAAAACTTTAGGGAAACCTCTCTTCTAAGGGTTCTTAAGCTTTCAGGGCCTTTGCAGAAAAGAGACGAGGGGCATCAACTGAGCTGTTCTGAGGTAATCAGCTAGTTGCTCACAATGGTGGCTGCTCCCTGCCTCGACTCTCCCACTGGGCATGTGCAGACTTCATAAAGGAATATACAGCAGTGGCTTGCAAGATAGCGTAGCTGGAGGGGGGGGCAGAGGGACTGTGGCCCCCGGGTGCACATTTTTGAGGGGACACAATCAGGTGCCCCAATGGCAGGCATGGAGCCCTGGCAGCTGAGGCACGGAGGCAGGTGGGTTGGTCTAGTGGGTGGGTGGATCAAGGCAGCGGGCGAGGAGCTTGTTGGAGGCGGGTTCTGTTCACCATCCACACGGGTTCCCCACCCATACCGCCACCCCAGTTGCCCGGTCTACCTGGAGGGCAAAACACTAAGCCCGCCCCGGGCACCAGCAACCCATGCTACACCACTGGCTTACACAAGCAAATCTGAATGAACTCTTGGTGCATACCCTCTAAGACCGTGTCCCTATTTTCCAGGGACAGTCCCAAAATTACACAAGCCATCCTGGCTTCTGATTTGATTCCAGAATGTCCCTGTTTTCTCCACGAGTGCCACCACTGAGCTCGGGGAAGAGGATGAGCCAGCGCTTGTCCTGAGCAGTGGTGGTGGCAATGGTGGCTGCAAGGGAGCATGGCTGCCGCTGCTGACCTCCTACCTTGGGCAGCTCATAGGAGCTGCTGGAGAACAGGAGGAGAGGCTGCCACGGCCAGGGCCCAGCCCCACGTGACATGCCAGCTCTGAGGGGCAGGCAGAGGGCAAGGCCACCTTGGGTGGAAGGAAAGGGGGAGCACAAGGAGTCTTGACTGTAAAAAAAGAATTGCTTTATTGGTGTGCGTTTTGCTTTTTGTAATTCTACCAAAGAAAATAAAATAAAATTGGGAATTAGGGGTTTTCTCAGGACAGTGGAGGGTGTGTGTGCTGTGTCCCATTATTGCAGTGGTGGCGGCACTTGCCCTTCTTCTGACAGGAAATGCCCGGGGACAAAAAATGGGGGTCAAGGAGGGTCAGTTGTGGGGGAGTGAGAAATGTCCCTATTTTGATCTGAGGAATGTTGGAGGGTATGTTGATGGCGAGGTCACCCCGAGGAGCTCTCCAAAGCCCCTCCTGCTCTCATGTTTTAAAGTCCTTTGTCTATAAATCAGATTTGGACCAGACAGTTCTTCAAGCAGAAGATGGTTTCAGGGGACTGTCATCTTAACAGCGCTGCAAATAGAGGAATGTCCTCTACAGAGTAGGTCAGAAACCAGAAAACGGGGACAGTTTTATATCTGGCTTGGTAAAAGAATGAATGGGGAGATTGGAATATATATAAATCCGAACGCCATGCTGTAGCATGAATAATGTGAGCACTCTTTGACAGTGTGTAGCAGTAGAGTGTCAGTTCCCTGGTGCTAAGAGGTAGTACTTCAAAAGTCCTTCAGTCGGGCAGACTTTAGAAAGAGAAACAGTCTTTGCTGGCAGATGGATTTTGAGGGTCGTGGCTCTCTGACACTGTAGGCGAGGGAAGACGGATAGACACTTCACATTGCAGGGGGAGGAAGTGCCGGTAAGATAGCTGCCAAGGCCCTTCTCTACCCAGAGTGCCTTGTTTGAGTAAAATGTCTAAGTAAGGACTGAGAAGAGGAGGGAGGAAGCGCCAAAATAAAAAGCCGTGCGAAAACAGGAAAGGAACGCTCCCTCTTAGCTTCTAAAATAAGATACTACCACAATAAGTTCACTGTAGCTCCGTGGCTGCATTGTTGCTCCAAAAAGCAAAACAACAACAAGTATTGCAACAGGGTTGCAAGATGGTTCTGAAGTGATGAGTAGGGTTGCCAGGTCAGGAACATTCCAGACCCTGAGATTTCAGGGCCCAAACCTGAGACCCAGGAGCTCCCCCTGGAGATATCATAGAGTAGGCCCTGGAGATGGAGGTTAATTGGGAGAGAGGGACTGAGGAGGGCAGACAGCTCCCCCTCCAAATATCTGTGCTATATTTTGCAACCATCTCTTGCTGGGCTGAAGCTTGCAAGCTGCATGCACAATTTTCTTAATTTATTATTATTATTATTATTAGAAGAAGAAGAAGAAGAAGAGTTTGGATTTGATATCCCCCCTTTCACTCCCTTTAAGGAGTCTCAAAGCGGCTAACATTCTCCTTTCCCTTCTTCCCTCACAACAAATACTCTGTGAGGTGAGTGGGGCTGAGAGACTTCAAAGAAGTGTGACTGGACCAAGGTCACCCAGCAGCTGCATGTGGAGGACCGGAGACGCGAACCCGGTTCCCCAGATTACGAGACTACCGATCTTAACCACTACACCACACTGGCTCTCTTGTTATTATTAACATTATTATTATTAGCATTATTATTAGGACTCTCACCCACCTGGGATTTGAGCCCTCTACCTGCCACCTGGAGAGTGCAGGCAGACCTGGAGGATCGTCAACCCTGGTGACAAGAGCAAACAAGCTTTCTAGCCTGAGTCAAAGGCCCAGTTCAGCTGTATGAAGGTATCTTGGCTTATTGAGAGATGCAGAGCCTCACGCCTCCATGCTTATGTCATCGTATTCCTACTTTATTTATTACCGTTAAGGTCCCAGGGTGGGTTGCAGCAATACAGACATACGGTTTAAAATTGGACGGGAGAATTCAAAACTAATCCATACAAAATAAAAAAACCAGCACTGTTTGAATCAGAAAATAGAGGGGAATTAAAAAACCCGGTGGAGGGATCTGAAACAATCGTCGATCAGCAGCAGCGTCACTGCTGCATAGAGGAGAGGAAAAGCAGCTGGGAAGTTGAGAATGGGTGGATTCAAACTGGTGCTCTTGCTGGTGTGTCTATACAGTGCCAAATGGCATTAAGAGAATTCAAGGACATAGCTCAGATAAGCCAAAACGTTTGGGGTGCAGCCAGTGAGGCGTTGGGTTTTGGGAGAGAAGGGGTGAACTGGGGAGGGCTTTGAGGGTCAGACAGAGAGGTTTGCTGGGCCAGATTCTGCTCTTGGGCTTGCTGTTCCCCACCCCTGTAAGAAGAGCTTGATCTGACCCAAATCATATCTAGTCCAGCATCCCATTCTCAGTCAGATGCCACAAGCAGGACACATCGCACCCGATGCCATTTCTCATATATACCTTTCAGCGGGCCATATTTTCCCTGAAACAATGACATCACATACAGCTGGGATAGCTCAGCCGGTAGACCATGAGCCTCTTAATCTCAGGGTTGTGGGTTTGAGCCCCACGTTGGGCAAAAATCCCTGCATGGAAAGGGGTTGGACAAGATTACCTTCCTGGTCCCTTATGATCACGTCACAGCTGTTGGGACAGCTGAGCCATGTTCTTAGAAGGAAGGGATTAAAGGTGTGAGGGGGAGTTGCTATTCTCCCAATTGCTTCTCAGAGCAATCCTGTTACGAAAATTGCAACCTGGAAAACATTGGTACAAATTGGTACACACTTTAAAAGGAAATAATGTTCAGTATCTCTGCATCCTTTCAGCCTGGCCCAGGTAGCCAGCTGGGATAATTTATTTATTTGCTTGCAATCTCCACACACGAGTCAGTAATTTGCATGTTTATCTGAACCTACGAAATCCTCCATCCTCCTGCTTAATGAGTTCACATCAGGATATCTGCTGTCGAGCCTAAACTCTTGAGCACTTGAGCATTTGTTGTTGTTTTTTAAAGAGCTCTCTCGTGATCCTCTAATCCTGTTGGCTTTTTTTCATATTATAAAACACTTAGTGCTCATTGTGCCTTATTTGCTGTACTGGCCATCACTAGACTTTCTTGCTTTGAAATTTATTTATTCATTCATTCATTCATTCATTCATCCATTCATTCATTCATTTATAAAAAGTCCACTTTCATCAATCCTGTCCTGTGGTTCAGTGCCACAGAAGATTTCCTTAACACCATCTAGGGATATATGATGTATTCTCTGTGAAACAAACTTTTAGGGACTTAAGGCGCTGAAGGATAATTTCCCATGAGGTGCCATGACCCCAGAGTCCAGCAATGATCAGAATCAGAGGGTGCAAGGTCCCCACATAAGGAGATGGACCAGGTTCTGGGCTCTACTGCTAGAGATCAGGAGATGA